>NC_091688.1:24002500-24627500 GCF_041296265.1 Equus caballus | reverse complement strand
GCATCCAGTTTTTCACTATTATGACGCTAGCTGTAGGCATTTCATAGATGCCCTTTATCAGGTTGAGGGAGTTTCTTTCTTCTTCTAGTTTGGTGAGAGTTTTTATCACAGATGGGTGTTAGATTTTTTTAAATTCTTTTTCTACATCTATTAACATGACCATGTGGACTTTGTCCTTTACTCTATTAATACATGTATTACATTAATTAATTTTTGGATGTTAAAATAACCATACATTCCTGGGGTAAATCCCTTTTGGTCATGGTGAATAGTTCTTTTTATATGTTGCCAGATTTGGTTTGCTAATATTTTGCTGAGCAGTTTTGGGTCTATGGTCATACGAAATATTGGTCTGTTATTTTCCTATCTTATACCTTTGTCTATCTTTGCTATCAGAGTACTGCTAATCTCACAGATACAGTGTTCTCTATCTGTTTGATGTTGCCTCTTCCTCTACTATTAAAACAGATTATCATCATACATATCACATCTATATATGTTATACACTCAACAATACGTTATTGTAATTATTGCTTTATATAATCTTATGTCTTTTAAGGAAGTTAGGTGAAGAAATGATAAAAAGATATATTTAAGAGTCTTTTTTTTTTAAAGATTTTATTTTTTTCCTTTTTCCCCCCAAAGCCCCCCAGTACATAGTTGTATATTCTTCATTGGGGGTCCTTCTAGTTGTGGCATGTGGGACACTGCCTCAGCGTGGTTTGATGAGCAGTGCCATGTCCGTGCCCAGGATTCAAACCGACGAAACACTGGGCCGCCTGCAGTGGAGTGTGCGAATTTAACCACTCGGCCACGGGGCCAGCCCCTAAGAGTCTTTTTTAACACACATATTTACCATTTTTGATGCCCTTCTTTTCTTCCTGGGGATTCAAGTTAAATCTAGCATCATTTCCTTTCATGCTGAAAGACTTCATTTAGTATGTTTTGTAAGGCATGTCTGCTAGCAACAAATTCTCCCAGTCTTTGTTTATTGGAAATGTCTTTATCTTACTTTCATTTATGAAGGATAGTTTTGATGGATATAGGATTCTTGGTTGAAATTGGTTGAATAGAATTTTTTTGTTTTTAACTTTAGCACTTTGACTAGGTCATTCCATTATTTTCTGGCCTCCATTGTTTCCACTGAGAAGTCAGACTTTAATTGTATCAATAAGCCCATTAGTAATTTTCTCTTACAGCTTTCATGATTTTCATTTTGTTTTTTGCTACATTCATTTTTCCTTAATCTTTTCTCTCTGCTGTTCAAATTAGATCATTTCTATTGATTGATCTTCAAATTCACTTATTGTTTCTTCTGCCATCTTAAATCTGCCATTTAGCCCTTCCAGTGAATTTTTTATTTCAGTTATTATACTTTTCAACTTCAGAATTCTGATTTAATTCTGTTTTATAATTTCTGGCTCCTTATTTGTTAAGTCATTATTGTCATACTTCCCTTTAATTCTTTAAATAAAGTTTCATTTAGCTTTTTGAACATGTATATAACTTTTTTGAAGTCCTGGTCTGTTGAACCCAATATCTGAGGACACTGAGCGGCAGTTTTGTTCGGCTGCTTTTTTTCCTGAGTATGGGTCACACTTTACTGTTTCTTTGTAGGCCTCACCATGCTTTGTTGAAAGGTAGACATTAGAGATAACGTAATCATGGTAACTCTGGATGCTGATTCCCAACCCCCCACCCCATGCCTCACCCCCTGAATGATATTGTTGTTGTTTGTTTAGTAACTTGCCTCAGGTAAATCTGTGAACTCTGTTTCCCTCATTGTGTGTGGTCATCATGTCTCTGCTGTGTTGTGTTTTTTTTTTAACTATTATTATTCTTGTTTTTATTTGTAAGCCTGGACTCTTAGGGTTCACCCCTATGTCCACATAGCTTGGCAGTCAGTCAATGACTAGACAGAAGATGTGATCAAACACTTCAAGCCCATAATGCTTCCATCCTCTGCCAATGAATCTATATGTAGGTAGGTGAGTGCATTCAAAGTTCAAGCTGTTTTAAGTCTGCCTAGTATTTGCTTTTCTGAGCCTTTTGGTGTCTCCTGTGCACATGCAAACAGCCTCAAGTTTGTCTGAGACTATGTGGATAGTTTGGGCCCTCTCTGGTATTTGCTGCGCCTCAGTCAGGAATATGCTTGCCCTAATCACAAACGCAACCTCAAGCTACAAGAGATGGTGGCCTTCCCCATTCACTCTACCACTGAGATTGTCACTTCCACTGACAGTGCCGGTGGTTGCGGGCATCACCAGCCACTCCAAATCAAATGAATCCCCTTTGACTGCAGCAGTACAGCTGCTGGTCCCCAGAGCCTGTGCTGCCCTGGCAGAATCTCTATGCCAACAGAGCTATGGGGGAAGGAGGAGATATGAGAAAAACCCCAAACAAAAAGGCCACATACTTTCACTATTCTTAACCGAAGTTCTGTGCTTTTCTAGGTATAAATGCTTCTCAGATTATTGTATAACTTCAATCAATTTCTAAAGCACTTAAATTGTTATTTTTGCCAATTTTGTCAAGCTTTTAAGTTACTTTTTAGGGAGAGCATTTGCCAACTTCCCCATTCAGCAATATCTAGCCCATATTTTAAACTTCTCATTATTGTTGCATTTAGCATTTTTAGTTATTAGAAAGAGTGAACATTTTCTTGTTTATTTCTATTTCCCATTGAGTGAATTTTCCATGCTGTTTTGCTCCTACTCATCCTGATATTTTTCTCATTTCGGTGAACATATTATAGATATTAAATCTTTGCTTACATATTTGATGTATTAACCTCAATTATTTTTCTTATATTATTGTTATAATTTTTCCTCAGAAGGCTTTTATTTCAAGCTTTAGTGTTTTCTGTTGCTTTAAGAATGAGAAAGTTTCCCAGTTACACTCTACTAAAACCAGTTACAGTGGCTTCTCAACTAACTCCCCAATTTCCCACCTCCAGCCCACTCTACACAGTACTTTTCTTATACAAACAAGACATTTATTCAGCATTTAATGAATCAATTATTTCTAAGGGGAAATTAATACTAACAGGAGGCAATATTAATTTGTGAAATCCAAATTAAAGAATATAATGCAATTTTATTATATTTACTGTACTATCTTTAGCTTCTGACAAAATAACACAAAGAGGCTCCGGCAGAATATTTATTAATAAACAAGAACATTTGTATTTGGTAATATTATTAACATATCACAAAACACTAAATTATTTCAGAAATTTGGATTAAATATATTCTGTCCTCCTCTGTCCACTTCTTCCATCTCATTTACCCTTGAAATGGTTTCCTTCATGTTTGACAAGCTTTTAGTCCAGGCTTTGTCTGAAACAATCGCCAAGTGTACAACATGAAATTGGAAGCTGGACAAGGTACTTGAGGTCAGATGTAAGCCTGATCCCCAGATGCAGGCCAAGGCAGGCATAACAGAGGGGACGCAGTGGGGCCCGTAGGTCAGAAAAGATCACCTTCTATAACGGGTGCTCACACACAGATACCAAGGCTCGCTGCCTCAAGTGATCTTTCCATAACTAACTCACCCTAACCTGAGATTTACAGGCAGCATGTTGTTGAGAGCCCGATGTCCCTAACATCCAATGCGCTATCAGGAAGCAATCAACGTGGGAGGTTATTGGGGTAAATGTCTTGTAAACTAAGAAACTGTAACATTACAAAAGCGTATTGACGAAAGATAATATAGAAATGGCATGTGTAAACAGGTGAGTCAGAAGGAAGCCCAGAGAAAAGGAAAGAACAATGTGCACTGTTTTATGATACAATCCAAGGCTGAAAGAGAGTCGGTCTGTTGCAGCTGAATTATCTGGTCATGAGAAAGGTATAAGCAGTAAGAGGCTGAGAGAGGCCCTCCAGTTCTCTGTTCTCATCCTAGGCTCTCCATAAGGAGATCGTACCCAATATATACTGCAAAGCAACAAGATAAGAAGCCATGAGAACAGGCGTCACAATGTATTAGGCAATGTGTGTGTCTGTGTGTGTGAGAAAGAGAGAGAGTGTGTGTATACGTGTGCGTGTGTGTGTGTATATATATATATATATATGACAAGGCAGCTATTGCTACTTTCATTTACATATACAGATATGGAGGCTTCATTACAGATGTTACCCTGGTCTTTTAGCTCCAGAGCCTATGTATTTTCTGCAATGACAACTTTTAAAATCTTCATTAGGCTACTTGAAACTAGGGAGAAGTTTTCATGACTACCCCATAATAAGAACTCACACCCTTCTCTCTAAGTAATCCTTTTCATGAATGGGGTAACATGTGCTAAAGTCACTCAGATAAGGCTACTCAAAACTTTTCCCAGTCCAGGCAGACAGTGCTCACAGCACATTTAGGCCAGATGGAAACAGGCAGGGAGTCTAACCCATGGCTTATTCTACACATCGACCGTGTTGGACTGATATGCCAGGTAACTGATTACCAAAAGAAAGCTGACCGTTAGAGATATGATTGCTGCAGGAAATCCATCTAGTCCAAGGGACTCCTCAGTCCATGAATGAGTCACAGAAGAAACAAAAAATGAATCATCCCTTGGCTATATGAAGAAAATCACCAACATGAAAAACGCAGGGCAAGTGTTTGGCTCTCTTAATGATTGAGTAGGAGCGACTGTGTGGCTGTCCCAAGCGAATCAGGTCATTAATATAGAGGAAACTTTTTCCAATATAAAAATCTGTTAGTTTGCTAGCAAGAAATACTATCTCAATTAGGAATGACATAATCTGAACCTAGGTTCTCCTTCTCTATAATTATGTTCAAATTGCCCAAAATCCATCTGTACTGTCAAAGCGAAGCAGAAATGGGGTCAGCATTCCAGCGACTTAAGCAAAACTTCCTGGGAAACTTCTGAGATTTTTTTTCCCCACACCAGAATTGTTCCCTTTGCTCCAACTGCCTTCACTTCCCACTTAAGTTCTAGAAGTAAAGGTTGTCTGGGGACAGAGTAAGGAGCTAAAATTTTCAAGGTTTGATGGGGGGCCAAGGGGAAGGCGAATCCTTATGTAGGGACACACGCATGTGCAAACGTGTGTGTATAAGTCTGGTGTGTAGGTTGGGGAGGAGGTATAGTTTGAAAGAAGATGTCAAAAATAAAGTTCCTATCGGTCACAAAGAAAAGCCCAGGAACCAACCAGACAAGAATCAGAAAATTGCTCTACGAGTCAAGAAATCTGATCTTTAGTCCCACAGCAGGAAGATTTTGAACAAGTCAATCTCTCCTAACCTCCATCTTCCTTTTTCTTAAAATTCTCAGCGTCCACATAGGGATGTTGAGAAAAGAGTTAAACAACAGATAGGAAAAGGATGTGAAAAGTAATAAAAGCTTTATTATTGCAAGATAGGCTGAGAACTGTTTAAAAGTTCAGATGAACCTAAAATAAACTAAGCACAACAATACAAGCCAGCTCCATGGTAATAAGCCATCACCTGGGAAATCCATCTCCTGATAGCAGGGTAAATATTTGGAAGTAACACATTTGAAAGTGTTGCCCCAAGACATAGTAAATGATCATAATGATTAATTTTGGGAACCACAACTTGGAATTGGATTCTGTGAGAACCGAAAACCTATAAGCACTCTGCACAAATATTTCTGTTTAATATATGAAGCTCAGCGGGGAAGCAGTGCCCATGTTCTAGTAGAGTGAAAACAAGGAAAACCAGATTCTTACCCTAGAAAAAAAACCAAAATGAAATGGAAGCTATGCTTTATGTTGTGCTGCCTGCTTGAGATTAGACTTGCAACAGTCAATAAAGCAAGTAAATTTCACTCACAGCAATGACAGTGCTGTGCGACTGGCTGTGTGTGTCTATCACACCTTGCAGACTGACAGGCTTAGTAGCATGAAAATAAGAGATGGTCAATGTGTCTCCTTAGGTTTAGCTACAACCAGAGGAGATGCAGAATAAATATGACAAGGTGTCTAACAGACATGAAAACCAAGAAGCTCTGTTTCTCGTTTCTTTTCTTCTTCTTTTTCTCTTTTTTCACAAGAACGGTGCTACTGTCATACATTTTAGATTGCTTTTCCAGGAATGAGTTGGGCCAAACAGTGGCATTTTCACATCCTCTGTAAGTGCTCCTGCGATGATGGGCCAGCCCACCAGGGGTAAAAGAAAGCCCAGTGGGGCCAAGCTTTGTGTTTTTTCAATGCATCTATCCCACAAATAGGCCACACTCTACCAAGCTCAGGACTCTTAGATGTGTTGACTTGTGCCATAGGTGAAACTTCTGACATTTCCAATGTGTTTAGGAAGCAAAAATAAAGGTAAAAGCTTCCAAATACTAATTTGGTAAACAGAAATAGGAGTCAAAACCAGTCTGTGAGTTTCCTTGTGATAGCCATGAGCTGAGAGTTGCTCCCCAGTTGGGATATATACAAACCAACCCAGTATTAGAGTCTAACCATTTTGGTACTTAAATATTGGGTTTATTCTGACATCTATATAGCCAGCCACGACAGTGCTGTCTCCAAAGGCACATCCTCCAAAATAGCGAGTAAACAGAACCATAGACCTCATATGCCCTAGTGCCTCTTAAAATCAGGCTATTAATAAAGGGTTGTTTTGATTTTGAGGAACAAAAATGAAAAAGGCTGCAAGGTAATCATCATCTAGAGTATCTTATATGTAGCACTTCGGGAGACTGAAAACAGTCAAAGTTCCCGAAACTATGAAAACCACTACTAGGAGAGTCTAGAGGTGTCAAGATACCTGTGCCTCGAGAAAACTCCATCCTACCTGAAAAATCTTTGATAATGACCTCAAGAGTCACTCACTCTGTTTTCCACTCTCACATTTTACCGTTTGATTTTTATAAGGGGCACTTTGTAATTAGCCCAATTTATTTTTAAACCTTCTAAGTGCTTTCTCTTCCCCAGTCCCTATTATTTCTCCTGTGCCACTGCAGAAAAGCTGTTGTGTTATGAACACAAGGTCCTTGCTCTGCATATCCAGCTGTCTGGGTAAATGCTCAGCTCATCTATATTTAATGTGTCTTTCCTGCTGATCCTTCAGGGTGTAAATCTCCCTCCACCACATCTAATAAGCATGATGGATTATATTCAATTTAGCTATTGCCAACCTATAACTAATTACAACAACATCCTCAAATCAGGTTGGAGTTACAGCCTTGTCAAAGGACCTTTTATAAACAGCCTGTTTCTGGAGCTTTACGTAGCAAGTATGGGTGAATTCAACTGTAAATATGAGAAGAGAGTATAATGACTAAGCTGCCAACACTAGGAGCTTTGAGTCCTACCTATTGGGGGAGGGAAGATTGTGGAAGAATGAATATGGCGACATTCCAGAGGGGTCAGCTGGCCATTTGCTCACGTTATACTAAGTGTTACACTAGGGAAATCTGGCAGCCAGCAGGGTGCTCACAGGTCAAGAAAAGACTCACAATAACCTGGGACGAGCTACTGTTTTGCCATTCCAAGTGGGACCCTGGGCAAGGTACCCTCTAGACTTTAGGTCCCCATCAGTAAAATGGGGGCAGCCACAGAGCTTGGTGGAAAGAACGTGGACTCAGCAGTCAGGCAAATGTGGTTTCTAAACCCAGTTCCATCCCTGGCAGCTCTCTGAGGGAGTAAGTTACTTAACCTTTCTAAGTCTTGGTCTCCTCATCAGCAAAACAGAAATGATGACAACTACGTTGTACAATTGTGTGGATTCAAAGTGACAATGTTTATGGAGCACTGGCACAAGGCCCAACACATGTTAGGAACTCAATAATTGATAACTGCTATTGGTTCCAAGATTGATATTCCATCTACTTTGATTATAAGAATCAAAAAAATCATCTGGAAAAAAGCTACGGAAAAATTTAAAGTACTAAACCATTATAATACAAAGTTTAGTTAGAACTCCACAATAACCTGGACAACCTGTATTTTGTTATACCAACATGGATTATGGAAAAACAGGCAACGTAACTATGTGGGATGCTCCCCAAAGGCGCCTACTTTGGCCCCTACTAGATAAGATGATATAAAAGCAATCTCCCATGCTGGAGTTGAAGTCTAGGATGAGTACTGTGTACATCATCATCAAAAGGGTACCCAGAATTCAGAGCCCTCCAGAATCCAGCCCCATCCTACCTTTCAAGCCTCATCTCCACTTCCTTCCTCACACACTATGCTCCAGGACCCCACAGGGCAGCTTCCCATGCCCTGGACACATCAAATGTGTTCACATCTCCAAGCCTTGGCTATACTATTTGCTCAGCCTAGGGAGTCCCTCTTCACTCCTACCTCCTGATACTACTTTCCCCCTGGTTAAAACTTCCTAACCCTTGGCATTCCTGACTCCTCTCTGAGAAGGACCAGCCTCAAGATACGCTTCGTCAGGAAATCCTCAACAAACACAGGCAGCCTTTTACTATAGCTATCTTTTACACTGGGACACCTCTGTTTCCTCTGAAAAGTCTAAAAATCTAAACACCTGCATATGCTTTCCACATTTTGAACTCCATTTCATAAACTATGCCTCAAGGAAGTCTGTTATTAATATTAGCTAAATCACATCAACAGATATCAAAGAAGGCTAAGCCCCACCCAGACATGATATGACATTAAAATCCTCAGTGGATTTTTGGTATCCTAATTCAGAATCATCCCAGCTATGGCACTGGAAAAAAATCTGGTTGGTCACAGTGTCATCTGTTAAAACAGGACTTCTCCCTCAAGGCATAGCCCCTGTGTCACCTCCTCCATGAAATCTCCCGAAGTGCCCATTTGACAACTCCCTCCTCTGTGCTCTCAGAGCACTTTGCAAGTACCTCTGCATCCATTCATTCACTTACCCAACATTTAGGGCGCACTTAGCACATGTAAGAGGTTCTGGGGGAACCAAAGGTTCAAGTCCCCCGTGATCTATCAGCAGAGGTTGAATGCAAAAACCAACCACTGGATCAACAAAGTGGTGAAGAGCAGGACTTTGAAGGCCAACAGCAAGAATGTCAGCTCCACTCCTTAGCAAAGTGTCCCTCTAAGCCTCAATCTTCTCTCCTATAAAATAGGAGTAAGTCTCCTTCATTGAGTTGTGAAGATAAAACAAAATCAGATCATAAGATAAGGCACTTAGCCCAATACACGCCTTGGACGTGGTAAGTGCCCAATAAGTAGTAGCTGTTTTTCGTGGTACGATTATTATTATCACCACTACAGTATAAAGAGATGTGTAGAACAGAGCGATGCTCAAAGAGCACAGGGAGCAAGAACGCATATCACTTTGTTTGCACACCTTGCCTCTCTGGAGCTCAGTACATGTTTGCTGATTCAAACTGGGGGGATGGTGTAGGCTTTAAGAACTCAGAGAAGGCATGGCTGTGAGAGAGGAGGAGAGCAAGGTAGCCGGGAAGTCAACATTCAAGGACATCCCAAGATCCAGGAACACAGGGCATAAGCAGACAAGGCCTGGAATGCTAGTGAGGCCACATCCAGCCCCACAAGAAAGCTTCCCAATGGTCTGAGGTGATTCCAATGCTAGTCAGGAGCTGGCCTGGCCACAGAAGAACCATCTGGGGAGAACGTTAAAAATGCAAGTTTCAGAACTCAGTTTCAGTGGACGGGGATGGAGCCTGAGAATATGTATTTTCAACAGGCAGCCGAGGTGATTTTAACATGCAGCCAGGCTGTATCCAGAACCAGAAGGCAGAACGAGCCCTCAGCACTGCCATTCTGGTCCAGCCTTTGGTGCTGGCGCTGTGCAAAATCTCTCCTGGGACTGGGGCCTCTGGCTTCATGAGGGGTGGAGGGAGAGTGGTCCTCAGGTGCTTCAAGCCTATATCCTCAGGAATAAAGATGAGCTTCCCAATAGCAATACTTCCCAGGGCCAAGTGTCTATGTGAGGTTCGTAACTGCTCTTTCAGATCATTTCCTGGGCTAACGACAACAACAACAATAATGATAGCAGTACTGGTTACTAAGTGCTAACAATGTGCCAGGCATTGCACTCGTCTACATATGTTGTCTAATTTTATCTCCACAATAACCTGCAAGATAGAAACTGCCCTCATTACAGATGAGAGAAACGAGGTTGAGAGAGGATAATTAATGTGCGCAAGGTCACATAGCTAGTAAGAAACAAAGTCAAACAGGCAGTCAGTTATTTTATCAGAAAAGGTGCTGCCATTTGCCTGACTGACAATTTTTATCTGCCAATCTCTGGCGACACCCTTCCTGCAGACCTGGCTCAAAACTCTTAACCTGAAAAAATTCTATTTCCTCTAAAACTCCCAAAGCACCGAACACAGAGCACTATTTCTGATGCTGTTCAATCGATAACCAGAGGATAAATAGAGGTGAGGTAGTATGCTTCTGTCATATCTTTTCCCGAAGAGCACAAAACACATTCATATTTACTATCTCATCTGTTGTAGTGGTTCCTTTAAACGCACGCGCACACACACACACACTCTCTCTCTTTTATTGGATTGAGACATAAATAAGGGACTCTGTAAAACATTTAAAATGACATTATCTACAAGGTCCCATTCTTTCCTCTAAGTGTTGCCATGCTCTTTGTTGCTTTTTCTATTCAAATAGAATCTTTCCACTTTTGTACATCCATTTCAAAGAAATCTGGTTATATAAAAATGTAACTGAAAAAGGGAAGTGTCCTCTATGGCTTAACACTCTTTATTTTCTATCTTTTTCTTTATTCTTCCCCTTAATGAGGTTTCATCTCTCTTTTCTAAATAGCCCCAAATGGATCTGGCAATTTGTTTAATAACACACCTAAATCTACACTCATTATTTGCACTACCTTCAGGGGTCCACCTTTGGACCATTGGGAAGCAGACAGCTCAGCTCCAGCACCGCCAGCCATATCTCAGAGGCAGGCCGTGCTTTCAGAAACTCCACGCTAGGCCCTCCCCTCACATGGCCATGGTCTGACCTAGGGGCACACACTCTTCTCTCTTGCTCACCGAAGTTTATAAGAGATCAGCCCCCCACTGCTACTCTTATAATTATGACAATTAGAAACTCATGCACTATTTTGATTTGTTACTTTGCTTCATACGAAAATGTACAACAAATAACAAAGAGCAAAAAAAAGTCAAAGAATTTTAAGTAGTCTAGTGGGAGAGATGATATTTGTAAGGGACTTTTCTTGACCAGCTCATATCACTCTACTAGGGAGTTTCTCATTCAGCCTAAGAGGAGTGCTTCTCATACACTCTAATTTCCAATACGTGTACAGTGACATTCGCGTAGTCAATCAATAAGCACCAAGTACCATTCAGAAACTTTCAATATATTAAGAAGGTAACAGCACACACACAGAAACTACTATATCCTAAAGGAAGGCTTAATTTTTAGTTCTTACAAAAGCCTCTGCCATCAGTCAATGCTCTCTTATCTCCTAATCAACACACTGAGATACACTTGAGCTAATCCTCACACCTTATGTCTTATTCACAGGGCTTTCCTGTGCTTGGAGGAATACACTTGACACTAATTCCTCAAGAATTTTTAATTCTCAAAACCCTTTAGTATAGTTTCCACAGTCTTTGGACTCCCTTTTCTATATATGGCGGCCATGGCTTCCTGTTGTTGGTACTGGCTGGATAATTGCCATAGAAGCCACAATCATCTAAGCTAAATTGGGCCCCTACTCTGCAGTGAACTCAGGGTTAAACAAGTCATCATCCAAACATAGAATAATTCTGGGACCTCAACTGAGAACACATGATTTGTTCTGTCACTCATTAGCTATGTGCTTTCCAATAAGGGCACCAACCTCTCTGTGCCCAGACTCCATCATTACTCAGAAGGTAATGCATACAAACCCTGTATTTATAGGGGTTTTATGAGATGTAAAGAAGAGAAACAAAAATAAACAGTATAGAACACTATGTAACTATTCAATAATTACCTTAGTATTAAGGAAGAAAGTCTCTTCTAAAGTATTAGGGAAAAAAAATTTCTAAACTTTAAAAGGCAATAAAATAATTAAAAGCAAATTATAATTAACTCAAGACACAGAATTGCCAATATTCTCCTGTAAACAAACCAGACAGCCGTGCAGGAACAGCTGGTCTTAGTCACATCCAAACGATGATACCACCAATTGTTCAGCATCTTAGTTAATATGAAAACATAGTTTCTGCAGACTTTTTTTCTTACTATCTTGAAACGTGTGATCTTGATTCACTCTCTCATTGTTTTCCTCATTCTGCCACTATTTGAGTGCCTACTATGTGCCAGAAACCATGGTAAGTGCCACCAATCGGAAAGAACAAGACACAATCCCTTTTCTCCAGTCAAACTGAGTTTGACCATAATTAATCATGTAAGAAGATTACATAACATAAAGATATTTTGATTTGTGTGTGCATACAATATCATAGGAATGCAGAAAAGGAAGTGACCATGTCAGCCCTGAAAAGTCTTCATGGAGAAGGTGCCATCTCTGCAGGGCCTTAAAGGATGGGCCCCTTTCCAAGTTCTTGCTATGGAAAAGCACAAAGTTCAACAAAAGGGAGAAGAAATGCATAGCATGAAGTCAGTGAATCTGGCTAGCACAGACACGCAATCCACACCACTTAGAAACAATGATGCAGGCCTGAGGACAGTCTAAGCTCCTTTATTTTTCACCATCAAAGCCCTTCACAATCTGGCTTCCACCCAATCTTTCAGTGTCAGACCCTAGTAGATGTACAGTACACTGGTTGAAAGTGTTTTCTAGACTCAAACAAGTCCACGTTCAAATCCCTCGCTAAGATTACTAGCAGTGCTACCTTGGACTAACGACCAACCTCTCTGAGCCTCACTTTCCTTATATGTAAAATGGGATGATGATATGCCAAATTCGTAAGATTCTTGTGAGGAGTTGAAGAGATAAGTGTAAAATATTTAGCACTTATCAAGCATTTATTAAGTTCTCAAAAAAAGTTTGTTATTGTAGCCAAGGCTGTGAAATGTCTATCAAATATCCATTTCCTCTTCCTTCTTACTAGGGACTCTCTATTTTGTTAGCGCATAAGCTAAAGACTACACTTCATTCTCTTACAGAGAGGGGTAACAATATGACACAATTCTGAGCATGAGATATAAGCAGAAGTCATTGAATAGACTTCCAAAAGAATTCTTAAAAGGGGAAAAGGTTCAGGCAGCACATGCTTTTCTAGCCTTTTGCCATTCTTCCTTCTTCCTACTTGGAACACGGACTAGATGGCTCAAGCTGGAGCAGTCATCTGTGACCACATGGAAAGAGCAAAAGAATCACAGATGTATCAGCCCAGACAAAATTAAGTCACTACATCAATATTAGCAATTGCCTACCAATGGATTTCTAATAGAGAGAGAAAAAAATAAACCCCTATTTCCAGGCCCTGTTTTTTGGGTTTTCTGTTACTGTTAGCCAAATTAAATATATATACACACACATATATATACCTATATATGTATATATATATATACACACACACACATACATACATATATATAAACACCTTCAAAGAATACAAAACTGAACTAAGTTCTATGAGGATTAAGACATGTTTCCTGATCTTACAGTTCACACAAATATCTAAACATTGGATAAGATGCTTTACGCAAACTCCTTACACCCAGATAGGTCGCAGAAGTCAGAAAGACAAAACCATCCATATGCTATATATGACCAAATACCTCTAAGCAGAGTTGGCAGCACCCTATCCTCAAGCACATTTATATTTCTGCAGAGAAATGTCTGAATGTTTGAATTAAGTGGGCTATATGAAACCATAAGTAGTACACATCAGTTCAGGTCACATTTCTCCAAATACATTCAGGTCAGTGGAGATTTTGCCATGAAATAGGTTATGAAAACTCAATTTTCACAGCTGTTTGGATTTTGGAGTTACAGATAACGCACTGTGGATCTGTAGTACAAGATAGAATGTAGCTATAATCCAAGTGTAAATAATATTCCATGGGGGTTGAATAGTGTCTCAGTCAGTCTGGGCTGCCGTAACAAAGCACCATAGACTGGGTGGCTTATCAACAACAGAAATTTATTTCCCACAGTTCTAGAGGCTGGAAGTCCAAGCTCAGGTTGCCAGCATGGTGGAGTTCTAGTGAGGACCCTCTTCTGGGTTGCAGACAACTGATTTCTCATTGCATCCTCATATGGTGGGAAGAGAAGTAGCTGGCTCTCTGGCCACTTCTTATAAGGATACTAATCCCATGCACAAGGGCTCCACCCTCATCATCTAATTAACTCCCAAAGGTCTCACCTCCAAAACCATCACATCAGGATTAGAGTTTCAACACACGAATTTGGGGAGGGGGACACAAACATAAAATCCATTGCAAATTTAAAACTATATCACACCTGGCTCAAAGAAATCAGAAATGGTGTCACAAGTAAAGGAACATCTAAGCTAAGCCATAAAGGGTGATTAAGATTTTGAGAAACAGATATGCAAATCAGGAAAAAATGCATGAGCAAGACCTCAATAGCATTGTATTCTGACCAGTGATCAAGAACATATAAATATTAATAATTAAAATAACAATAAAGCTAACATTCACTCTGAGGTTTTGATATACCAAGCACTGCTCTACTCACTTCACCTGAATTAACTCATTTAATTCTCACCACAATCCCATAAAGTGGGTATAATAATTATCCCAATATTTCAGGTGAGCAACTGAGCACAGAGAAGTTAAATATAATTGCTCCAAGTTACACGGCTAATAAAAGGCAGAAGCTGGATTCAAATCTAGACAGTCTAAATGATAGTTCTAATAAAAACTCAATGAGATTCCAATTTTGACCTATCTAATTAGCAGTTTTAAAAATTAATATCTGGTGTTGGTGAGGCATGAGAAGACTAGCAGGAACCTTTGGAAACTTGTACAATCTTATTGATAGGCAAGCTGGTAGTATGTATCAAAAGCCTTTAAATTGTGCATTCCCACTGTCCTAATAATTCTTCTTTTAATAATTTTCCCAGAGAAATACTCAAGAGCTTCTGGTAATAGTGGACTAAGAAATTCAGATGATCTCTCGCATCAAAAACAACTACAAACCCTGGAAAAACTGTTTTTTAGCATCAGCAGAATGTATCAGTAAGCTAGTAAGGCAGTGAAGAATTGTGGGGTCAAATCCGGAAGATGATAGAAACCCAAAGAGCAAGTCCAGCATTTGGAACAGCTTTTCTCCTAGAGTATTTGCCAATTCTGTAGAGGCAACTAAGAGGCTGAAGATCTGAACATTGCCTTTTGACAGCCTCTTGGATTTAAGAGGACAAAAGGAAAAGTATGGAGGCTACCAAAGAAAGGGGCCCTGGTAATCCTGCTTTCAGCTGGAACCTCAATGACTATTCCTTAGAGCAGAGCAAACTAGAAAAAGTTCTGAAATACAGCTTCAAATCTCCTCAGTCCTTGAAACTGTATTTAGGTGAGTCTGGTTGCTAATGCTCTTAGCGAGCTTAAAGAAACTAATTTAAATATTCTCTGGAGGAAATAGCACCATCCTAGGCCCCACAATATTTTACAGTTTTTCACATAGAATGTCCAGCACACAATCAAAAATAATTAGGCACCTGAAGAGATAAAACAACATAAAAGAAAACTAAGAGAAACAACAGAATGCAATAGGATGAGACCCATCAAGATTTCAGATTATGGATTTATTGAAAATAGACATTAAAATAATTATCCTTAATGTATTTGACAACATAAAAGGTAAGATCAAGAATTTCAGAAGAAAATTAGAAACTATAAAATGAGGCAAATAGCAATTCTGACACTGAAAAACACAACAACCAAAATTAAGAATGCAATAGAAGGGGTTAAAAGTAATTAGGCAAAGCTAAAGAGTAAATTAGGAAACTGGGAGATGAGTCAGAAAAAAAGTATGCAGAATAATGCATGGAAAGACAGAGGTTAGAAAATACAAAAGCGAATATGAGACACAGGGGATTCAGTGAGGAGAGTTAAAATATACGTCCTGGGAATTCCAGAGCAGAGAAAAGAAAAAAGAGAAGTAAAGTTATAGAGAGGTAGTGGCTGAGAATTCTCTAAAACTGACCTCCCCCAAAAGGCTTCAATCCGTAACAGCCAAATCCAGCCAGCTGCTCGTTTTGAGAGGGCCTGTGAGTTAAGAATGGTTTTTGCATTTGCAAGGGTCATAAAAAAAGAAGAGAAGGAGGAGAGACCATATGTGGTCCACGCTACCTAAAATACGTATCTGCCCCTTTATGGAAAATGTTCATGATACCTGAGCCACAGATTTAAGAATCCTTTTGAACCCTGTACGCTCCTCTAAATCCACTCTCCTGCTCAGTGTCCCAGGTTGCCAATGAGGAGAACTAATAGAGATCGGAGGGAGAAAAAAGGAAAGTGAAATCAGGGTATTCATTTCCCCAGCTGTCTCCCTACAGGTCACCACACGCTGTCTGCATCCCTCAACCAAAGGTGATAGTTCCCGTAAAGTGGCTTTCTCCATACTGTCTGTCTGCTTCCAGCTTTTAGTAAAAGCTCCTCTCACTCCTTCATGCTAGAGGTAGTAAAGACTCCTAACTCTAATCCTCGTCCAGCCTCCTGCTGTTACTAGCCCCAGGTCTGCGCTGTCCCTCGCTGTGTTGCCTTATGTTGTTCAATGCCTTTGTAAATCATCACTTCAGTAACAGTCTCTTACCCATAAGGCCCCTGACAGATGGTGGCCACACCTAAGTATATCACAATTAAATTGACAGAAGAAGGAGAAGAGAAGGGAAAAAAATGGAAGAAAAAGAAAGTATCTTAAAAGCAGCCACAGGAAAAAAGATGGAACGCCTGACAATAGACAACAATTGTACTAAGAGCTGAATTCTCAAAGAAATAATAGAAGGCAGATGATTATGGAAAAATATATCCAAATAACCAAAAGAAAACAATTTTCAATCTAGAATTCAATATCTAGTGCAAACATCTTTCAAGAATTAAAGCGACATCAAGAGAATTCATCACCAGTAGATTAAATTAAATACTAAAGGCAGAAGGAAAACTTGACCAGATGGAAGCTAGGTGAAAAGGATAAGGAAAAATGAAAGGGAGGATAGATATGAATGAGTATTGCCTGCTTAAAACAACAATGAAAGTACATATAAAATATATATAATTGACAACAATCGCTCCTAAGTGAAGAAGACGGCAAAAGAATCTAAAGTGTTCTAAAACCCTTGCAACATCTGCGAAGAGGCACCATGCTAATCTATAATAGAACTGGACAAATCATGTTGTATTTTTCAGGGTACCCACCAAAAGAACAGTAAAAGAAAATAAAGGGTTAATAGGGAGTTGGAATAATACAAAATTATCAATCCCAAAGGAAGGTAAGAAATGAAATGAAAAAAGAAACAAGGAACAGGTGGGACAAAAAAGAGTGAATACCAAGACAGAATATATAAACCAAAATATCACATTAATTAAAGGCAATGAATTAAATCCTTCAAATTCAAGGCAAATGTGTCAGACTGGATTGCAAAATAGGCTACTTAGAAGAAATATATCTAAAATATAAGAATATAGCAAGGTTTCTGTCAAAAGATGGAAAAAATATACCACATAAACAGTCAAAATAGACAAAAAAGATGGTGTAGCACCATTAATATTGCACAAAGTAGACTTTACAGGAAAATTATTGCTAGACATACACCTTCCGTAATGTTAAAAGACTCAAATCACCAGAAAGATATAAAAATCCCAAAGTTCTAAAACAAAAGTTGTTTCTTTGAAGACATTTCATAACAAAGTTAATAAACCCCTGGCAATATTGATTAGGAAGAAAGAAAGAGAAAAAGAGAATGAGAGAATATAATCAATATCAGGAATCAGAAATGCAAAAAGGGACACCACCACTACATATCCTGTGGACATTAAAAGATAAAAGGATATTATTATTTATGAACAACTATACACTCATAACTTGAAATTTTAAATGCAATAGAAAAATTCCTAGAAAAATACAGTTTACAAAGATGAATTCCAGAAATAATAGACAATTTGAATGAGTCTTTGATTATTAAAATCATGAAATCCATAATTGAAAACATCCTCATAAAAGAAAATTTCAGGCCCAGATTGCCTCATTAGTAAATTCTAACAAACATTTAAGAAAGAAAGAAAACCAATGTTATACAAAATTACATTAATTAACACACTGTGATATTTGTGCAAGAATAGACAGACAAACCAATGGTAGAGAACTGAATCCAGAAAAAGACCCACGCCTATACAGACCTTTGATATCTGAAAGGCTGAACTGCAGACAAGTGAAGGTAGAATGTTATTTTCAAATGAATGGTCCTAGGTCAACCAGATATCCATATGGAGAAAAAAATTAAACTTGATCTCTATCTTACACCATACATAATAATCAGTTCCAAGTGGATTGCAGATCTAAATGTGAATGAGAATGATAAAACTTGTAGAAGATAATATAGGAAAATATCTTCATGAACTTGGGAGTGGGAAATTTAAACAAGACACAAAGACCCATAAAAAGATTGATAAGGGGCCAGCCTGGTGATGTAACAGTTAGATTCACACACTCCGCTTTGGTGGCCTGGGGTTTGCTGGTTTGGGTCCTGGGCACAGACTTGGCACCACTCATCAAGCCATGGTGTGGAAGCATCCCACATACAAAATAGAGGAAGACTGGCATGGATGTTAGCTCAGGGCCAATCTTCCTCACCAAAAAAAAAAAAAAAAAAAATTGGGAAATTGCTCTGATAAAGTTAAGAACTTTTGCTCATCAAAAGGCACCATTAAGAGAGAAAATAGGGAGGCCACATAGTGGAAAAAATATTTACAGCATATATAACCCACAAAGGGCTCATATCCAGACCTCATAAAGGACTTACGAATCACTTTTCTGAAAAGAAAATCTATTGTATATGGAAAAAGAGACTGCACAGGCACCTCATAAAAGAGGATAACCAAAATGACCACCCCTAACAAAAATTTATGCAAAGGTGTTAAACCTATTTAGTCATTAGAGACACACAAATCAAAACTACAATGAGAAACCACTGCAAACTCATTAGATTAGCTGGAATTAAACAAACTGAATGTACCAGTATTAGGGAGAAAGCAAAGCAGTGGCATTCTCATATATTGCAACCACTTTATGCAACCACTGAGAACAAGTGTTTGGCAGTATTTACTAAATAATACACCTAACACCTACACACCTACGGCCCAACAATTCCACTCTTTCCAATAGAAATGAGTGTACTGGTATGAATAAGAATGTTCATTAAATAAAAACATAAATAACCTAAATGAACGTCACAAGTAGATTGGATTAACAAATTGACGTATACTCATATAATAGGTTACAGGCAACAATGACAATGAACTAACTGCTGATACACTCAAAAACATGCCTGAATCTCTCTGAAGTCGTGCCGAACAAAATAAGACAACATAAAAGAATGCATTATTGTCTCATTTCATTTCTATAAAGTTCAGAAACAGCTACGAGGGAAACAGTGTTAAAATAGTGGCTGCTTTTGAGGAGGAGGAAAGAGAGTGACGAGGGGGGATGAGTGATGTCTGAGGGGTTCGTAACGTTCTATTTCTTGACCTAGATGATGGCCACCATAGATGATACATTTCTGTTTTGAGTATTTTCTTTTTTATGTTGTACTGCACAATAAAAAAGAAAAAGAAAAGAAATAATCAGGAATGTGACACAGGTTTATTTACAAAGATATTCTCTGTGGCACTGTTTGTGATGATTAGAAAAGTTTAAAAAAAAAGGAAATTACCTAAGTGTTGAGCACAAACTAATGATACATCCATACAATGGACTATTATATAATCATTTAAATTCATGCTGTAAAAGAATAATGTCATAGAAAGATAAAACCTATTGTTTAGACAGTAGAGTTCAATTCACTGCATACAGTATAATTCCATTTTAATAAAATACATGTCAAATATGTATGCATATATTACAAGAAAAATAAAACTTGAAACAACATAGGCCAAAATTTAGCTGTGAAATAAAATCATAGGCAATCTTTATTTCTTCATCCATATTTTCTACCTTTATACAGCTAACATATAAGTATATTCTTATTCTTATATTTCATAAGAAATGAAAAAATTCTTTTTCTAAAGATTGTCCAGAGGCTCTCAATGGTCAGACTTCACTTGGAAGTGCATCCTTGAAGCAGAATATTTCTCCTCTGAAGCCTGAAGCACTCTTATAAGCTACCACATGTGGACTCCAGAGTTAAATATCACATGATAATGTAGGAGGAAATTTTATGATGTCTGTAGGGCTCTGACACAGACTGCCAATCAGTGTCCTCATCAATTAGAGCTAAACCATGGGCCTCCTATTGCCCTTTTAGAGTTTCAATTGAGTTAAGAGATTCACTAACAAATGACTGGCTAATTTTTCATTAGCATTTGTCTTACTTCAGAAATAAAGAACAAACCAAAGAAAATGCCCTCTTTCCCTCTGCCTCACATGCAATGCCTTGTGCCTTAGTTTTTTTTCTTTTTTAAAAAATTATTTTATTGAGGTCACATTAGTTTATAACATTGTGTAAATTTCAGGTGGACATCATTATATTTCGGCTTCTGTATAGACTGCATCACGTTCACCACCAAAAGTCTAGTTTCCATCCGTCACCGTACAAATGTGCCCCTTTATCCCTTTCTGCTCTCATTGGTCCTTTTTGTTTCCCCACCCATCAGAGGTCCACCCCTCTTCCAATATCTTCCTAAACAGGCTTTTTTTTTTTTTCTGGGAAGCCTTCTATAATCCGTCTAACCCAAATCTGCTCATAAGTTTTCTCAGCATGTAGGAGTCCTGTAGGGCCTTTTGGAAGATCACTCCTTCATTGCTATAACTTTATCTTCCAGTGGCTTCTATAACTTTCAGTGTTCTCTTTCTCCTACCTCTCCGAATACTTCCCTCTGCCTGTATTTAGATGCATGAGGAAGAACAAAAACCAGTGAAAAAAAATGATCTCAAAGGTCTTGGAATCTATTTTTTATAAAAGGAATCAAAGGCCACATCACACCTATTAGGATGTCTACTCACGTTCACTAGGATGACTATATATGGAAAACAAGTGTTGGTGAGGACGTGGAGAAATCGGAACCCTTGTGCATTGCGGGTGGGAATGTAACGATGGTACAGCCACTGTGAAGACAGTATAGCAGTCCCTCAAAAAAATTAAACACAGAATTACCATATGATCCAGCAATCCCACTTCTGGGCATAGCCAAAGAATAAAAGCAGGAGCTTGAATAGATACATGTACACCCATATTCATAGCAGCATTATTCACAATAGCCAAAAAGTGAAAGCAACCCAAGTGTCCAACAACAGAGGAATGCATAAAGAAAATGCGGTATATCCAGATAATGGAATATTATTCAGGGGAAATTCAGAAACATGCTACAACACGGATGGACCTTGAGGACACTATGTGAAGTGAAATAAGCCAGTCCCAAACAGAAAAATACTGTATGATTCCTATTATGAGGTACCTAAAATAGCCAAGCTCATAGAGACAGAAAGAAGAATGGTGGTTTCCAGGGCCTGTGGGGAGGAGGAATGGGGAGTTATTGTTTAATAGGCACAGAGTTTCAGTCTTGCAAGGTGAAGAGAGTTCTGTGGATGAACGGTAGTGATGGTAGCACAACAATGTGAACGTACTGATGCCACTGAACTGTACACTTAAAAATGGTTAAGATGGTAAATCTTTTTTTTTTTTAAAGATGGGCCCTGAGCTTCAATCTATTACCAATCTTTCTTCTTCTTCTTCTTCTTCTTCTTCTTCTTCTTCTTCTTCTTCTCCCCAAAGCCCCCCAGTACATAGTGTATATTCTCGTCGTAGGTCCTTCTGGTTGTGCTGTGTGGGACGCCGCCTCAGCATGGCTTGATGAGTGGTGTTAGGCCCACGCCCAGGATCCCAACCAGTGAAACCCTGGGCCGATGAAGTGGAGCATGCGAACTTAACCACTCAGCCATGGGGTTGTTCCCAAGATGGCACATCTTATGTGTATTTTACCACAATTAAAAATTTTTTTAAATATTCTAAAATTGATTTTGGTGATGATTGTACAACTGTAAATATACTAAAACCACCGAATTGTACACTTTAAATGGGTGGATTGTATGATGTGCGAATTATATCTCAATGAATCTGTTACAAAAGGAAAAAAAGGAATCAAATATGCATTCTAGAAATGAAAACTGTATTTTAAACTAAGAACTATTTGGAAAGGTCTAACAGCAGACTGGTTACAGCAGAAGAGAGAATTAGTAAATTAGAAAATAGGTCAATAAAAATTAGTCAACCTGAATTAATAGATGGAAAAGAAAATGAAGAACAGAACAGAAGAGATATGTGGAATATAGTCAAACAGTCTAACATTTATGTAACTGGAGTCCTACAAGGACAGAAGAGAGAGAATGGAGTCGAAGTATTATATGAAGAAATAGGAGCCAAGATTTTTCCAAAAATTATCAGTCATCAATCCACAAATTCAAGAAGCTCAGCAAATACAAAGCAAGATGAATACAAAACATAAAAAAACACCAAGGGACTCAACAGTCAAAATGTTGAAAACAAAAAATAAAGAGGAAATTTTACAAGAACCTGAGGAAAAAAAGACACATTACATTGAGCAGAACAACAATAGGATGGCACCTGAATTCTCAACAGAAGCAATAGCATATTTAACCTGCTAAACGATTCAAAACGAAAAAAGCAAACCTATAATTTTATACCAAGAGAAAATAAAGACATTATTAAACAAATGATAAGAAAACTTCATTACCAAAAGAACTGTGCTGTGAAAAAAACTAAAGGAGATCTTCAGGCTAAAAGATATTGATCCCAGAAGGAAATATGAAACTAAAGAGAAGAGTGAAAAACATATGGATAAATATAAAAGAATAATGGCAATTGAAAGCAATAATGATAACAAAGTATTGTAGGTTTATAACAAAAATAGCACAAAGGGCAAAAAGGAGGGTAAATAGAATTAAACTGTTCGTAAAGATCTTCTGTTGTTTGAAAAGTGGTAAAAGTACTCATTTCAATAGCTTTTAACGTGTGGAGAATGCAACTGTAATCTCTAGGGTAAGCACTAAAAGAATAAAACAAAAATATACAACAAAAAAGCTAAGAGAGGAAATTAAAGGGAATAATAAACAAATATTTATTAATCCAAAGAAGGTAGGAAAGGAGGAATAAAAGAACCAAAAAATAGGTATGAGAAACAGAAAACAAATAGCAAGATGGTACAGTAAGACCTAATGATAGCAACAATTATAAGACAAACATGTGGACAAAATATTCCAATTACAAGACAAATGTTGATGAACCAGATTTCCAAAAACTTAAAACGAATCAACGCTTTGCAATTTATTTACAAGGGATACTCTTTAAAAATAAGGACACAAGAAAAATATTGATTTCTGAATAGTCCTATATCTGCTAAAGAAATTGAAATCATAATTTAAAATCTTCCCATCCCCCCACAAAATTTCAGACCCACATAGCTTCACTGATGAATTATTTAAGGATGAAATAATACCAATCTTACACAAATTCTTTCAGAGACCAGTGGAAGAGTATATACTTCCCTGTATAAACCTGAGAAGGATATAACAAGGGAAAAGAGATTAAAGGCCAGTGTCTCTCATGAACATAAATGCTAAATTCCTAAATAAAGTATTAGAAAATTTACAGTTATGTAGCAAAGGCAATACATCATGACCAACTAGGGTTTATTCCAGGAATGCAGGGTTAATTCAACATTCAAAAGTTAATCAAAACAATTCACCACATTAACAAAATAAAGGAGAAAAAACATATTATTTCAATAAATGCAGAAAAGGTATTCAGTAAAATTCAAAACATGTTAATAATAAAAACTCTCAGAAAACTAGGCATATAAGAGACACTCCTTAATCTAATAAGGAGTATTTACAAGCCACAAACAACTAAAGTCAACAACATATTTAACGGTAAAATACTGAACATATTCCTCCTGAGATTAAAAATAAGACAAGGATATCTACTCTCTCCACTTCCATTCAACATTACAGTGGAGATTCTAGCCAGGACTAAGTCAAGAAAAAGAAACAAGAGGTATAAATTTTGGAAAGAAAAAAAGTGGAATAGTTTTTATTCACAAAGCCATGATTGTGCATATAAAAAATGCAAAAGAACCTACAAAATATTCAAGTTAATAAGCAAATCTGGCCACTTTGCTGCAAACAAAGTCAATAAAAAAACTTTAGACAGTCGTGCATCGCTTAATAATGAGGACATGTTCTGAGAAATGCCTCGTTAGGCAATTTCATCGTTGTGCGAACATCATAGAATGTACTTTACAAACCTAGATGGTGCAGCCTGCTACACACCTAGGCTATATGGTACTAATCTTATGGGGCCACTGTTGTATATGCCGTCTGTCGTTGACCAAAATGTCATTATGCAGCATATGACTATACTAACAATAAACTAGGAAATGAAATTGTTAAAAATCCCATTTACAGAACACCAAAAACACCAGGTATCTAGCAATAAGTTTAACAACAACAATGAAAAAGATGTATCAACCCTTGACACTGAAAACTAGACAATATTGCTAAGATAAATTAAAGACCTAAATAAATGAAGAGTGAATGGTCACAATTCGAAGAACTCAGTATTAGACTTCCATTCTCTCCAAATTTGGTTTTTAGATTTAATGTGATGCCAATCAAAATCTCAACAGGTTTCTTAGGTTTGGGTGGAAATTGGCAAGCTAACCCTAAAATTTATATGGATGTGCAAAGGACCTGGAATAGACATGGCCATCTTGAAGAGAAAGAACAAAGGTAACTGATTCTAATTCTTACTATCAAGCTATGCTCATTAAGACAGTGCGGTCCTCACATAAGAATAGACAAACCAGTGGAACATAGCAGAGTCCAAAAATAAACCCCCACATGCACAGTCACTTGATTTATGACCAGGGGTAGTGCGGTGGTGGAGGCAACGGCCTAACTGCAGCAGGTTCAGGGGAACTGTGCACTTCCCTTGCAGGGCACTGCCTGGGGGACACGGAGGGCGTTCCAAGCGCACCGAGGGTGGATCTAGGTAGTGAAGGGGTCCTCCAGACACAGAGAGGCTCTGCAGCACAGCCCAGAGGAGCCAGAGAGCTGGGTCCAACTGGCATTCAGGCTGGGAGCTTGGCCAGGCATTAGGACTGAGGGCCAGAGGAACAAGAGATTTAGGGCTGGGGGGAGGGGGGTGGCTTCAGCGCAGCTGGGGAGGTAACAGCAGTGGGTTTAAGGGAACAAGAAGAGGGGAAGTGGAGACACACGTCACTTCCCTCTCATTCTCACCACTGCTGCCTGGCTACAACTTCAAAATCAAAGTCAAACCATGTCACACTCCCAGTGAAAAACCCTGATGGTTGCCTTTTGACCACATGACACAACACAAACTCCTTGGCAAGACTCTGGGACTCTACCACTGGATTTTGCCTCTCTCTCTCACCACTCCTCCCTTCCCCACTGCTGACTCTGCTTTGGATGAATGAATGCCTTGCTCATCCCTAAGAGCACACCCCCCTGCACATGCTCTCTCCTCTTCCAAGAATGTCCTCCTTATTCCATGTCAGACTAACCAGTCATCTCCTCCAGGAAGCCTTCCTGGATTCTCTCGCTAGGCTGAGTGCTCCCCGTTGTTAGTAAGCCATAACATCCGGGGCTGACCCCTGGAGCAGCACAGCTCACATCCTCTGCCAGTGTCTATTTTCTGTGGCCCCTGTTAGACAGGGCCTCCTTGAGAAGTTGTAGTCCCATCCCCTATCAACCTAAGTCAATAAGATTTCTTTAAAGAAGGAACAACCTTAAAGAGGTACCAAGAAAAGTTGCTAGAGAATTAAAAGAAAAGTAGAACTTGGGTTGGCCAGAAAGGAGCCTGGGCGAGAACGGACAGTGTGAGAGCAGAGGGCAATCAGGCACAGCGGCTGAGTCTATTTTGCTCCAAAATGCAATACTCTTGCATTGCCTCAGAGCATCATTAACTTCTACATTTTTTAAAATTCTGGAATCACAGTTTCACTGCTGTAAGTCACTGCTTCTGGGAGCCCACCCTGGATCAACTTCCTGCTGTTAAAAATGCTCCCACTCCGGGGCGGGCCCTGTGGCGCAGCGGTTAAATTCACGTGTTCCACTTGGGCAGCCTGGGGTTCGCCAGTTCAGATCTCGGGTGCGGACATGGCACCACTTGGCACGCCATGCTGTGGTAGGCGTCCCACATATAAAGTAGAGGAAGATGGGCATGGATGTTATCTCAGGGCCAGTCTTCCTCAGCAAGAAGAGGAAGATTGGCAGCAGTTAGCTCAGGGCTAATCTTCCTCAAAAAAAAAAAAAAATGAAAATAAGAGGAAATAAATGAAATAAGTAAATAAATGAAATAAAGAGGAATATGCTGGATTCTCCTTGTCAGTGAAAGCAAGGAGATGACAATATTGGCAGCATGGGGACAGCAACAACATTGATAACATCTCAGATCTTGGCCACTGACCACTGCTGGCAAGTCAGCATCATCAAGAGAAATACGCTCATCAGCAGCACCTCCTGCCGCTAACAAGACACGTGGATGGAAACTACGATATGTCTGGTTTTATCCCCTTTTTGCCAACATCCTTGGACATTGGAAATACTCAGCACAAACATAAAAGATAGAAATACCAAGTAAAAGAGAGTGAAATGTGAGGATATTATAATACAATTTTGTTTTCCTGTCCATTTGTATTATCAGACACAACAACTTGCATTACACATTGTCGGTTTTTATACAGGAGATAGCACAGGCTGCCAAGCCAGGCCATTCTGCAGGCCAGTGTCTCAGTTCCTCTCCCCTCTGCATGTCCAAGGGACCTATGAGAAGAGGAAATCCCAGAACAAGGCCTGCACTGATCAGGTTTACATAACCTACGCTATTCAAGAATGAGATTTTTTAATTCCTGTTACTGAACAGATAAACAAATTATGGTATATTCATACAAGGGAATATATTCAGCAATGAAAAGAAATGAGCTATCAGACACCCCCCAAAAGACGTGGAAGAACTTTAAATGCTAAGAACCCAGTAAATGAATGAAGCCCATCTAAAAAGGCTACATACTATATGATTCCAACATTATGACATTCTGGAAAAGGCGAAACTACGAAGACAGGAAAAAAGATCAGTGGTTGCCAAGGCTTGGAGGGGAGGGAGAGATGAGTATGCGAAGCACGGAGGATGTTTGAGCAGCAAAACTTCTCTGTACGACACATAATGGGGGACACATGTCATTATCCACTTGTCAGAACCCATAAAACATTTACTACAGAGAGTGAACCCTAATGTAAAGAATGGACTTTAGCTAATAATAATGTATCAGTGTTGGCTGTAACAAATCTATCACCCTAATGCAAGATGTTAATAATAGGGGAAACTGTGGGTGGTGGAGGTGGTCTGTACTTTCCGCTCTATTTCTCTATAAACCTAAAACTGCTCTGAAAAATAGTGTATTCATAAAAAAGAATTTTGCTGCTACAAGCAAAGCAGGTTACCTTTATTGCTGGGATTCTAGGAAAGAAAAGTGCTGGTCATCTCATGACTTTTAGCTGACAGCTTGCTATTAGCTTTCAGCTGGACAGCAGAAGAGTTACCGGCGTGAAAATTGAAATGGTGTCCATCTACCTAAATAGATACCACAGGTGAGGATAGACAACCACAAATTAACAGGATGAGTGGTGTACATGGGTCCAAATTGCTTTCAGCATCAGTGATATGGAAATCATGGAAGAGCTGGGAATAGCGAACCTAGAAGAACATAGCGGGGAGCCCACCTGCCAAGGAGAGAGAAACAGGTGGGCAACCAGCCCTTGGAGTCACTTCCGACCTCCATGTTCACCGTCCAGCCCTGCACACATGCACCAGCGACCTCAGCTTAGGGTCACCCAGGCTGACCACCCTAACCTCTCACCTGTCAGCTGTGGGAGAGGGATGTGGAAGGGGCCATGCCACAGAATGATTCAGAGAGGGGGACCTAGAGAATGAAATGCACAGCCTGGTCTACTCTGTCTCCAGATCTTTCATGAGGCACCATGGCCCACAGGGAAAAGCGCAGGACTGGGAGTCAAGAGACTGGAGTCTAGTTTTACGACCGCAAAACTGCTGCCATCAGGCAGGAGGACAACCTGGCCTTTTCCCCACATGTGCAGAGCAGAGAGAAAAATATCTGCCTTAGAGCCACAGGAGGTTCCAAGTGAGTTGGACCCATCTTACAGGTGAGGCAAGCAAAGTCCAGAGAGACGAAATGATTTTCATAAGTTTGCACAGCTGGGTGGCAGTCACACGTGGCTGACAAATCACATTCCACTTCAGGGCAGTTCCTACACTGGCACAGAGCTAGAATAAAGATAATCTGTGGGAAAGTATTTGGGAAAGGTAAAAGCTCTAGACAAAGGGAAGCTCTTGTCAGTGCTATTGCCTTTCATCAGCACACCTTGGTCCTGTTCTGCTCCAAGGTGAGCATCCCCTGTGAGAGTGGGCTCTTGGCAAGTGTCAGCTGTGTCACCAGCACTAGCTGGTCATGCTGCTGTCTGAGGTGACAGAACCAGGGATGGAAGGGAATAACTGGCCTCCTCCAGGCCCCAGGGTGCCAGAATTGTGACCTGGAAGATGGTATGATCGGTTCCATTCTCCTGTTTACATTTCCACACACCAATGGCAATCAGCAATAAGGTTTCCTTAGGAGAGGGAACATGTTTTGCGAATAATAATTCCATCTTTAATCCGTGAGGTACACCAGGTCAGTAATCCACAAAGTGCTTGAAAGCAACTCATTTGGCTTTTGCTTCAGCATACCCATTCCATGCTTTAGTTCACCCAGTTTCCAGACCTTTTGTCCTCTAACCGGTTTAACGAATGTGCAAACATATTCCCAAACAGCCTCCAAAACAGATTATTACCAACAGACTGGAGAATGACGCAAATGTAGGCCATCTACATAAGTGAAACAAGGGGAGCCAAAAGGGATCATTGGTGTGGCTTAAAGCATGGAGATGGGCTACATCCACAGGGCTGAATTCACAATTGCTGGCTTTAGCAATTTAGCCTGGTTCTTTCTTAACCCAAGCCTTGGGTGGGTCCAATCCTTTCATTTCAAGAGCCCCCCTCCCCAAGACCCACACCCACTCCCCAACCCCACATACACACAGATGGCAAAGCCACCACCGCTCATTTCCCTCTTCTTTGGTGGTATCCACTGGGACACAATTCCATTGGCATAATTAGGAGGACACCAGAGAGAACTCAGCTCCATGCATTTTTTATGAGAAATGAGTCAATAATTTCTTATTTGTCCCCACACTCTCCCAGAGAAAGGAGCTCGAGCAGAGGGAGCTGCAATCTTAGATAAGCAACTCCCAAAAGCATGGGTAACAAGACAGCCTGTGGTGAAAGTGAGCCATTGATCAGAATTCTCCTACCGAAGGGATTTTCCCCAGCCTAGTCCAGGTTTGATGGGTGGGGTGCTCTTCATGGCCTCCCCAACCTCCTCTAAGCCCCACTAGCCCTTCATTCCTACTAATTCAATGGTGCCTTTTAACAAAAGGCCGGTGCTGCAAAATCAAGCTGGGTCTGTCCCTCTGCAAGCATCTTAAACTGCCCATCTCATGGCAACACAGTTGCCTTGGGGAAAATGCAGCTGCCCACTTCCCTGTGCCCTGTATCCAATGTCCCCACCACAATCACCAAGCCAAGGGAAGGGGTGAGCCACATACAGGAAACTTCTCAATCAGTTTTGACTCAACTGTGTCCTTCAGTATTTTATCCCTATTTTATCAACACTGTCACTATTAAGAACAGAGAAGAGTCAGAAGGGGACTCATTATTGCTGTGGCCATATGATTTGCTGTGCCATCTTGAGTGAGTCATACTCCCCCTGAGTCTGTTTCCTTATTTGTGAGCTAAAAGGGTTGAACTAGGGACCAGCCCAGTGGCACAGCAGTTAAGTTCACACGTTCTGCTTCGGCGGCCTGGGGTTTGCCAGTTCAGATCCCAGGTGCGGACCTGTGCACCACTTGTCAAGCCATGCTGTGGCAGACGTTCCACATATAAAGCAGAGGAAGACGGGCACGATGTTGGCTGAGGGCCAGTCTTCCTCAGCAAAAAGAGGAGGATTGGCGACAGATTTTAGCTCAGGGCTAATCTCAAAAAAAAAAAAAGGTTAAACTAGGTGACCTCCATGGTCCTACTGGGCTCTGACCTTCAATAGGTCTACTTATCCTAACCCTGCAAGTGCCCTCATCCCATCCCACCTTCTTCCCACCCCCACTGCAGGTAAGAGGTCAGGGTGCCAGGCCTCCTGTTTTAGAATCAGCTTCTGGAGATGAGACTCATGCACATGAGATTTCAGAACTCACCAAACTACAGCTACCAGAGAACTCAAATAACCCACTGTCCAAATGCCATGCCTTCAGGCAAGAAAGGCAGTATTTTCCCCAAGATGTAGATAGGAAATGTACTGCAGAAAGGCTGAATGACATGCACACAGTTCCTGGCTCTCCTAATAGGTGATACCAAGAGAACTAGAAGCCAAATATTCAGGTTCCTCACGCTGATCTCCCCCAACACCACCACAATTGTCACAAAAAGGCATTATTTCGGGTGTCAACCAAAGCTTTAGAAGGAATTACCAGATACAAAACCAAGTCTTTGTGGAAGCAAATCGTAGCTACAGCCCCTTAATATTCATATTATTACTTACGATCAAGAGATTGTAGTAAGGCTTTGATGCTAAACTCTTTGCCAACTAGAAAGCTACAGATAAATGATGCTTTTCCTGTCTACAATCTATTTCGTGAAACTAGAAATCAGAAGCCGTGTTGGGGTCCCTACAATTAATGGCAAAGGAGTTCCAACACAGCAGACACAGTGTTTGGGGAGAAGCCGTCTGCTCTGCTAACCTCCAAGGTAATCTTGACACATTCACATATGTGTTTGTAGCTCTGCCAATGTTTAATAAGAACCCAGGGAAGACGAAGAACTGTTCTATTTATCTGTAAAATTTCAATGCCATTGTTATAAATAGCAAATGGTTTATTTTAAAAGCTTGAGTGGTTTTTTTAAAGTTAAATTTCATTTCCCATATGTGTGTATAAGAAGCTCTTTTAGGTTGAAATAATTCATTTGAATTATCTAAGCCAAAATGATCATCTTTTCCTCACTAACGAACATAAAATTTTCTAGAAATGTGTTCACGGAGAAAAATATCCTTCTCAACATGTACTAAAATTCACATTTAAGAATCCAAACATTCACTTTAGGGGTGATTTTGTTCTTGTAAATGATCAGTCTCGACTCATTTAATCCCCCCACAAAATTAACACATGCCACTCAGAGAACTCTTCCTTGGGATTTTAAAGTATGTTAAAACACACCACACAGGTAAAAGCAGGGGTTGTCCTAAGTCTAGAGCATCTATCTGAACGTCATCTCTTCTTCCCTGCAAAGAGCAGCGGTAGGCAGTTGGGTTCTCACAAAGGGAGAGGCTGGAGTCCTTGCCCACTACTGATACTGATCTGAAGGCAGAGAGGCATTGTTATGCCACCAGCAAGACACAGAGTCACCGGCCAGGTCCTGTGATCCTGGCAGGGAGCTGACTGTTCCTTCCAACTATCTCAAGGTTAAGTCCCAGCAGTCCATTAGCCCTGAGAATGTGTTTTGCCTCAACTCAGCCTCCAGATGGCTTCCTGGATTACCCACTCAGTTAACAGCCCAGCCAGACTGAGACCTCTGGGACTCCCTGTAATCTGAGGCCACGAGGGTCCATTGCTAAAGAGGCTGAAGATTTACGAGATGAACTGCCTTATCTTAATCCATCTGGAGTGTCAGCTAAGGAGTAGGAGAAGAGAAGGACAAGCCCCATAGAACACTTAAACCAGATAAGACTTTGACAGTGCAATGACTTGAGAACTTGCTTTTTCAAAGGAGAAAATCACTTTAATGGCCCTGCCCCTTCCTGTTGCAACATGTCTCAGGCACCCATTCACTGACTGTTTAAGCATGCCCTGATTCCAACACATTTACAGGGCATTTATCGTCTTTTAATTCTGTGGCCTGCAGGATTAAGAATCCAAACAGTGTGATCCAATCACAACACTACTCCTCTTAGTCACGAGAGCCTGATTTAACCATAGCCTGACTCCCGCAGCAAATTTAGTAAAGGATGAATGTGGAAAACTGAATGCCCGGTCACCTCCAAAACTCATTTTAGCAGAGAAACAACTCATTCTTTTCCAACATTTACCAAAAGAAAAAAAAAAAGCAAGCAAGCAAGTAAACATGGAGGAAAACAGTGTCTTTGTTGCCAGGAGTTAATTAGCTATGAAACAGCCAAAGGTCAGCAGCAGAGGATAGACAAGCCGCCATAATTAGAATAATGAATAGGTAGGCATTCAGCAATTGCATACGGAGTAAAAGATTCACCAATGCAGTGACAGTGCATGCCTGCTCCAGCAGCCCCACCACCCCTGAGCCAGCAGCTTGCACTCCATGTGGAGTAAGAGGGAAGCCTTTGGTCTCTTCCACATCCAATCACTGACATGCAGGGCCTCCACAGCTCCAAAGGACAAGAACAGCAGGCAAGGATATTTATCAAGCATGCTCCCTCTGTTCCGGACATCAGTCATGCTAGTTCCCACTCATTCAATTACTCTTCCGTTGACCACCCACATTTAATCCAGCTTTAAAGACAAGACAACAAGGTCTGAGATTTGAGGGATGTACCTGACTCTCTCTCCCCTCCAGGGGTGGTGGAATCTGATCAGCAAAACCAATCTTCCCTGGATCACCCATAAAGGCACTAACCTCATCCACGTTCTCAAAAGCGTTGATGACATCATAGGGCAAACAGGAGAGAAGGTCAATCACAAACCACGTCTTCAGGTAGTTCATGCGGATGAGTTTGGGGTCGGAAATCACCTCCCCAGCTGGTCCAACAAAGGTGGTGTGAAAATTCAGCACAATGTCCACCAAGAAGATGACATCCACGATGCTATCCACAACCAGCCAGGCCACGTTGTTCTGCCTGGTTTTAAAGGAGACATTGTAAGGGACCAAGATGGCTGTATAGAATGTTAAGATCAAGATGATCCAATCCCACGTGGTCTTAAAAACACAGTAATGTAAGATGATGTGAGGGGGAGTCTTTGGTGCCTCTTGCTTGTACTGGGGAAGGATGTCTGAGCCCAGCTGCAGGACCTGTACAGAAAAACACAGGCAAGAGAGAACTATGTTAGGATTTCATTGCAAGCACCTAACCAGTCAGCATCTGTCACTGACAAATACTCATGACACTCCAAACAGACCATTAGGTACAGGAGCAGTACTAGAAGAGAATGGGAGAATGGAAGTAAACATTATAATATAAATAATCATAATGAAACAATGACAAACTATTGTTTGGCTTACTGTGAGCCAAGCATTGTACTAAATACTCCACCTACATTTATTATCTGACTTAATTCTAAATACAACCTTGTTTTATTAGCCAGTTATTATTCTAGGTGACAAGAGACAAACTGAGGCTCAAGAGAATTAAGCAACTTTTCTCAACAAGTATTTATTGCTCTGTGCAAGGAACTGTTCCAGACACTGGACATACAGCAATGAAGAAAACAGCATGACTCCTTCTTTCCTAGAGCTCAGTCTAGCAGACAAATCAAGATAATTTCAAATTGTGATAAGAGCTAAACAAGAAGTGGGAGAGACACACAGTGAGTTGATAGGATGTGACTTGACAAATAGGAGAGAGAGACAGTTTGAAGGGAAACCTGAATGACAACAAGGAACCAGCCATTCAAACTCATGTGGAAAAATTATCTGAGGCAGGGAGCATAACTGGTCTAATGACCTGCAGGTAAGACAAGCTTGATAGTTTCAGGAAAAGGAAGAATTCTGGTGTGACTGAAGCATGCTGAATTCAGAGGAAAGGGAAGATGATGAGCTCAAAGGGGAAGGAGAAACCAGACCACAAAGGATCTGGTGGACCCTGGGAAAGTGTTGCATTTTATTCTCAGTATTTCTGAGTACAGCTGGAGGGTTTTAAGCAGGAGAATAATAATCCGATACATGTTTTTAAAAGTTCACCCTGGCTGCTGTGTAGATAATGAATTGAGGCAAAGGGTTAGAGGGAAGAACAGAATGAGAGAAGCTATTACAACAGCCTGGGAACAAAGATGGGGTGATGGAGAAAAGTAGTCTGATTTCGGATATCTTTTTTATGTAAAACCAGCTGGACTTGCTGATAGCTAGAAAGTGAAGAAAAGGGAGCAATGAAAGGTACCCATTACTTTATTCTAAAAACCCAGCATAGTGGTTTGTCCAGAGTAGGCACTACAAGATGGTTTTTAAGTGACTGACTAAACTCCAAGGTCATACAGTTTGCAAAAGATGGAACCAGGATCCCAAACTAGATCCATCTGGAGTAAAAGCACATGCTGTTCCACATCAAGGTTACATTTTCCTAAATCACAGGTTTTTAAGGAAGCAGACTCAGTGAAAGATGAAGTCCAGAGAAACTCAGCTCCAAGAAGGTATCACAGATGGGTTTCACCCTCAATAGTCAAAGGCAAAAAGCTATGCTTCTAGAAGCCAGCCCAAGCTGGAAGGGACCCCCAGCCCACGAGCTGCTCCTCTGTGCCTCTTACAGTTTCTTATAAATCTCTAGGTGAAATATCCTATTGTGTCTTGGGAACTTCTTTTCTCCTCTAGAGGTTAAAGACCTCTTAGTGAATATAAAATAATCTGAATGAATATCCGTTCCCTATGGTTGCCCCAGCCCTTAAAAGGTGCACAAAAGCAAGAACTCCAGAGTGTCCGGTGTGCTTCTTTGGGTTTGGGAACTGTTTCCACCCCTCCCACCAATGCACAGGGCTCTTCCAGGCCTGGAATTTTAATTTCTCTCCAATGGAAAGAAATTTATATGAGGGAGATTAAGGAAGCTTGAGCCCTGAGACTTCAGACAGGAAAAGGGATTGACCTGTAAGAATAAAGCAAATAAAATTAAGCTGAATAGGACTTTTGCTTCCAGAAAGATGGAGGAGGCATACTTTCCCCTATGCCTCCCTCTAAGTACAACTAATAGCCCTGGACATTATATATAAAACAAATATAAGAAGACTCTGGAAGGTAGAGATAGGAAAGAAAACTGGCTAGGAACAACAGAAGGTTGAGTTCTGTGGGTTTGCTTTTTGCCTCATATATTCCCTGACTTGGAGCACAAGAAGCCAGAAATCTAGAAACACCAATGGGTGCAGACAAAAAAGTCCCAACAAATGCTCCCTGTCTCTAACAAAAGAACTGGGAGAGAGGCAGCCTCAAAGGACAGAAAACTTTTAGATAATAACCACCCTACCATAGCCAAACACCACAGAAAAAGCAGATTCCAAAACCAGACAAAGACAGAACAAAAAGAAGAAAACTACAGACCAATAGCTCCCATAAATACTGATGCAAAAATCCTTAACAAATAGTAGCAAACAGAGTTCAGCAATATATAGAAGAATGACTACGTAGGGTGTATTTCAAGGGTGGAAGGCGGAGTCAACATTCTAAAATCAATCAATGTAATTCACCATATTAACAGGCTAAAGAGGAAAAAATCACATGATCATATTAATTGATGTAGAAAAAGCATTTGACAAAATTCAACATCCATTCATGATAAAAATTCAGAAAAAATAGGAATAGAGAGGAATTTTTTCAGCTTGATAAAGAGCATCTACAAAAAACCTACAGCTAACATCGTATTTAATGGTGACAGGCAGAAGGCTTTCCCCCTGAGATCAAGAACAAGGCAAGATATCAACTTTCCCTATTCTTATTCAACACTGAACTCTTATTCAATAAGGCAAAAAAAAAAGAAAAGAAAAGGTATCCAGATCATGAAGGAAGAAATAAAACTATCCCTATTTGCAAATGACATAATGTTGTACACAGAACATTCCAAGGAATCTACGTATGAACTTATGTGTGTCACACAATACAAGATAAATGCACGAAAATCACTGTATTTCTATATACTAGAAATGAGCACCAAAATTATACAATACCACTTATAATCACTCAAAAACTACCTAGGTTTAAGTATAATGAGACATGTACAGGATTTTTATACTGAAAACAAAAAAATACTGATACAAGTGATCAAAAAAGATATAAATGAATGATGAGACATACTGTGTTTGCAAATTAGAAGACAGTGTACTCGAAATGTCCATTATCTCCAAATTGATATGCAGATTTAGCACAGTTCCTATCAAAATGCCAGCAAGAGTTTTTGTGACTATAAAATATACACAAGATTATTCTAAAATTTATATGGAAAGGCAAAGGAACTAGAACAGCTAAAACAATTCTGAAAATGAAGAATAAATAGGAGGAATCAGTCTAGCCAGTTTCAAGACTTGATATATAGCTACAGTAATTAAGACTGTGTGGTATTGATAGAAAAATAGACTTTTAGATTAATGGAACAAAATAGAGAACCCAAAAATAGACCCACACAAATATGCCCAACTGATTTTTGACAGTGGTGCAAAAAGTAATTCAGTAGAGGAAAGGCAGCCTTTTTAACAAATGGTGCTGGAGCAAAGGACATTCAAAGGCAAAAATATGAACCCAAATATAAGTCTCACATCTTATACAAAAATGTCAAAAATAGATCTCAAAACAGATTGAAATGGATTACAGACTCAAATGTAAAATGTAAAACTATAAAAATTTTAGGAGGGACCAGCCCCGTGGCCAAGTGGTTAAGTTCGCACACTCCGCTTCAGTGGCCCAGGGTTCGGATCCTGGGCACGGACAAGGCACTCCTCATTAGGCCATGTTGAGGCGGCATCCCACATGCCACAACTAGAAGGACCTACAACTAAAATATACAACTACGTACTGGGGGGATTTCGGGAGAAAACAGCAGGGAAAAAAAAGAAGACTAGCAACAGTTGTTAGCTCAGGTGTCAATCTTTAAAAAAAAAATTTAGGAAAAAACATAGAGAAAATCTTGGGGCTCTAAGGCTAGGCAAAGTGTTCTTAGACTTGGCACCAAAAGCACAATCCATAAGAAAAAAAACTGATAAATTATATCTCATCAAAATTCAAAACTTTTGCTGTGCAAAGACTCTCTTACAAGGATGAAAAGTTAAGCTATGACTTGGAAAAAATATTTGCAAACCACTTATCCAAGAAAGAAATAGTATCCAGACTATATAATTTACAATATATAATCTCAAAACTCAACAATAAAAAACAAACAATCCAATCAGAAAATGAGGAAAAAGCATGAATGGACATTTCATTCAAGAGGATATACAGACAGATGGCAAATAAGCACATGAAAAGACATGCAACATCATTAGCCATTAGGGAAATGCAAATTAAAACTACAATGAGACGGATGTGATGGATGGAAACTCGACTTTTGCTGGTGAACACGATGTAATGTGTAAAAAAGTCAAATTATAATGATGTACACTTAAAATCTATATAATGTTATAAACCAATGTTGCCTCATTAAAAAAAAAGACTACAATGAGATATCACTATGCACCCATCAGAATGGCTAAAATAAAACATATGATGACACTAACTGCTGGTGAGGATGCAGACAAACTAGATCACTCATATATTGCTAGTGGAAATATAAAATGGAACAGCCACTCCAGGAAAGTCTTGCAGTTTACTAAACAACTAAATATCTAACTACCATATGACCCAAGAATTGCACTCCTGGGCATTTATCCCAGAAAAATGAACACCTATGTTCACACATAATCCTGTACGTGAATGTTCATAGCAACTTTATTCTTAATCATCAAAAACTGAAAACAACCCAGATGTCCTTCAACAGGTGAATGGTTGAACGAACTGAGGTACATCCATACCATAGAATACCACTCAGCAATAAAAAGGTACAAACTACTGGTACATGCAACAACCTGGATGAATCACCAGAGACTGAAAAAAATCAATCCCCAAAGATAATATACTGCATGAGTCCATTTATATAACATCCTTGAAATGACAAAATTATAGAAACAGAGAACAAATTAGTTGTTGCCAAGGGTTTAAGGAGGCAGGGAGGGCAGGAAGGAAGTGGGTGTGGCTATAAAAAGGCAACATGAGGAATTCTCGCGATCGTGGAAATGTTCTGTATCCTGACTCTACCAATATCAGTATCTTGGTTGTGATGTTGCAGTACAGTTTTGCAGGAAGTTACCACCAGGGGAAACTGAGTAAAGAGCACATGGGATCTCTTCATATTATTTCTAAAAGTTATCTCAAAATAAGAAGTTTAACTTTAAAAAAATCAGCTGTATATCGATGAATTACAAGTATTGTAAGGAAGGGGTCCTGGGCATTCAGCTAAGAGAAAGGCAGGAGGTAAGAGAGGTGAGATATTTAAGGGTTTATTGTATATTTGCAAAATACAGTCTGGGTGATAAGACTATTCAGCAAGAACTCAAAAGAATCCACAGGTAAGCAGTCACCTGCTGATTGTACACCAAATTCGCCTGGAGCTCCATGGTTCTTGGTAGCAAGCCCTCAAGAGGAAATGCCCTTTCAGAGAAAAATGGCTGTTCCTGTGACAGTTTGATATAATCCATAATTATTTCTAAGTGGATTTCCCATTCTGATGCTTTCCAGGACACTATTAGGCCCTGCTTGAGTGAGCCCTGAGTCAAGAGTGTCTTCATACCTTCCAAAATGCCAGGTTGACTGCAGACTCTTCTCCTGCTGCTATTCCTACAACATGTTCTCAAAGGGGATTGACAGAGGCAATAGGCTAGCCAGGGGCCTTGTATCCACTTTCTCTCTTCCCACCTCTGGATGTAGCCTTTTGCATTGAAACTATAGAGTATCTGCATTCTAAGAGCAGACTTAGATGCTACGATATTTGATTGGGATAAATGTGAGACATTCTTTGCCAAATCTTTATATTAAAGACTCTGAATGATTCCCATAAGGCTAGGCTTTTATAGTCTGACTTGAGATCCTATATATTTCACTCTCATAATAACTCTTATATTAACTCTATGGAAAACAGAAGGTGGAAATTCCATGGAGTTCTTCATTACACAAAATCAATATTCTTTAGAAAAATTCCCTGACCAAAAGAGAATTTTGCATCCAGTTAGGTATCCAACTCTAATGGTCTTTTCAGAGTACAGTGACAAATGACCAATTATTCATGTTGATCAGAAAGATTCCCACGAGACTGACCCAGCTTCCTCCTCAGAAGCGTGTATGGGAATAGATTCAAACCAGGACAACAGGTAACAGTACCGCTCTGAGGAGCTCCATGATGGCCATCCTCAGGAGAAAAAGCTTTCTCAGGGTCATTCAGAATATCATCACCTGGAAAGGGATTAGTGTCCTGCAAAGGGAGGAAGTCTCTGGGTACAGAGTCAAAAGAGATGGGATACCGACCTTGTGCCCAGCCATAATGAGCTTGCCCAATGTTAGATGCTCAGTGACACTTCAGAAGCTTGCAGAGAAACAGCTTCACCAAACACGGAGACAGAACGACCTGGTGTAGTGGTGCTGGTGACCACCGCAGTCAGTCCTCCCCCTCACCTCTTTTCTGAGCTTATCAGTGTGAGCATATGCTTCTATTCCTTCCATTTGATTAGCCTTGTACAGTGCAAGCTTCCAACGGCAGAGAGCTGGCAGCCCTTCCAGAATGCACTTCCTAAGAGTGGGCTTGTGTTTGTCCTATACGCCCAATCAGACGAGGAGTCCTCCTAAGGCAGATACTACTTTCAGTGCAATGTCACTAGTTCACCCGCTCCCTATCCCTCCTCCTACAACACCCAGTCTCAGGCCCCCAGGAAGTGCTACTTACAGGCCATTAATAACAAAGCCAAAGAATGCTCATCTTGAAGACTGATTCTAGAAGGGAAATAGGGTTAGGGCTTTTCCCTAGATGAAGAATAGGGAAATCAGATATCACATTCCCCTACCACTTTTACCTCCAAAGTCCTCTATTGTATTTTTGAATCTTATAATCACCTCGTAAGGGAGATCTACAGATGGGAAAAAGGAGGTTCAGAGAGGCGAAGTGACTCACCCTGAGTCATACCAGGGGTGAGTAAGCAGAGAGCTAGGAATACAAGCCAGGCTGCCAGCTCTAAGCCTTCGCGTTTTCACTAATCTATTTGTATAGCCTAAAATACCTTTCACAGCACACTGATATACATCATCACATCTCATGCGACCTCATGAGATGGGAAGACTTGTATTTTTCTTATTTCAAAAATTCAGAAAATAAACCCAGAAGGTAAATGGTTTGCTCACAGTCATATTGCAGATGACAAAACAGGATCTTAAGCCCAAGCCCAGCTTCCTAATTCAATGCTTTTCTTCTACTGTATACTGACTCTTGATAAACTATTGCTTTTGCATAGCACCTCTGAATGATGGCAACATGCCATCCTGTTATCTTATAAAGCCAGCTTCCAATCAAAGGCAGCATCTTCCATTGTGGACATTCTCCAGGACTTCTCAATTAAAGTCCCAAACCAGGGGCCAGCCCCGTGGCCGACTGGTTAAGTTTGCGCGCTCTGCTTTGGCGGCCCAGGGTTTTGCCGGTTCGGATCCTGGGCACGGACATGGCACTGCTCATCAAGCCATGCTGAGGCGGTGTCCCACATGCCACAACTAGAAGGACTCACAACTAAAAATATGCAACTATGTACCAGGGGGCTTTGGGGAGAAAAAGGAAAAATAAAATCTTAAAAAAAAAAAAGTCCCAAACCAGCCACATTGGCCAGAGCCTATCTCCCTGAAGAGTAACTACCCCAGTCTCCAAACCACTTGTAAATAGATTAAGAAAGAAGCAGGACCAAACTACACTTACCCTGAAACCCTTCCGTGTCAAGCAATAGTCACTATGCAAGGTGATTTTTGCTAATGTGGATCAGAGATCATAATATCTCACTCTAAGTTCTTAAGAGCTATTTTCTGCTACAGCTCACTCTTAGCTCATGTTTTTGCCTTGTGAATCACTGAAAACATAGGTACAGAGAGAGGCTCCTGAATCTTCCAGTGGTCACATATGTACAAATTGGCTTCTTCCCTCACCCACCTACCTCCTTCCTGTTTCAGTAGAGGAAGGCCCTCCTCCTACCAAAGGCCACTTCGTCTCATGTGCTCTGAACCTCATCCTTCTCCCCCTCCTCAAGTGCTTTACACCCAGTTCCCTCCCGCAATGAGTCTCTCTCTTTTCATTCCATCAACCTCTCCTTGGACATGGAATCATTTCATCAGCATCTTGAGACATCAATCAACTCTCCTTTCTTGCTAAACTCCTTTTGCCATTCCCCTTTATAGCCAGACTTTTTGAAAGATTAGTCTAAATACGTCTCCACTTTCTCCCCTCCAATCAGGTACCACACACCCCAGTCTTACTACGGCCTCCAGCCTCTAATGAAATAGCTATTGCCGAGGTCACCCAACAATCTCAATGCTGCTAAATCCAATGACTCTTCCATCTTGATCTAACTCACCCTCTCAGAAGATTCATACACATCTTCCTTCGTGAAACACTCTCTTTGTTGGGCTGTCTTAATGCCACTCTTTCCTGTTGTGGTATCACAAAGATGTGCAGCTCAGATCTCCCTGCAAGAAAACCTCCGGAACTAATCCACCAGGGAGTTCTGTTGCTTCTACCACCAAATATGTGTAACTTAGGATCCCTTCACTATTCTCCAACTTACTTCTACGACTTCATCCAATGCACCATCGCCTCTCTCTACAGCATGGCAGTGGCTTCCCAACCTCTTCCTACTTCCATTCTGGCCCTCCTCAAATTCATACACCATACAGCAACTTGTATTCAATCATGTCACTTCCCTGGTCAAAACCTTCCAGCTCGTTACATTGAACTTCAAACAAGATCTACATTCTAATGCTGTGATCTACAAGCCATCTATCTTTCCAACTCAACTAAGCCCTTCACCCTCTCACCAACCACTCCATCCCACTGGCTTTCTGCAATAATACAAAAGCTCTTCTCCCACTGTGGGGCAGCTCAAACCCTCCTCTCCTACATGAATGGGTTCTTCTCAACCTTTAGGTCTTGGTGTAAAGTGTCATCTCCTCATAGAGGCCTTCCCTGACCAGCCTATCTGAAATAGACTCTCCTCTACTTCCCTTTCTCTGTTACTTTCTATCATATCACCAGGTTTGTTCCTTTTATAACATTCATCAGGAATTATAATAATAATACATGTATCTGTATATTTACTTTTTTACAGATGTCTCCCCCACTAGACTGTGAGCTTCATTAGGGCAAGGTGTTTGTCTGTCTTCTCACCACCACACAGACAGTCCTTAGCACAATGCCCAGCACATAGTAAGTGCTTAACAAAAGTCACTTGAATAAATGAATGACCAGTTGACCAGTTAAAATCAAAGAAGAGGCCATAAAAGAAGATACAAATAATATAATTCTTGACAAAAATATAACATCAAGAATGTTCATAGAACATTATAATAACCATAATAGAGATGAGAGAGAATATGTAATATCTTAAGGCCATATTCCAATTATATGTACTGTCATGAAAAATAAAAATAAAAACCAGGGTCCACATATACCACTTAACATGAAGAAAGTTTCCAGCATATGCCCTCGCACAAGTATTACGGTATCAGTATCATTTATCGAGTACTCACTGTATGGCCTACCCTGAGCTAGTAAGCCCTTTACGCATGTTAATACATTTCATAATCACAGCTCTATGAGGTGCATACTATTATCACCCCTATTTCACAGTGAAGAAACTGAGGCTCAGGGAAGTAAAGTAACTTGTCCAAGGCCACAAAGGTTTTAAGCCATACAGCCCAGTGTTGAAAACCTTGTCAAGTTTAACACCAAGGTCCATGCTTTTAACTCCTATGCTCCCATGCCAGGTTCTGTGCTGAGTACTTTACACACAAAATACAATTTAATCCTTACAACCACCATGTGAGGGAGATATTGGTCTTTATTTTATAGATAAGAAAAATGACTCCAGGGATGCTAAGTTGCCCAAAACCACAAAGCTAATTAAGTGGTGAAGCTGAGATTCAAACCAAAATCTAATTCAAAAACCCATAGTCTAAACCAGCACTAACCAACAGAGAGATGAGGCAAGCCACAAATGTGAGTCTCCTCTATAATTCTAAATTTTCTAGTAGCCATGTAAAAAGAAGTAAAAGGAAACAAGTAAAATTAATTTTAGTATTTTAACCCAATAATTTAACCCAATATAGCCAAAATATTATCACTTCAACAAGTGACATATCAATATATACAATTACTAGTGAGATATTTTCCTTTCTTTTTTTCATATTAAGTTTGAAATCGAATGTGTATAATGTAACTTACTACACCTCTCAGTTCAGCTAAATCACATCCCAGTGGCTCAACAGCCACATGCAGCCAGTGGCCACCATACTGGACAGCATAAGTCTAAACTATGACATTATATTGCACCATAAGAATATCCTGAACCAACTTAAACAAAGGTAGGCATTGCTCTCCAAAGCAGATTGGGAACGGACAAACTATCCACACACCAGACAACAAACAATGGATTAAAAATGTGAACCACAAACACATGTGTACATGTAAATGTGTGCAAGGTGGGAAACTGGGGAGAAGGGAGGACATGTCAGGAAATGAAGGGATAGCTGGGGAAACCATTAGAGAGGGGGCTACAGACACACTAAGTCAATCAAGATAGAGCTCTTGCAGAGATATGTGTGTGGGAATATGTATAAATCTATAAATTCTTCCTGTAAACAGTTAAGCAGTATTCAAAACTCATATTTTTGTGCAAATAAAGAAAAAGATTGGTTCAGCAGGTTCTGGATGAGAATCAGGAAGGCTCTAGCAATCAGTTCATGGAATACATTCTTTTCACCTAAAGGCCTTAGCTTTCTCAAGGATTGGGGACCAAGAATGACAGAATTGACATGGCTGGAAAGCAAGCAGGACTGATAAGATAAATTTATTTCCAAAAAGAAATGGACAAAATGGCCTCACAGACTCCATCAATTCTATGGACTCTTATGGTCTCCTAATAAAAATAACCACAGACACTTGGACACCAAAAGTTACCCAGAAGGATCCAAAGACGCCACAATTTGGAACAGAGGAGAGATGTGCAAACAAGCTCCTAAAATACAATGCAACAAGTGGTAAGAGATGCCTGGATACAGTGCTTTAGGAGAAGAGGAAAGGAGACAACAGATTGACTTAGGTAGTCAGGAAAGACTTAGATGTGAGGTGATTGTCAAGATCCTCCTTGAAGGATGGGCCACAGACAGACAAAACTCAGGCAGGACATTTTCAGCAGACAGCGTGTGCAAGGCTTAGATGTGTAAAGGAGGTGGTATAAGAGCTCAGTGTGGGAGGAGCCTGGTGTGGCTGAAGCATATGAGTTGTTGGCTTTTTGTTGTTGTTGTTGTTGTTGTTGTGTGTTAGGGGTCTAGAGAGGACAAAACTGGGAAATGAAACTAAACATAAGGGAGAGGCAAGGCAAGTCTTGACGTGCCTTTTATGCAAAGGTAAGAATTTTAAGTAAAGGAGGTTCACAATCAATTGCTCTGTGCGAAGGTAATTGCCTTCATGTGAAGAAGGATCAGAAGAGGCAAGCCTGGAAGCACAGGGAGGCCTGCTACGAGACACTGCAGAACTCCAGGAAAGAGGACGTGGGCTGGAACTGAGGAGTAGCACCGGACAAAGTTGTGGGCAAACTCTAACATCTCCCTCAGAGCTTGAAGACACGGCCAGTTCACCACAGCCAAGATGGGTCCTAACAAGGGTGGGAGGGGCCGGCAGCCTCAAGATCGCCACCTCATGGGGAGTGTCAGCCATCACCTCTTTGGATGATGGCAGAAGAAACCAGAGTCAAATACTGAGAATTTCCTCTTTGAGAGTGGCCCCCAGGGTACTCAGCTTCACCCACCAAACTGGCTTCATTGACCATTTAAAGACACAGACGGAATAGCCACCACAAACACCACCATCACCATCATCCACCACAACTGCCTCAAACATTCTCTCTTGGTGAGTGAAGAGAAATCTTGGTCCTCCAAACCCCATACTCCGGGCACAACCCCTCCCTTGGCACCTATATGTGCATCTCTTTCCCTTTCCCAAAGTGCAGCTCCAAAAACCTCCTGTTTAGAAACAATGTGGGTCTTTATGACTACAAAGCGAGGGGAAACTCAGTCCCCACCAGAAAAAGCATATTCTAAGAAAAAGGGAGAACTGGATGTTAACGAGGCTGAGAATGAAGCTCTAGCCACAAAATAAAGCCTGATTTGGGGTTTCAGGCACCCTGAGCTCAACAACTGCTTAACTCCTGCCATAAACACCCTTCCCCATAAACCAGCCAGGCTCTATTCTTAGAACTTTTTCCATGATGCACTTGTTCTTTATGGAAAAGATAAAGGCATTGGGAAGCAATTAAAAGTATTAACCCAAATACTTTGTCAAAGTCGAGTACCAACCCACATGACACCTTCACAAATATAAGCCTATGTTGAAACGCAATTGGGCAATGATCTCGATTTCTTCCTATTTTGCTGAGAAGTACTTCAGTTGTATTCTTTTAACTTTTTATTTTGAAATCTTCAGCTATATTTTTTAAATTCAAGTATTGAGAATAAGTGATGAGGTTGAGTCATGGAAACATTGCCATCCTTATCAAATCAGTTAAAAATAGTTGTCCGTGATCCATGATGACGGCAGAAAACTTTCATGAGCGGGGAAGGAGTTAAATGTGAAAGAGAATCAATATTTACTGAGGACCTACTAAGTGTCAGGCAGTGAACTAGGTGCTTGCTTCCTTCTCCGTTCATTCATTTAATGAGCACTTATCAAGCACTTTATATGTGTTGGCCCCATGTTCGATGGTAGGGTTGTAGAATAAACACAAGAGACACTACCTCTGCCTTCATGGACTTTTCATTATCGGAGCAGGCAAATATTAAACAACAGCATTCACAGGGGCGTGAGTGCTCAAAAAGGAAATTCCACATGGCAAGGAGGGCTTCCGAAAGGGAGGCCTACCTGGCCACGGGTGGGGCAGGGGCAGTTGGGAAGGCCTCGAAGGGAATGTGAGATGTCTACAGTGAGACTTGAAGAATGCGTAGGAACTAGTCCAGCCAAGGGACAGAGCAAGGGTTTGCAGGCAGAGGAAAGGGCATGTTCCAAGGCCCAGGGGCAAGAGAGAGTTTGACAAGTGTGAGTGCCACCTGGCTGACACGGAGAGTGGGTGGAAAGCTGCCAGATGAGGCTGGAGAGGAGAGTTGGGTCTTGTAAGTCAAGTGTAAAATTTAAATTTATCCAAAGAAATAAGAAGACGTTAAAGGATTTTGAAGCAGGCAGTAATAAGATCAGGCTTGTCCTTTAAAGCACCACAACAATCTTTCAGGGTAGGTAGCATTCTTATACCATGCAAATGAGGGGAAAGATGAGTTAAGTAACTTTTATAAAGTCACACAGCTGGAATGTAGTGGAGTTTTGGATGAGGATTCAGGTCAGTCTGACTCCAAACCCCCTTCTCTTTCCACTACATCATCCTGTCTCTAAGAAACAAACAAACAAAAAGCTGCAGAAGATCCTTAAACCTCATTTCAGCTGATCGTTTATAACTTTTTTACCAAATCAAGAGCAAAGTTGATCCCTGGCATCATTGAATATTTGAGTTTTCCCCTGCCTACCTTGAATAAACAAAGTTTATTAAAATATGATAAACACATACACAATATAGCCCTCCTATGAAAAAAGCAGAGAATCGCCCCAGAGGACCCAGCCATCAGGTAAGAGAGCACAGTGAGAAGGAACCCCATGGCTCCTGGGTGCATACGGGGTGATCAGGTACAGGTGACCTTCAGGGCTGGAAGGCAATGGGAAGGCCATTAGTTCAGCCACACTTCCCAAGCTCACCTTCAACGTGCCATCAAGTGGTCATCCAAAACACCTCCAGTAATGACAAAGTACTACAGGCACAGCCTATTCCATACTGAGACAGTGCTGAGCATTTAAAAAGACTCTTTATGAAAGGCAAATGACCTCAAAACCCAGGTACTTGTGTAAGAGGCTCCTCTTGCCCAAGTTACTTTCCTCTTCAGAGCAATAGAATACCACAGGGGTGATGAGGTTCCACTGGAGTGTTGTCACTTTTCCCTGAGTCTGAAGAGCCAGAGGGAGTCAACACCCAAAAAGCAAAGTAAGAGGAGCAGGAAATCTCAATTTCAACACACACTGAGCCTGTTTCTAGGAAAAGGGATAACACCACCTTTGCTCACATGCATCCTGGCAGCCACTACTGAGGATTCTGGCCTGTGGGACTGGAAAACTGGGGACCCTTACACAGACTCAGCCTAGACGTACCCACCTTCTGCAATCTCTCAGCAGAGGACAGCGCTCCTGCATCACCTGGGCACGTGGACAGTAAGCCTGGCCGTGCACTAGTTCAATAAGTGAACGCCTGCTCTCTACATCTCGGTCCAGCTGCCTGTGGAGATGGTTGGTTCAGGGCCATCTCATGCTCCTCATGCATCTCCTACTCACGGGCGGCCGTGGCAGCACTTTCACGCGTGTAAGGACGGCATCCTCTATATTTATCAGACCAAATCCTTCCACAGTTGATTAAAATAGATGCTCTTCCTTTAAAAATTAATTAAAATCTCAAAACTTAAGATTGACTAAAACAACGGACAGCAATGAATACTGATAACGGTGAGAGAAGAAAGAAACTGGCAGTTGTGATTAGATAGGCAGTGTAAACTGGGACAACCTTGCGTGAACTTTGGCAGTTTCTACCCAGTTTTAAATGTTCGTACCCTCTCTCTCCTTAATTCCACTTCTTGTAATCTATCCAGTAATGTATTTATACTAGCACAAGTATTTAGAGAGCTAACAATCAATAGAGCAGACTAAGTAAACAGGGTAAGCCGTCCATTTATACCAAACACATTGTGTTTAAAAGTTAAAACAAACATTTAAAAGGAAATAGGAAAGTTCCAAATCTCAGATACCAGAAACATAACATGAACATAAAACCAAAGCAGCCAGTAGGAGTTGAAACCAAACAGCCCCGGAGTTTTTCACAAGCAGGGATGATCACAACTGGGTGTGTGCTGTAGGAGACAGAAGGGGACTCATGTGCTCTTGCTGGGATGACAAAGGGCTACCCTGCCAGAGGAATATGGAACAGAAAATCTCTACCCCATATCTCAGAGATGTAAAAAGAAAACTGGTCATCTGTCTGGGCCTTTGGATAGAAAAAGGGTTATCTGTGAGAAATCAGAACCCCAAGTGTGTGCCATATATAAGTGTGGCACCAGAATTCACACTGATCACATGGTTGGGAGTCCCACAGGGTTAAAACTTTCACAGAGAAGCTGGTCTGAACCAGATGAAACTTTATGGTATATGGCACAGGCAAACCCAATCACCACACCCAGATGCCTCATCAACTGAGGAGCTTGGACTCCCCTCAAATACTTCTAGTTGTAGAAAAGTTCGCCATAAGAGGAAATTAAAGACCAAGAGAGAGAATTTAAAGTATGTCCACATTTTTAAAGCAATAAGAAAGGAAGAAATGTTAGCAGGACTCAATTAGAAAATGGGTAAGAGAAGTGAACCAGCATTTCACCAAAGAGGAAATATAGTTGGAAAACAAGGAGGAAAAGATGTTCAACATCTTTAGCCATTCTTAAAATTCAAATTAAGACCACGATGATATATCACTACATACTTATTAGAAATAGTTAAAATCAAAAAGAGTGGCAATATCAAATGCTGGCGAGGATATGGAGAAACTGGATATCTCATATATTGCTGGTGGGAATGGAAAATGATACAACCAACTGCAATTAGAAAATAGTTTGGCAGCTTCTTATAAAACTAAATATATGCTTACATGCATCTGTAGACACATATGCATAGACACACACACACACACACACAAATGAGTGCATAAAATACACAAATGAGTGTATAAAAACTTGAAATTCAAATATGATCTTTAGTTTAATTAACAATATTCTACACATGTCAACTTCCTGGTTTTGTTATACTATGCTTATTTAAGATGTTACCATTTGGAGAAGCTGGGTAAAGGGGACAGGACACTCTGTACTAGTTTTGTAACTTCCTGTGAGTCTGTAATTATTTCAAAATAAAAAGATTTCAAAAATCAATGTTGGGATCTCTGCTCCTCCTCGTTCGACAGACAGCCGCTTCCCTTCCGCACTGCTAGCCGCGTGCCCGCGACGCAATGGTGAAGGTCGGAGTAAACGGATTTGGCCGTATTGGGCGCCTGGTCACCAGGGCTGCTTTTAACTCTGGCAAAGTGGATATTGTCGCCATCAATGACCCCTTCATTGACCTCAGCTACATGGTCTACATGTTTCAGTATGATTCCACCCATGGCAAGTTCCATGGCACAGTCAAGGCCGAGCACGGGAAGCTTGTCATCAACGGAAAGGCCATCACCATCTTCCAGGAGTGAGATCCCGCCAACATCAAATGGGGCGATGCTGGTGCTGAATATGTTGTGGAGTCCACTGGTGTCTTCACTACCTTGGAGAAGGCTGGGGCTCACTTGAAGGGTGGAGCCAAAAGGGTCATCATCTCTGCTCCTTCTGCTGATGCCCCAATGTTTGTGATGGGCGTGAACCACGAGAAATATGACAATTCCCTGAAGATTGTCAGCAATGCCTCCTGCACCACCAATTGCTTGGCCCCCCTGGCCAAGGTCATCCATGACCACTTTGGCATCGTGGAGGGACTCATGACCACAGTGCATGCCATCACTGCCACCCAGAAGACCGTGGATGGCCCCGCTGGGAAGCTGTGGCGCGATGGCCGAGGGGCTGCCCAGAACATCATCCCTGCTTCTACTGGTGCTGCCAAGGCTGTGGGCAAGGTCATCCCTGAGCTGAATGGGAAGCTCACTGGCATGGCCTTCCGTGTCCCCACCTCTAACGTGTCAGTCGTGGATCTGACCTGCCGCCTGGAGAAAGCTGCCAAATACGATGAGATCAAGAAGGTGGTGAAGCAGGCATCGGAGGGCCCCCTCAAGGGCATCCTGGGCTACACTGAGGACCAGGTTGTCTCCTGAGATTTTAACAGTGACACCCACTCTTCCACCTTCGATGCTGGGGCTGGCATTACCCTCAACGACCACTTTGTCAAGCTCATTTCCTGGTATGACAATGAATTTGGCTACAGCAATAGGGTGGTGGACCTTATGGCCCACATGGCCTCCAAGGAGTAAGAGCCCCCTGGACCACCAATCACCCAGCGAGAGAAGGAGAAAGGCCCTCAGCTGCTGGGAATGCTTGCCCCAACTTGACTCCCTAACATATTGAGAGTCTCCTGACCTCCACAGTTTCCATCTCAGACCTCCTGAAGAAGGGGAGGGGCTTGGGGAGCCCTACCTTGTCATGTACCATCAATAAAGTACACTGTACCCAGCCAAAAAAAAAAAAAAAAAAAATCAATGTTGGGAGTAAAATGCAAGGTGTAGAATATCACAGTATGATATCATTTGTGTAAATATATTTTAAAAAATTACACAATCACACTATACGCATTTTACAGATAAATACCTAAGTAATAAAACATTAAAACATCGAAAACAAGGAGACACAGAGCTTCAGGGTAGTGATTACCTCTGGGACTAAGTTCTAAGATGACCTCAACTCTACCTGTAATATTTTCATTTTTAAAGAAGAATTTGGAGTGAGAAATTGTCAGCATGTACAATTGAGACAGTATAAATAAATGAATGCTTGCTAAATTACTTTCTACTACTCTGAATGTTTGAAAGATTTCTCAATTAAAACCAAAATACACATACAAAGAGGGTCAATGAAGCATTATCTATAACAACCAAAGACTGATAACAATCTAAATATCCATCACCTGGGGGATGGCTAAATAAATTTGGAGATAGTCATGCAATGGAATACAAAGAAATCATTAAAAAGAATAAAGGGGATATGTGCTCTTAGGAAAATATCTCGAATATACTTATAAGTGAAAAAACAATATGTATGTATGTATGACCACATTTTTGTTAAAAAATAACCAATATAAATATATACGAACACTTCTTGTAAAAACATACACTGTTTAAAATAGTTACTTCTAAGAAACAGTGGGTACTTCACTTTTTACTTTATATATCTCTATATTTTAAAATCTGATAAAGAACCTATTTATTTCTGAAAATTGAGAACTTTTCTTATTAAGATATAATGGACATATAACATTATATTAGTTTCAGTTGTACAACATAATGATTCATTTTTTGTATATCTTGCAAAATGATTACCACAATAAGTCTAGTTAACATCTGACACCACACAGTTAACAAATTTTTTTTTCTTGTGATGAGTGATGTGGATTAAGGCTGCCCCAGCTAGAGAAGCCCAAGGTGACCTGGCCTACATGCCAAACTATATGACCCAGTGGACTTTTTTTATGGTATGAATTAGGACTGCCCCAGGGAGAGAAGCCCGGGGCATCCTCACCTGCATGCCGATCTATATGGCCAGATTTGTATCTAAAGTTATATGACCGCACAATAACCAGACCCCATCTGCACTGAAATCATTTAATGACTTTTTACATCATCTTTTCTTTTTTTCCAGTAAAAATAAGTCACCTACCCATGCCTTATAAAATTAGCCCTAACCCTCAACTCAGGGCAGCAGCAGGAGCTCTGCCTGCCCATGGGTCCTGTCCCCATGCTATTCCACACTATTCTCTAAATAAAAGAGCACTACTGCCAGATCTTGAGAGTCTAAGAAATCTTTCTTTTGACTCCTCGGCTCACCGACCCCGCATCATTTCTGGTGGCCCGTACGGGGAATTGCTTCATCGGCTTGTGAGCTCGAGTTCTAGTAAGTGCCCTTTTCTTCCTTGTGCCTTTCTCTTTTTCAAGGATGGATCTAAATTCACTTCTCCATCAGGAACTTTCTTGGATGGCTGTATGAATCCACGTTTGCTGCCCATGGCTACTCTATGGGGCAAATTGTGGCATTCAGCTTGAAGAGAATCAGTACCTTAAGCCTCAGGGTGATGGAGAATGAATTAATCCATTCCTTCCTGACTCTATCTCTAATAGACAAATTTTACATGGGCGTGGGTCGGCCACTTAAGTCATTAGGACGGCCACCAATCTCCAAGACTCCCGTGGAAGGTTTCTTTTCCTAAGGCTGGATTGGGATCCCTCCCTCTGGCACCTGACCACGCTCTGAACTGCGAGGACAGTCCCACTCGGGACTCCAGTTCAAGGAAAGTACCAAACTCTAACCTTTGGTGGAGTATGGGAACCCCTTCTTGGGAGAATGGCTCCAGGATGCAATTGGGTAGAATGTCCCCCAGACTGGCGGAAAATTCCTCACTGTCTTTCTCTTTCTCACTGTCTTTGTCCTTTTATCCTGGGGGCCATTCACCAGGCACCTATTACTGCCAGGCAGAATAGGGAAGATGTCCACCAGGCACCTGTTACTGCCAGGCATAACAGGGAAGGTATACAAGGGATGCAATGCCGGGGGACGCCCCCATCACCTCTTGCTATAGGAACCCCACAGTAGGAACGACGGGTAGGACGCTGCCCTAGGTTCAGGGGGGATTTTCAAGGTAATGGACCCGTCTCTTTCATCTCTCTTCTTTTGTCTTTTTGCTTCTTAGGACCATGGGAGTCTCTAATTCTATACCTAAGGATTCACCTTTGGGTTGCCTTTTAAATAACTGGGCAAAATTTGACTTACAAGATCTAAAGAAAAAGAGACTTATCTTTTACTGTAATACTGTCTGGCCTCAATATAATCTGAATGAGGAAAAATGGCCCACGAACGGCACCCTAAGCTTTAATGCTATTCTTCAACTAGACTTATTTTGCCGCCGCCTGGGAAAATGGTCTGAAATCCCTTACATTCAAGCATTCATGGCCCTATATCAAGATCCTGAACTCAGAGCGGTTTGTCGCATGTGTCTAGCTTCCCCAACTAAAGTAGAAAAACCTACCCCTGATATATTAGATGATGACTGCCTTGTTAGACCTATTCCCAAGGCTCCTGCAGCTCCTGCCGAATTAACCTCTCCTGAGGACTCAAAGACCAAAATGCCCCCTCCCTATGACAGGGAACCTAAAATTGAGGCCTCAATCCCCATAAGCCCTGCAGGTCATACGAGGAGTGGGACCTCTTATAATACTGGACATTTCCCTCTCCGTGAGGTAGCAAATGGGGAAATGGGGACCATTAGAGTCCATGTGCCATTTTCAATGTCTGATACGGCTCAACTTAAGACACAACTGGGTAGATATTCAGAAAATCCCTCCCAGTTTATTGATGGCTTTCAACAGCTTGTCATGATGTTTGAATTGACTTGGCAGGATATTTATATTATTCTTACTCATTGCTGCACTACTGATGAAAGAAATCGTATTTGGGCAGGAGCACGTGAATTTGCAGATGAATTACATACTAGAGACAGACATAAATGTCCAGTAGGAGGCACTGCGGTGCCAGATACAGACCCCAAATGGGATTATAGGGATGAAGAAGATCGAGGACAATGGAATCACATGGTTACTTGTTTAATAGAGGGAATGAAGAAGGGATTTACAAAGCCAGTCAATTTTGACAAACTCCGGGAAATAACTCAGGGAACAGATGAAAACCCTGCCCTTTTTCAGGGTAGATTAGCCGAAGCTATTCGAAAATACACTAATCTAGACCCTACTTCTTCAGAAGGGATTACTATTCTAAACATGCACTTCATTAGCCAATCTGCCCCAGACATACGCAGAAAACTGACTAAACAGGCCTTAGGCCCTCAAACACCTGTACAGAGACTTTTGGAGGTTGCTACTCAGGTGTTTAATGATCGGGACTTGACTCTTAAACAGGATAAGGACAGAAGGGCAAAGTTACAGGGTAAGGCACAGGCTCACATTTTAGCAGCCGCCATTGTGGATATGCCACAGAAACAGGCTAACCAGGGGCCCAAGTCTCAGACTACCAATGCCGGAGGCCCAGGTAAGTCCCCTTGTTACCGTTGCTGTCAACTTGGACACTGGAGCAAACGGTACCCAAGAAAGGATCCTCCTCCTGGGCCTTGTCCTCTCTGCAAGCGAGAGGGACATTGGAAGCGTGATTGTCCTCGCCTCCAGAGTGAGGAGGGGCCAAGAACACACTTCCCTGCCCGGAGATGTGATCCTGAGGACTCCACCTGAAGGGGCCCAGAGGCCAGTCCGGCTCCCATTACCATCGAACAGACTGAGCCCCGGGTTACTCTGGATGTGGAAGGTAAGCAGATCAATTTTCTTATTGATACGGGAGCCACTTACTCTGTACTTGTTTGCCACTCTGGCCCAACTCGTAAGTCCCATCAAAAAATTGTCGGAATAGAGGGTGACTCTAAGTTTTCTTACCAAACTTCTCCTTTAAGTTGCCAATATCGGACTCAGGTGTTTTCCCATACTTTCCTAGTCCTACCTACTTGTCCTACTCCACTATTAGGGCGAGACTTAATGAAAAAATTAGGAAGCCAATTTACTCTAACACGTGAGGAGGATGGCTTGTTTGTCGCTCTGTCTCCAAGCTCTGTTGTTTCCCAGATACCCTCTAATATTCCACCCCATATATGGGAAGCAGTTGATGCCCAGGTTTGGGACTGCTCTCTTCCAGGAAGAGCTATAACAGCACAGCCAGTCTCTATTACTCTGCGGGACTCTTCTCTTGTACCCCTTAAGAGGCAATATCCTTTAAAGCCAGAGGCAATTGAAGGATTACAATCCCTTATATTAAAATTCCTCAGTCATGGCCTCCTTAAACGATGTCAATCTCCCTATAACACTCCTATCTTGCCTGTAAAGAAGCCAAATGGAGATTATCGTTTAGTCCAGGACCTCCGCATAATTAATGAGGCCACTGTTCCCATCCACCCCATCGTGCCTAACCCATATACTATACTTTCCCAAATCCCAGAAAACTCTAACTGGTTTACAGTCCTGGATTTAAAGGATGCTTTCTTTTGTATTCCTCTGGATGAAACTTCCCAACCTTTATTCGCCTTAGAATGGAAGTTTCCTAATGAAGCTCTTCCTATCCAGCTGACGTGGACAGTCCTCCCTCAAGGTTTTCGGGATAGCCCCCATTTGTTTGGAAGTGCCCTAGGCAAGGATCTGAGGGATGTCCAACTCCCTGTTGGTGGTTTAATACAATATGTTGATGATATTCTTATTTGTAGTCCCACAAAGGAGAATTCTGACCACAATACTGTCCTTGTCCTTAATTTCTTAGCCCAACGGGGATATCGAGTGTCCCCACAAAAGGCACAAATTTCACAACAACAAGTGTCCTATTTGGGCTATGATTTAACCCCAGGACACCGGGCACTTTCTATAAATAGGAAAAAGGCTATCTTCGAACTTGGACCACCAAAGACAAAAAACAACTTCGCACTTTCCTGGGTATGGCAGGATTCTGTCGTTTATGGCTTCCTCAGTTCGGGGTAATAGAAAAGCCTTTATATGAAGCAACCAGAGGACCTGATACAGAACCTCTGGAGTGGACACAAAAGGAAGACAAGGCCTTTCGGTCGATTCAACAGCAGCTGTCTTCCGCCCCAGCCCTGGCTTTGCCTAATGTCAACAAGCCTTTTACTCTTTATGTTACTGAAAAGCAGGGCCAGGCCCTCGGTACCCTCACCCAAAGACTAGACCCAGAGACCCAAATTGTTGGATATTTCTCAAAGACTCTAGACTCAGTGGCTTTGGGATGGCCAGCATGCTTAAGGGCTGTAGCAGCTACAGCTCTGTTAGTTGAGGAGGCCTCTAAATTAACTATGGGACAACCTTTAACAGTCATGACTCCTCATCAGGTACAAGCTGTGTTACAAACTAAGGGACATCAATGGATGACTGGAGGACGTCTAACTAAATATCAGGCCATCCTCCTAGACACACCTGATATCATCCTTAAGGTTTGTCAGACAATTAATCCAGCAGAACTTATGCCCGGTCCTGACTACCCGGTCCAGGATTTGGAGCATACATGCTCTGAAGTCATAGAACAAGCGTACTCTAGCAGGCCTGACCTGCTGGATTCCCCCAAAGATAATGCAGAGGACACCTGGTTTATAGATGGCAGTAGCTTCATAGAGCAGGGTATACGCAAGGCAGGCTATGCCATAGTAAACGCCTTGCACGTCATTGAGGCACAAGCCCTTCCAGCCAATACGTCTGCCCAAAAGGCTGAACTCATCGCTCTTACCCGAGCCCTTCACCTGGCGAAGGATATGGTTATTAATATTTACACTGACTCAAAATATGCCTTCTTGGTCCTACATGCACATGGGATCATATGGAAGGAAAGGGGTTTACTCAATACAAAGAACTCCCCTATCAAACATGGAGCAGAGATTTTGGCTCTTTTAAACTCTGTGCTTCTTCCTAAGCAAGTGGCTGTGGTCCATTGCCAGGGACATCAGAAGGATTTATCCCTTGAGAGCAAGGGTAATAACTTTGCTGACCGGGAAGCTAAACGGGAAGCTAAACAAAGTACCCTTTTAAGCTTACTTCCCACTCCCCCTGCTTTGGGCCTTATTAGTCCTACTTATACAACTCAAGAAATAACCCTGGCTCAAGAAAAGGGATATACCCAGGAAACAAAACAGTCTTGGCTAATTAATGACCAGGGAAAAATTTTCATACCTAAAAGCCTTCAATGGAAATTAGTTAATGGAATTCATCAGGCTACCCATTTTGGCAAAGAATCATTGACTCAGCTACTTTCTAAATCCTTCGATGGCCATACTTCCCATGCCACCATTAGACAGGTCTGCCGCTCTTGTGCCACTTGTGCTCAAGTCAATCCAGAGGGGGCAGCTAGACCATCTCCTCTGTTACGGCCTATACAACGACAGGGCACCTATCCTGGGGAAGATTGGCAACTGGATTTTACGCAAATGCCTCCATGCCATGGCTATAAATATCTTTTGGTATTTGTCGATACCTTTGCAGGCTGGATTGAGGCCTTCCCTTGTCGAAGTGAACGGGCAATAGAAGTAACAAAGGCCCTTTTAAGGGAGATTATCCCACGCTTTGGCTTGCCCAAGACCTTACAGAGCAATAATGGTCCCTCTTTCATAGCTCAAATAACACAACAGGTCTCTTCAGCTTTGCAAATCAAATACTATTTGCATTCGGCTTGGCATCCACAGTCCTCTGGGAAAGTGGAGAAGGCAAACCATACTCTAAAACGACATCTCTCTAAGTTAAGTCTCGAGACTCAGGAAACTTGGATTACACTATTACCTATTGGCCTCCTACGGATGAGAACGGCCCCTAAGAGTAGTTTAGGGTTAAGCCCTTATGAAATCCTGTATGGAAGGCCCTTTCTATCCACCGATATAGTATTTGACTCTGATTACCACCAATTATGTCAATATTCCATTGAGGCTGGTCTGATACGAAAGGAACTAAATGACTATGTTAATAATCATTTACCTAAGCCGGAACCATTGTCTGCCGATATACCTTGCCAGGTAAATCCTGGAGATATGGTATATTTAAAAGATTGGAAAACACATTCTGATGGGTTAAGCCCAAAATGGAAAGGACCTTATCAAGTCATTCTAAGTACTCCCACAGCTGTAAAATTAAAAGATCATACTTCTTGGACTCATATTTCCCGAGTAAAACTTATGACTTCTTTTCAGGACAAAGCTGATCCAGATCCTGCTGTTCAACCGGACTACTCTTGTGAACAAACCGGTGATTTAAAACTGCTTTTTAGAACAAAAGGAACCCTATCTTGATTATTTTCTTCTTATCACCTTTTGTAATGACAGACAATTTTTTTTTAAAATGGGCTCAACATTATGCTGAGCTCCGTAACCAAACCACGTGTTGGGTTTGTGGACTCTTGCCTCTGTTTGGTACTTCTGGCCTCCCCTGGTGGGTCTCACCCCTCCAGGGTACTGATTGGCGTACAATGCTTCTCTTCACTACACAATACATTTCTAGCTCTTCTCTTCTACAAGATTCATCTATTACTAATCATAATGTCTCCTTGTGGCCATCTGTCTCTGATACCTGGGAGCTCCCAGGCCACAATCAAACCTTTTCCTTCAGTACTACTGCCCAAACACTAACTAGATTTGCCTTGTCACAAGTGGATCATGAACAAGTTCCAAAGGTAAAGTCCCCAGCTTATCGATACACACAGGATGGACTATATCAAATTTGGGACGAATATATTTGGCTCACTCCTACTAGTGGTCAACTCAGTCAAAAGGCCACTATATGTTGGGAACAAACCAATCACACCTGTGATACGTGGCCTAATAGCACCCGACCTATGGGACAAATTCCCCGTCATATGTGTTCTCATATCATAAGCTTAAAAAATACTGATTGGTTTGGGACTGACTGGGATAGACGACCAAGCACACGTTGGTTAGCCCCTAATGGCACTCAGTGGCTATGTGGCTCCAACTTATGGCCTTGGCTGCCACCTGGATGGATTGGACGATGCACCCTAGGTTTCGTCTGGATGCAGGGTAGAACTACATTTAGTATATCTCCCCCTGCTAACCTACCCAACCTGCAACAGCGCTGGACCCTCTCTGTCTTCCACTGGTATGACCATCTTTCCTCAATTTTCCTTCCCCAATTAGGAACTGAAAGTGTCATCTTGCACATGGAAGTCCTAAACAAATTTACTATGAAGGCATTAAATGATACACAACATAGCCTTTCGCTGCTCGATTTAGAAGTATCCCAAATGCGTAAGGCAGTCCTCCAAAACCAAATGGCACTGGACGTCTTGACAGCAGCACAGGGGGGCACCTGTGCCATTATAAAAACTGAATGTTGTGTCTATATTCCTGACTACCATCAAAATATCTCTGGCTTCCTGTCTGATATGAGCCACCAAATTAAGTCCATGTCTGACCCTCCCCTATCTCTAAATGACTGGTTGAACTCTTGGTCAGGTCCAGGTTTCTGGACTGCTATCAAAACCTTATTCATTGGGTTAATCATACTGCTTGTATTTCTTATTATAATTTGTTGTCTGTTTCGTTGCTTGTCTTCCGCATGTCAACAAAGTTTCACCTCCTGGACCACCACTCGTCAAATGATTCTCTCGTCCCCAGAGGCTCTGGATGCCTTGTCAGCCTTGGACTCCACGGGTGCAGTCTTCCGGTCCGCTGAACCTCCTACCTATACCTATGGCCCCATTTAGGGACAGCTCTACGACCTTGTACAGCCAGAAGCAGTTACAGAAGACTGACCGTCATCCATATCCCCAAAAGATTTCAGGGCCAAATGGGTTCAGGGGGGGTTTATGATGTGGATTAAGGCAGCCCCAGCTAGAGAAGCCCAAGGTGACCTGGCCTACATGCCAAACTATATGACCCAGTGGACTTTTTTTATGGTATGAATTAGGACTGCCCCAGGGAGAGAAACCCGGGGCATCCTCACCTGCATGCCGATCTATATGGCCAGATTCGTATCTAAAGTTATATGACCGCACAATAACCAGACCCCATCTGCACTGAAATCATTTAATGACTTTTTACATCATCTTTTCTTTTTTTCCAGTAAAAATAAGTCACCTACCCATGCCTTATAAAATTAGCCCTAACCCTCAACTCAGGGCAGCAGCAGGAGCTCTGCCTGCCCATGGGTCCTGTCCCCATGCTATTCCACACTATTCTCTAAATAAAAGAGCACTACTGCCAGATCTTGAGAGTCTAAGAAATCTTTCTTTTGACTCCTCGGCTCACCGACCCCGCATCAATGAGCACTTTTCAGATCTACTTTCTTAGCAACTTTCAAATATACAATATTAGTAACTAATAGTCATCCTGTTGTACATTACATCCCCAGAACGAACTTATTTTATAACTGGTACTTGTACCTTTTGACCACCTTTACCCGTTTCACCACCCTCCACCCCTGACCTCTGGCAACCACCAATCTGTTCTCTGTATCCATGAGTTCCTGGTTTTTTCTTTTTCTCTTTTCTTTTTTTAGACTCCACTTAAAGTGAGATCATAACAGTATTTGTCTTTCTCTGCCTATTTCATTTGGCATAATGCCCTCGAGGCCCCTCCATGTTGTTGCAAATGACAAGATTTCCCTCTTTTGAGAAGCTTTTTTAAAGGGCTATGAAGAACCAAAAATCAAAATTTAATATTAAAGAAATCTGTTGAGCATTTAGCACATGCCAAAGTGTTTACATTCAGAATCTCCCTCACTCTTCACAAACCTATGGGTACATATTATTCTCATCTGAACTTCCTTCCTCCATTTGAAGAGAAGGAAGAGGAGGAAATGGAAGCTCTTAGAAGTGAAATGACTTGCTCAAAATCACACAGCTAAGCAAGTTGTCAAATGGGTTGTAACCTTTAATGCTGTTTCAGCCCACTACTGTCACCTATGTGAAAAACAGTGGTACATGTGGCATTTACTGCATCTCTTTATAATGAGATGGTGAGCATCACGAGCTGTGAGCTGGGCACCACTCACTCCCCGTAACGTGGCTGAATGGACCTGCCTGTGCCTCCGCCATCAGAACTGCATATCTCAGATTATATCTTGACCTGGCTCCCTCACAGAGAAGAATGAGAAGATGTGACAGAAAAAGGTAGGATACTTTCCCCTCCACATCTTCCCCCCAGCTGTCCCATGGAGAGAGAGGTTGGCAGCAAAGAGTGGTCCCAGCGAGACCAAACCCCAGCAGAGTCACTCCTGCTCATAGACCACAGAGTGAAGAGCAGGAGTGATGCTCTCTCATACATCGACCGTGGCCTTCCTTATTAGAAAAGAAGAAAAAGGTGGCGGAAGACTCAGAGATGGGCCTCCTCAGATCTCACTTCAAGAAAGGATTCTCTGCCCAGGTGTGGGGTGTGCAGTTAGCTGACAGCCTTCCTTTAGCTTCCTAAGGGACTGAAACCTGAGCTTTCCAGTGAGACAACTGCCAATGACTAAGCAAGAAGGTGGTTGAGGGGCCTGGCCACTTCTGCCCTGTATGGGCCTCCTCTACTCGGCCACCTTTGCTGCAGAGCTCTCTGTCGGGCTGGCAGAGCCTCCAGCAGATGTGCACCGTGGTCTGATGCTCCCCCTGCCCAGTGCTGCTTCCTCGCCCTTTTCTTTCACAGATGTTACTCAGCATCTGCATCCTGGGGAACTCAACCTATGACAAGGGTCCTCCAGCCTCATCTATGCACTAATATAAGATATTTTTAAGATGTGAAAATAAACTGGCCCTCTAAAAGAATAGGTGCTCACACTAGGCGATGAAAGAGGACTGAGGTGCTAAAGAATGGACAGACAAAGTGGACTTGGTCTCCCATCCTGAAATGAGGGAGATCATAGTCACGCATCAGGTCTAAAGCCGTAAGATCTGGTAACCCTGGTATAAGCAGTAACAGAGGGCTGGGAAGAAGAGATAACGCCCAGAAGGAATTGCCCCAAGTGGGAAACAAGTTGGATTTAGAGTCACATAAACATGGTTCTCAGTCCATAGGCCACCACTCACCGCTAAGTGACCGCAAACAAGTTAATGAACTTCCCCATGCCCCAGTTTCCCCTCCGTAAAACTGCTCCAAGTTGTTCAGAGGATTAAAGGAGAAGATGAGATGGACAGAACCTGGCACACAGTAAGTGCTCCCATCTTTTCTAGAATCAGTCCAGGAGAACTAAAGTGAGAACTAAAGCCAGACGGCCTGAGCTCAGAAGAGAACAGTCTAACAAGGAGATGAACTGGCCTTGAAAATAACATGTGGAACCCAATTAAAAGCAAAGCTGCTATTCCCAGACCTCTGTGCCTTGTGTTGATTTCTTCCTAGAAGTGGGCGAGGTTTCAGCAAGGTATCATACTCTTACTCAATCTCCATTTGACCAATGGCCCTTACCAATGAGAAAACTGAGCAGGATATCAGCTGTAAGCTATGAACAGGGAACAGATTTTTCTCTGTTTAAAACTTACTAGCCAACTTCCAGTTTCTGGTCTGGGAGGTAAGGAGCTTGGAAGTTGTCAGTCCACCCTAACAAGTCCATCCTAAAAAGCTGAACAAACTGAAAAATCAACAACCGTTCTTAGAGTCACAAGAGAAGTGAAGTCAGAGGAAAAATTGTTGCACCAAAAATTGGAGAGACAGATGGTGAATAAAGAGAATAACAAGTTGCCAAAGAAGGAACTCATGAGCAGAAACTTCCACAGGAACTAGTACCGATAGGAAAACTTAAGCCATAACTGGCAAATTGATGGAGGCTCAGTGTGGACAAATACGAGGGATGCAGTGGGCCCTTACACATTTGTCAGTTTTACCACCAGGAGCTTCACCAGGTTCTTACAGTGAAAATCACAGAAAAGGCCCTCCATGCTTCCGGAAGGAGGAGGGGGAAAATAACCACTTTTTAAATATACCAGAGAATTCTGTTCTTCTTAAAAAGGGCTGCCCTCAGGAGAAACTAGTTAATCAGAGACTAATCTACTGAGTTTTGTCAGAGCCTAACTCACCTAGGGGAAGGAAATACCCAAATCCAGCCTGCTCTAGTCTACCGCATAGGGAAAGAGAAATACGCCACTCCAAGCCACTGTACCCATCTTGCCTGGTCTAGATGGAGGAAAAAACTGAGAAGCACTTGTAAAATTCACAGCCCAGGGCACAGGCTCACTGAAATGCTAACACCTAATTACAGAACTATATAGAAGACTCCTCTCCCCTGACACCTTCCCATAACACTCACAGCCTATTTCCCTGCATTCCTTTTAGCCAGTATATCATGTCTAGCTTTCAACAAAAAGTTGCAAGGCATACTAAAAAGCAAATAACATAGTACGAAGAGACAGAGCTGGCATCAGAACCAGACCTAGATACAGCAGAGATGTTGGAATTATCAGACCAGGAATTTAAAATAACTATAATTAATACACTAAGGCTCTAATGGAAAAAGTAACATACAAGAAGGGATGGTAATAGAAGCAGAGAGATGAAAATTCTAAGAAAGAACTAGAAAGAAATGCTAGAGATCAAAAACACTGGAACAGAAATGAAGAATGCCTTCGATGGGCTCATCAGTGAACTTGACACAGCAGAGGAAAGAATTCCTGAGCTTGAGGATATGTCAACAGAAACCTCCAAAACTGAAAAGCAAAGAGAAAAAAGATCCAAAAAAAAATAGAAGAGTATATTGCAGGGGAGGAAGACATTTCCCCTATCTGCTCTGGGTTCTTCTGGCCAGAGAATGAATTAAATTCACATGAGACAGAATAACAGGAGAAAATTAAACAAAGCTTTATAACATGTATACATGGGAGAGGCTCAGGCAAACTGAGCAACTCGCCATAATGTCTGAAGCCACCACCTTAAATATCGTCTTCAGCTAAAAACAAAGGAAGATGTTGGTGGTGGGGGGAGTCAGTTACAGGAGGTGACCAGACAAGTACAGTAAACAAGAGTAAGATTATTATGCAGATTTAAGTCCTTGCCTTCTACATTGATGAGAGTTTCTAGAGATAAGGTCATCCCCCCTTCTTCTTGTACAGAGAAGACACACCTTTACAAATGGAGATTTCCTTTACAATGTAAATGTCTCTCAACAAAGGGTAAGTAAATTCTACTTTTCAGAGTTTCTTTCCTGTCTGCAGTTTTTTAAAAGTGACCAACCCCAAATAATCCTCATCCCAAAGAGACATACCTTGGGGTGGCCAATTCCAGTTCCCCACAATATCCAAGAACTGTGGGACAACTACAAAAGATATAATAGAAAGATACATGGAATGGGAATACAGGAAAGAAAGAAGGAAGGAAGGAAGAAATATTCGAAGCAATAATAACTGATAATTTCCCCAAATTCATGTCAGACACAAAACCACAGATCCAGGAAGCTCAGAGAACACAAACCAGGATAAATGAAAAATCAAACAAAAAAGCACACTACACTTAGTCATATCATATTCAAACTGCAGAAAATCAAAGAAAAAGTCTTGAAAGAAGCCAGAGGAAAAAAAAATCTAACCTATAAGGAGCAAAGATAAGAATTACATCCTACTTCTCCTCAGAACCCATTCAAGCAAGAAGAGAATGAAGTGAAATATTTAAAGTGTTGAGGGAAAAAAACACCGACCCAGAATTCTGTACCCTGTGAAGTTATCTTTCAAAAGTGAAGGAGAAATAAAGACTTTCTCAGACAAAAATTAGGAACTTTGTTGCCAGCAGAACTGCCTTGCAGAAAATGTTAAACAAAGTTCTTCAGAGAGAAGGAAAATGATACAGCTCAGAAACTTGGATCTACATAAAGAAAGAAAGAATACCAGAGAAGAAATGAGAGAAGGTAAAATTAAAACTCTTATTTTTCTCATTCTTAATTAACCTAACAGATAACAGTTTGTTCAAAATAATAGCAACGATGTATTTGATTATGTATACATATATATGCTTAAGTACACTTATGAACAAGTGAAATGAATGACAGCAATGATACAAGGGACAGGACAGAGGAATTAGGAATATTTTATTAGAAGGTACTTGCATGACCCATGAAGCAGGACAGTATTATTTGAAAGTGAACTTGGATCAGTTGTAAATGTATACAGCAAACTCTAGGACAACCACTAAAAAAAAAAAGTGAAAGAAGAAGCATAATTGATATGCTAAGAAAGGAAAGAAAACAGAATCATATAAAACGCTTGATTAAAACCACAAAAGGCAGAAAAAGAGAGGAAAACAAAATAAGAACACAGAACAAGGGCAACAAATAAACACCAGTAACAAATGTGGTAGATATTAATCCAACTATATCAATAATCACTTTAAATGTCAATGGTCTAAATAGGTCAATTGAGACAAAGATTGTCAAAGTGGATCAAAAAACAAGACCCAATTATATGTTGTCTATAAGAAACCCACTTTACATATAAAGACATATATAGATTAAAGTAAAGGGATGAAGAAAGATATACCACGTTAACACTAATCAAAAGAAAGTGGGAGTAGCTATATTCATTCCTGACAGACCAGACTTCAGAGCAAGAAAAGTTATCAGGGATAAAAAAGGGCATTGCATAATGATAAAGGGGTCAATTTTTCAAGAAGACATAACAATCCTTAATGTGTATGCACCAAACAACAGAGCATCAAAATACATGAGGCAAAAACTGATAGAACTACAAGGAGAAACAGATGAACCCACTATTACAGTTGGAGACTTCAACACCCCTGTATCACAAATGGACAGATCCAGCAAGCAGAAAATCAGGAAGGACCTAGTTTAACTCAACAACATCATCAATCAACTGGATATAATGGACATCTATAGACTGTTTCATCCAACAACAGCAGAATATATATTCTTCTCAAGCTCACATGGAACATTCACAGAGCTAGACCACATGCTAGGCCATAAAACACACCTTAACAAATTTAAAAGAACAGAAATCACACAATGTCTACTCTCAGGGCACAACAGAATTAAACAAGAAATCAATAACAGAAAGATAGCTGTAAAATCCTCCAGACACCTGGAGATTAAACAACACACTTCTAAATAACACATGGGATCAAAGAAAAAATTTCAAGCAAATTTAAAAAATGTTTTGAATTAAACAAAAATGAAAACACAACCTATCAAAATCTATAGGATGCAGGAAAAGCAGTGTTTATGGGGAAATTTATAGGATTGAATGCATATATTAGAAAAGAAGGAAGATCCCAAATCAATAACTAAGCTTCCACCTTAGGAAACTAGAAAAAGAAGAGCAAATTAAATCCAAATTGAGCAGAAGAAAAAATAAAAATCAGAGCAGAAATCAATGAAATCGAAAACAGGAAACCATTAGAGAAAATCAACAAAACCAAAAGCTAGTTCTTTGAAAAGACCAATAGAACCCATAAGCCTCCAACCAGGCTAACTAAAATTTACTAGCCCCTAGAATGGGATCCACATGTTTGCCTCATATTACCAATCAATGAGCAACTACTTCTGGCAGAGAGGTAGACAAAAACACTAATATCATTTCCTTTCTTTCATCCATTCTATCCATTTTCAAAAAGCACTTACTACCGATGAACATCTTCTATGTGCCAGACACTGTTTTACGTGCTTGGGATGTCTCAGTGAACAACAAACACAATAAAGAAGTCAACTGTACAGTATATTTGAAGGTATTAAGTGGAGAGTAACATAGGGCAGGTTAAAGAAAGGATTAGGAGTTATGAGTTTTTCTTATTTTGTTATGAATGTTTGAATACATATATTATATATGAATGCATATATATTAAGAAAATACTTTCATTTTCTTCCCTCTCTTATCCCCTTATCATCTAACACAATAGTTAAGTCTGCATCACAGTATTTAAGTTAGAGGATATCAAGGAGAAGAGTAAACATTACCCAAGGACATTGCATCCTCTTCTGGGAAAAGGGTTGGCATGTTTTTTATTGTATGCAGGATAACTGGATCATGTTAGGGGCAAGTATGACTTTTTATTGTCTTTATTTGTATATTCAGTATGGTTTACAGAGCTGTGTATGGGTACCAAGTTGACAAGGGGTAAACTGTAATGGTCGGTTGTACGTGTCAACTTGGCTAGGCCATGGTACTCAGTTATGCAATCAAACACTAATCTATTGTTTCCGTGAAGGTATTTTGTAGATTTGATTAAAATCGACAATCAGCTGACTTCCAGGAAAGGAGATTATACTCTATAAACTGGGTGGGCCTCATCTAATCAGTTGAAAGTTCTTAAGAGCAGAACTGAGGTTTCCCTGAGGAAGAAGAAATTCCATCTGTGGACTTCACCATCCACTCCTCCCAAGAGTTTCCAGCCAAGCATCCCTAAAAATTTTCGACTTGCCTAGACAGCTTCCCAAACCACATAAACCAATTCCTGGCAATAAATCTCTTAATGTATAAATATCCTACTGGTTCTGTTTCTCTGGTAGAATGCCGACTGATACAGGTAGCCCCATAGAGAAAATGACATTTGAGCAAAGTCTTGGAGTTGGTGATGGAGTTGCCACACGGATATCTGTAGCGAGAGCAAGCCTGGTGTGTACGAGGAATAGAAAGGAGCGTGGCTGGATAAGAATGAGCAGGGCAGACAGCAGGAGGAGAAGAGGTTACTTTATTAACCAAAAGAAGAAGCAGGGACAGGGAAAGTGCAGGCTGTGAGCTGCAAGGTCTTCTGTATCATTCTTTCAATCATAAGCTGAGCCCACATCATGACAAAAAACGATGCTGCCATCACCCAAACGTGTCTCCTTCTCTAACACGACACAAATGAATGTTCCCATCCCCACTGTTGGCAAAAGCTTTTGGCCACTACAGGAGATCTTCTCTAGTTGACTCCTTTGACGTCCGGAGCACCCACTGTGACCTGCACCATGCTGGGAGCTCCTCTCTTAGGAGTATGGGAGCCAGGAATCAGGTCAGAGAGGGCCCTGTCATCCAAGCATGGATCGAGAACCGGCTGGCCATAACCAGGCAGAGAGACAGCATACGTTGTCATCTTTGGGGAAGATGGAAGTTTGCTGTGTGAAAGGTATAAGGCTCTTAATTGGTCCTATCTTGGTCTAGTTGAAAAAATGAACCACCAAAGGGAGATGACAGTGATGTGGAGGCACAACCACCAGAGACAGACAATAGTAGCGTGGATGCATTAAGACTGGTCAAACACCTCGTCCAGGCTTCCTAGCCTCCCGCTTGTCCCAGAAAAAGGGAGAACACCACCACCATGAATTTTTCTAATTACAAAGATTATCAAAACAACAATAATTTTAAGTACATTTATTAACCTGGAAAGATATTCCTGATTATATAAAGTGAAGATAAGATAACGCAACCCCATTAAATGTGCACATGGACTCTTAGGCGCATCTCAACTTCATAAACATTAACATGGGAAAAAATGTATTTCTTAGGCTTTAGGAAATGGGACATCTGCAAAGAAAGGAGTTAAGGAATGCACACAAAAATTATAATAATGTTATCTGGTGAGTGACATTATAGGTGATTTTTATTTTCTTCTTTTTGTTTCCTGTATCTTCTTTTCCTATAATAGTATGTATTGCTCAAATAGCCAATTGTTTACGGTTTATACATAAACCATGTACACAGCATTTCTAGCTCCTTCGCCTTCCAAAAAGTGAACTGAAACTTGTAATCTCAAGCAAGTTGGAACAGAGCTGTCTGCTGTCCTCTTTACACATGGGAAAGTAACAAGCTGAAAGGAGTTGTGACTTTAGGTCACTTACCCAAAGTTACACACTGTGGAGTGCAGCCCCCAAGAGTCTGGGGTCCTGATGGTCCCCTCCAAACCAGCACACCTGCTTTGTACCATCTTCTCAGCCCACAGTCCCCAGAGAACTGAGGTTGAAGACGAGCTAAGCCGTGCCCTTACCTCGGCCAGGCGGGAGTGCTTGTGGACGTTCTCGCCTTTTTGCACGCTAGGGGCCAGCTGCTGCAGGACCCCCCGGCTGCTCGTCAGTGCTCTGGTCAGCCGAGCAAACTTCCCCCAGCCTGGAGCACAGGGAAGAGAGAAAAGACACGTTCAACCACGTCCTGAAGGCACAAGGACATTCATATCACAAGCTACAACGTCAGAAGCAGACACCCCCAGTGCCCTCCTGAGCTCCCATGGGTCACTCTGCATTTCTTGCAATCTGGAATCTCTACTCAGAAAGGCATGCAGACATGCTCAAATTTGTGTGCAAATTTCCTTTTCCCCTGCACTTTCACTTTATCCTGATCACAGCTTTGTGAAATATATAGGGCAGGTTTTAGTACCGTTTTACAAATAGGGAAACCAAGGCACAGAGTGCCTAGACAACTAAAAAGAGTCTAGAACCCAATCTCTCCATTCTAGCCCAAGGCTTTTCTGCCAGATAATTCCAGGGAAGCAAGATGTTTCTCTGACTTTGTGCCTGGGCTCAGGCTGTTCCCAATCCCACGTCATCTGGTCTGGCAGAGACCAAGTTGGTTCCAGGTTTTGAATGGAAGAGCTAGTCAAGTGGCCATTCCATGCATTACATTCTCCAAAGCCAGGTGAATAAGAAATGAATTTAATCCCTGGGTAGGTGGGGGAAAAAGCACTGGCAGATTTTAGTCTACTCTGGGATGGGGGAAGGATGGTTGGTGACAGGTCCCCTTAAAACAAGAACCGCAAAGAGCCTAGTCCTGAACTTGGAGTAAAGAAATCTGGATACAAGTCCCATCTCTGCCTCCAGCTTGCTTTGGGATGACCCACAAGTTGTTTAAGTTGTCTGGGCTTCAATGATCTCATCTGTAAAGTCAAAATTCAAATAGCCTCCTCAAAGGTGCATTTGCCTGGTAAAACCCAAGTTTAGTGGGTTCTGGTTCGTGGGCTAAAACAGAGGCTGTCTTGAGGCCTCCTTGGCTTTCTGGACTAGTTCCTCCAGGAAAAGTAAAACACTGGTCTTTTTCTAATCCATCCCACTCTATACACCAGAATCTAAGATGTCCGAGTGATCTCTACTGAGAATTTAAGATGTATATGTGACCTTCTAAAAGTCCCCAAAGACAACTGTCCATTCCAATAGCCAACAACCCATCTGCATCAAGGTGATGATCATGGTAATGGCCTCATGAGACCCCTGAAAGCCTGCCAGGGTTCTCAAAACCAAGCTTCGGGTTGAGGGGCTCCAAAGACCTGGATGTGGGGTGTACAGCAAATAAACAGAGCCTGCACCTATTGTTACATGACAGCTAAAAGCAGACTAGGGAATTTTACTTTTTGTTCTTTATAGTTCACAAGTATACAGCACCTTGCAGCAGAAATCTCACCTGCCAAATTTTACCCTGGAGCACCTTTCCAAGACAGACTTAGAATCCAGAAGACAATGGAGTTAAGCAGAAGAATGGCCCTTTTTTTGCACAACCTTTAAGAATCATGATCTGGATAAATTTTTGTCAACATAGCAAGAATAGCAAATCAGTTCTTTTTTATCTCATTCCAGAAGTTCTGGACTTTAATAAAAGATAGTGGCGTATTCATCCATCCTGATGCCATTAAGCAGAGAAACGGGACTGCTAGAGTCAGCTTGAAAGGAGGCTCATGATGGTCAGGCTGTGGGGGTCCCATTAATGTTCACAGGAGGGGACAGCCCAGACTCTGCAGGGGTCTTTGACATCTCCCCCAAACATGCCATCTATGAACATGCTCAGTGCAAATTGCTTATGTGAACTGTGGACTAGAATTTTTTAAAGTCTCCTTCAGAATCAGGCTCTCCTTCAGCTTAAAAGCAAGCTGGAAGTGAATTCTACAAAGCTTTTCAAGAAAAGCAGAAAGTATATTTCTCAATCAGGTAGAAAATAGTTGTGCATGCAAACTTCAGCAAGGGTTCTACAAACCCCTCAACCCATCCCACCCCTCCACTACTATCACTACCACCACCATGACCCATACTCAGGGGCCAATGATGAGAGGAAGATGGCAGGGCAGACACCCCAGGCTCTGCCTAGCAGGGAGCTCAGGGTCCTGCTCCATCAGCTGATATAGTACAAAAGGATGAAAAGAAAGATCCCTGGACCTCTGGGCATTTCTCTGGGCTCAGGCTAGCCGCTCACTCTCTGGGCTAGCCCTGAGTCACTTTCCAAGAATGTGGCTCTTCAAGGAGCTGGCTCTCAGCTGGTTGAGTGGAGGGCATGGGAAGGTGAGTGGGTGTTGGGTGGTGAAATGGACAGGCAGTCTGAGACCTCCATCACACCTTGATCAGGCTGGGCAGGCAACAAGTTCCACCTCTATGTTTTCTTTTCTGAACTACAGACACTTTCTAATAGGAATCACAGCCTAGCCAGATGAAAGAACTTCATTCATGCATGCATTAATTCTATAAACATAACTACTATATACTAGGCACAGTGCTAGTACTGGAGAAGCTAAGATGAATAAGACACGGACTCTGGCTTCCAAGAGCATGCATTCTAGTACAGAAGATTGAAAATTTTAAAAAATCATGATATAGTAAGCTAAGTTCTCTGAGAGAGATGAGTACAGGATGCTATGGGCAAGACTGTCTAGAAAAGTTGTATGTAATCCAGGCTGGGGAATCAGGGAGGGCTTCCCAGAGGAGGTGACACTAGAGCAAGAATTTTGAAAGATGAGGAGGAGTTAAGAACTCAAGAAGGAAAAGACAGACATTCCACACAGAAGGAATAGCACCTATGAAGGCAGAAAATCATAAAATAGTGTGATATGTCAGTGAAAAGTAAGAAATTCTAAGTGGCTGGATGAATGAGACATGGCTCGTAGAGGGGAGGAGGATGCAGACGGTGGCCTGAAGTGATGCTGATCACTTCAGGGGCCAGATCAAGAACTTAGGAGGTAAGAACCTAGACAGCAAAGTAATAAATTTGAACTTCATCCTGAAACCCATGGGGAATCACAGAAGGAGTTTAAATATGGTGGGGAGGAGGGAACACTGATTTCATTTTTGAAGGAACAGACAGTAGTATGGATGGTAGTTAAAAAAAAAAAAAAAAGGTTGACAGATAAAAGACCAGTCAGGACTGCAAGCAAGAGACCATGCGGGCCTGGATCAATGCTGTGGCCAAGGCCAGGCCACAAGGAGAGACTTGAAAACAGCTAGAGGTAGAATCAACAGGACTCGGTGAACTATTGCTGTAGAGGGAGAGAAGAGGTAATCCAGGTGGCCTCTGGGTTCCTGGTTGGGGTGGATGGGGTGATAGCCAAGCAATGAGATTAAAAACACAGGAAGAGAAGCAAATGGGTTTGATGGAAGATAATATGTACAATTTGGACCGATGATGCCCCTTATAGCAAAGCCATCAGGAGAAACATTCCTGGAAAAAGCGAATCTCCTGAAATTCAAAGGGCCAAATGACAACGCAAAGAAAACCTGGCTCAAGATGATCTTGCTTAGGGGAAGCCACATGGTCATCTTGCACAAGGAAATTAAAGCAGCTGACGCACCCTCCTCCTTCAAGGAAGCCTTTCCCCCATACTGCCCTCCCCCAGCAGAACCGCCCACTCCCTCCTGTGTAGCCCTGTTTGCCCTAGGTGGACTTCTATTTATTCAGCACACACACTCATTGGGTGTGAGGGGGTGGGCAGGAGGAGAAGAGGAAGCATGAAAGGAAAAGGAGGACCAAAGGAGGGGAACACAAGGTGCAATCTAGCAATCAACTAAAAAGTACTTAATGAGTTCTTCCTCCATTCCCAGTAAGGACAACTGCTTCCTCCTCCCTTGACCCCACAATGGCTGCTGGTGTCCACTGGGGTGAGCCTCCCAGTAGGCTGCTTTAGCCCATACAGCCCTGTATCCTCCCCAGGCTAGAAGAGATGGTTCTGGGATGCGCTGGAACTCCAGCTCCTCTGAGTGTAAGTCCAGGGATACCAGAAATGATGACCTACAGATCCCGCCCTGGGAAGTCAAGCTGAGTCATTCTGAATAGAAGTTGCAGAGGACTCATGGAAGGTACCCTCACCCTGATGGGGAGGCTGTGAGGCCAGGCTTGTCCTAATCTGTAGAGTCACGGATTCTCCTAGAGGAGCTGGTGCCATGACCCAACAACCAGAAGAGAACAGTGGACACAGGGGACCAGGATGGACGGTCAACGTGGACACTGCCTAAGTGTCCTCAAGTCTTCCCCCCCCCCAATCTTTTTCCCATCAATGTTCAAATAACCAAAGATCTAGGATGGCTTCTTCAGGTAGCAGTCACTAAATAATCACCTTTCTGTCACCCTAAGGGCAGAGAGAGAAAATGTTAATACTGGAAGGGAGAGAGGGCCACGGCTCTTATGCATTATTCTGTTTCTTTTGCAAGAGAACCTCACAAATATCGCACATGAAGACACATGGAGAAGGGTCAGCAGTTGCAACAGTTTGCCAGAGCCCTCATCCCGAATATTCTAAATCTTTGGCCCTTAAAAATCTCCTCTGGAGTTTTACATTCCTTTTGTTGTCTGAATCTGGCTCAAGTTTAACTATGAATTTAGAAGCAAATACATGGAACTTTGGAAATAAATTCGCTTCTTTAACGTGAGGCTATTCGATGGCGTAGGAGAGAAAACAAAAGGAGTGACTCATCCTCAGTGAGCAACGCAGAGAGAAAATCCTCAGCCTTACACTTGAATTCTCTACCCACCTGCCCCAGGCTGCTGGCTCAGAAGGGAGAATGGGACAGAGAAAAATACCCTGCAGCCTACTCTTAATTATCCCTAACAGCAGAAAAGCAAGAGATAAGGCACAAACGAAAACCCTGGAGTATCACAGATTCTCATTTCAGCTGAGAATTCCCATCTACTCTTTCATTCAGCCTTCAAACACACACACACACACACACACACCTACACACACCCCAGACCTATTAACAAACAGCAAAGGTAGCTTGACTTTCAGTCCCTGTTCTATGCCACCTGTGGGTACTTTTTGTCAGAGAGCAAGAGAATTAGTCAAAAAATGGACAAAAAAGAGAAGATGAGGAAGTCAGGAGCCTGGATAATTCATAAAAAGGATCACTGAGGGGCTGGTCCAATGGTAAAGTGGTTAAGTTCATGTGCCCTGCTTTGGCAGCCCGGAGTTCACCAGTTTGGATTCCAGGTGTGGACCTATACAACGTTCATCAAACTATGCTGTGGCAGTGTCCCACATACAAAATACAGGAAGACTGGCATAGATGTTAGCTCAGCGACAATATTCCTCAAGCGAAAACAGGAAGATTGGCAACAGATGTTAGCACAGGGCCAATCTTCCCCACTGAAAAAAAAAAAAGGATCATTGAGAACTGATACACACAATGAATAAGGGGGCTCTGGGAGCATTCCTAGGGCCCATCACCTGAGCTTGGAGCTCTGGCCCAAAGGGAAGCTACTTTGTGTCAGATACTAAAATACTCTACTGCCAATTATCTCATGTGTTTATCCCTTTATGAGAAAACATTAGCACCAACCGGCTTCTCGCATCACTAGTAGGATGCACTCACCCAACTCCCAAGCCCCAAAGTTAGGTAGGACGTGATTAGAGAAAACCAAGTCATTTTAAAGACAATCTGAGCACAAGTGACTTTAAGAAGACTAACCAGATGGTGGGAAAACATCTCACACTGCAAAGCCAAAGAGCAATTATCTGAGGATTTCTCGGGGTTTTGGATTATCCACCCTTCCATTCCATCTCAACAGTAAATTCTAAACAAGCCTGGGTCAGCAAGACTCTTAAGACTCTTAATACTGACTGAGGTGCTGTACTGAAAACCCAGCCGGATCTGCTGGAATCTCAAGACATGAGAGCACATCCAAGAAGAAATGTCAAGTCAGGAGAGCAATCCAGCCACATAGCAGCATATTTTCCATCAGATTTGATCCTTGCGGCCAGAACTGCAGTTTATAGACACACAATGAACAAGGCCTGGAGAATTATTGTGCTCTTCCACCACCCACAGACTAATATAAAATTTAACCTTGTCCTAAGCAGATCACCAAATCAAAGCGGGCCAGGGGTACAGTGACATGACAAGTGGGAGGATCTAAACTTATCTGGCATGGCATTTGAAATAGTCATGTCTTGGAGGAGACATTAAGCACGACCCACCAGCAGCATTCCTATATTGAGGGCTAAAGGGAGTGTGTGTGTGTGTTTCAAATTTTTACAAATCAAGCCACATGTTACTCCTGTTTGTTAACTGACAAAGGGAATTAATATCTGGTTTCCTTGGCTGATAGCAAACAGGGTAAATGTGTGTGTGTGTGTGTGTGTGTGTGTGCGTTCCAAAACTCTTATCAACGAGGAAAGGCATCACTGAGGCAGGTTAAATGAAACGGAGCATTTTATTCCTGGAAAATGAACCGAAGTCAGTCTCACTACATCACTCTGATGTCTCTCCTCTTTCAGCTCTCGTGAGAATCAAATGCAGACACGTAGGCAGCAGGTGAAGAGCATTCTCTGTTGAATATGCCTTTCCTACTAAACCACACCTGCCCGTCACCTAACAAGGGTCCAGTGGTGACGAAAGGACAACATTCTGCCTCAATCACATCACATATTTTAAATTTTTAAGAGAAAACTTGCAAAAGGAAGTGTCAAAATATCTGATTGCCTTTAAAATATTATGTATGAGTTTATTAGGTTAAAAAAGGAGTCTTTCTAGACGGTAGCAAGATGACACTTAATTATGAGTGAGTCTATCATCTTGTAATAGCTATGGCACTGAGAAATCTTCAAGTCAGAAACCAGAAATCGGGATCACAAATCTACAGGAGAAAAAGAGGCTGAAACACTGGTTGAGAGACTTTACATCTGCTATAGTCTTGAAACAGAAAGGCAGGCTGAAATTGATTTACTGAGCTGTCGGACAGTAAACAAAAAAAAAAAAATAGGAGGCACTGGTATACATAGCATTGTGCTCTAAACTCTACAAATGTGCTAGGATTTTAAATACCTCAAAGGACACAGTCCCCAGGAGGGCATCCACATTATGCTTTTTATTTCCTTCTATAATGCCCATTGAACAATCACAATTTTGCCACATCAAGAATAATATCCCCGGGGTTGGCCCCATGGCCGACTGGTTAAGTTTGCGCGCTCTGCTGCAGGCGGCCCAATGTTTCATTGGTTCAAATCCTGGGCGCGGACATGGCACTGCTCATCAAACCACGCTGAGGCAGCGTCCCACATGCCACAACTAGAAGGACCCACAACGAAGAATATACAACTATGTACCGGGGGGGCTTTGGGGAGAAAAAAGGAAAAAAAATAAAATCGTTTTAAAAAAAAAGAATAATATGCCCCAGTTAGACTCTCACCTGGACCCTACTCTCACGTCTCTGCTGCATCTCAGGAAACCACAAGGACCAGAGTTCTCATGTACAGCTGGAAAATCAACCACAGAGCCAGAAAGCACTGCAACATGAAAGAGTTCCTAGCACCTTGGTTATATTGAGTGCACACTATGGAAAAGAATGCTATGACACCCATAATCCCAAACCTCTGGGAATAACACACCATCTTTTGCATATCCTGATGAGCTGGAGCTCTTCAGGAGTACCATTGCTCCAGAAATCCTGAGATCCTGAGCCATCTCCTTTCCTAGGTCCCCAATGTTGTTCGAACAACACATGCATGTGATATGGCTGAGGCGAGCACTAAAATCTGTGATCACAGAGCTGATTCAATGACCCACGTGGAAATATCACTCAATACCCTGGCCTCATCAATACCATGTTTCAAATGAATTAACGGACCACAGACTTAATCAACCACAGAGGTAGAGATGTGCTAAAATCTACTTTAACTATCTTGAAATGCTACAACTCAGTCAAATCTGAAGAAGTTTATATACGAATAAGATGAACGTGGCCATGGACTGCCTCATTTGGGTGACCGATATCTGTGAAAACCTGAAAAGGTTCTGATGATACCAGGCGGGCCCACCTACCTTCTTCTGTCTAACCTTTACCGGAAAGGCTTAATCCAAAAGGTACGACATTGACTCAAATGCTCTCCTACACAAAGGTTTTTTTCTCCCCTTCTCCTCCTTCAAAACATTCCAGAATGATGCAAAGCTTTACCCAACACAAATAAAGTTTACATCTTGATCTTTGGGCAGAGATTGCCTTGGCAACCTCAAATTCTCTGTAACAAGAGTCACACTACAGGCAAAAAAAAAAAAGCATAAATGTATTTGCACAAGTCAGAATTACAAACCTTTACATGAATCATCCTCAATTGGCTGTTTGAAAGCTGTTATGTCACTGAAAGTGCAAAGGAATAAAACCACTTTATCCTGTTCATTTCGAATTGGAGCAATTTTCACAAAGAACCACACAGGTGTCCCTGAAAGAAATATCAAAAGGCTGGTCAGTAATTTGCATTCTCATTTGAGGGGCTATGGAAGCAAAAGACTTTGGAACGACAAGGTACAAACATTAATTCATTCTTTAAATGGTTTCATTCCTTCAGGTGCTGGGGTATTATACCACTAATTTCTCTTCTTGTTGGAATAAAAACTTTCATAGTGACTATTCAGTGGCGATTTTTCTTGTTAAAATAATTTTCTAAGTACAGATCTCTTAACCCTTGTAAAATGATATGAAAATCCCTCCTGAATTTATGGAAGTAACTAAGGTACAGAAACCTAAAGACTTACCTTAGACCATGAAGTGGACAAGTAAAGAATGGGGGCCAGGATGGGCACTGCCAACCATGGCCAGCAGACCATGCAAATTCAAATTTCCATTGCTAAAGGGCCCCAGCCGCAAAATCCAGTTTGGGAATCCATCAACTTGGCTCACATTCTCAATTGAGCGTGGGCTAGAAACTATTTCTGAGTCTGTCTCCCCAAAACAAAAGTCCAAAAGGTCCAAGACAATGACAAAACATTGAAGGAAAAGAATAACCACAATGATTCTCCCAGCAAAGGCTCCCCCAGAAAGGGAGGATTCCAAGTGGGTTTGGGCTTGGATTACACTAGTGCCTTTGGAAGCTCAATAAATACGTTTCAACTTCCAATTCTTGTTCCTGAGCTAAAGCTGGAGATGCATGAGCTCTTCCAAAGCAGTGCCCTGATCCACAGAAGGAGAGGTAGGCAGGGCTCATCTGACTGACTTCTCAGAGGGGGCACTCCCTCAAGTGTCTACAGCCAAACATCTGTACAAAGTCAGTCTCTGGCTTCCAGAAAAAAATTAAAGAAAAGAAATTAGCATTTCCTATCTATTGAGGACATCACAGCAAGATGCACCAATCTATTCTGTGACACAAAATTAAATGAGACACAAAGCAATGGTACGTTCCTCTCTATCTAGTTCTTGGATCCCAGTTCCTAAAACAGCATCCAGCACATAAGAACTTACCAACTATTTGTCAGATTTTGCGTAACTGGGACAATACTTTACATGCTATTTTAAAACTAAAATACAGTAAATATTTCACCATGTCGTTAAGTATTAGAGAAGCTTCCTGTGTACCAGGCACTGTGCTCAGTATTTTACATGCATTATTTCATTTTAGGAGACAGCGAACAAACAACTCATGGAATCTGGGAGATGGAAATAGAGCCTCAAGAGGCCCCGTGGGTCTCTCTGTCTACAATCACACCAAACTCTACACTATACAACACAGACAGACAGCTCTGATTAACATTAGGATTAACCAATCTATTTTAATAACTAGCTTAAATATCTGGCTATACCACTTACTCAAATGTAAGCAGGAATAACCCTAAAATGTACCAACAGGCAGCAAATAGACCAAATGGGATATGATCTCCTTAAATCTTGATTATTTATGTATTCATCAATAGTTAATTTTAATCCTCTATCCATTTTCCCTGTCCATAATTTTCAGCTGCCAGTTTCTAGGTGCTCTTAGACGACAGATTATAATGTCATCCTAAGAAAAATGTGTTTTGAAAGAAAAAGCCACCACACAAAAACCACACATAGCATTCCAAAATCAAGAAAAGAACGGCCTCCAAATTACCCACTGTTTTTTGGAAGATCTGTGTTACTATTCCTCGCAGTCTCCTCCTCAGAACCTGTGGGATTTTAAACCACTTTCAATCAAGACACAGAAAACTCAAAAGCAAGCATCACACCAATTAAACCTACACACCCACAGCTCTCAGTTGTATCCTAGCTGGTAAGAAAAAGCAAACAAATCGAAGGAGCTTTTCTTTTTGCTCTAAAGAAAACTTTAAACAATATTTTTTCAGAGGGTAAACCAGAAAACACTCTTAATTTATCCAGTCAGTAATAAATTAGATGAGAGGAACCCCACTCGTGATGTCTAACACCAGGAGCTTCATCTTACTGGAATCCTCAAAACCATCCGCGTCTCAGCTACAGCCTACGGGCCATCCACTGTGCTGGATCCACTGGGCCCGATGCTGGTGGACTTGCCCCAGTTGGGGCCGTGCCATCTAATCTTTATATTCCATTTATGACTTCTGGGATTAACAACATTGACCCACGTCTCCCAGACATGAGAACCATTATAGTAGTCATACTGGAGGCCTTGTTCATTTAACACACTTCAAGCTCATCATGAGCTCTCCCCATTTCAACAAGTAAATCTATTTAAAGCTTCTCTCCACCAAATTGGGCCCACTGCCTCCTTACAGAAATGTTCCCTGGTTAAATACGTACTACTCTGATCATTCCTTTTCAATTTCTAAACATCTATCTTGTGCCAAAAATTCATATAGTTGGTATGTATTGCTTCAGAGTTCACTTCAAGCTGATGGGGTGAGCTTGTTGAGGGAAGGAACCTCCTTTTCCTTGATCTGGCGTTTCCCTATAGAGGGACATCTTTCAATGTAACACTCTGGGCCTTTTCCCGGGATTGGTAATTTGGGGGATAAGAATTGGACATGTGTAGCTCAGTCCCTTCTCCTCCCCTGCTTTCTTAGAGATAAGTCTGCATTCTGCTCTGCTTCCCCATTCTATAAATGTTAGAGGAGAAGTCAGAGGGCAGGGGGGATGGCTGGTAGGAAAAGAAGCCTGCAGTTCTCCACTGCTACTTCTGTTGGGTGGGGAAGTCTGTCTGACTCGAAGATTCTCTTTTAAAAACTCACTTGCCCACAGATATAAACTACATTCTCTAGGATCAGCTTTACTAGTCATAAAGGTGATATTTTAACCTCCATATGCCTGATTCGTATATCTCTCTCAACCGATTCTGATCACGGGCAGGGAAAGAAAGTGCTATGTACTGGCCCCCCTCAAAACTTAACAACTGAGGACTATTTCTTTGACTAGATCATAATCCACTCCAAGGGCAGGAGATCTGACCTACTTTCTCTGTCTTATCATCTTGCACCCCTATTCCAATGGCATCTAATGTAGTGTTATGCATAGGGTCACATTAGGCCATCACATTGCTCAACTCCAGGAGGCATCATCCTGGCATTGTGAAACTCAACAACCTTGATAGAGTACGTACTGTAGGAATGCTTGCTGAGTTTCAAAGAAATAAATCCTACTTCTACTGTCTTCACAGTCACTCAGACCTGCCTCTCTCCCAAGTTATCACTATCTAAACAATCTAAGAGAGCAAGTAGAATGGGTTTAAATTTTCATTTCTGAAATTTTTCCAAAAGAGAACATGAGTCCCTCCTAGGTGGCACCGACCAGCAATTTCAACCTTCTCCTCTTAAGAGGAAATCATTTTTAACTAATGAAATATTATTCAAAATCTCAATGTAGGAAACAATTCCTTCAAGTGAACATGAACTGTCCAGAGCCTGGTGCTCCATCCACCCAGTTTCCCTTCGACCTCTCTGGATGCCCCCAAGGATATTTCAGGAACCTTTTGGCTCCATTCAGATATAGACCTGGCCGGAGGCAGAGGCCGGGGCAGTTGGCCTCCAGGGATCTCTCCTAGAGCCCAGATTCAGCAGCAGCATCCATTTCATCAAGATGCAAAAGAAGCAATGAATGCACAAACATTCACACACAAAATCAGGAAGAGGAGGTTAAAATTCTGCCTCCTCACCCAAGTGGCTACAGTGGGAAAACTGAGAAAAGTAAGCATGTCCTGTTTCTGTGAAAAGGACAAAGGGTCAATGACAAATTTTCTATTAAAGGAAGATCAATGCACAAATCCAAGAAAAACACAGCATCTAACAATCCTACTGATGGCAAAGGCTGCTGCTGCTGAGAGCAGCTCTTTCCCGGCTAAGGATGCCCTGTGGAAGGGCAGCTCCAGGTCAGGCTCCTCTTCCTGGTCACTCTGAGATTCTCACCCCTTATGTAGCCCCCTTGGGTCGTGTAGTAATGAACCTGACTACCTAACCTGGCTATGGGGTTCCTCAACCCTGCCAGCCAGATAACAAAACAGCAAGGCTCAGGTGAATGAGAGAACTTTTGGCCTCCATCATTTTGGTCTTCCTCCTACCCTGGGCCTCCTCCCAGGCACTCTCTGTAACCAGGGAGCCAGGCATCCAGGCCAGGTTCAACAGCAACAGAACCGACCACGTCACTGTGACTGGGCCCTGGGAAGGGCTGCAGGTGCTGGGCCACTTGGATAGGTCCAGAAGCTAGACTAGGGAATGGCAGCTGCCCCAGGAAACAGGCTGCTTGGTCTGGGGTCAACTTCCTTAAGACAAATGACAGATGCAGAGAGGATGAGACAGCACCGGGGGAAACAGTGGTCAGTGGCCATTAGTACATTAGGGGCCGGCCTCATGGTTGAGTGGTCAAGTTTGTGAGCTCCACTTTGGAGGCCCAGGGTTTTGCCAGTTGGGATCCTGGGTGTGGACCTAGCACTGCTCATGAAGCCATGCTGAGGTGGTGTCCCACATAGCACAACTAGGAGAACCCACAACTGGAATATACAACTACGTACTGGGGGGCTTCAGGGAGAAGAAGGAGGAAACAAAAAAGAAGATTGGCAACAGATGTTAACTAAGGTGCCCACCTTAAAAAAAAAAAAAAGAAATCTGATTTAGAATCCCAAGCCTCTTCATTTATTGCGTTTCTTGGTGGTATCACTTTCTCTCAGAATCAGTTTCCTCATTTGGAAGATGGGGATAACAGACATACTTTAGATTAAGTCAAAATACACACACATCTGATACATAGGTGTTTAAAACTATTACTTTCTTTTCTTCCCTCCTTTTAAATCCCTCAGCTGTAAGATTGAAATGCTCAATCTCACCTCAAGGGGTGTTTGGATGACTTTAAAAGAGACTGTATCTCAAGGCGCTTAATGAAACTCTGAAGCTGCCTCCACCTGTTCTGAGGGAAGAAGGCCAGTCTCAACCATACAAAAGGAAGGCTAGAAAAATCAGTGTTTAGGCCTCAACATAATTAAAATTTGATTGAAGAGCATAAAAACAAACCCTACATAAATGGAGAGAGTTACATCATTTGTAAATGAGAAGATTCAATTTTGTAAGATGTCAAACCTCCCGTTTAATATATAAATTTAATGCAATTTCTGTCAGAATCCCAATTAGTCGTTTTTTCATTTGTTTTTCTCAGAGCTTGATGAATTGAAATTCAATTCAAATAGAAAAATAAAGTCATAAGAATGGCCAAGGAATTTTTGAAAAGGAAAATAATGACAGAGACTACCTACAGCCCTGCAATTAACAGCCATTGGCAGTGGGCCCAAAACAAGCAACAATGAAAATAATAACATCATTTACTGAGCACTTACAATGGGGTCACGCCCTGACACATTATGGTTTACTGCTCACAAGAATTCTGTGAGGTGCCATTGCTACTATGACGACATTATCTCCTTTTTAAATATGAGAACCCAAGTGGGAAAGCATTTTAACCTAACTCATATAGCTAGTAAGTTACAAAAGGATTCCTGGAAAAGGAGAGGACAGAAACAAACCCATGAATGTAGAGAATTTAGCATATAAAGAAAGGGGTATTTCAAATTAGAAGGCAAGAGCTGGATTCTTTAACATATAGTACTGAGACGACTGAATAAGCAATGTGGAAAATAAATTCAAGCCAGCCCTGATGGCCTAGTGGTTAAGTTTGGCACGTTCCACTTCAGTGGCCCTGGTTTGGTTCCCAGGAATGGAACCACACCACTTGCCTATCAGTAGCCATGCTGTGGCAGCGGCTCACATAGAAGAACTAGAAAGACTTACAACTAGAATATACAACTATGTATTGGGGCTTTGGGGAGAAAAAAATAAGAGGAAGATTGGCAACAGATGTTAGCTGATGGCGAATATTTCCCAGCAAAAAAAAAAAGAAAGAAAGAAAAGGAAAAGAAATTAGACTGCTACTTGACATAATATATAAAAATAAATTCCAAATGGTTTAATGTTCTAAATATTCTAATACAACTATAAAAGTACCAGAAGGAAAAGTGGGAGAAAATGTTTATTATTTAGACAAAGAGAAGAGATTCCTAAACATCATATACAGCTCAGAACCGTAAAGGTAAACACTGACATAAAATTTTTTTTTACTTCTAGATGGTATAAAAAAAAAGTCTCTAAGAAGAGAAATTTTTCTAAGTAGGAAAAATATTTTTCAATATGTTCACGATTTAGGATCAATATCCTTTACACACAAGTAGCTCCTAGCACTGAATAAGTAAAAGACAATCCATTAGAAAAATAGGCAAAATTGTTTCCTATTAGATTTGACTCCACAACCAGATCGTAACCTCCTCAAAGCAGAGTCAGTTTCTTATACATGGATCTCTTTGGCTCAAACCCACAGGCCCCCAGTCGGTAATCAATAAGTACTTGGCCGGCAGCTTCTCCCTGCTGGCTCGGCATAACTGCATATGCTTGGCATAACTTGGCATAACTGTAAGATGCTTTTCCCTCTGCTTCTCTGATGGAGAGGCTGATCCAGTGCTCCCAAAACAGGGCCACCAGTCACGCCAAGTAGTGCTGTCAGTCACACAGCGCGGAGTATTATCCAAGAGTGTACTCCTTTCACTCACGGCTGATACTTTGTGATTTTCTTGCTTGAAAAATGGAAAAACTAACTGACTAGCACAAGAGTGACCACTTAAATACTTACTGAATGAGTCGTTAATGATCACTGCCATTGATAGAAGAAAATTATCTAGAATTATATGATTATTAGCTTATATCTATATAATTATATATTATATCTGTATAATTATCTATGTCATAGATATATAATATAGATAATTATCTAAAATTATACTAAAAATGAGTTAAGCAACAATACAAAATATATAGCACTACTGAAACACCCAAGTTTATTGGTCAGACTGGCCCATAGATAGAAAGAAACCTTTCAAATAATCCATCCTTCAAGATACATATTCCACACTCATTCCAAAACACAGCACGAAGCCCCCTGCTAATTATTACCGACTTCCCAAAAGGTAGGACAAACATTAATGCTTATCAATAGAAGATCCTTTCTACAAAGTTGTCCTCGCAAATATTAAAGAATAGGAGAGACGGGAAAAAAAGGAATCAAAATAATCTATTGGGAGCCTATTAAAAAAACCAATAAGAATATCACTAGAATTAAATAAAACATATAGGCAAAGAATCTGAACAATTAACATAAAAAGGATAATTTTAAATGGAGAGTAAGTAGGAAAAAATAGTCTCGCTCGCATTAAAATACTCATTGAACAAAAAAAAATTAATTGTAGGCAATGCGATCATTTAAAAGTTATACTGTTCAATGCTGGCGCAGTACAATGAGTCAGACACTCACAGTCTGCAGTGAACTTGGAAATGGGTTCACTTCTGCAACACTGCTTGGCAAAATGTCTCAGGAGCCTTAATTCGCATTCTTTAACACAGTGATTCTCAACTTCTAGGAAATATTTCAGAACATCAACAAGTATCTTTGCACGAAGATATTCCCCTCAGCATTGTGTTTAATAAAAAAAAAATTAAAGCCTCATAAATATCCAACAATCGAGGAAGCGTTAACAAAATTCTTTCTAAATTATATTTAGGAGGAATTTTAATGATGGGGATATTTTTATGATAAAAGATTAAATAAATGTGTGGTTTCAAATTGCACATATGTCAAAATGTAACATATCTCAGTTATGTTAACACACGCAAGACAAAAACGGAAAAAAACCACGCCAAAAAGTTAATAGTCTACTAATACTTCTCTGAGTGTTTGAGCCTTCGGGGTGACTGATTTTCTTCTTTATACTTCATGTATTCATGGTAAAAATGCAATAATTTAAAAATCAGAGGAAAAAATAAACATTCTTTTAGACGATGACGTTTCATATTTTAAAATCTGAACAGGGGTGACTTTTCCCCCATGGGACTCTGCACTGCTTTAAAATGCTGAAAGATTCCATCTTCTGAACTACAAATTCTGGAAGTAAAAGCAGACTGCCTCCTCCTTCCTCTCCTCCCGTCCACTTCTGTTCACAGTCTGCTCTTCCCGGGGCATCGCTGGTCAGGCCAGCCCCACACTGCTCACTCCTCGGCTCTGAAGCCATCACTCTGAATTACATACTTTTCTTTCACTCATCTGTTTCTTGGTTACGATCAAGTTCCTTTCAAAGTCACTCAACAAACATTTACCTAGCACCTCCTCTAGGCCAGGCTCTGCTAGATACTTGGCATGTTTTACTTCGGGCCAGTGGAGGAGTTCCTGACAGGAAACGCTATGCTGTCCACTTCCTGGGCACTGCCTGGGGCAGGGCAAACTGAGGGAAGGGCCAGTCAGTGGGTACCACTGACAAAGTCCCTACACTCTGCCTCCTTCCATTTCTGCACTGGACATCTCTGCAGCTCAACTGCCTCTTCCCCCAAGCAGGCAGGCCACAATCATCTTGTGGCCAGAGTGATTCTTAATGGGCCCTGAACCTCTAGTCTCATATGCTCCATACCCCCTCCATGCTCTACTGGAGTCATCTTTCTAAAATGAAACTGATTATTAGATACTTAACCCTACTTAGAACCCTCAACACTCCTCACCTCACTCTCCCCATCACCACTGCTGCTCTTAAGACAAATTCAGAACTCTTCCACGTGGCTGCGTTACTGGCCCTTCCTAACTTCTCCAGCCTCAGTGGTCACCCCTCATTTATTTATAGATTTATTTAACTGCTCCATGAGTTTTGGTGGACGGCTTTCTATGTGTCAGGCACTGTGCTTGGTACCGAGATGCAGCTATGAAAGAGACACACCCTGCAGGCATGGAAGTCAGTCTTCATTACAGCTGCTTTCTGTCCTTGCTGCTCAGAGTGTGATGCGTGGACCAGCAGCATCAGCATCACCAGGAAGCAGAATCACAGATCCTTCCCCAGACCTACTGAATAGAATAGTATTTCAATTCACAGGTGAATGTCAACATCTGAGAAGTCTGGCTTTGAGTCCCTTGAAATGTCAGTGCCTACTCTCACTTGTTGCCCTCCACGCCTGCATTTCATCAGCCTGTGATACTCTTTGCCCTTCTCTCTGCCTAACTCCCAACTATCCTTCAGCTTTCACATGGATTTCCTGTCTGCTAGGAAGATTTCCTTCCCTGTCCTCCTAAGTTGGGGTTAAGTGACACCCCCAAGTGCTGTCACCATCAAAACACTTATGGCTTTGTGCTGTGGAGCTGCCCCCACCACCGCAAATGCTGTAAGAGCAGAAGCTGTCTGTCTTTTTGTAAGCGCATCCCTAGCAGCAAGGCTGGTGTCTGACAAAGAGTAGCAGGTCAATGAAAAGCTGTTAAAAAAACACATAGAATTCGGTGCAACTGCAAAATTCCCAGCCTTAACAAATAATTTAAAGTTTCTAAATTCCTCAGGAGAAGGTGGGATTTGGAGGAGCTGGGGGCAGTGAACAGGTTCCTAGGAAGAAACCAGCCCTATCTGCGTCAATTCCATGCTTCATGTTTTAGGTACAGGCTTAGCCTTGTATGGACCCCTGCTAGCTCACTAGACATCTTTGTGTAAATTAGAAAGAGAAGCTCCTCCTTCCGCATGACGCAATTCTAGGTTTGGGTGCATGAAAGAGTCAGCAAGCAAATCACAAGCTGGTTTTCAGTTGCCCCCTATGCCGGGTATAGCCTGCACCACCATATGTGGTGGCCCTACCTTGTACCCACACTTACACTTGTCCCAGCCAAGGAAGAACGGCCACAGAGCAAGCACTGGAAACCAGGTCCTGCCTCTGTGTGACCTCAGGTGAACTATTTAACTATTTAACTTCTCATACAATGGAGATAACGTCAGCCATGCCTACTTCACAGGGCTTAGAGAATCAATATTTTAAAATAGAGTGAAGTCATACCTTCCACAGAGTTTATTTTCTAAAGCCAGAGGGTAAGGTGAAAACTGCATCTGACCACAATTACTCCTGAAAATGCCTTTACATCACCCATTAAATAGAACCTCGTGCCCAGGCTGACATGCTGCTCCGGAGACGGGCATGCCTCTCTCAGTAGGCCACCGCGACCTCCAGGCAGGCAAGAGATGCTGATTCATCGGTTGAACTAATTGGCTTACCTGCACAGGCCATGTCTACCTAAAGTACAGAACATCAAATACCAGAATCACCTGCAACCCGATGAGATCCTCAACACGAGGTCTCCAGCCCCAGAGGCAGCCCAGGCAGCTGAGACCCGCCCCCCTATCTTGTACTCACTCACTACATGCTCACTGAAGGGAATGCAAGTGAAATCACTAACTCAATTTAAATTATGTTTTCTTCTGTCTCCCTTTTGTGCCAAACATGTAGAGTTGAATTTGGGCAAGTTAAATGCAGAGTCTAATGATGCTTGAAAACTCTGAAGCAAAATATAAACACAAGGCATTATTTTTGTGATACACCTACCCAATCAGTATTCTGCGTTGTGGGAAAATCCACACTGTTCAGTACAGAAAGCTGCTAGTGTGGAAAACCTTTAGCTTGCTCCATTAGCTCGGGGCGCACATGCAGAGCATCTCCTCCCCTGCTGGCATGCTCCTAGGAAGAGGTGCTGCTCTGAGTTCTGTTCCCCGTAGTGGAAGGACTGGCACAGAGCCATTTACAGTCTTTCACCTCATTCCTCTTATGCATAATAGCCAGGAAGGAATTAGACCTACGGGCTGAAGGAGCAAGACGGAGCAGGGCAGCAACTCTAGCGTGAAAGCTGCAGGACCAACCTTCTTGGATTTGCTGATGCCCAGAGCTAATCTCTCAGAGCAGCATCTGCACAGGCCACCAAGCAAACAGTCCTCTCAGTTGCCTGCTCCAAGACTCCAGACTGAAAAGAAGTCCCAGCTCCTTCCAGATAAAAGCCACATGTGCCGTTTGCTTTCCAGAGTAAAACATATCATTGTGAATGCCACCAAAATAAACATTTATCTTCATGCACCACCTGGGCCACTCTGGAAATGTTCTATTGAACCAATGACCTACCATTCAATCCTACATATAAAGAACAGAATTTTTTTTACGAACAAACTGTTTTTAAAAACAGAGACAAAGCACTCTTCAACACCTCTGCAGCCTGCTACAGCCTTATACTCCACTTTCCATAGTTCTAATATAACTAAGCTTCATTCAACAGGAAATCTCTAAGAGAAAAGCAAGTATTATACATGTGCATGGCTACTGACCTAACCTCCTTATTTACATAGTTTGTGGAAGTAATTGTAGCCAAAACAAATACAAATTAACAATGTACTGCTGTTAATACTATCTCCAATGGAAAACTGGGGTCACCAGGAGAACAAAATGTTATTCAGAATCTTATTTGTGCACCTACTGGTGTTCCCTGCTGTGCTAGGTGCTGTGGAAGACTGATGCAAAGATGCGCTGGACAGAGTTTTGGCCCCACCTTTCCCCTCCCCCCAAGAAAGCTTGAAGTCTACAAGTGCCTTAAGCCAGCAACTTACCATATGTAAACCAATAGGAAAAACACTAACCCTTGGCAGAAAAAGAGATCAAGCCTTCTTGATTAGTTAGTAACAAGTTCAGATGTTCCTCTGAGGAATACTGTAACTCATCTATCCATTTATCTCAACATACACAATGGCTTTAAGTAACAACATTTAGCTGATGGGAGAGAAAAAAACCCTAGACAACAATGGAGGAAGAGGAGATATTTTACTATTCCAAGTACATAAAGGTATGGTTCAGAAGGGTCTGAATACTCACTGTTCTTCTTGTACATCAAAATTTCAAAGGAATTCATCTCATAGTTCTCAAATGTTTGCCGCACCTTCTCAATTGTGTCTTTATCGGTCAGCTCCCCATACATAAAACTGCAAAGCAACCAAAGAGCTCAAGTTAGATTAACAAGTATTTATTATTCTACCAGCATATGTTAAATATCTGTTCTATACCCAGCACTGTGCTACATGGAATGAACACACACAAACACACACACACACACACACACTGGAAACATTCATTCCATCAAAAAAGATTTGCTGATTCAACTGTGATCAAAACTCCATCACTGCCCTCCAAAAATGCACTGTCTAATAAGAGAGACACACTAGAAAAGAGTAGATCAGAAAACAGTATGACCAACACATTAGAAATTACAGAACACAGAAACACAGAACAGGTACAGAACACTATCTGAGTGATCAGAGAAGGCTTCCCAGAAGTAAGGACAAATGAGATCTAAAGAGCAGATGGAAATTAGCTGAGAAAAGGAGAGAAAAGAATATTGCAGTGAAAGATGAGCATGTGCAAAGGCACAGAGGTGAGAGGGAGGTTAACTCTGGAACCTGAATATAGTTCAGTTCAGTATGACTGGAATATAGACAATGAGGGGAAATTTTGCAACAGATAACATAGGGAGTAAGGACAGGCCAGCCGATGGAGGAGAACATGGTAGTATAGGCCATGTGACGTCATTCAAACTTTATCCTGAAAGCAACATGGGGGCGGGGGAGGAAGTACTGGGGGGTTTTAATCAAAAGAGTTAAATACAACTCTGGGAGACTTCTTAGGAAAGATGGTAGAGTATATTTGGACCACAGACTTTTCCTCTTCTGATTCTCAACAAAATAAACAAAAGAATAGGAAAAATCACAAAAATTCACCAACCAAACAAGGAAAAGGGTGCAATTTGATGTTCTAAGTGTTAAGACAGAGCTAAGGAAAGAAAGAAGATTCAGCCACCGTCTGTGCAGCTCTTTTTCCTACACTCACCACCAAAAAAGAAGAAAAGCATTGGGTTAAAAAACTGACGTGATAAAATCCTACAAATGCTTACCAATACACCTCCCTACGGTTCACATTTGGAGAAAAGTAGACTAAGCGGGTAAATAAGCAGCATGAAAAAAAATTAGAGAAAATCCCTGGACTGTAGAAGCTCCTGCCTTCCTAACACTGGTCCTCAGCAGAGGCAGGACAACTGCCAGGACCGTCCATGTCCCTGGGCCCCACACTGCATAAGGTCCAAAGATCAAGGTTTGTCCCTCTGGGAACAGGATATGCCCCCAACTAGGTAGAGTGAACCATGGCATAGGACACTAACAAAATGCAAGAGGACAAAAGGTATCTCTCAAGGGGGCTGGAAAAGCTGGTCCTCTGACAAAGGCTGCCCGTGGACCCAGCGAGCATCTCTCCTGACCACCCCAGGCCTTTAGCCGACAATGACAAGGAAGGACAGCAACAGCAGCCCTTAGGTCTTAGGCAAGGTAGAAGCAGTGGAATGGGTTCCTAAGCAATACACTCCCCATCTTCTAAGTTTGTGCAAACCAAATGCAATCTAACTTTTTCTTGATGACCCAAATCACAGAATCATAGAATTTCAGACTTTAAAAGAATCTCAGAGGTTGTCAAGTGCAATTCCTGAACTACCAAGTCAAGAGCCATGCATAGCTTGATACTGGAACAGCCTTGGGCTTACTGCAGCCTTCTGCCTTCCAGCACCCCATAAGAAAAGCACCCTAGCTGTGGACTTGATGAATTCTGTGCCACTTTTGTTACTATGTCCCTTCCCAGCCCACTGAGGGGCTTGTACACATCTCATGGAGCACTCTGCTTTCGGGTTGTGTTCTTCATCTATAAACCAGGAAAACAGATAACTGACTTTGTGGAATTATCTTTAAAAAGAGGGACAGATCAAGACTAAATAATCCCTGGCTGAGAACAAGAGGATTTCTCCTAGGAGGTACAAACTTAAGCTCTATGACCATTTCATTTAGCCAGTTGTGCAGAGGCCTTTTTAGCTTCCTCCCACTTTCTCCTTCCGAGCTAATTTTCTAGATAAGTCACCTCTATTTCAGTGACAAGACAGTATATATGCTAGCAATTTCCTTCATAAGGTAAAACAAATCCCTGTAAGATGGAGTCTTCAAATACATAATGTACCATAATTACACCCAGTTTTCATTAGGTTTAAGTACTTTTTCAAGCTTTAGTTTAAGCAAAAGAGTAGACGTAAGTTTCCTTTACCTGAACATTAGATTTCAGACGCCTGCAATGCAAGAAATAAGCAAAAAGCCTCCTGAGCTATTAGGAAGATAGCTAGCACAAAGGTATGTCTGCTTCATTTCTAGAGAAGGGACACCTGCAGGGAATTAAATAAGTTTCTTAGAATTGTGCATAAAAGCAAAGTTGGCTAAATTAGCAAGTTGTCTTATCTGATTTTCTTAAAGTGTGCGATTATAGCCAACAAGAAGCAAGAAAGGTAAAGGGAGGCTGCTTAAGTCACTAAAAAGTGAAGCTAAGTCTCCCAATTTGTTCTGATTGTAAATGTGTATATGGATGTAGAAGTAGATGCAGAGACAGAAACCTAAGAGGATAACAGTACCCCAAGAATGTAAGAGAATTCTATCAGATCACTTAAGAGTCATAATTTCTAAGCCTTTGGGAGGGAAGAGGATTCTTAAATTTTCTATTTCCCAGTCCCAAAAATCTGAAATTTAAGAAAACGATAATATTTTCAAAGCATTTAATACTTTCCACCAAGCTAGTTACTTGGCTGATTTAATATCATGAAAACACAACTTCTGAAAACTGAAGACCATGCCTGGGTCAGACAGGTTTTTCCACTCTTCAGAGATGAGCTTATTTCTTGATCGGGCAGGTTTGGGAAAATGATTCCACGTCATGCAAACATCCCTGAAGACAGAAGAACTCTGAAGAAGGTTAGGAGTGAAAGGAGCCAACAGCTGTGCTGAGCCAAGACCCTGCCAGGGCAGTGCAGGGGAACGTCCTGCAGGGTCCGGTCTACACGCTCTGCTCAACACCTTGAAGGCGCTTTAAAAGAACTGCTCTAATGCCATGGCCCAAAGGTACTGCTTGGTTAGTGACCCTGTCAAATTCACAAGCTGGGCTGTTAGCACCATTTGCCTCGCCTTTGAGTTAGCCATCAGAGAGAGATGGAACAGCATGAATTAGAAGACAAGAAAATATTGGTTCTCTTCTCTTTTTCTGATGAAAAGCCCTATGAACAAGGCCCTTGGCTCCAACATTGCAGTTATTCTTCTAAAGCAGTCATACATTTTTAAAAATTAATTTAATCATCTAAATTTTTATTTCATTTAATTTTATTTAATCTTCTCTCACATAATTTCATCTAAAACCTCATAAACTTTTGAGTTCACATTTAATAGATAAAATGATTTTCCTGAGTTTTTCTAGGTTTTCCCCCATCTCACTGACTGCAAGTTCATCAGTGGTGGGGACCATGTTTTGGGTCTTCTTTGATTTTCCCAGGACAGTACATGAACTCGAGACGATATTGCAATAAATATTCCTGAATAAACACTGAGTGAGAGAAGGGCAATTCCCAAGCTGAGTAAGCCATTTTCTTTTTCCGAAAGATACCATGACAGATTGTTCAACAGAACAACCCCAACATAAATACCTGCAGGTACTGCTTTTTTGCATCACTTCCGCCCTGTGATAGCCAGACAGCTTGCAAAATCCATCATTGCTGTACACGATAGGCCAGTCCACTATCTGGGCATTCCCCAACACAAAATTAGTATCTGTTAAAAAAAAAAAAAAAGAAGAAGAAGAAAAAGAAAAGAAAAGGGCACATGAGGCAAGACATTAGTTGAGATTCAATGAGGACATAAATAATGTCAACCAATCCAGGTACTGTTGCTTCCCTCCAAAACACAGTCTCTTGAACAGGAGAAAGGCCCTGTGAGGAATACAGAAGAACAGAGCTCTAGGGCTGAATATCTTGAATGCAAATGCTAAGGTTACTGTACTCCAAGAAGTTAGCAAAGGAACCATGCTTAACTACCCAACCAAGACACCTGTAGAAATCCAGTGATTCCCATAAGGCGTATTCGAGTCCTAATTTTTCATCTCAATGAAAGTATACTGGTAATATGGAGCAAGAGAGAACCCAAAAGCAATTTCTTCTAGGCTCCATCCAGTACCTTAGCCTTGTCAGTCTTTGAGCCAGAAGCTACAATTTGACCTCATGGACCTACAAATTTCTCCTCCTAAGGAGGAGAAGGCCTTCTTAGAGAGGCAGAGGAAGGGGGACCGAGGATTGCCTCATGGAACACACACACCAGAGACAGCCCTCCTCTTGGTAAGAAAGTGACTGGACCCTCCTAAGACTAGAGCTTTGTAGAACTTGATCAAGATGCTCGCAATGACAAAAACCTTATGATTTTGAGATTTTGTAGTCACAGAAGCCATCTTTCAGAGCTCCTTCACGGAGCTCCAGCCCACCATTCACTTCCGACGCAGGGATTAAGTAGGCCAGACATGCCTGGCAGCTTAGTGTGTTCTCACTACCCACATTTTTGAACATCTAAAGTCTTTGATACATTTTGTGCTCAGGAAATCATCTGTCCCTCTTTTCTTTTCAAGACTTTAAATTAAGCAAATAACACCCAGAACTTAAATGTAATCATTATTTTAGCTTGACTCTCTCCTCTCCACAGAATACTCACCCCTTCCCAAACAAAAAAGAAAGAACACACACCCTTCTTTTGTTAACCTGGAAGAGGTTTTGTTTATATATGTATATACACTACATGGAGTGAAATACGGTGACATACAATGTCCTCATTTAATTGGGAGGTTAATTTTGTTCTAGTACAGCATTTACAATTTATTCACAATACGGATCACCATCCCTTCCTAACCATGCAAGAAGGAGTAGAGGAAAGAGAAGGAGAAGAGCTAACTAAATACAGTAATCTATTCTCGAGAATTCTTTGATCTATTGAAAAGGAACATAAAACACGATTTTCATGAAGTGAATCTGTAAACCTGCTAATTGTATAAATGCGCTTTTAATGAAATCTACAACCAGTGCTTCCCTCCGTCTCTCCCATATATCCATAAATACTTCTTGAGTGCCCATTAGGTACCAAGGACAATGCAAGACCCTGGGGATATACAGCTCAATGATATGATCCTTGCACTCCAGGAACTTATCAGGACAAACAGACATGTTCACAACTAACTAAAGAAACAGGTAAGAAAATGATTAACTCTGAGGGAGGTAAAGGACTGGGTCTCAGAGGGCTCACACTTGAACTTGCTGTGGTCTAGGAGGATGAGTAAAATTCATTTAAACCACATGAATGCCTAAGAAGATACAAAAACAATGGAGAGAGAAATGAAATATGATACCTGCCTTTGGTGAACTCAAGAGGTTGTGGGAGGAAAGGAACATTCCAGGCAGAGGGGAAGCATGAGCAAAGGTCTGGCAGCAGGAAACACACAGCAGACTGGTGCAGACAGACAAAGGGCAGCAGGGAAGACCAGCATCGATGAGCCTGGAGACCAGACTGGGAAGGGTCTTGAATGTCAAGGAGCTCTGACTTTATTCTGGAGACAGAATAACCCTTCGTGTAGGTCTTCTCTCCCTGAACAAACTCACATTTCTTGAACTGAGTAAGTCAGCCTTAAAAGAAGCACAAAATTCATTAAATTCCCCCTGAGTGTATGTGAAGTCTAGTCAGTTTAACTCTCTCTCTTGTTTATCCTGAAATTGTAATTAATTTCCCTCAGAAGATCTAGAATAGGCGGGGAAAACTGAGTGAGCTTTTTCATGGCTAATGCCCCACTAAGATTAGGTGCTAAGAGGGAAGAATAGCCAGTTATAGATCACCGTTTGACTACAGGTGTTTCTTTTCTTTCCTATCCTAGTCCCCACTAAAATAAAAGTAAGTGAATTAAAAAGGTACAAACTTACCAAAAAAAAAGAGTAAAAAACGAACCAAAAAAAATTACTACAGAAGCAGAAATAATATAAGCAACAGAGAAAAACTTTTTTAAAAAATCCCTAATTAGTATCCTAAGAGCGATTTAAGAGATAGTACATCCATAAAACAAAAACAGGATGCTATGAGGAAAAACGAAAACCCATAAGAGAAGAAATAAGAGCTCCTATAAATTAAAACTGAGTAACAAAAATTCACCATATGTCAGAAGATAAAAGTCTCACAGAGAGTAGCACAGAAAGGGAAAGAGACAAGGAATATAAAGAAATAATAATAATAAGACATAGAGGATCAATCCAAGAGGAACAACTTGCATCCTAATGGGAATAGCAAGAAGAACAACATGAGAAAAGGCCAGAAAATATTTTTTTAAAAATTAAAACATTCAAATGTGAAAGTAGAATAAAGATATTTTCAGATATGCAAAGACGTGGGAAATTTCTTTCCCAAATATTCTTTCTCAGGAGGTTGCTTGAGGACGTGCATCAGCAAAACGAGGAAGTAAAGCAAGAAAGAAGACAATAGGGGAACTGGGGGAAAAGTGGTTCCCCATGCAGAAGGCAGGGAAGGAAGCTAACAAAAAGCATTCAATCCAGAAAGGTTCAGAAAACAGAAGTTCCAGAAGAGGGTTAACAAGGGACAAAGAAGGTCAGGATCTGGGGCTGGCCCTGTGGCCAAGTGGTTGGATTCACACGGTCTGCTTCAGCCGCCCGGGGTTGCACCGGTTTGCATCCTGGGCACAGACCTAGCACCGCTCATAAAGCCATGCTGAGGCGGCATCCCACATAGCACAACCAGAAGGACCTACAACTGGAATATACAACTATGTACTGGGGGGCTTGGGGGAGAAGAAGAAGGAGGAAAAACAAAAAGAAGTTTGGAAACAAGATGTTAGCTCAGGTGCCAATCTTTAATAACCAAGGTCAAGATCTGATGATATTCTTGATAATTTGGAACAACACAAAAAGTCAATAAAGGCATATAATTTGGGGGACAGGAAAGGAAATTAGAAACATCAAAGAAAACAAAAGCTGTGCAAGAAGGGAAATCAAATCAGACTATGTCACGTCGTTGTCATAGTAATGGAAACACCTTTTAAATTTCTAATTTTTAAAACAAACATATAGTTGAAGCACAAAATATTTAATTATCATAAGTACCTGAATATAACCTCACCAATTCTGATGCTGTAAAAATACTACAAGAGAGACAATTAGGAGATGATGTCTGGAGCTGACATAATAAAAAGGAAAGGTATAAATATTTTACTTAAAGTTGCAAAGATAACCAATAAGAGAGTAATATAATTATATTAGGAGGAGGGGGTAGGAAGTAGATAAAGTGAGCCAAAAACTCAACTAAAATAACAGAAGTCAACAGATAACATCTAAAATTGACAAATCTAGAAATAGCTATAATGCATGTTATTTAGAGACATGGCAGAAACTATAAGAAGAAACAGCTAAAATTAGAACATGTGGCGTCTGATGAGTGGGATGGGTGAAAGGACAAGGCTTAGGATGGTTGTTTTCTTTATGAGCTCTTCAGTCTGATTTTTTTAACCATGAGCATATATTACTTTGATAAAAATAAGTACAGTCTTAATTTTTAATGAATTTAATCAGAAAAGATTAATTTATTGGTTAAATTTTTCATTTACCAGAAAATGAGAACAGAATACATTTCAAGCTCCAGATACCACTGTGACTTCTCATAAAAGTATTCTGTTCATCCTTTAAAGATATTCATCATCCCTCAAGCCTTCTCTCTATTCCTGGGAAAAATCAAGGCCACTAGCATCTTCTTTGACTTTAAAAAGGAAACAAAATCCATGCTTTTAATCATTATATTACATAGTCTCCTTCTTATTCCATTAGGTACTAAAATTGGACCATTTCTATGAAAATCTTTGTAACATATTAGATTTATGTGCCTTCCACTAAGTATAATGGGACATTTAATTGATGAGTCAACATTACCATTACTGTCATCATATATTATGATTCTACTGTGTGACACACAACAATGTCTTCATGGAATATCGATATGGGTAGAAGTAATTGCTCCTCCTCTAAATGCTCAGGCTCTCCTGTCAGTCTTTTCAATGTTTTGTCTCTTTCCACACTTGCCAACTATCACCTAACTTCTTAAAACTTAGTGTGCTGACCTATTTCTGTAACAGTTCTGCTTCCACTCAACGATAGAAGAGGAGGAGGGACAGGAAAGGAGGAGAAGAGAGGAGACTTTGTGCCTGGAGCCCCATTTGAGACTCAGGGGTGGAGAGAACACCACTCTGGTGACTCGGAGGTGCTACATAGCAAACCTGGCATTGTTAGCAGTACTGAGTCTCCGCAGCTCCCATGGGGTCTGCAAGGATCCAGAAGTTCTCTACTGCCCCATTGCTGCCAAAGTTGCATAAGCAGAACGTTGCCACAGTGGAGTGAGGTGACCTTGTAACCAAAGGTTACATGTCCAACTCCCCAAGTCTAAGATCAACATGGAGGTTCAAGCAAATAGCAGAGGTGAGCTGCAGGGCTCGTGTGAGCCTAGATTAGATCAAGTTACACACATATACACACACACACAGAAAAAGAAAGTATGTGTTGGGTTGGGGCAGGGCACCAAATTCTGTTCAATCCAAAGAACAGAACCTAAGTTCACCAGCTGTGGACTTGAGCCCCACAGATCAGTCGGCACCCAATGATCAGAAGACTGGGGGCCATTGCCAGCGACCCATGGAACTAGTAGGGGAAAATAAGGCCTTGCTTTCGGGGACCTGAGGCCCCAGAGGTGATGCAAGTGCTCACCTCCACCCCACACACCTTCTTGGAGAGAAGCAATGGGATGGGTGGAACTGGAATCTGAACACAGGAGAGACTGAGTTACCCAAAAAGATGACTTAACCTGGAAGAGCTTGAGATGCCACCAAATGGGAAGTTCAGAGTCCCCACTAACTAGCCTCCCTTGCTGTTCAGCGGGGTGGGAGCTTGTGAGGGAGATAAGATCTGTGGATCTGAGTCAGTTTGCCACCTTGCCTCCAGAAGTAATTCTGCGTTAAGAATAGACAGGCTCAGAAAGTGGGAATCTCCTTAAAAAGTACATAAGTTCTGGTGCAAGAACTCCACGACAGCAACTTTGCTTAGCCAAGGCTTCTTAATTCATCCGGGTGGTTGGCTCTATTCCTGATGGTTAAGAATGCCAAATAAGAGAGATCTAGTGAAGTGACACAGACTTTCTGGCCAGATAGATGTGCATTCCACATCCAAACATAAATGACTCTCGAATTACTTACTGTTTTCCAAACTCAGCAAATGAAAACTTATCTTGAAGCCAAGCAAAACTTAATTAGGAAAGTAACCCACTGCATGGACAAAACATCAAAAAAAAACCCATAATCTCCTAAGATTGCATCAGAATTGGCCTGATCTGGATAAAAGAGTCTATTAGAGATTTTAAACTGAGAAACGTTAGGATATCTGCCATTCTTCATGGATGAAGAGGGCATCATCACCATCAAGACCACATGTATTAATAGTCACTGGATTATTACCCCATGAGGTGGGCAGGCACTAGCATTAACCCATTTTTATAGATATTGTAAAAAGGCTTGGCAAACCAAAGGAATTTTTCCTAGGTCACACATCTAGTAGAGCTGAAACTGTCTAACACTGTATTAGTCTGAGTTCTCCAGAGAAACAGAATCAACAGGAGGAATATATGGAGAGACAGATTACTTAATTACAAGGAATTAGCTCCCATAATTAGGTAGGCTGACAAATCTGAAAATCTGCAGTTGGCAAGGGAAAGACTCAGGAGAGCCGATGGTGTAGTTCCAGTTCGAGTCCAAAGGCCTGAGACCCAGGAGAGCCCATGGTGTAAGTTCCAGTCCAAAAGCTGACAGGCTCGAGACCAAGGAAGAGCCCCTTCCCAATGTTTCAGTTCAAACCCAAAGGTAGGAAAAACAAACCAATGTTCCAGCCCAAAAGCAGTCAAACAGGAATAATCCCCTCTTCTTCAGGGGAAGGGCAGCCTTTTGTTCTATTCAGGCCTCCAACTGACTGGATGAGGCCCACTTACATTAGGGAAAGCAATCTGCTTCACTCAGTCTACTGATTTAAATGCTAAACTTATCCAAAAACACCCTCACAGAAACATCCAGAATAATATTTGACCAAATATCTGGGCGCCCCATAACCTGGTCAAGTTGACACATAAAATTAACCATCAGAAACACCAAAGCCAATGCTCTTAACTGTATAATGTTTGCAATAATCTTTAACAAAATCAGCAGAACCACAGCTCACAAATTCTGCAACTCCCGCAAAGTCCTTGATAGATCTCCAGGACTCTAGGTTTGGTGGAATACAGTATATCTACAAAGCTCTATTTTGATACAGAGCTTTTATGAAGACAACACTTATCCTTCCACACCTGGGGCTTTCACTGAAAGGAAGGAGTGTCCACTCACCCCCAGAAAGAAGTGCCATAAGGAATACTTCTGACCCCTTTCTTCATCCCCCTTACTTATATCTCCTTAAGCAGATCAATCAAGCTATCAGTAGGTATCTCTCGAGCAAGAGGGGTCCACTCTGTGTGTCTTGGCCTCTCAGACTTGCCTGTGCCCCAGTGTGGTGGGAGAAAAGAGAGCATGAGCTACTTGCCTCCTTATGATGCTCAGAACCCACTTGGGACAGGCCTTGCCAGCCCTCTGCTCTGTCAGCTCCAGCTTCACAGCCTAGGAGGAGGTCAGTAACACGTGGTCTAGAAGCCAAAGTCTAGGCTTCAGGAGGGAGAGAGATGGTACTGCCATGTTCTCCAACCCAGTTTAACAGTAATAAAGCTCATACGGTATTTTGACCCTTATCTGGCTCCTTCAGACAGTCTTCAACTGAGAAAAAACCTAGAGGACTGAGGATAAAATGGGCTCCAACACATTCACAAAGATCAAAGCTCCAAGATTCTGAACTGTATGGCGCGGTCATACACTTTTCTGCCTTCTGGCACTGCCAAATCACACTGGTGACAGTCTTCACGACATATGTACAGAGGAAGAGGCAATAGGATCCCTTCCAGAAAACTGCTGGTGCTTTGTAAGTCCTTTTCACTTTCTCTCTTCTTTTTTCAAAAAAGATTTTTTAGACGACACCAGCCCCTTACATGTCTCAGGCCTTCAACTCTACGATAGCTGGTACAGTCAAACCATCACTATAAACAGCTGAGATTACACTGGTAGCCCCCAATAAACAGTGCCTCCTCACATTCATGCCCTTGTTTAGTTGTCTCCCCTTGAATATGAGTGGGTCTGTGATTTGCTTCAACCAACAGACTGCAGTAGAATGGATGCTGTGCCAATCCCAGGCCTAAGCATTAAGGTCTGGCAGCTTCTGTACTCTTGGGAGCCCTGAGCTGCCATGTCAGAAGTCCAGCTATACTACTGGAGAAGTCACGTGGACACACTACAAGTAGAGGCCACCTAGTGAGAAAGACGGCCTGAGATGACATGGAGAAGCTCTGAGGAACCTAGTCAACAACGAAAACCAAAGGAAGAATGAGTGGTAAAAGACACCCTATTAATCCACGCTTCCCCTTCCCCAGAAATGCCTAGGGTTCTCATAGAGCACCATTTGAAAGAACAACAATGGCGACAACAACAAATTGGGTTCTAGTGGCAGTGTTGTCCCTAACGAGCTATATGGGTAAGTCACTTCAGCTCTATGGATCTCAGTGAAGGTAAACTACAGGGCAAAGGATTCTACAGCATCGTCAAAGGATTGTATTGTCAAAGGATTCTACAGTAGAAATAAATCACACATTGGTGGGTCGGTTTATACATACAGAAAATGCCTAAATGTGTCTTTGGAATCTGTAAAATCCAGGTATGACATATGCTCACTCTTGACTGTAGGAGTAGCCTTTGCAGGTGGAATGTGTAACTTCCAATCAGCCCGTGGCCCATTCTGAAGCACCAAGCCTGCCTCCAAATCCATATCTTCCTAACTGATCAAGTCCCTCCCACATTGTTCAGCAAAATGTGTAGGTTCAACCTGGCTGCCCTTGCCAGGATTTATTCATGGGCTTTCATCCGAAAGTTCCCTGTGTCTCCAGGTCTTTGATGCAAATTAGCCAGATTCTACCGCCTCCCTCTGACGCCTTTCTACCCCATGAGGGTCTTTAGCTGTGAGAGAGCATGTAATTAAATGTAAGGTTTCCTAAGCTCAACCTTGCTCAGCCCACACAGTTTTCCTCCTATCGTAGAATAAAACAAACATTCTCTAAAAATTTGAAAGACTCCTCTCGCCCCACCATGTAAAGTTTCTTCAGCTGATGGGGCATGAGCCAAACCACACTGCAGTAGTCAGACGTGTCAAAGTCATTCCAAACCTACCCTTTGCCCATAAAGCATAACACAGAGATAGTGTAAAAAAGAAATTATTAGAAAATTGCTTTCCATCATAATTACCACAAATAACAAAGGAGAAACTAACTAAAGCAATGACATAGGAAAGTGACTCAGTTTGGGCAATTACACAGATAAAAGCCACATTCAATAAGCAGTTCACACAAATTTATTGTTCCCTGCCAACACTGGCTATTTAGCTGGCTACAGTAAATATTTCACAATATGCTTCTAATAACTCGAGATATTTTCTCAGAAGAGGACAGCTCTCAGGACACTTCACTGTTATACATTACTGAGGAAATCAGCTCTTACAAAAAGCAAGTTTGAGCAAAAATATACTTTCCTTTCTTTTAAAGATTTTATTTATCCTTTTTCTCCCCAAAGCCCCCCGGTACATAGTTGCATATTTTCAGTTGTGGGTCCTTCCAGTTGTGGCATGTGGGATGCCACCTCAGCATGGCCCGATGAGCAGTGCCATGTCGGCGCCCAGGATCCGAACCGGCGAAACCCTGGGCTGCCGAAGCGGAGCGCGTGAACTTAACCACTCAGCCGTGGGGCTGGCCCCCTATTTTCCTTTCTTTTAAAACAACAGAAAAATGATTGAGATAAATGATGATAACAAGAGGTATGTATATAAGTACTTGACAAAGACCGGGAAACAATAATTTGATTTGCCTGAACCTAAATAAAAGCCATACCAGAAATTACTTTTTAAAAAAATAAAAAAGGGAGCCAGCCCGGTGGTGCAGCAGTTAAGTTTCCATGTTCTGCTTCTCAGCGGCCCAGGGTTAGCCGGTTTGGATCCCAGGTGCGGACATGGCACCGCTTAGCAAAAGCCATGCTGTGGTAGGCGTCCCATGTATAAAGTGGAGGAAGATGGGCACGGATGTTAGCTCAGGGCCAGTCTTCCTCAGCAAAAAGAGGAGGATTGGCAGTAGTTAGCTCAGGGCTAATCTTCCTAAAAAAAAAAAAAAAAAGATCAAAATTTGGTAATATTTGGAGAACGGAGATGATGGGATGAGAAACAAGATGCTAAGTCAGTATGATAGACTTAAATAAACATCTAAAATCTTAATATCAGCGAAAGTCATTTTGCGACTCTACTGTGTTTTTCAACAATAAAATTCCATGAAAAAGACTCTTCTAAATTGTCAAGGGCCCGATCTTTGCACAATACAAACTGAACTCCCAAGAGATTCAATAGTTATTTGCTTTGTCTCTGATTTTAATATCCCACAGATAAAGTCAGTAAATTACAGTGGGGAGAGAGACTTCAATTTCAAAAGCAAACTCAAACATTTCATTTACTGGGTAGTTACCCCAAAGCACATGCTTTCAAAGCATGACCTCCATCTTCATTCAGCATTAAATTAAAGGATGTTGAAACAATAAAAACAGATAAATCAGTTTCACAAGCAGTATGGAAGGGAATTATATGAAATTGTGTTACAAATATAGACTTTTTCATCACTCAGTGATATTTACTTAATAAATAAGAGGTCAGTGCTATGCTAAATTACTGCTAAGAAACATTTATTCATGTGATGAATTGCTAAAAAGTGCTGCAATAGATTAATCAATGAGGTATTTTATTTTCATTTTTATAGTCATAATAATTTCTTAATGTACATCTGTGCACATTATAGCCACTTTCAACAAAACTCAAACCATCATTGAAAAGCACAAAAAAATTCACTCCCAGAACTCAAAAAAAAAAATGACTCAAAGTAAGCAGTATAAAAATATTAAATGGTACTAGGAAACAATTTTTTTAAGTTTTACATTTGCTTCCTATGCTGTTTTAAAACTTTCTTGGTAAATGGCTCAGTAAGGATAGCGTATAGCAGTAGGGTAGACAGAAGGAATCTCAGAGCAGCTCAGCTTAACACAAAAAATAATTGAAAATCTACCTTGTCCCAGGCATGGCAAATCACAGGGGACACATCCACCCATTTAAAAGCTACGCCCAACTTCCCCATCTAGCTCTATATGCCCTACTCTACATATCACATAATTCCATATCCCGCTCCCCCACCCAGGCCCCTGTCACAGCAATCTAGACGAGGAGTAGACAACTGGTCATACAACCCCCAGTCAAGCCTGAGCCAATTAGATCATTTCTCCAGACCAAAAAACTAAGACAGTAAAGCTGAGAGGCCTGTAGAGATGAGGAGACATCTTTGACCATGTGTACGCTGGTAAGCCAATGGAGAAAGGTGGTCCTGACAGAAGAGCAGTCATAGAGGCATGTAAGGGGAGGAATGCAGAGACTCAGACAGACAGACGGGCAGAAATGGATAGATGGAGGCAGAGACGACAAAGACAGGCAGCAAATGGACAGGTGGAGAGAGATGGCAGACAGAGATAGAGACAAAGACAGATGACAGAGACACAGACAAAAGGCAGACAGCAACAGAGACAGACAACAGAGACAATTAGCAGCAGGCAGCAACATGTAGAAATAGGCAGGAAGACAGACAGATGGGCAAAGAAGAGGAAAGAGGGAGGGAATGGAGGGACCTGGAACATGGGGAGAGGGGACAGGCCAACAGAGAGTGCAAGAGCATGAGCCAGAGCTGAAGGATGGGCACTCAAGAGCAAGAGACCCATAGCAAGACCAAGACAGTGTGTGAGAAGAGAGCACAGAACCATTGGGGAGAGTACAGTAGTCCCCTCTTAACAAAGGGGGATACATTCCAAGATCCCCAGTGAATGCCTGAAACCAAGATAGTACTGAAGGCTATGCACACTATGTTTTATCCTATACATATATACCTACCTATGATAAACTTATAAATTAGGCATAGTAAGAGATGAACAATAATAGCTTCTCTTTGACATATCTGAATTGCCAGCATCACTACTCTTATGCTTTGGGGCCATTATTAAGTAAAATAAGGGTTGCTTGAAGACCAGCATTGTGATACCAAGACAGTTGATCTGGACAGTCAATCTGATAAACGAGATGGCTACTAAGTGACTAATGGGAGGGCAGTGTATACAGTGTGGGTACGCTGGACAAAATGATTCCCATCCCGGGTGGGATGGAGTGGGAAGGCCAACATTTCATCATGCTACTCAGAACGGTGTGCAATTTAAAACTTATAAATTGTTTATTTTTGGAATTTTCCATTTAATATTTTCAGACCTCGGTTGACCTTGGCAACTAAAACCTCAGATAAGGGAAGGGGTCTACTGTGCATGAGAAATTGAGGAGAAAGACAGACCAAGAGCCAGAGGGAGACAGAGAAAGAGAAGAAAACCAGAAAATTCAAAGGGAAGGCATTACGAGAGACAAGTGAGAGGTAGGGATTCGGAAGTGGGTAGAGAGGCGGCATTTTAAATGAAGAGAATAACAGAGAAAAGTGACAAATTCAGTGAAGGTGGCTGGAAAATAATCCCTGGACATTCCAACTAGGTGGGAAAAGTATAAAGTGGAACTTAATCTGACAGAAGGAGAATGTGAGTAGAATTTAGGACCTCCCTGTCTTTAAAAAGTAGCAGTCATTTCAAAATGGCAGCTTGAACACACATTGATTTCCTTGTTCTGGAAAAATTAAATGGAATATACCCACAACAACAAAGAAAAAGGAGTTACCAGCAGGCATGAGCTCAGCTTCTGGAAGATGAAAAGTAGATGGAGGATAATGTGCAGCAGAGGAAGCCACGATTTCAAAATTCCAGAGAGATCTGGCCAAGGAGGGGGCTAATGGGCCCAGCAGGTCCCTGAAGAGATTCAGGACATTGAAATGCTGCTACTACATGAGGCAGAAATGAGATGTGAGCAAAAACTGGGAAACTAATTGGAAGTCTACAGAGAAAAAGTCCACTCACTTTCTGATACACGCCTCCTCCATCCACCACCCTGGTAGCCAAGCATTTAGCTCTCAGGTAAAGAAATGCATGGGGTTGTCTCAAAAGCAGCAGTCCTCCAACTACAACATCCATCAGAATTGCCTGGAAGACTTAGTAAAACACAGGTAATGGGGCCCCAAGCCCCAGAGGTCCTGATTCACAGGTAGAAGGTAGGGCCCAAGAATATGCATTCCTGACACGTTCCTAGAGATTTTACTACTAGAAATTAACCAAAGGCAGTTTACTTAACCTCTTTAAACCTCAGTTTCTGCACTTATAAAATGGGAACAATGAAAGTACCCACAGGATGGTTATAGTGAAGATGAGAGGAGATGTCGCATGTAAAACCTTTGGCACACTGCCAGGCATACATGTGAGAAAAGCTATTTAATTTGTCCAAGGTCATGATTATAACCAATAGTTATAATTGGGGCTTATAGCCAGTATTAGCTGGTTCTAATGTCTCTGATAGACTAAGAGTCTACTTACGGTCTCTCTTGACTTCTGAGATTATGACAGTGAAAAAAGATGAAAAAGGAACTAGACGGCCCTCGTGGAGCCTGTAGGTGACCAACTCACTGAGTTGAAAAGCCAGGGCAGGCGTATGCTGCCCTCATCAAGCAGAACACAAGTGGTTTTGGTCATGTTAAAAGAAGTACCTGAACACGTATCCCCTCACCAAGTTCACCCCCATGACTGAAACTGATCTAGACAAAACGTTGTGAAGGTACTTCATTCAGAGAATGAGTAACTGGCTCTATCAGTCAGTCCTGTCAAGAAAATAATGGCAACCTCATATGGATAATTAGAAGAATGTTTAATAAAGGAGCTATTCACAAAGGCACGGATGAGGTATAAGGCAGTGGTATGCTGGTACCCCGACTCTCCAGGAGGGGGTGGAGGGAGCCCTGATTTATAGCATTTGCCAATTTCCGAAGTGTAAATACTCCCACCATGGCAGATTTCAAACTACCAAGGCAAAGTCCCTGAACCAGGATTCGGGAAGAGATGTGCATAACCAGATCTTGAGAGGTGGGACCAGCCAGCCGCAGCCTGGCCCAGAACACCACCAAGGAAAACTTCAGGGATGGTGCAGGGCCCCAGGGTCAGTAAGAGTGGGGAACTTTAAGGTGCTCAACTCTACCCAAACCCAAAGGGAGTGAGCTGGAGATGTAACATTTAATCAAGGGAAAACAGATAGGTAATGAGGACATTGCAGGGAGGAGACCAGGAGAATAAATATCACAACCTCCCCCTCCTCCCTCCCACCTCATGGTGGTATGCCCCACAAGCTGAAGCCAGCCAGGAGCCAGAGAGCAAGGGAAGCTACTGACCTAATCCATATAGTGCAGCCTCCCAGGACACAGAGCAGGTTGGAGGAGAAAAGAGAAGGGCTCTAGGGAGGCAAACAGAAGATATGCACTACATTGGCCCACAGAGAGGCTCCAAGCACAATCTTAATGATTGCAACGTAGAACTCCAGTCAAGTCAGTCCCAATAATGCTGAGAGGAAACAAAAGTAAAGAAACTAAAAACTTAAAAATCCATTTAGATGAAACATAGTCTTATCATTCAAATTAACTCCATTTTCTTTGCCATAGTTGGGAAGTTCTAGTCTAAACTATGCTTTCCAAATTTACTCTCAATAGAAATCAAAGTTAATCAGAAGATAAATATCGGTAAAATTTTCCAATATATTAAATGTCAGTAAAATTTGCCATCTTTCAAATGCTGACGCCGGCACTCTGAGAATGCCTGTGGAGGATGCCCACGCTATTGCTTTAAGAGAAGAAGGAGGTAATGAAAGGCCATTCCTCTTCTTTACAGAAGCACCTGATGTCATTATAGGACCTTTAAAAAGCTATGAGAAATGATGGTTTTAAGGTACTCTTGGTGAATAATTACATTAATAATTATAGGATTGACAGTTAATTTCAGAATATCAGTTTTATGCAATATAGGACAAAGAGTCGTCATTTTAATTTACATAATGAACAATCTTAGGATAAGTAAGCAAACAGATTCTGATTATTAACATAACTCTGTAACATCCAATCAGAAGAGTTTTAAGTAACTTTGTCATTAACAAGAGTACATGACTGTTAGAGCAGAGAGTTGGCCAGACTGCAATCTGTTCAGCAAGACTGCTCTTGCATAGAGAACAACCAGAGTATCGAACAGATTCCAGTATCCAGGATGTGCTGGAAACTCACCACAATGGGTGAGCAACCCAAGACAGCATGTCTAAGAAAGAGCAATGGGACATCCCAGAGGAATGGCATTTTTTAAGGAAGCTTCCAGCACATCAAAGCCAAGCTTCACACATTCTGCAATCTTCTTCTTTAAAAAGACTTACGGGATCCGGTCATCCCACACCCAATCTCACAAAAAAAGAAACGGCTATAAAATCTAGGAATAATTTTGGGTGAGGTGTTTATAAGGGAAAAATGTGTAGCAAGTGTTGAGTCGGTATAACATCTCTTAAATCTTTGGAGAGGTTTAGAATGCATGTTTGTCTTGATTGTGGATTCCTCAATTTGAGACCCGACATCCCAAAAGTCTCACTTATTTTGGTATTCCCAGTCTCTAGCACGGTATTGGGCACAAAGGAGGTCCACCATATTTATGAAACTGAACCATAAGCTGGTCTTCACTTTCATTTTAGCTTGTCTTTGATTTTTTATTCCTCCATGAAATCTGTGCCCTTCCTTCAGTCATTTTGTCATCTTTCTTTCACTAAAATAAACATAGATCATTCACTTCCTAGTTTCTTCTCACTTCCAGCCCTAATTCTTACATAACGTCTGTCCTCAGAGTTTACTGCTTCTCAACTTAAGAAAATGAGTCTCCTAAACTCGTGCAAACACACATACACACAAAAGCACTTTTGCACGTGCCCTTCGCACACAATTCTAACTGAGCAAGTCTTTCACATCATTTGCCATCATGTGTGAGGGAGTTCACTCTGTGAGAACATTTGAACACACAGTAGATACTAATGCCTCCCAAAGGACAAGAGCAAGTTTTGTTTTCATTTCATTCTGTTCACGTGCTCATTACTAAAATAACTCTAAATGACCCTGTTTTATTAGTTACTAGACTGTTTGGGCAATGTCATTGTTAAAGAAAAAAAGGAGAAAATATCAAGGATTGGCAAGGATGTGGAGTGATAAGAACTCTCATACACTGCAGGTGGGAGTGTAAATTGATACAAACCCTTCGGAAAATTGCTTGGCAGCACCTACCACAGTTAAACATATGCATCCTAGGTATATACCCAAGAGAAATATGTGCCCACATGTCCCAAAAGACATGTACAAGAATGTTTGTAGCATCAGTAAGAGCAAAAAACTGGAAACAACTCACATGTTGTTGGAGGAGGTCATCGAGTTCTTATGTGACCACTGGTTGACCCGTGAGCTGGACCAGAGCAATCAGAGGCTCCTCACCCACTCCCCTGTCCTTGGAATGTACATTCTGCCCACTGTTCCCACAGTGGGAGCCGTTTCAAGGTCACAAACTAGAGAGAATAAGGTGTTGATGAGAACACCTGGACAGTATACAGGACTGAACCCAGTTAAGGCCTCTATATAAACTTTTAAGATTCTGGTGGGCAAGTGTGGAGAACTACTTGTCTTGTGGCTGCCCAAGACAAGCCTCATACATAACTTCCCTTGCTTGTTAAAACTGCCACCTACCAATCTGGAGTGGTCCTCTTTCTTCGGTCTCTCCTTGCCTTTCATGTACGGCAGCCAGTTTGCAAACCAACACATGTTCATCAACAGCAGAATGGACAAATAAAATGTGTGATATGGTCATACCATGAAGTACTACACAGCAGTGAAAATGAACTGACAGTACATGCAACTACATGAATGAATCTCCAGCTGACAAAGGAATACGTGCTGTATGGTCCCATGAATACAGAGCTCAAAAATAAATTGTAGTGTTCAGGAATGTAAAGCAAGGTGGTGAAATTATGGGGAAAAGTAAGAAAGTGATCACCATAAAATCAGGAGGTGGTCCCTTTGGAGAGTAAGGGAGTTGGGCTGGGGAAGGGTCCCAGGGGACTTCTGGAGAGCTGGTAGGATTCAATTTCTTGACATAAGTGGTGATAACACAGAATTTACTTTATACAAATGTGTTAAGCTGTACAAATTATTTTCGGTGCTTTTCTATTGTGGTATTAAACAATTAAAAAAGATTTTAAAAAAGGGAGAAGAATCAAAAAGACAACGCTTATCAAATTACAAAAAAAAAAAATGGTTTTCAGGTGGAAAAGAGAGTGGGCTAGGTCCTTTGTGGTCTGTGGGGAAGCCTCGAATGAGTGGTAGCTGTAAGAGGACAGATTTTGGTGAGACAAAACAATAACAACAACAAGAAAAGAAGAATGAGGAGGAGGAAGATTGGGAGGGAAGAGAAGAGAAGAGAAAAGAAGAGAAGAGAAGAGAAGAGAAGGGAAGGGAAAGGAAAAGAAGAAACTAGTTCACAACTATAGTTGCTCAAAAACAGAACACTCCTTGTAAGAAAGTGAGTGTTCCATCTGTGAAGCCATTCAGCACGGGCTGGATAACAGCTGGAAGGGATGTTCTGGAGAGGATTCAAACACTGGAAAAGGAATTGTAAAGAATGCCCCTTCAGACCTAAGATTCCATGCTTCTTTTTCTCTGTCTCACCAGTTATAAATGTGACCACTCAAAGAGAAAAACTAAGGAAAAAAAAAAATCGTGATCCAAATATCTTAAATGTATAAAGCAGATACTCACTTTACAAAAAGGGTTGCTTTGAATAAATAACTAAGGTATATTTTAAATGTTTGTCTACAAGCCGTTAACTAACCAAAAATAAACAGGAGGAAGTATTGAGGAGCTTCAAGGTGACGCTGGAGAAACCACTGCCAAATGAAGTGCAATCATAAATGAAGAGCTGGTGTCAGAAAGAATGAAGCCAAAGATTCACTCTCCCCACAGTGTTCCTCAAATGCATCTATTCTTATATGATAGATTGTTAAAATAGATGGATTTCATAAAAATCATGGAATTTGGAAACTTTATTGCCTTACATTAACTCACAAGGCTCCCTCTGCTCCATGCCCTGGCTAAGATCAGTCGATAGATTTGCCTTTTTGACACTTTCAGAAAATGACAGCCGAGCCTTGGCTGAAGGTTATCTTAGAAAATACTAGAAGAAAAAACAAGCTATGTTGAGCTGGTAATAATCCAGATTATCACCCTTTCTCTTTTCAGAGCAACAATGGATTTTAACCACTTCTCTGTTTTATAAATATTACTGTGGCTCAACACATCTATGAGGAGACACAATATTACCCGCAGCTCTCATCCTGTGTGCTAACTAAATATATCAACAACCTGAACCAACTGAACACTATACAAAAACACAGCTGATTTAGCAATCTGTAAATTATACATGTACATAAATCTGTACTGAAATGTGCTGCGTTTCACTCCTGCTAATGTGCATGGATTCTTACTGCCACCTACAATTGTTTGACATAGGTTTCCGAACACGAAAACATATGTTCTTCCTAGAATGGGACCACTTAGGGCAGTATTTTCGTAGTTTCCTGGCACTAAGGTCTGCCAGCCTTCCTAAGACAGCTCTCCTATTTACTTCAGCGAGCATTCTGAGAGTAAGTGCCTGCAGATTTAAGAAACCATCAAAAAATATTCTGGAACGACATTTTCCAACCATGACTATACAGAGAAATAGGCTGGCTCTGCCTAAGTGGCAACGAAGTCAATAGAACGATTTGAAATGATCACCAACAAGACCGTAAGTAAAATCAAATCAAATCTGGGGCATTATTTATTCCTGGTGACTACTTACAACATATGCAAAAAACAGATAAATATCAAGTCTCGCCTTCAAGTGGTATTCAGAATGTATCAAAGAAAGTTAAACTGGATTTCAGTCCCATCAAAACCAGTAAACACCTTAAAAACGTATTTTTTAAATACAATGTCAGATGTAAATAAGAGTGACATCCAGGACACATTGTAAAATAAGGGTAAGAACCTTGCCCCAAGATTCACTAGAATGAAACTTACTAAGGGTAAGGAGGGTTTCTTGTTTTCCACTATATCCCAGTGTTCAATAAATCTTTGTTGAATGAACAAACCAATAACAACTGCTGGCTAGTCCCTCAGCTGCCTCTAACTGCCTTTTCTAACTTCGCATTTTACTAACTGTAGGCAAATTACTTAACCTTAGGATTCTTGGTTCCTGAAACTCTAAAATGGGGACACCGCACCTCCTTTGCTGGCTTATGAGGATCAAAGGTGATAGTCTATGAAAAGTGACTTAATACTCTGCAACAGGCACACGAAGGTCAAGTGCCCCTTCTCCAGCCTGTGCCCGTTCTCCTGCCTGTGCCTTCAGCTAAACCATTGACAAAGGTGAAAATACTGCCCTTCCTTGAAACAGAATTAGCTTCTCCTTTGCCCTGTTATTCTGTTTGGATGTGGTAGTTAGCATGGCTGTTAGCCAAAATGGATGTTGTTCTTGTTGTTATAACATTTTATTTAATCTCCACTGGGAATTATGCTTCTCTAGAGAAAATAACGGTAATACAAGGAAGGTCGTGGCATGGTATACCACAAGGAACACGACACTGGGGTCAAGGGGCTTGGGGTCTCATCAGTTCTTTCCTTAAATATTTGAGGAAATGCGCTTGCTTCAATTTCTTCATCTACACAATGATGGGGAAGGAGAGGCAGACTAGATAGCATCTAAGGTCTGTCTTATCCTACAGTTCTGTGATATTCCAGACATCAAATATTCAAATGCCCCCCAGAAAAGTCAGCTCTATTATCCATTAGCATATAATAAGAGTAGTTTTTTGAAGGATGGTGAAAACAGTTCCACAGGCTAAGTCATAAGGGCTGGAGAAACAATGATGCTACAAGAAGGATGAATGATATTCTCTAAAGAACTCCTGCCTAGGGCACTGTCTGCCTGCCACTTTGAATAAGTCACTTAATATTCCTAGGACTCAGTTTTCTGATCTGTAAAAGAGGAACAATAATACTGCATAGGACCATGGGCAGAAAATACCTATCAAAATGACCAAAAGGTTTTTCTATTTAAAGGTAAAATGCTATTTAAATACTGTAATGTCTAAAAAAAGGCTGGTGGATTTTAGGAGGAGACAATCAATATTTTTAAATAGACTCTTTCCATCACAGTAAAATAACATAATGCAGGTAGATATCGTGATACCTCCAAGAGTCCACTTTTTTTTTCTATTTGTGTTCAGGAAATAGGATGAAAGGATCACTAAAAACTTAAATCGCATTATTTCAGGATCAGAAATCTTTTCTTCCGAAAAAATAGATAGTTTTAAAAGTTCATCCAACTCTCTCAAGATGTCTTGTTTTTGTTGTTGATGTTGTTTGGTTGGTTGGTTAACTGAAGTCAAGCTACTGGAATTGGTGCTGAAATTAAAATGCCAGTGCTAAAAATATTTCCAGCTACTTATTCGACTGACGTTCTACGGATGCTTACAGAGGGGAAGTGGTTCTAAGAAGATCCAGTAAACTAGAAGGTATTCTGCTCCAGGAATTTTTTTTTTAATTGTAGTATCAGCTCCAGGATTCTTAAGGTCCTCTTACAAGCCCAAGGAACCTTGTAACTGTTACATGTAAGATTCTGCTGCTGCTCTCTCCTCTCAAAAACATAATATGGCATGCATTAGACACAGGGTTTCCCCTCTAACTTAAAGGACACTGCCTCTTCACCAAAAAATGGAATTGTCATTGATATTTGTGAAAAAGTCGATGTCACTGGCAATGGGATCCCCAAATGTGCAAGACTGCCTCCATACCCCTTAACAGGCCCATAACAACAGCAATCACAGCACATTAATTCTTACATAGTGATTTTATTTAAAAATCTATAAACACCTCCAGCTTTTTTATGGCAGAAGAGTTCATTATGGCTGTTCATGTAGTATTTAGCATCCCCTTGCATCCCCAGGTAATAGCTGTGACCTTGTTCTAAAAGCCACCTTAGTTAGTTTGAGTGAGGAAGACCTTGAAGAGAAAGGTGACTGACCAGAAACTCTTTGACACTCTCATTCTTAAGACGCACACAATAAATGATCATTTCAAACAAAGCACTTAAATAATACATGACGATTTGCTATCCCAGTTGATGTTATTATAAGATAAACTTGAATGACTTTCTTAATTAAAGACTATTTCTTAGTAGCAGAAGTGATTTTTCATGCCCTTCCCCTCAATTCTTATCTAAATCTGAATAGAAGCCCCCAGTTTGACCACAGGCTCCTTAAGGCTCTGAACTGTGATATTTACACATTTTTAAAACCCATTTCCTGAGTTAGCTCTTCAAGTGCTTCTAATAGAAGAATGTCATCTGTCTCTGGAAGGAGGGGGTCCAGGAGCCTGCATAGAGAATCTCCAGGCTCAGCCCCTTTTCATTTTAGCCGTTTGATGAACCGGTGTTCACTGCACCTTCCAACCGCCTCCTATTTGCTCTGCAAGCGCTTTAGCCGGGATGCTCCGCTGTGGGTCCTAAAGGCGTTTGAAATGTTTCCCTTTCCATCCCCGCTGCTAGGACTCTCGCCTCCCAGCGCTTCAAGATACTGTCCATCTTAATGCCACAGGGAAAGAGAGGAGCGGGGAGCATTGGCTTATTGGGTAATAGCTTCACAGGCTTGGTGAGTTTGGGAATTTATAGGTGAGCAAGATTTACGGCATAAAACCGCTGCTGCGGTTTGGAAGAGAGGAACTATGACAGGTTTGTACCGCTTGGCCAGCTCTACACCTGTGCCCTCCAGTTCCCAGCTGAGTCCAGGAAACTCTGCCCCTCGTGAGCCTTAAGTTAACCTCGAAAGAGGTGAGCAGGTGGGTGAAGAGGTGGAATCAGGCCGTCTGAAGCACGTCCCTAAGTCCCCACTTCCCTACACCTCGGACTTTTCAGCTGCCAGGATGGAAGGTGGAGGCAGCCTCATCCTCCCATCCCTTGGGGCCAAGACCTGGAGTTGCAGTCTCTACTGCTGGCTCTCCCTGGACAGAGGAGGCGCCTTGGGGAGCAGGCGGAGAGCCCTGAGAGCCCTCGCGGAGGGGTGGGCAGCAGCGATGGGGTACGCGCTGTCGCTCCTGCTGCGTCCAGCTTCCCATCACTTTTCCCAGTACTTTGCTCATCAGCTGTCACGCTCTCTGGAGATGAGATCGAGAAGGCGCGAGAAAAAGCCCAAAACACGTCCCCGGGAGAGCTCTCCTGTTGGGATGGGGGCCCATCAGACCCCGCCCCGCCCTGCCCACCTTTCCCAGCCTCCGGGAGACAGCCCCGGGCGCCCGCGCCGCGGCTCCCAGCACAGCTCCGGGGTTCTGCTGCATCTGCCGGCGCCGAGCGGCGAGAGGCGTCTAAAATAAAGGCACGGAGAAAAAGCCTGGGGAACCGAAATCCAAATGCACCTCTTACCATTGGACCGGCGGACAATATTCTCCAGAAATGTGTTTTGCGGAGCCACCAGTCCCCTCCTGCCTCCGGCCATGGTCATCCTCCCGACAGCACAGCGTCTGGGGGGCGTCCCGGCGCGGCTCCTCACGACAGCAGACAGCTGGGCGCGGGGCGCGCGCGCGATCCCGGCTCGAAGAGCCCCATGCGCCCCGCGGGGACCTGGGCGGGCAGGGGCGGCGGTTCCCTCCGGCTGCCACCCTCGCGCCCTCTTCGCGCCTCCCTCCCTGCGGCCCGCCTCGCAGCGCACTCGCGCGGGGCTCGCCTCGCCGCAGCCGCCTCCGGGTGGGCGGAGGGAGCCGCTGCGCCCGGGCCGGCGGCGCCCCCTACCGGGCGCGTGCGCCCCGCCGGCCTGCGGGAGACCGAGCGGAGGGCTCCCGCACCGCCGAGGAGCAGCGCGCGGCGGCGGGCCAAGGCTGGATTGGCAGCGCCACCCTCTGGGCACACGTGGGAAATGTGCTCCAGGTGCGCCTTGGGCTGCGTGGACCGGAGGGCGTTCTGAGCGGCTTTCTTGATGGATGCACTCCCAACGAGGTCGCCAGGAGACTTGGGGGAACATGATGATGTTCTCTCTTCCTTTGCTCTGTTTCAGGCTGGAGTCCCTGGGACCTTTGAGGTTCTTGGAACACCTTCCTGCCTTCCCCTAGAGTGTCCTAGACTCATTTGTGAGAGTTGCCCCACCTTGATTCTGAAGCCAGTGTTTCACCAGTAATTAAGGAAGTTATTTTGTAAAAGGTCAGAGTTGCAGAATGATTAGCCCCTCGAGCTCCAGAAAAGCTGTCTTGGGTTGTTTTTAAAGATAACCAAAGGCACAAATGCCGGCTCTGGACATTTGGTAAATTTGCTGACTGATCTGATTTCCACTCTTTTCCAGTGAATATTTTACCTAAAGGCTAAGGAAAAATATATATATTTACATGACTTTTTTTGCTGAGGCACAATCTGTTATGATCAGTGTGTAAGGTTAGGAAACAGGAACAAACTGACACGCATCAAAAGGGTGGGTTTGTCTCTGAGAGCAAATGCGTGGGGCAGCAGGGCGGGGTGGGAAGCCTCCCGCACATTTAACGTTAGTAACTGCCATCTTGGCTTGAAGGACCTGTGTCCACACTGCACAGGATGAGGTGCTGGTCTACACGCCTGGCTCCTGGTATAACGAAGAATCATGTACACGAAAGTTTCTGGGCAGGAGCTCAGATAACCCTTCTTTGTTCACTTATTTGGGGAAGTTCTACCTGCACATACTCTTTACATGTCTTTTTACTGTATATTCCCTGTGGGTGTGGCCAGACCCTAAGTCTGAGCCCCACAAAAGGAATGAGTTGATAGTTTTCTACTCAGTGCCAGGCTGGGTCAACAGTCCACACAAAAATGTAAGAGGGGAAAACTGATCCTGCAACCTCAATCGTCTGGATTAACCACACTGACATGTCCTAATGTGTTGCAGATACCCTGTCTCAGTTTATTAATCTCAAAAATAGAAAAACTAATTCTTGCCCAGCAATCTCTCGCAGTTGCTGTGAAGATCAAACATAATTATGTAGGGGACCGTGCTCTAAATTATAAAGTGCTATTCGAAGGTTAGATGTCATCATTAGAGTGACTAAATAAATTGGGCCATCACAAACATCACCCTTTGTCTCATCTTGTGTAGACACAAAGTAAACAGATGATGGGCTGTCAGTGGAGCTAAGGAAGGCTTGCAGAGGCTTTGAAATGAAAGTAATGATACACTTTTTCCATAAGATAACATTCTATCCATCACATCAGTCACCAACTTAGAGATGTGATTTCTTAAACCCTAGCTCCATCTAGTGGTGCTTTGTTCTATTACAAATGAGATAACAAACAGTGGTTGAAGAGAACTTATTCTGAAACGCATTTGGTGCTGAGGTGGTTCAGTGGTGTCTGCCCACTTCATTTGAATAAATTCTTTTGAATAAAGCTCTTAAGGTTATGTTATCTACTGTACAAACATGCCCAAGAGGAGATTTTTCATGACAATATTAAAAACCCATCAAGCAACCTCATAATAATGCTTGTGAAAGGAAGATAAAGAGAAGAACAAGGGAAAAACTGTCATACAGAGTTAATAAAATTTCTCAGATTTTAATGAGCTCTCATGTTCTGTGGCTCAGATAAAAAGGAAGCAGATGATATTCATTTGAGGTGAGAGATGTTAAAGCTTTGGTAGGCTATCAGATAAGAAAAAGGAACAAGGAGTTATTTTCCATTTTAATTTTAAATGTACTACTACAGTGTTTCATAGCACATACTACGTGTGTGTGTTGACACCGTTTTGAATACTATAACTTTTAGAGCACCCTTGAAGAGATTAAAAGACCTAAAACCACACTAAAAAGTCAGCAGTCTCCAACCACCATCGCTACTCACTGTGTCTGTATCTCACAATGTCTACAAAAGCTGGTCCAGCCACTCCCCCATTCTCTTGGCCACCCTCAACACTGTCTTGACAGCAGGAATAGGGTCATGTTCTGCCCTGTCCACATTCTCTTTGATGTTCACAGGGCACGTTCAGTAAACACACCATCTTTCTTGGGGCTCGTTTGACAGTACACTATGGTTCTTACCTCTTACTTCCCACCTTCTGTTCCCTTCTCTACATTCAGTTCCAGACCAGCTCAGCTTAAAGTTCTGTCTGAGATCTATTGCTGTAATGTAGGCATCTCAGTCAGAGCAAACTTTAATCTTATAAATTTGTCAAAACTTGGTAACACATTTATAAAGGATTTGCAATACACCAGTTGAAAGCCCATGTATTTTTACTAACAGGCAAAGTCATCTGTCATTTAAAGGAACAACTTTAAATTACTGTGACCAGAATTCCAATTAAACTGCCTCTGTCCTTCCCTGCAGAAAGTGGGCTACAACTGTCTAGAGCTTCTACCAAGAAGGACATAGAGTCTGAAGTTAAAACTTCTAAAATTTTAGTCGAATGTTCTAGCCTTCCCTTCCTTCTGAGTGGTTCTCCTCCTGTCCTCTCTCATTTTGTTTACTCCTCAATTATAACATGTGGTTTGTGTCTGTGTCACACAATAGATGGCCAGCTCCTTGAAACAAAGATGAACTTTGACAATCTTTGTTCTCGTAAATGTGATTAAGCTATGAGGTAATTAGTGAGTCCACAAGAGGAATGGAGAGTGTTGGAGGCATAACACTGATATTGAACCTGAAGTGAGTTTGCTCACGTTGCATGGCAAGCCAATCTCTGACACCTGGGGTAGTGGAAGAAAGTGGGAATTTTATTATTGCACAGCGCTGAGCAAGGAGAGAGGGCAGCTAACGCTGAAATCCCAAACTCCCTAAAAAGCTAAAAGGAAGGGTTTTTTATTTGGGGTTTTAGGTAGGGGAGGGGGAGCATATGGCCTTGCTGATCAGAGCTTTCCCGCCAGCCTGTCTTTGCCCTTGAGACTACTTGCAAAGAGGAGGGAGCCCGTGACCTTGCTGGTGAGCAACTTTCCCACCAGCCTGTATTTCTTTGTGGGGAGGAGATAGTGAATCCAGGTGCTTGTCCTTGGCAGTGTCTGTCTCCATGGAGGATAGTGGATTCTGGAGCCAGGAAGCCAGGGAGAAAGCAGGGAATGAGTGTTTTGGTTTTAACCTCATATATGCTGGATTTAATGTAGAGAAACTGATATCAGGATTGGTATCAACACTACAGAGAGAGCATGGCGATGGAGGTCTGCAGACTGGCTTGGAAAAGAGTCCAGGAGATGACAGAAAAATCTCTATGCCAAACAAAAAAAATCTATAAATTGAAGAGGAAGACAATGCCACACACCAGAGGGGGCAAACAGCATCATGCAAAGGTGGGAATTACATTTTTTTCTTTTATCAAGACCAAAGGTGTAGGTGACAGATTTCAGAAAGCCAAGAATCTCTCAGCCATAAGAGAGTTGCCTGTAAGACCTGGAAGGCCTGGGAGCTGGAAGGAGCAGGCAGGGATGCTTCATCATTAACAAATGGCATCACTTGGAGAAACTGAACCTAGAGGTGACTTCACCTACTCAGCTGTCATGAGCGAAAAGGGAAACTTTTCAGCAAGGGAAATTTCGGCTTCTATAACCCAATGACTGACTTATTATTTATTATATGTAATTTCTGTTAACAGTTCCTTTTCTGATAGACGTATAGGGAGAGAGTTGGGCAGGCCATATCCATTGGAAAGATCTGTTCTGTCTTACAGATATCTCCTCCCAAGCGTTGGGAGAAGGAAGAGAATCTGCCTCAATGAGAACCATAGTCTGTGAATGTAATTGACTGGAGGGAAAGAATGCACTGATGCGGGTGTTACAGTCAACTGTGGCTAACCCAATGGGCATTTTTAAATGTTTGTAGAATTGGGTTATATCCTTCTAAAAGCCCAAAGCTATTATCTTTCTATCTCATTTTCTCTTATAAAAAGAGAATAGGATCTTTTACCACGTTCTCCCTCATGGAAAATAACTAAAAGCCATTTACAACAGTCCAATTTTATTGTAAGAAACTGTCACTCAGAGTCTAGCATATACCAGACACTGGGAGAGGTTCTAAGGATGAAAAGATGGTTATGATTGGCAGCTGCCCTCAAGAAGCTCGATAAACAATTTGTGAGTGCTTAGCTTCTTAATGATTTCTCTCTTTTGAGCTACTTCCCTCTCTCGATTGTGCCCTCTAAATCTTCCTTTCTTTGTCAATAAGCTACAGTTTATCTTCGTCAGAAAACTTCACTAAGGCTTTCATGCCTCCTCTTAGCTGAGACTTGGCTCTCACCTAAGTTCTTGGAGTCCTGTAGATCCCACTCCTTTGGAAGATATTCATCTGCCAGGGCCCACGTACCTAGAAGCCAGAAGTCAAGGTGAGAATTCATTCAATTCCTCACTATGCTAGCCAAACCACTACTCTTCTACATTCACCTAAAATTTCTCTTTTGAATTCATGATAAATAAAAATAACAGTCTACTCTCCTTCACTTCTTAAAATAGATTTAGGGAAAATTATATTCAGTTTCAAAAAGGTTGAGGTGCCTGAGGGACATTGTAGAGAACTGTCAAGTAGGCGGTTGGATACATAGGTGTAGAGCCCAAGAGAAACATCTCAGTGGAGACAGAGATTGGAAATCACCAGCTTATAGCCTTCCAAGGAGACTAAGAAGGAGCAGTTTGGAAGTGGGGAGAACACTTTTGCAAAGCAGTTTCGCACAAGCCCAGGCGGGGAGAGTGTTTAAATGGGAAGAGTGAAGAAGGGCATCATAGACTGTACACCATAAACATTGGAAAATGTCCACTGGGTCTAAGGATTAGCTGGTCATTTGAGACCTTAGTAGAAATACCTTCAATGGAATAGTGGGGAAGAAGGCAAATTATGAGTTTAAAGAGCAAGTAGAGGGGCCGGCCCTGTGGCCAAGTGGTTAAGTTCATGCGCTCTGCTGCGGCAGCCCAGAGTTTCATCAGTTCGGATCCTGGGCGTCAGGATCACGCAAAGGCACCGCTCATCAGGCTATGCTGAGGTGGCATCCCACATGCCACAACTAGAAGGACCCACAACTAAAAGTATACAGCTGTGTGCTGGGGAGCTTTGGGCAGAAAAAGGAAAAATAAAATCTTAGAAAAAATAAAACAGAGTAAGTAGAAAGTTACAATCAAGATGGCAGACTGAACTGAGGAGTAGAAAGTACTGCCTTTCTACTCCAAACGCATAAAAATGCCAGATACATTGGTTTTAAACATATCTTTAATATATTGCCACACTCAAAAGCAAAAAGGGAGAAATTTCAGATGTCAAAAATAGGAAGAAATCTACAGCAGTTAGTGAGAGTTAGGGGGGAGGTGATATAACCCAAAAAGAAATACAGCTTAGAGGATGCAGTTTTAATATTTGTGTGATGATATAAGCTGAGGACACAGGCCCTGTGCATAGCAGGAAAACTGGATCTAGACCCCCCGATGGAGCCAGGAGCCTGGAAAAATAGGACCTAGCACTGTGGCTCTCAGCTTGTCCAGAACGTGAGTGGAAACAGTTAACTTTCAGAAATCAGAATCCCTAGACCAAGCATTCCACACATTGGAATGGAATTCTGCCAACTACTTTCACAGTGTGGGAAGCCTGAGCCAAGAAATTTATATAGAAATCTCACTTAGCCATGTCAGAAAGCAATAACAAACACCCCATAGGAACAACCTATACCAAACAGTACACCTTAAGGTCTGACTGATAAAAATTCCCCCCCAATAGTGAGAGTACAGATATAAACACAAATTGTGCAAAAAAAATTCAGCACCATAAATGAGGCTAAATAACAAATTGAAGAAAATGACAACTGAGGAACAATGCATACTGGAGCAATCTATTAAAATATATTTTTAAATATTCAGAGGATAAGGAAGAAATAGAATCCTTAGGGTGAAAACAAGACATTGTGACCAAAAAACAGGCAGATTTTGAAAAGACAAAGAAGAAACTAGAGACTTTTCTTAAATATTCATGGAAATAAAAAATTGCATAGGAATTTTAAACAATAACCTAGACCCAATTAACTGGAGAGGAAATTACTTGGAACATAGCCTAGAGAAATAAATAGATGGGAAATGTAAATGATAAGTGGATGGAGTGAGAGGCTCCAACATATGTCTAAAAGGAATCCCCTAAGGAATAAAAACATAAGATGCAGAAGAAGCAATACTCAAAGGGATGATGAGAAAGAATTTCTAGAATTAAAGGAATTGAATTTTCCAGAATTCTTAAATTGGAAAGACAGGATAAATGAAAACAAACAAATCCAGACCAAGACATATTGCAGTGAAACTTCAGAACATAAAAGGAAAAGAGAAAATTTTTAAAGCTACCATAGGAAAAAAACAGATTAGTTACAAGAAATGAAAATGATGCTGACATTAGGGACCTCAACATGAACAAGAGAATCAGAAACAATGGAACACATGACAAGTTCCTACATATACCCAACAGAATGGCTAAAATTAGAAAGACTGACAACACAAAAAGCTGACAAGGATGTGGAGCTGTCAGAAGTCTCGTATGTTGTTGTGGGGATGTAAAATGATTTTTTTAAAAAAAACTTTGAAAAGTAACCTAGCAGTTTCTTATAAAAGTAAACATTTACCTACCCTACAACCCAGAATTTCCACATATATCCACAAAAAGATTTGTTCATGTCAGCTTCATTCATAATAGTCAAAAACTAAAAACAGCATGTGTCCATCACCAGCAGAAAGAATAACCAAACCGTGGTGTGCTCGTACAATAGAATGTTACTCAGTAATAAAATGAAGCAAACTACAGATAAGCGCAAACCACATGGATGAATCACAAGAACATTATGCTGAGTGAAAAAGCCTTAGACAAAAGAATACATGGTGTATGATTCCATTCATACGAAGTTCTAGGAAAAAAAGACAAAGTTATGGTGAAAAAAAAATCAGACCAGTGTTTGTCTCGCAAAGGAGATACTGAGGATTGCCTGGGGAGGAGCATGATGGAAATTTATGGAGTGATGGCAACATTCCATATCTTGATGAGAGAGTGGGTTATACAAGCACATGTAGTTGTCAAAACTCATAAAATGATACATTTAAGTTTATACATTGTGTATATTTTATTTCAAAAAAAGACCTCTAAATATATGTTGAACCCTACCCAACCATATTTAAGCTAAGTGTTTAGGGATAAAGTATATGAATGTCTATAACTTATTTTGAAATGCATCCAAAAATAAGATGGACAGGGGCTGGCCTCCTGGCATACTTGTTAAGTGCAACATGCTCCACTTCGGTGGTCTGGGTTCGTGGGTTCAGATCGTGGGCATTGACCTACACCATTCTTCAGCCATGCTGTGGCAGTGGCCCACATACAAAATAGAGGAATACTGGTACAGATGTTAGCTCAAGGTGAATCTTCCTCAATGACAACAACAACAAAAATAAGATAGACAAACAGATAAATAGATGCATGATAAAACAAATAAGCACTATGTTAACAATTGTAGAATCTAGGTGGTTGATATGTAGGTGTTCACTGTACAATTCTTTCAACTTTCGTATATGTTTGAATTTTTTTTCATATCCATCTGAATTATTTTTTAGAAGGAGGATGAAATAAAAGCATTTTCTGACACAGAAAGGCTAAAACTGATAGACATTCGCTGAAAAAACTAATTAGGAATATACTACAGTAGAAAAGAAAATGAACTTGGAAGAGAGGAGTGGAGTATAACACACAACAGTGAAGAGAGAAACTGGTAAAAACACGTCAGTAAATTTAAATATCAGCTCCTAAAAATAATGAGGACAATAACAGATAAATTGGAGGAGTGTTAAAAATATGGTGACACTAAAATACTTGACAACAGTGAAATTAATGTTGGAAATGGAAGTATTCTAAAGTCCTTGTCTTGAAATAGTAAGACTATCCAATTTTAGATCTTTTTAGAAAACTTTATAACTTCCAAACTAGTCAGAGGAAATGGTACTAAGGATAAAGAAAATGCAATCAAGGGGCCAGCCCAGTAGTATAGCGGTATAGCGGTTAAGTTCCCCAGGGTTCGCTGGTTCGGATCCCTGGAGTGGACCAACGCAACACTTACCAAGTCATGCTGTGGGAGCATCCCACATATAAAATAGAGGAAGATTGGCACGGATGTTAGCTCGGGGCCAGTCTTCCTCAAGCAAAAAGAGGAGGATTGGCAGCAGACACACCGCCCAAGCAAGGTCAGGAGGGGAGGGTGGAAAACCAGATCAAGGCCAGGTCAAGAAAAGTTTTGTTGTTGTGTTGAGGAATTTAAACTTTATTCTGTGAACAACTGGAGAAATAAAATTTTAATCAGGTGCATGAATTGCTCTAGGTTTTGGGGATACAGCAGTGAAGAAAACAATAAATATCTCTGCCCTTAGTAGCTAAATTCTAGATGAGTAAGATTGGCAAAAATAATAAGTACATTATTCCGTATATTTAAAACAAACACTTTTCACTCACCTTTAATTACTTGATTTTGGGAGCTAAAACAGAATTATTTAGAGCATATGTAGTTGTTATAGGAAATATGAGTAGCATTACTTTACAGCATGGGACCGTGGAGATGGGTGCTATTATGTTAAGATATCTCATTGTATTTTAGCCTTCTCAAAAGACCCTTGATATTTTCTTTTCCAATTGACTTTCTCAATCTGTCAGTGGGATTGGAATCTATAAAATGTTACTCTAATCCAATTCTAACATGACTTTTGTGAAAAGGACCTTATTTTGCCTTTTAAGAAAATGTTATAGTACCTAATTAATACTTTGTAATCCTGCTGTATTAGTTACTTATTGCTGCATAACAAATTAGCTCACAATTCAGCAGCTTAATACAACCAATATTTATTATCTCATAGCTTACTTGGATCAGGAATCCTAAGGCAGCTTAGCCTGCCTTTGGTACAACGTTTCTCGTGAGATTGCAGCCAAGTTGTCAGCTGGGACTTCAGTCTCATCTGAAGGTTCAACTGGCAGAGGATCTGCTTGCAAGTCCCCTCATACGGTGTTTGGCAAGATTTCATTCCTAAAAGGCTGTTAAAACAAAAGCTTCCTTCAGCTCCTTGCCATAGGGCAGCTCAGAGTGAGCAAGTGAGCAACCACAAGAGTGAGTGCCCAAGATGGAAGACACAGTCTTTTTGTGACCTAATCTCAGAAGTGGCATCCCTTCCCCATTGCTTCTGCTATATTCTGTTCATTAAAGATCAAATCCACTCTCAAGGGGAGGGGATTATACAACAGCATGAATACCAGGAGAGGAGGATCATTGTGAAGTTTCTTAGAGGCTGCTTACCACATCTGCTTTTGACCCTAAACTTCCTTGATTATTTGATCAAATAGCTTGATCAGTTTGATTATTCAATAGTTAGTTTGATTATTCAACCATTGTCCACCACAAACATTCTTCTATATCTTTGCAATATTCAGGTCACTGAACACGTTATTAACACCACCACCACTACCACCGCCATTGCCTTTACTTCCCATGTTATTCAGTTTACATTACATGGTCTGTCATTTTAGTAACTCTCTTGCCAAATCTTAAGCTCCTTTGCCTCTCTATCTTTTCATAAACTCAACTCTGGGTGAACACATTGCCTGATCCTTCTGTGCCTGCATCCATGCTAGAGGAAGTTGTGAAACAGGCAAGATTGGCCTTGCTATCTATACCTTCATGATTTCCTACCCAACCACAGCCCTCAACATTCAAGTGACCTTGCTTTCCACTCTTTACCACTTAAAACCTTCTTCCTTCAACCAAAACACTCTCATTGTCCCCATTTCCCAAAAGACAAAAGCCAAAGACAGGAGTTCATTCAACCCTCTACCACAAAGATCTGTTTACAATTGCTACCATTCCCTCATCTTTTCCACCTTTTGAAACAGTAGTGTGCTCTCAATCCCATCCCCTGCCACCTTCTCAGAAGCTTACCATTATTGAGGATACTTTCTCTATCCCGTATCTTCAACATCTCCTCTCTACAGAATCCTTCATGTCAGGATTGAAAAAGAAAATCCATGATCCCACTTTCCATTCTGACTATTAACTGCTATCCTATATTTCTCCCCTTCTTCACTGCTGATCTGTAAAGAATTGCTTAAACTCACTATTTCTACTTCTTTACATCCTATTCATTCCTCACTCCAATCCTTCTGCTTCCTCTCCCATCACTCTACTGAAATGACCCCTCAGAGGTCACCAATGACCTGCATATCACTAAAGCCAATGAACATTTTTAGTCTTCACATTACTGGACCTCTTAGTGGCATTTGAAACATACTTCTCCCTTGGCTTCTGTGATGCCACATTCCTGATTTTCCCCTTATGTCTCTCTGTAGTGGCATTATCCATTATTTATGGTTTCCTGGTATCTTTTAAACATGTTTCTATATTGTGTTTATTTCCTTCATTTTGAGTCCCAACTCCCAAGGCAAAGACCAGGGCCTGCCTTGCCAGCCTCTCTCGCAGTCAAGTATAAGCACGTGACTTAAGTCCCAGTGCTTACTGCATCCGCATGAGACTTAGAATTAAAGGAAAATGACAGGAGGAAGGAAACAAGTCAAACTCATTTTGCTTGCATAGGTTGTTGTGAGGATTAAATTTGGTAATATACATAGAGCAATTAGAACAGTACCTGGCACAGTGCAAGGACTATCTAAGTGTTAGCTATTATTTTTCTTAAAAGGACAGTGGTAGCTTCTGACACTCTTTGGGGGTACAGTAACCATCCTTAGTTATCATAAAAAACAGAGTTGAAGCTCATTACCCTATTGTATACAGTTTCAAATAACACAAAAATATTTTTAAAAAGTCCTATTATCACCTTATGTCAATCAAAGATCTTCATCAAATAGAAGGCAGACAAAGCCATCAGAGGACCTGCTGCTGTGGCCATATTGCTGGTGAAGATCATGGATAGATCAACAAATAAGGAAACAGATCGAGATGTTTGTCATGACCTACAGGAAGTTGGAAGACTCGATGTGATTTCAATAGTCATATCAAATGTTAAACCAATATTTCTGGGTATAGCCAACTGGAGACGGATGTGGCCAACCTTCACACAAGGAATTTATTTTCTCAGGAATTAAAAGATGAGTAGGGTTGGGGGGTGGGGTGGGGAATGCTTAGGACTAGAGGGCAGAAGTTAACTAACCAGAAACAAGGACTCTCCTCCCCCTCCTCTCCCTAAACCCGTGAAGGTTTGGGATTGGCTATGACTGTAAATTGTATAAAACAAGAGTCCTTTTTTTCAAAGGATTACTACTTTGCAAGGCAAAATAACTGAACAATATAGGATAAAATAATTTTATATAATCTACACATCTGTAAAATGTGGACAATATATGATCTGCTTTACTCAGTTGTGATGAGGATAAAATTAATAAGCGTAAAGTAATGAGAGCAATGTCTGGCCTACCATTGTTTGTTTGTTTGATTTTGGTCGTACACGTTATGCCCTGTCATCCTTTTTACTGTTCTAAAAGCAGTTCTTGCAACAAACTGCCTGTAATTCAGGAGCTTGTGAGGGGAGGGACACTACATGAGAAGAGAAGGGAGAAAAACCATGAATTCCAGGAGTTTATCCTTGAAGCTAAGGTCTCCCACTCCCCCAGTCTTTCCCAGAAGATGTAGCAGAGGTCTCCTTAGAGAGGCAACAGGGAGAGGCCTTGAGGGTGCCTGTTGCATGACAACACGCTTAAGACCAGATCTACCCACCCGAGCCTAGCTTTCCACCCACTGCAGCACCTGCCTCAGTGCCTTTCTCCTCCACCCAGGCCAGGAATCCTCAGTCCCCTATAGCCTGTGAGCAGCAGTTTTTATAGCCTGAAACACACAAATGATCGTCCACCTGCAGCCAGAGCATCCAGGAGAGCAGCATAGGATCTCCCTCTCTGTGCTTAACATCGGGCAAGATTCAGAACTGAAAATTCAGGTGAATGGTGGCTCTTATTTGTGCTTTCAAGTCACTGGGGAATCTCTAGAAACCTCTTTGGAGAGCTTTGGTGTGTTTACATTCCACATGTTGTCGTTATCACAAGATTTCTCTTCACCTGCATGGGGTCTACTTACCCCCACACTTCAAATGCCACTTCATTTACTGACTGTGGCCAGCCTTTTCTCAAAATACTGTCTCAGCATTAACAGGTCCCCTCTGTGACTATTGAGTAAGTCACTTAGTAATTATCTTTTAGTGAGAAGTACATAGAATGAGTATCAGGAGACTTAATTCAATTTATCTCTGTTAAGTAACTATTGACTATTACAACACAATTCTAAAAGTACTGTTAGAAATCATCCCAATAAGGAAGAAGCGAAGGGGAACATAAGGAAACCAGAGCACCTACAGTTCTCCAAGTAATTCATATTCAGAAGGATAGAATACAGAAAGGACAAAAGATAAAGACCAGAGTTATATCAACCTATGACCCAGATGCCAGAGACTAACTCCCTTAATATTCTGAGAATTGTGGAAAATGCTGCAGGCAACCTAAACCATTATTCTTACAACAAGTAAATGAATATAATACAAAGCAAGGGATCACCATTTGGAGCATATGCATGCATAGAAATGTGACAAATGACAGAACATATGGAATTCCTCGAGGTTTCATTGGCTCTTACCTTTTTTACTAAAGAGAATAATATTTAAACTGTACTCAAGTTTCCAGTATCATAAAGAAGAAACTGAAGTCTAAGATATGGAAAAAACATCTATTAAGAAACTGTACAGCTAGTTAAAGTTAGTTCAAGTCTCTAAGCCCAGCTGAATAAAACATTGGAGACACCAAAAGCCTAAGCACAAAAAAAAATGTTTTACTGATTTTGTTCACAAAGGAAAAGAAATGAATTATTTTGAAAACCACTGTTTAGCTTGATGGTGATTCTGAACAAATTGCAAATAGGTTATTAAGCAGATGGGTTGGAAGTATCTAGAAAGGAAAGAGTTAAATACTGGGGACCAGAATGGATAAACCAGATGGGGAAAGAGCAGAGCAGAGACGGTGGAAGGAGAGAAAGAGTATGAAGAAAAATTATGAAAGCCTTGGAAATGGACCAAAAAGATTACTGGATGTCTTCAATGAAAACTGGGCAGCAGCTAGCACCTCCTTCCAAGATATCTGATTTATAGGGTCTTTGTGCTTTTCATGGTCTTTGAGCTATTTACAGCTCTGTATTTTGTAGAAAACTTTTGGCAATGCCAATTATTCTTGTCCAGAGATATACAAAGAAATTTTTTCAGATGAAGAGTCAATTTATCTTCCTCCCCCAATGTGGAATAAGCCAGTTTGGCATTTGAAGCAAATTCATTTAAGTATTCCCCACAGCCTATGTGGCCTATATTTTTTTCTATTCTTTGGATTCTCCTTTGAACCACTTGTAGCATCTTACTCATTCCCTCAATAATTAATGAGTTAAATGAAATCTTTGATGTGTTTTTATTTTACATTTGCACAGAGGCATGATTTTCCCTTCCAAAAAATATATGTCTTTTTATGGGAGGTTGGAGTGACTTCCAGGCAGAAGAAGTAATAACATGTTTTTAAAATATGGGAATGAGGAAGAAAATAGTGTGTTGATAGCAAAAAAAGAAATGTGGAGTGATGGGGAGATGAGGCTGGAAAGGTAAGCAAAAGTTAGGTCAAAAAGGTTTTTGTGAGGGCCAGGCCAGCCCCATGACATAGTGGTTAAGTTCAGCACGCTCTGTTTCGGCAACCCAGGTTCACGGGCCCGGATCCCAGGCGTGGACCTACACCACTCATCAGCCATGCTGTGGCAGCAACCCACATACAAAATAGAGGACAACTGGTACAGACGTAAGCTCAGGGCTAATCTTCCTCAGGCAAAAAAAAAAAGGAAAATTGGCAGTAGATGTTAGCTCGGGGCAAATCTTTTTCTGCAAAAAAACATTTTAAATGGCTTTGTGATGTAATGGAAATGAAAATGTATTATCTTAACAGTCAGTGCCAGAATTCCTCTTAGAGAGGTTACTATAATTTTTTGAGCCAATACTTGGACTACTGCTTAGTAATAGACCACAAGAGCATGGATACCAACAGGAACCAAGGTAAACATTTTAGCAGGTGACTAGAGTGATCTTCCTAAAGCAAAGAAAAAAATATGTTTCAGCTCCTGAAAAGGGAGGATAAGAGGAGAATCAGGAATATGACATGCAGTCGGAGACCATGTAGGGTGAAGGGCCAGTAAAAATTCTTGGTTTTGGAGTAGCTAGAAGCATTTCAAAAGAGGCATGCTTAATGTTCAGTTTGGAGTCATTTTCACTAATGCAATGTAAACCTTTCCAAAATTAGCTTTGTGTCTGCTAATTTTATGGCCAAATTCTCAGGGATTCATTAAGTATTTGTAGAAATTAAAAAGAAGCAGAATTCCACATCTGAGTTGCTGCAGAGGCACGACCACTAAAACCCAAGCCCAGAAGTAGAAGTGTTCATGCAAAAGATGCAGAGACACAGAAATCTTAGAAAGGAACTTGAATTTCCTAGCATTTGAAGTAGATGGGTAATAGATCCACAGCTGACATGTGGGTTACATAAATCAAGAAGAAAGAGTTTCTACTTGGTTTTGGAGATAGAGAGCCACTGAGGTGACTGGTGTGGCAAAATAGCTGCGACTAGAGGTTAGGAAATTCATGAAAAAAGGCAATTAAGTGTTCATTCGGGGTTGGGAAGGCAACCCCGGAAGGGTTGGAGAAGAGTTGCAAATTACAGAACATCTTAGTTTGTGAAAGGGGAAAATTATTTTACGTAGGTACATTAAAAACAAACTCATAAAACCCAGGGCAGAGAGCAATGCTGTGATTGATGGAGTAACGGAGGGAAGGCCAGACTGCTGGTTGAACCACTAATTCATTGTTTCATACATCTAGTTTCTAGCAGAGAGGGAAAGTCTAAAATTAGCTTCTCACATTTTATCAGCATTTAAGAAATTATATTAGCATTCGTGCAGGGGGAAATGGGAAATGATGTGTGAATTGCTACCTAGGGGGTATCAATGTTTTCCAGAAATGGTTCATGGAAAGATCATCTTTCTTATTAACCACAAACACTTTTTTTTTTCTTTTGAGGAAGATTAGCCCTGAGCTAACTACTGCCAATCCTCCTCTTTTTTTCTGAGGAAGGCTGGCCCTGAGCCAACATCTGTGCCCATCTTCCTCTACTTTTTTTTTATACATGGGACGCCTACCACAGCATGGCGTGCCATGTGGTGCCATGTCCGCACCCGGGATCTGAACCGGTGAACCCCAGGCCACCGAGAAGCCGAACGTGCAAACTTAACTGCTGCGCCACTGGGCCAGCCCCCACAAAACTTTTTGAGAATCAACTTATACCGGAACATTAACAGATCCAGTTGATTTAGCACTAGCTCAGTCCTGAGGAGCAAAAGAGAAAAAAATAATCTCCTATTGGAGTCAGGTCAGCATTACGGTTGAAAATATGAGCTCTGGAGTCAAACAGAACCAATTTGAGACCCAACTCTACCCCTTACTGGCTGTGTGATCTTGGGCAAGTTACTTAACTTTTCTGTGCCTCTTTTTTCATCTATAAGTTGGAGTTAACAATAGCAACTTTCTTAAGAAAGAATTAAACAACAATGATGATAGCTAAGCAGTTAATATTTGCCACACTGTATAAGGCACTTTATATGCACTTTTTATCTCCATAAAACTCTATGAGGCAAGTACTGTTATTATCCCCACTTTGCAGATGAAACAATGCATGTAAAATACCTACACAATGACTGGCACGTAGTACATGATCAATAAATGTTAGCTATTATTATGTTCATGTTATTAGAGGTGAGCTTGAGGTCAGAGTGTACAAGTGGGATAGTCAGGGTGAGAGGTCACCTCATGATCTCTTCTATGTGGGAGAAGTGCATAGCAATGATCTGTCACCCTTGGGCACTCTGTCTAGTGGCCTAGGAGAAGGGAGATTTTTCTCAGCCTCTTCTGCAATAACTACTATTCTGTGTCTGTTTAGCCTGAAAGAAGGATCCCTCCTATGTGATTTTCTGGTAGAATTCATGTAAAATTGGTATTAATTCTTCCCATTGTCATATATTTTACTTATACGCATGTTATAAACCCCACAATACATTCTTATTATTTTTGTTTAAAGAGTCTATTATCTTTTAAGGAGCTTTAAATAACAATTTAAAATCTCATATGTTTACCTTTGAAGTTACCATTTATGGTGCTCTGCATTCCTTTGTGTAAATCTGTATTTCCATCTGGTGTCCTTTTCTTTCTACAAGAAAGGTGTTCCATAACATGTCTTGTAGTAAGGGTCTGCTGGTGACGAATTCTTTAAAGTTTTTGTATATCTGATAAGATCTTTATTTTACCATCATTTTTGGAAGATATTTTTGCTGGGTATAAATTCTACATGACAAGATGTTTTTTCTTTCAGTAATTTAAAGATATTACTCCACTGTTTTCTTATTTCCATTGTTTGCAATGAAAAATGTGATATCTTTATCTTTGTTTCTCTGTATCTAATATCTCTTTTTTTCTCTGTCTGCTTTTAAGATTTTCTCTTTATTACTAGTTTTGAGGAATTTAGTTTTGAGACATTATAATGTGCCTTAATGTACTTTTCTTCATGTTTCTCGAGCATGGGGTTCATTGAGCTTCTTGTACCTGTAGATATATGGCTTTCATCAAATCTGGAAAATATTTGGCCATTATTTTTTCTAATCCTTTTTCTGTCCCACATCCCTACTTCAGGAAATCTAATTATATATATATTAGGCCACCTGAAATTGTCCAGCTCATCACTCTTTTCATTTTAAAAAAATTCTTTTTCTTTTTCTTTTTCTCTCTTTCATTTTGAATACTTTCTATCACTATGTTTTAAAGATCATTTATCTTTTCTTACACAATGTATAATTTACAGTTAATCCTATCTAGGGTATTTTTCATCTCACACATTGTAGTTTTCATCTCTAGAATGAGATGGTTTGGGTCTTATTTAGAATGTATAGAATAGTTTTATAATAACTTTTAGCCCTCTGGGGCAGAGGGAGAAGCTCTTATTTCCAATATTTGCTTGTTTATATGGTGGAAATACTCCCACCATGGCCAATTTCAAGCTGCCAACATGCAGTAGCCACCATTAAAAGTTATAATTATATTAAAATTATAATTATATATATAATTATAGTTATAATTATAATTATATTAAAGTTATAATTATATTAAAATTAAAAATTATAATTATATAAAAGTTATAATTATATTAAAAGTTATAATAACTTTTAATATACTTTTCTGCTAATTTTAAGTCTGTGTCATTTTGTATCTAACATCTGGGCTATTTTGATTGATTGTTCTTTTTTTTTCTCTCATTATGGGTGGTATTTTCCTGTCTCTTTGTAAGAAATCTTTCACTGGATATCAGACATTGTCAATTTTACCTTTTTGGGTGTTGGATATTTTTTTATTCCTATAAATATTCTAGAACTTTGTTCTAGAAAGCAGGCAACTTACTTGGAAATGATTTGATCTGACTCGTGATTATTTCAGGTCTTGCTTTTAAGATTGGTTAGGTAGGGCCAGAGGGGCATTTAATCTAGAGTTCATTATTCTCCACTACCAAGGCAAGGCTATTGTGAGCACTCTACCCAATGCCCCGTGAATTATGAGGTTTTCCAGCCCGGATTATAAGAATGGGCACTATTCCTGGCCCTGCCAGTGGTGGACACTATTCTCTTTAATCTCCCTGAATGGTTCTTTCTCCAATCTGGATAACTTCCTCATACACATGTGCCAATCAGTACCTTGCTGAATACTCAAGGGGACCTTCCTTAGGCACTGGCCACATTTCATGTGCTCAATAGCCATTTGTGGTTAATGGCTAATGTTTTGAGCAGCAGAGATATGGAATTCTATCAGCATAGAAAGTGCTATTGGAAAGTGTTGTTCTAGAGCCAGACTTGTCTAAGTTCAAGGCTATACTCAGTCCGTCAGTGCTTCTCAAAATTTATTGTGCATTTAGACCAGCTGAGGATCTTGTCAAAATGCAGATTCTGATTCAGGAGCTCTGGATAGTATCTGAGATTCTTCATTTTCCACAAGATCCCAGGTGATAATAATGCTATGGGTTAGCAGACAACATTTGAGTAACACTGTAAACAATTAGATATAAGCTTCCACACATTATTAAGTTGGTATGTGTTCCTTTTATGGAGAAAAACATACTGAAACAAATGCAAAATAGCCTGACAGTGAGAAAAGATCAGTGTAACATCTCGTAACCCTTCCTACTGGCAATAGTTTTAGGATCTAACTGACAACTCTAACTTTCTACACAAGTCAATTTCCTAAAGGGAATTAAGAGGGTAAGTTTCATGTTTTTTGAATCTCAATGTGAACAGAATTTTCATGCTAAGAGGGGAAAGTGGCATTCAGTGATGTGCTTGAAGTGGCTCACAACAGCTTACGGGAACTGATAGTGAAATTTTCAGGAATTTTGCAAGTCAGTTGTTAAATACGGCCATTATTAAGTGTTAATTTAAATTAGAATACTATTAAATGAATTGTATTAAAAATAAAGATAGCAAATACTCGAAACTCATCACTTCCTAATTATTTTACTACTTTACTACACTATTTTACTACTTTACTATTACCTGACTTCTTGAAGTCATTCGCACCTATTTTATCTGTCCATTGGAAATGCTACATCATGGTGTGCTACTCCATGTTGGCAGCTTGAAATGGGCCATGGTGGGAGTATTTCCACCATATAAACAAGCAAATATCGCAAATAAGAGCTTCCCCCTCTGTCCCGGAGGGCTAATTGTTACACATTTACCAGCATGTGTCTGATTCTACTGGCTTAAAAATGATAGTAAACTCACAGAGGGCAATAATTCAGTTGCCTCTTCAACTCCTTTAAAATTTCTCATCAATTCTTAGACCTGTCTTGGATCAAACATTTTGAAACATGGGAGAAACATGATAACTGAGCCTAAAAAACAGAAAGATAGCTTACCCAGGAGAAAAACTGGATTCTTAGACCCAGACAATCTCGCACGCCATATAACCCAGCTTTTCACTCACTGCAGGAACGATGAGGCTACACATGATCTTACGGAAGAGAAGCAAACAGCTTTGATTTTAACTGGAACAGAGATCCTAGTCATTTATGTGATAGAGACAAACTTACCAATGCCGGACTGTTCCTTCTTGTGCCTTCCTGCCCCTCCACTTCCCAGCACCCCCAGAAAGAAAGGAGTAGATGTGCTTTACCATCACAGTTCCAGATCTTTTATGACGCAGGATTGGGAGAATGGGTGATAAGAGTAAGAGCAGACAAGTACGGCATGGGGAGAGGAAATGAGATCTAAATTGAGACCTGATGGAATTACCCATTCTAAGGATCAGTTGGTGGGGGGAGCATTTCAGGCTGAGGAAATAGAAGGCCAAGAGGTGATGCGGTTTAGTCTAAGACTGTGAGAGGAGATGTGGGTAGAGATGTGTTTGGAGAGGTTAATGGGAAAAACATGTCAGATCACGTTAGCCCTGTTAGAGGTTTACTCTATCAAGGAGCAACAGAAAGCCACTGGAGGATTTTAAAGAGAGCAGTCATAGAATTAGATTTGCATTTTAGAAAGATCATTTCAGCTGGAATGTAGAGAATATATTGGAATGGACTAAGCCTGGAGGCAAGGACCAGTTCATAGTAACTTGATGGTAATAAAAAACTAGGGAAGTTATGGGATATTTATACCTTTGCAGGAAGGGGAGTGGGAGCGGGTAAGTCAGGCAGAAAGTCAAGTTTCATGGAGGCTATGGGAAAGTCACTTGACCACCTGGGATCTAATTTTCTCATCTTAGAGAATGGCATCATACCCGGCCCTGCACAGTCCTCCCCTCCTTATCATAATGATACAGGGCCTATTATGTGCAAGGTACTTGGGACAGAGTAAACCTCCAGCATTCCAAAAAGAATTTAAGTTATTGAAGATATACCCATTTCATTTTGGTGAAGTGACTCTCTTCTAAGGAACAAAAAGCACTTCATTAACATTGTCTTATAAACCTATTGATTCCCTGTGGAGCTGGAATACTCAACAAGCACAGTCGATTGACTCAATAATAGCGTCGAGCATTCACTGATATTCACTTCTTGAGCATTCACTGATATTCACTTATTGATAAACTATCCAGAGAGAGAGCGTTCTCTCCTTTGAGGATTTTCCACACCATCAACATTGATAAACCAAACGCATCCTCCAGGCCACATGAAAAGATTAAGATTCATCTTTGAGAACTCCAAGGATCCATAAATCAAGAGGACCAGTGAACAACTATGATTTGGGGTTTGTTTATAAGAAGTATATATGTGTTTTCAGCCTATTATTAGAATAATCACTAATGGTATTGTATCTTGTATATGTGTTTTCCCTAGATTTTTTAAATTTAGAATAACTTGATTCCAATTTTCATGCATTAATATTAATCATAATTATCACATCTAAAATTGCAAAGCAATAGATTCTCCTGCTGATGATAAAACTGTGTCTCTGTTGGTTCTACCTTTTTCTAGAAGAGTTGTACCTAAACACTTCAATCTTCTATGCACTCACAAAAAAAGTAATTCTGTTTTGAGAACATTCAGCATCTATGTATCTAAATATCTATGTATTAAATATCTGTAGAATTCATAAAGAAACACAAAACAATACATATCTTTCACACACACATATACACACGTGTGTGCGCACACACATAGAAAAAGAAATTAACTTTGGTGGAATATTTGCAATTCTGCATATTGCATGTAAGACCCGTGACTAAAGTGCTTTCACAACGTTGAATGCTAAAGAGCTCCTTACAGGTGAGGCGTCCAGGTTTCAGTTCTGTAGCTCCGTCCATTTGTTTGTTCAGCAGACATTGAGCATTTCAATGCGCTGTGCCCTGTACTAAGGCCAGAGATAATGAGTTAAAAGATAGTCAATGGCCCTTATGCTGAACCGAGAGTAAGCAAAGAAAAAAAGACAAAACAAGAAGCTGGTGTGTTTGAGCAGAGTTCCACGGAGTACTAAGGGTCGGGAGATAGTGTAGAAACAGTAGTAAAAGTAGCTCTATTTAGTGTACCCTTTCATGCCAGGTACCTTTCAGAACATTTTATGTGCATCAACTCATTAAATCTTCACAACAACCTAAGAAGTTGGTACAATTATTATCCATCTTTTATAGAGGAGGAAACAGAAGTACGGAGAGTTTATGTGATTTGCCCAAGATCACAGTAAATTTCCCACCAAAAGTTCAGGCTGCTTCCAGACAAATGTCTAGATCACCCCCGAGGAAGCAACAGAGGTAATAATAATAATAACTACTATTATTATTATTAATATTTACTCAGTACTTGCTATGTGCCAGGCATTTGTTCTCAGTGTTTTATTTAAATTAACTCATCAAATCCTCACAATAACCCTCTTTTTTTTTGTTGAAGTAGGCTTTCTTTTTTAATTAATAGACTTTATTTTTTAGAGCAGTTTGAACTCACAGAAAAATTGTGTGGAAAGTACAGGGAGTTCCTATATCCCCTCCCCTCCCCTCTCTCCGCCGCCCCACCATCCACACAGTTTTCTCGATTATTAACATCTTGCATTAGTGTAGGACTTTTGTTACAATCGATTAGCCAATATTCACACATTATTATTAAGTCCATAGTTTACATTAGGGTTTACACTTTGTGTTGTACAGTTGTGTGGATTTTAACAAATGTGTAATGACACGTATCCACCATTGCAGTATCATACAGAACGGTGTCACTGCCCTAAAATTCCCTTGTGTTCCACCTACCCGCTTACTCATCCCTCCCTCCCCGTCTCTGAACCCCTGGCGACCACTGCTATTTTTACTTTCTTCATTGTTTGCCTTTTCCAGAACGTCATATGGTTGAAATCATACAACGCGTAGCCTTTTCAGAATGATTTCTTTCATCAGCAGTATGCATTTAAGGTTCTTCTGTGTCTCTTGCGGCTTGATAGCTCATTTCTTTATATGGCTGAATAAGATTCTATTGTATGGATGTGCCACATTCTTTACCCATTCACCTATTGAAAGGACATCTTGGTTGCTTCCAAGTTTTGGCAATTATGAACAAAGCTGCTATAAATATCTGTGTGCAGGTTTTTGTGTGGATGTAAGTTTTCAGCTCATTGAGCAAATGTCAGAGTGCGATTCCTAGATCGTAGGGTAACCAGAGTATGCGTGGCTTTGTAGGAAACCGCCAAACTGTCTTCCAAAGCGGCTGTACCATTTTGCATTCCCACCAGCAGGGAATGGGAGTTCTTGTTGCTCTGCATCCCCCTCAATATTTGGTGTTGTCAGTGTTTTGGATTTTCATTATTCTAATAAGTGTGTAGTGATATCTCATTGTTGCTTTGATTTTCAATTCCCTAATGACGTATGATGTTGAGCATCTTTCTATATGCTTATCTGCCATCTGTCCAGATCTTTTGCCTATTTATTGGCTGGGTTAAGAACTCCATTTTCAGATGAGAGAACTAAGGCACAGAGGGGTTGAACAAATTGCCTAAGGGCACACAGCTGGGGTGGAGCCCAGGCAGGAGGGTTCAAAGTCCACAGTCCCAATCACTGTTCTGTAATGCCTTCAGGACATAGGTTTTAGAGCTAAAAAAAAACCTGGATCTCACTGCTGGCTGTGCAACTTATGTAGCATCTGACCTTGGGTACATTATTTAGTCTCTCCAAGCCTCAGTTTCTTCTTCTGTAATGTGAGGATAACAGGTCTCAGTGATGTCATGAGGATTAAAAGAGACAAAGTAGGGAAAGTGCTGAACTTGTTTTCAGAACATGGTGGCTGCGGATAAATGGTAGCTATTATTAGTCCAACGCCACATGAAAGAGTGAGAGAGGCCTGCAGCAGCCAAAGAATTAGCACCTGCCTCGAAACTGAAATAGATCGGTCTGAGGCTTTAAATTCTATAGAAACCCAGACATTTCTCAGTGAAGTTTTCATAACCCATTGTCAGCTGACACCTCAACTCCTTACACTCAGAGCACATGAATGAGTGAAGGGGGTTCCAGTTCTTAAAAGAAGAATGGAATTTTACTTATTCAATTTCCCTTTCCTGTTCATCTTACCTTCCCACTGTCTGTGAAAAAAAAGTCACAGTTGTGTTAACCTTGCAGCTAATGAAGCATGCCTGTCACCAGATGTGCCTTGCTTCCCTCCCCTGAAACTGGAGTGGTGGCGGGAAAGGAAAACACCCAGGCAACACACTGGAGGTGCATGAATGACTCTCAGAGGATGCCCAGGGCTCCTCTGAAACCGCAGGAGCCCTCGGCTGTGAGCGCCCTCAAGACCATATTTTTCAGAGGGTGGTTCCCAAACCTGGTTGATCACCAGTATCTCCTGAGGCACTTTTGAAAAGAAGAGATTCCTCAATGCTCCACTTACGCTTAACTGAATCAGAATCTGCTGGGGGTTGGTGAGGAGAGAAGGGAATTCTGATATGTGCACCTTTAAAAGTTCTGAGAGGCTCTAATGGTCAGGGAACTGCTGATCTAATGTCATTCTCATCTGATGTTTGGAATCCTCCCTTTGTGTGTTGGGACAGGGGGAGTGGAGAGCGGGGAGTGAGAGAGAGAGAGGGAAAGTAGGGGAGCACTCGGGAAAATAGAGCATTATGGGATATAACAGTGTTTATCAATAAAATTAGATACAAACAGAGCCGTTACTGAAATCGTTTTCTAATGAAAATGAACCAAACCAAAGCTTACCAGTTCAAAGAGGAAAAAACTGCTAAAAAGGAACTTGATCTTCAGAATTTCTACTTTATTCTGATGCTGTAGCATCTTTAGAATATCTTTAGATAATGACGCAATTAAATTAGATAACTTTTTTCCCACAAGAGTTAATAAAGTTGAATAATTCATCTAAATATTTGGGATTAAAATCTAAGTGTTTTCCCTTAGTTATTCAAGTTTCCAGAACTTCCATGAGTTAATGAGAAAGCTGCATTTAGTAAGGCAATAAATTAATTAATTATGTTTGGAAGAAATTAAGTTTCACGGGCTTAAACTGGCATTAAAACTCTGCGAAGTACTTTGATTTTGATTTTTAAAATCTAACTTTTGGTTTTCATTTACTCATTCAACAAACTATTTTGAGTACTACTGCTACGGTATACTATTGATTTAGATGCTATTAATACAAAAATGAGATCCTCATATAAAAAAGCAGAGGTGGAAGGGTTGGGGAGCAGCTGGGATGGGAGAGAAAAGAAACTAACATTTTAATGAGTATGTGTACTCAGTGCCAGTCTCCGCCATATACAGTATTCTATTTAATACAACAATCCTATGACATTCTATGATCACTAAGAACTGAAACTAATAAATTTCCTATCCCTGTGTTAAACAGTCCTTGGACTGAACATATATACCTTCCTGTCCCTGTGTTAGCTGATACTGAGAAGAAACAAAAACAACCCAGCTACTTCAGCCCCAGGTACTGAGTACTCAGGATTCATGTGGATGTGGGCTCCTCTCCCTCGCTGTATGGCACTTTGTGCTTATTTGTCGCTCATAAGACACACAGTGTTTTAGATTTTGTCTGCCATTTCAGTGGAGCAAACGAGATTGTCCTATTTAAACTGTGCTCTTAACGTGTCTTTAGGTTAGCTGGCTAAAACTAATTCGTTATTTTCTATTCACTTTCAGAATTATGATTAGCCAATTTGAAGGCTTATTTTTAATTTTTTATATTTAGTATAAATTGTTTTGTCTTGAAATAATCTCAAACTTACAGAAAAGTTGCAAGTAAAATTCAAAGACCTTTCCTACCTGAACCATTTGAGGACAGGTTGCCAACCTGATGCCCCATACCTCCCACATATTTAGTATGCATTTCCTACAAACAGAATATCCTCCTACAGATCCGTCATACAATCACTGCAATCAGAAAGTTAACACTGACTCTACACTATAATTTAATCCTCAGACCCCAATTGTCCCATTAATGTCCTTTATAGGTCCAGTTCACAGTCACTATTGAAATTTTTTTTTTTTTTTAAGATTGGCACCTGAGCTAACAACTGTTGCCAATCTTTTTTTTTCTGTTTTTTTCCCCCAAATCCACCCAGTACATAGTTGTATATTTCAGATGTGGGTCCTTCTAGTTGTGGCATGTGGGATGCCATCTCAGCGTGGCCTGACAAGCGGTGCCATGTCCGCACCCAGGATCCGAACCAGTGAAACCCTGGGCCGCAGAAGCGGAGCGCGCGGACTTAACCACTCGGCCACGGGGCCAGCACGTCACTATTGCATTTAGTTGTCCTGTCTCTAGTCTCCGTCAGCTAGAACAGTTCTTCAGTCTTTCCCTGACTTTCATGGCCTTGACACATTTGAAGATTACAGGCCAGTTATCATATAGAATGTCTCTTAATTTGGAGTTGTCTGATGTTTTCTCATGACTAAATTCAAGTTATGCATCTTTGGCAGGAGTATTGCAGAAACCATGCTGTGACCTTCTCATCACATTCTATGAGTGGTGCAGGATTTTGATTTATTTGTTCCTTTACTGAGAATGTCAGCTTTAACTATGTGATTAAGGTGGTGTCTGCCAGATTCCTCCACCACAAACTTACTCTTCTCTTTGAAATTAATAAATAGTTTGTGTAGAGGCACTTTGAAACAATGTAAATATCTCATTCTTCATTATATCTTCCATTTATTAATTTATATTAGCATGGCCTCATGACCTCCTATTATATTCAATGAGTTACCATCCTTAGATAATAGATGTTATCTTATCATGTTCAAATTGATCAGTGGAATTTCCTTCAAGCTGGCTTCTGTGTCCTTTTGTTGTTGTCACATTACTTTTTATTTTTTTATTGAGGTATAATTGACATATTACATTATATTAGTTTCAAGTGTACAACATAATGATTTGATATTTGTATACATTGTGAAATGATCACCACAATAACTAGTTAACCATATGTAACCCATGTAACCATACATAGTTAGAAAAAGTCTTTTTTTTATGATGAGAACTTTTAAAGATGTACATTAGCAGCTTTCAAATAAGCAATACAATATTATTCACTATAGCCACCATGCTGTACATTACATCCCTTTGGCTTATCTATTTTATAACTGGAAATTTGTACTTTTTGACCACTTTCACCCATTTTGCCCACTCCCACCCTCTGCCTCAGGCAACCACCAACCTGTTCTATCTATGAGCTTGTGATTTTTGTTTGTTTATTTGCTTAGATTCTGCATATAATTGTGATCACACAAAACTTGCCTTTTCCTGTTTGACTTATTTCACTTAGCATAATGCCCTCAAGGTCCATCCATGTTCTTGTAAATGGCAAGATTTCATTCTTTTTTATGGCCAAATAATATTCCATTATATGCACGTATGTGTATACACACACACACACTCAGCAATATTCCTGCCAAGAATATATTTATATATTCTTAATCCATTCATCCATCAATGGACACTTAGTTGTTTCCATATCTTGGCTATTGTAAATAATGCTGCAATAAACATAGGGGTGTATATATCTTTTCAAGCCAGTGTTTTCATTTTCTTCAGATAAATACCAAGAAGCAGAATTGCTGGATCCTATGGTAGTTCTATTTTTAATTTTTTGAGGAAACTCCATACTGTTTTCCATAGTGGCTGCACCAACTTACACTCCCACCAATAGTGCACAAGGGTTCCCTTTTCTCCACATTCTCTCTAACACTTTTTATTTCTTTTCTCTTTGATAATCGCCATTCTAACAGGTGTGAGGTGATATCTCATTGTGGTTTTGATTTGCATTTCCCTGATGATTAGTGACGTTGAGCAACGGTACTGGTATAGTACCTGTTGGCCATCTGTATGTCTTCTTTGGAAAAATGTCTATGCAGGTCTTCTGCTTATTTTTTAATTAGACTGTTTTTTTGCTTTTGAGTTTGTGAATTCTTTATACAGTTTGGATATTAACCGCTTATCAGATATAGGATTTGCAAATATTTTTCTCCCATTCAGTAGACTGCCTTTTCACTTTGTTGATGGTTTCCTTGGCTGTGCCTGTGACCTTCTGACATAGCCCTTCATTCCTAGAATACTCTTATTCTCTGGCTCAATAGGATGTCCCGAAAGTTCTGACCAAGCCCTGGAATCAATCATCTCCAGAAAGCTCTGATTCTTTTTAGTAGAAAATGACATTTACAACCCTGGATGAAAAGTGTGCTCATTGCTATTGGTGTGGGGAGGGGTGCTACTGCAAGGCCATCGCACACACATTCACGTCTGTATCTCGTTCTATATTTATTTATTTTATTAATTTACTATATTTATTGAAATCCCTGCATTCATACAGGTACAGCCAATTCCAATCTAACACCACAGACTTCATTCTAGTTTGCTCCCTTTCCATTAGATAGTGAAAATCCTGACTCCTATTTTTCTTGATATCTTTACTTTTTTGATCGATCCCTCTGTTTATAATCCATCTCCCAATGTATTCCTCCTATGTCTCCCCTGTGTAGATGCCCTCTTTACTCTGCTCAAGCTCTGAAACCTCATGCCAGACTGCCCCACACATGGGTGTCCTTTTCACCCATCTTGGGCTCTGACACTCCACTCTGGGGTGGCCCTGCACGCAAATGCCCTTCGTACTCAGTCAGCTCTAACAGCCTATGCTGCACCACCTCCAACATGGACCGGCCTCTTCTTCCCACCAGGCTCTGACTCCCCAAGGCGGGGTGAACCTCACCCAATGCTCTTCACTGGCTGCTAGGGCTCTGGTGCCCCCGCCATGCCACTCACAGCACCATGTCCACCTTGCTCTACACATGTCATGACTTGACTTCTGAGCTTTTCAGAAAGGGGAAGGGAACCTGATTGATACATTTTCAAATGCTATTTTAAAACATGGAAATTGCTCAGGAGAAAAAGAAATCACCAGAAGCTTTTGTTTAAAACTGCTAGAAAATGATTTTCAGCAAATCAAAGCACTGTTTTTAAAAATGAAATCAGTTCCAATCATGAAGAAAACGTTTATTTCCCATGAAGATCTTATATCAACCAATACACAAAAATGAATTCATTATATACTACTTTGTGGAACTTCCCCTAGTATTTGCATGGCCCCAGGCAAGGGTACAAATGGAGACTCACATACCAATAGAGAAAATACTTGAAAGTTATAAAACACATTAATAAACTTTCAAATAAAATATGTTCTATCTTCTTACTTTGACAAATTACCTTTCATAACAAAAATGTTTAAATGTATAAAAGTATGTTTTTTGTATGATCAAAAGTCAGCTAAATATCAGAGACAACTGAATTTACTACTGCACGTGTCTGGATGTTCTGTTGATGAGACAGTGATAACTGATAAATGATAAAGCAAAGGCGTACGCAATTCATTAATTCCATTTATTCCATGAAATTTACTTTTCTAGCTTTCATTCTAGCAATATCACTAAATTATGTGGTCATAATCAAAGTTTTCACGTAATTCATTTCTATTGTAATTCCAAATTAGATGACCTTTCTTGAACCGGATAAGTTTCTATATACATTTTTTTTGTTTGCTTTTTACTAATTTCAATTGGAGAAACACTACTGAGACCACAGCCACTGAAGTAAAATCTCTAAAGCATTATTTAGATTCAGAAACAAATCGTGAATTTTATGCATCATGTTCAAACATTGTAATAAAGCCACATATGACAAAATATTATAATAGCTAAATATTACAAAATATTTTAATTTCACCATATAATAATTTCTACCATCTCTTAAATCAATACCGATACCCAGGCTTTTGTGTAAAGAATCAGTGTCACACTTCATACATGTGTCTAGACCTACATGTATATCAATTTAAGAGTAATATGAATCATTTAATATTACAAGACGTTTCCCGGACGCCATATTCAATTGTTGTGAGCAAGCAAGAAAATGGATGCTGGGCAGTATTGGGATGTAATTCACTATGCAAAAATGTACTGTATTCATATTACATGACAGGAAGAAATTGACAAGTTAAATAGTTTGGTTTTTCTCTTAAGCACGTCTACTGCTCAAATCCTTCCCTCAGAAATAACGTTTGTGAAAAAAAAAAAAAAGAAATAACGTTTGTTTCTGATGTTGGCAGTGGCGCAGCCTACAACCTTCACCCCACCTAGACAGGTCACCTTTTATTTTGAGGACATGGAGCAAGGGATGAAGAGATGAATTTAAGATTAGAGGTCATGCTGTGCCTCAGCTGAAACAGTCTCACAGGCAACACACAGTCCATGGGTTTCTTAACACATTTGTATTTGTGTCTGTGTGATAAAGGGAGCCCCCTGAGGCCTGAGGCCCAAGGCAAAGGCCCCTTTGCTGGGGTCTAAGGACGGTAATGTTATGCTGTCTATAGTGCATGAAGTGCTGTGTAAAATAAGAGATGAAGTTATAAGACATGGCATGTTGCTTCATAAGAGTTTGAAATCAAACTAGGGAGAGGGAGAGAGTACCATAAAGTGAACAAACACAATAAGACAGAAAGTTGCCCACATGTTCAGAAATATGAAGCTCTTTGTATGTACCCACAGCATCGCTCGGAATCCCAGACTGCCCCAAGGGTGGGGACTGTCTCCACAGCCCTGGAGCCTTGCAGATCACCTGGTACAAAATCAAGGCACAATAAATGTTGAAAAGAAAAGAAAAGAGCATATGGCCCCTGAATTGATGAACTCAAGCTTCTGAAGCCTTAAAAATAAGCCCCCCTCGCCCCAATTTGTCCTGCACCTCTTTCTCTTTCTCCCATCTACCCTCCTAATTCTTGTCCTCCCAAAGGCATACTCTTAGGCATTAACCTCATCCATTCTCTTAGTTCAAGACTGCGATGCATATTTGATATTTTTCCTCCTATTTTATTTTCTTTTAATTAATGTTTACCATGGGCGTGTTGTACCTAGTTATATACACATTAACCATTTAAGTGACATTAGGAAAATTTTTCCTACACATCCTATATGATTCCATTTTTGTAAATAAGTTTCCGACTAGGAAGTGAGTCACAGAAAGCTTTAACTTTGTTAAAGATGTTTTTACAACAAAGTAACATTCTTGAGGTGACTTTCTAGATCCATTAAAAACATAAGTCTTAACCATGCCCAGTAAGGAAGAGAAAAGAAATAGCTAATGTGAAATGAACCCAAATCGTTCCTCATCTGTTTTGGAACATGGAGATCCATATGCACAAACACTCCCGTAAACACAGGCATGCTCCAATTCACCCTCTTAAATGCCTGATATTTGATCCTATCTGGGTTTAGCTCTGCTTGCTTTAATTATGATCAAAAGCTGAGAGCAGAGAATTTTTCCAGATATTTGTCAAGCACCCACAAAGTTCCTAGTACCATATGAGGTCCTCGGAACACGGTGTACAGAGAAGGCAGTCCTCATCTCAAAGAGCGTATAATCTAAGAAGAGAGGAAATAAGAACATACAATTACAGTAACTACAACATGAATAGGTCAAAGACTGTATTTGCAAGTTACAGAATGGGTTGAATAAACTCGTCTTACCTAAACTCTTGTTTGCACAAAAACGTACACAAAAGGAAAGAAAGAAACCAACTGAGAGCATGATACATTCATTTAATTTTTTTTCATTAAGGTAAAATTTACCTACAGTGAAGTACATAGATCTTAAGTGTACAATTCAATGAGCTTTTTAACAAATGTACATGCTGTCTAACAAAATATCAGTTATGATATACAATATTTCCCTCACCCCAGATAATCCATTAACTTCTGTAGGATCTATATAGTAATATCCCCCCCATTCATCTTTGTTTTTAGTAATTTGTGTTTTCTCTCCTCTTTTCTTGGTCAGTCAATTTTATTACTTATTTCAAAAAACTAACTTTTAACTGTTAGTCTCCATTGCTTGTCCGTTTTCTGTTTTATTGATTTCTGCTCTTTATTATTTTTTCCTGTACTTTTTTAGGGGGAGACTTTAATTCACTCCTCTTTTCTAACTTCTTAAGGTAGAAATTGAGATCATTGATTTGAGAACTTTGCCAATTTCTAACATAAGCATTAAAAAAAATGAATTACCTTCTAAAGATTTCTCATAACTTTTGATGTTATTTTTTATTATTATTCAGTTTGAAGTATTTTCTAATTTCCTCTGATTTTTTCTTTGACACCTGGGTTATAGAAGAAATACATTGTTTAATTTCAAAATATATGGAGTTTCTTTAGGTATTTTATTTGCAATTAATTTCTAATTTAATTCCATCATGTTGTGAAAATATACGCTGTAAGATTTAAATCTTTTGAAATTTATTGAGAATTATTTTATGATCCAGCATATGGTCTAACTTGACAATCCTTCTTACTTACTTTGAAAGAATTCATATTCTGCAGCTGTTGAGTGAAATATTCCATAAATCTCAATCAAGTTGGTTGAATTATCTGTTACATCCTTGTTGGTTTTTGTCTACTTGTTTAATCTACTTGTTATATTAATTATCAAGAGAGGGTGTTAAAAATTGTGAATTTGTCTGTGTCTCCCTTTTGTTCTCTCAGTTTTGCTTCCCATATTTTGAAGTTCTATTATTAGGTTTGTAGCTTAGGATTTTTATGTCTTCCTGTTGACTTCATCCTTTAGCCATTGTAAATGCTCTTCTTTATCTCTGCTGACATTCTTTATCTTGAAGTCTACCTTGATGTTAATATAATCACAACTGCTTTCTTATGCTTATTGCTTCATGGTATATCTTTCCTCATCCTTTTACTTCGAACTTATCTATGTGTTTAGATTTTACTTTTGAAGTGCATTCTATTGTAGACAGTTGTCTGGGGGGTTTTTTTTAATCCATTGTGACAATCTTTTCCTTTTAACTCAAGAGTTTAATCCATCTATAGTGAATATAATGATTGATATGGTTGGGATTGTGTTTACCATCTTGCTTTTAGTTTTCTCTATGTCCCATCTATTATTTCCTCTCTTTACCCTTTTTCTTTTTCTTTTGGCTTAATCAAATATTTTTGATATTCCATGTTAATTCTTCAATTTTTTTGTTAGCTATCTTTGAATTATTTTCAGTGGTTGCTCTAGGGCTTACACTACGTACCTTTAACTTACTGCAGTCTAATTAGGTTTAATATGGGACACATAAAATGTAAGAGAGTATACAACACAATTCCATTCCTATCCCTCCATATTTTGTGCCTTTTTTGTGTTATATGTGTTATATTTTATTGCTACATGTTATAAATCCCACTATGCAATGTTACTATTTTTGCTTTAAATAATATCCTTTCTAAAAGAGATTTAGCAGTCTAATGTGTGTTGTTGAAATCCCAGAAGAAAAGAAGAGTGAATGGAGAAGAAAATACATTTGAAGAAACAATGGCTAAAAATTTCCCAAATTTTGTGAAAAAGATGTTGTTAGACACAGATCTATCTACAACGCATAGTGAACCCAAGCTGAACAAAGACAAAACACACACACCCCAAGCTGGAGAAAAAGAGATACATTACATACAAGGAAACAATAAGAACCATTGAATCAGCTAAATTCTCATTAGAAACAACAGAGGCTACAAGACAATGAACACCTCAAAGTGCTGAAAAGAAACAGGAAAAAGCTGTCAGAATAGAATTCTAAATGCAGCTAAAATATCTTTCAAAAATAAGAGTGAAATTTTGTTTTCCTGTATTTATGGGGTAAAGCGTTCGTGCAAATCCTTCCACAGATGACTATTATGAAATCTGGACAAAATATTTTAGACTGGCCCTGAGCTAACATCCATGCCCATCTTCCTCTACTTTATATATGGGACGCCTACCACAGCATGGCTTGACAAGCAGTGTGCAGGTCCGTGCCCGGGATCCAAACTGGAGAACCTCGGGCCACTGAAGCGGAGCGCATGAACCCAACCGCTGCACCGCTGGGTGGACCCCCAAAATATTTTTTAAAAGACAAGTATTTGAAGACATTCGAAAGAAACCAAAGGAGAATTTGCACTTGAAAATCCACACTTGAAATGGGTTAGAATTGTGAGTTTGTGGTGTTTTGACCTTAAAAGTTTCCCCCAAACTCAGTATATCCAGAAGTAGAAAACTGAAGCCTTACTCATTCGCTGTGACAGAGGACAGAATTCAAGCCTGAGAGAGCAGCTATAAATTTAGGAGCACAATCCTAGAAGTGCCAGAATGTCAAACTCTTATACATATGCCCGTATCCCAGCCCATCCACTAAAATATGAGTTCGTGGGAGATACTGATGGGACGACAACAGTTTTACTCTGGTTAGATTAACTGCCTCTTAAAACAGAAAAATAACAATCCTTAGAAGAATATAAAAGTATCCAGTGTTGCTACTATGTATTATCTATAATAGTCTCTTTTTTTTTTTTTTTTTTTGAGGAAGATTAGCCCTGAGCTAACCTCTGCTGCCAATCCTCCTCTTTTTGCTGAGGAAGACTGGCCCCGAGCTAACACGTGTGCCCATTTTCCTCTACCACAGCATGGCTTGCCAAGCAGTGCCATGTCTGCACCTGGGATGCGAACCAGTGACCCTCGGGCCACCAAAGTGGAATGTGCTAACTTAACCACTGTGCCACTGGGCCGGCCCCTATAATATTCTCTTTTTAACCAAAAATTACTAGCCCCACACACAAAAAAACAGGATAGTATGACCCACTCAGGAAGAAAGGAAGTCAATAGACAGTGATTCCAAGTGGGCCCAGATGTTGTACATAGAAGTCAAAGATTTCAAAGCACCTATTATAAAAAATTAAAATAAAATTTGTTCAAAGAATTTTTTTAAATGTGGTCTCAATGTGTGAACAGATAGATTATCTCAATAGACATGTGAAAATTTATTTTTTAAAAAAGAACAAGGGGCCAGCCCTCTGCATAGTGGTTAAGTTCGGCACTCTCCGCTTTGGTGGCCCAGGTTTGCAGGTTCACATCCCCAGTGCAGACCTACACCACTCATCAGCCAAGTTGTGGCAGTGACCCACATACAAAACAGAGGAAGATTGGCACAGATGTTAGCTCAGGGCTAATCTTCCTCAAGCAAAAGAAGAGGAAGGTTGGCAACAGATGTTAGCACAGGGTGAATCTTCCTCAGAAAAAAAAGAACAAATAGAAATTCTAGAGTGAAAAGAAAATGATAGAAATGTACAGTTCACTAGATGGACTCAACATCACATTTGAGATGGTGGAAGAAACAATTAGTGAACTCTAAAGAGATCAAAAGAAATTATCCAATATTAAGAATTAAGAGAAAAAAGATTGACCATTTTTAAAACCTGTGGGACAATGTAATTGGAGTCTCAGAATAAAAGAAGAGAGAGGAGGGGACAGGAAAAATATTTGATGAATAGCGGCTGAAAATTTCCCAAATTTGGTGGAAAGTATTAACTTGCAGATCCAAATAAGCCCAACACACCCCAAGCAGCACAAATAAAATGAAAACCACACTTAGTACATCAGAGTCAACTGCTGAAAACCAAACATAATGAAAAAAATCTTAAAAACACCTATTTTGTCTGGTTTTCTTATTCTAGGTAGAAGGAGAGGAAATTCAAGATCAACTACTCCAGTAATGGTTGGAAGTAGATGTCCTCTACATTCCTTTTGGTCTGGCTCTCACAAGACCAGCTGATTAACTTGTATCCATTCTACCTTTATTTCTATTATGTTCTGAATACAGGCCCCATCACTTACTTTTAGGATTGCTCTGTACATCCTATGACTACTCCCTTGAACTCGTCTGTATTAGTCAGCTCAGGCTCTTATAACAAAATACCATGGACTGAGTGACTTAAACAACAGACATTTATTTCTCACAGTTCTGGAGGCTGGTAAGTCGAAGATTAAGGTGCTGGCAGATTCAGTTCCAGGCAAAGGCGCTCTTCCTGCTTGTAGATGGCTATCTTCTTGCTCATATGGTGGAGAGAAAAAGAGTTTAGTGTGTCTTCCTCTTCTTATAAAGACACTAATTCCAGCATTCTTCCCCTCTCTCATGACTTCACCTAAATCTAATTACCTCCCAATGGTCCCACCTCCAAATACCATCACATTGAGTATTTTGGAGGGACACAAACATTAAATCCCTAGCACTGTCATTGGTCCTCTTAAAGCAATGAAAACAATCTGTTCTGCTACTTTTGCTGGATTTTTGGTTAAGTCTTTAGCATTTAAAAAATAAACTCTGGACCAGCCCCAGTGGCCTTGTTGTTGAGCTTGGCTTGTTGTGCTTCAGTGGCCTTGATTCTATTCCCGGGTGCAGACCTACACCACTCCTCTGTCAGTGGCCATGCAGTGGTGGAGACTCACATACAAGAAAAAAGGGGAAGATTGGCAGCAGATGTTAGCTCAGGGCTTCCTCAGCAAAAAAAAAAAAGAAAGAAAGAAAGAAGAAAAAAACTAATTCCTTGGATGTCTCTTAAGGCAAAATAAACTTTATTCATTTGTTTGTTTACTTGAGAAACAAGATGCATTTGAGGACTTGAGTTTAGGAAGCCTGAGGGGAGAAACAATTTTAAACAGTTGTCAAATGTTCCAGAATGGTTCTTTGGACCTTTCCTTTCACTCTTTTATCTCTTTCTGGGTCACTGTCATATAAGTTGGAATAAGAATATGGCTTACCATATGGTTAAAATAATCATGGAAGAAGGGAAAAAAATTCTTGCCTAAAACGTTCTGCTTCCTTCCCCTCTTTACGAAGATCAGATGATAAGCTCTGTTAGCATCTTCTTAGCCCACAACCACCATTGACATGTCACTTCCCAATCTGCTCTTCCTTTACTTAGAAGAGAAAGTTCTTCTCTTAGTGAGGGCCAAATATAATACAAAAAAAAATTATTTAACTGGACTCATCCTTTTATTTCCAAGACTGATTTAATTGTGGTAGCCTAGGCTGATACTGGAACAAAACTGAAACAATCCAAATCTGAAAACAAATTGCACACATTTGCTGAATTCGAGTACTACATTTAACTGCTCTTCAAATAAATTTAAAGGATTTTAAAAAGTACTTTACTGGTTCAAGTTGGAAATGAATATGTAGCTGTTTTTATAAAACTACTGAGTAAATTGGATCCACAAAAATATTCTCCAGAACAACCTGAAGCAAAGGGATATTCGTTTGGTTAAGTTTCTAACGCTTGGAAAAGAAAGGCAGTGTTTTTACCTTGAGCATTTATGGAACATCTCTGGGAGAACTGGAAGTTTTGATTTGTTTTGTTTTGTTTTTGTTTTGTTCACTACCTTTAACACAATGGTGAATGGTATGCCATAAGTGAAGAACAGTGGATGAAAAAATTGAGGGAGAGAAAGGGCCATGCTGGAACTCTGCGGGTCCAGCCACACAGCACGATGGCGTTCCCCCAAACCAGAGTCAGCACATTTCAACAGAACCAGACTCTAGTCTGAATTTGGTGACTGGTGTTTTCATTTGTAATTCTAATCAGATTTTTATTTGTTCTGCACTTTCTTTTTGGCACTCCTAATTATTGACACAAGGGACAAGTTAGTCAAATTTGTGGCTAAAATTGGGATGCCTTGTACCTGACAGGACTTCGTGTTTATCTTTTGTAGCCTAGAGTATAAGATTCCATCCAAAATTCAGCAAGTGAGATGTTTAAGATGGAATGGGTGGAGATGGAATTTTCCAGCCCTTAAAAAGGGCAAGAGGACACGAAATGTGTATTCTTGTACTTTTAATTTAGATTTATTTACTTTTCTATGCACGTTTTACCCATGTGAAATATGAAGGGAAAATTACTTGACTTTGGATCTTTGTAAATTCCAAATTCCTTTGGCTGTAATACAGAGAAATTTTGAAAACTGGTCCAAATTGTTAACTGTCTGTCAATTTGATTTTGCTCTCCACATTGAGACAGACTTGACAAGCTTGTGAGAGGACCTGAGGCCTCCTCAGTTTTCCTCCACTTTCTCTCTCACGAAGTTCCCTTCCTGCATATCCAAGCATTCTCAACTTTTTCCCTCTCCCCTCTGCCCCAAATTCTGAACATTAGTTTTTCCCCTGTTTTCTCAGCCAGAGTGCAAAGAGCAGGCTTTTCTCCTCTTGCTCCAAGGAGCCTAAGCTCTGCTCACTTGGAGGTAAAGCAGCCTCAAAGCCTGGCTTTAAGAACAAAGCATTAACGGAACCAAATAATTTTTTAAATTAAACTAGGGGTCAGCCAGGTGGTGTAGTGGTTAAGTTCTCGCGCCCTGTTTTGGCAGCCCAGGGTTTGCTGGTTGGGATCCTGGGCATAGACGTGCAAACGGGTCATCAAGACATGCTGTGGCGGCATCCTGCATACAGGAACTAGAAGAACTTACAACTATGATGTACAACTATGTATTGGGGCTTTGAGGAGGAAAAAAAAAGTTAAAAATATTAAACTAAAAAATTGCTATATACCTGTATCTGGGATGTGTGGCCACCAGGTTCACTGAGCCAATACCTGGGTGTCTGAGGGAAAACTTACATTTTTAGGTGAAGGAAGAGTGTTTCTTGTCATATGGAGGTTTCTCAACCCTATTAGAGAACCCTCTGCATGGAGGTCAGCCCAGTAAAGAATTTCTGTGAACTGTTAAACTTCACTTACAAAGTAAATCAGTCTCCCCCGCAAGCAGATAGCTTACCCCTAAGATCAGGGCCACACGTTTCATGGCCAGTTATAAGATCCGAGTCTACACAGTAAGCAACGTGAGGTCACGGCAATTGTTAGTTGTTTGTGGTTGTGACGTGGGGGCAGTGTAAACAGCTGATCTGGATCAAGACAGCTGAAAGGCCCATGGACAATCGTGTAATTTAGTTCTTTTCATTTCCATCATCTGTGCGGGAGAGGAATCGCTGGAAAACTCTACACAACTGACTTTACCTAAGAGTTTTCATATGTGGGTCACCACAAAAATTATCTGGAAGCTTTGTGAAAATGCTGATTTCTAAGCCCCACTTCACAGATTTGAGTCAGCAGGATGGCTTTGAAATTTATGTAATTTGAAAAGGCTCCCTGGGTGATTAGTGATCAGCTAGGTTTTTGGGATCCAATGCTTTCATTTCTGTTCTTAAATAGTATAAAACAATGATTAAATTAGATTAGGATAATAATATACTAAATGGGAGCTGAATATCTACATGACTCAACTCAGTGATTTTGCATAATGGCCAAAATAATGTTGGCAAAGTCAGGAAGTTTTTACTTCCATTCTTTATGGATTCACGGCTGTCTATAGAGCTAGCCTGGCTCTGGAGAGCTTTCTCAGTTAAGCTGCTCTTCCTTCTCCCCACCATCCCCTTCATCTGAAAAAAATTTACTTCATTCCCCAATAAAATATCTTTACTGTTATTGTTAGATTACACAAAGCAGTGTATGTATGACCAAAACTTTAAACACAAAGTAAAAATAACGAAAAGTAATTATAATTTCAAACTCTACCATATTCAGGTAAGTCCCCTTAATTTGGAATCCATCCTTTCATAAAACTATGTACACATGGAAATGCATTCCCCTGAATATATATTTATATAGCTGTTTTAGATTAGATTACCGATCAGAAATATTAACTCCCTCTCCTACCCCCATATCCATGGTTATAGTACACTTCCCTATTCCCTGACTTTGTCACTCCTTTTGGTCAATAAATGACAATGTGCCAGTTTCAAGCCTAGGCTTAAAGATGCCTCTCATGTCTCCTCTTGACCTCTTGAGCTTCTGCCATTCCCTGAGAAGAGCCTGCCCCAGCCCTGCCACTGATCTCACACTGAGCAAAGCCTTCTCTGCCAGCCCAGCCAAGCCAGAGATGTAGAAGATAAATAAACGCTTATCACTCTGTATCACTGAGAGTTTGCAGTTCTTTGTTATACAACAATAGAGAGTCAATGAAAAACTTTTTTAAGATAATAAGTTATGTAATATTATTATGCATGCATAAACACTATATTTTTTCAGGTTTTGTTGCTGATTTTGGTTTGTTTGTTTGCATACTACATCTCCCCATTCTCCTTACCACACGCTCTCCTCCAACCCCCATGTAACCAATGTTATCAATCTAGGCTGTATCTTTCTATACCTTTCTCCATTTTCATAAAATTATACACAAATATACAAACACATACATAGAGAAGAATCGTCATTGTTTGTTTTACAAAAATGGGTTAACATTTCTATTATGATATATCATGAAGCAGAAGTGTAGGTACATATATATGTCATATATTTGTTACAAGTATATGACAGAAGGATACAAACTTCTCTCAGGATAAGGAAAAGCTTGCCTGAGGCAATGATATTTAAGCTGAGCCATGAGGATGGTGTTATGAGCTGAATTATATCCCCTCCCCAAAATTCATATGTTGATGTCCTAACCCTCAATACCTCAGGATGTGACTGTGTTTGGAGATAGAGTTCTTATTAAAGAGGCAATGAAGTAAAAATGGGGTCATGAGGGTGGGACCTAATCCATTATGATTTGTGTCCTTTTAAGAGGAGAAAGTGTGGATACTAACACACAGAAGGAGGAGTATGTGAAGATGCAGGGAGAAGGCAGCCAGCCGAGAGCCAAGGTGAGAGACCTCAGAAGAAGCCAACTCTGCCAACACCTTCATCTCAGACCTCTAGCCTCCAAAACTGTGAGAAAACAAATTTCAGTTGTTTAAGCCACCTGGTACTTTGTACGGCAGCCCCAGCAAACTAACGCACATGGATAGGAGTGATCCGTTACAAAGACAAAGGAAAAAGGATACTTACACATTCTGGTGGAAATGTGAATTTTAGCAGCTTTTTTGGAGAGCAATTTGGCAAGTCATTAAAAATTTGTTTCCAGTTATTTTGCCATTACAACAGTGCAATTAAAAATATATACATGCATTTATCTTCCCTTGCTGAATGGGCTTTTATTTCTATGGACAAATTCCCGAGAGTAAAAATGTTGGCACCAGATCATTAAAAGAAATGCTTTTCTTATGGGTTCCCCAGAGTTCTCTTGTTCCTGCTATTACACTATACAATTGCTGCTCTCAAAATATTTCATTTCCTAAAACTCAAGCAGCATATTGAGTATGAAAATCAGTTAGGAAAATCACTCTCAACAAAATAAAAGGTGGCAAACTTACATAACCATGCAGATTATAACCATTTTCTATTGCTGCATAGCAGATTACTACAAGTTTAGTGGTTTAAAACAACAGACATTTATTATTTCACAGTTCCTGTGGGTCAGGAGTCTAGGAATGGCTTAGCTCGGTCTGCTGCAAGGCTAACATCAAGGTGTTAGCCAGGCTGTGTTCTTATCTGGAGGTTCAACTGGGGGTAAAATCCCCTCCTAAGCTCATTTGGGCTGTTGGCAGAATTCAGTTCTTGGTGGTTGTAAGACTGAGGGCCCCAGCTATGTAGCTTTCCCCAACATTGCCGTTTACTTCATCAAGCCAGCAAAGAGAGCCTGTAAAGTGAGTCTGCCAGCAAGACAGAGTCTTGCATAATGGGATCACAGGAGTGGCATGTCATCACCTTCATCATATGCTATTGGTTAGAAGCAAGTTACAAGTCCTGTCTACACTCAAGGGGAGGCAATCACACAAAGGTATGAACGTCAGGTGACAGAGACCAAGGGAGCCACCTGACAATCTGCTGCCACACAGATTTAAAACCTTCTTTGTCTGTGAACTAAGACATACACTCCTTTTACTTGGTTCTCTACTAATCAGATTTAACAGTGTGCTAGATTTCACAAAACAACTCAGTAAAGACACATGACGTTTCTTGCTCCCTTCCTGGACTTTCTATGCCTTGATGTTGCTTTCACTGGCTTTGTTACAATTAAATTCAAATCAGTAAACATTTGTTGAATACTGTCTAAATAACAATCTTTTCAGAGGTTGTGAGAGGTCCGACGGCTTCCATTTTCGAGGCTACTGTTATACTAAAAAATTTGAAGGAATGCCTAATAAGGGTTAGAGCACTGCTGTGTATTTTAAATGGGAATTTTAGAACTGAAAAATGCAATACCTGAAATAAAAAATTCACTGGATGGACTTAACATCAGAACAAAGTTGAGAGTAGAAAGAATCAGTTTCAAGTTAGATCAATAGAAATCGTCCAATCTGAAAAACAGAAAGAAAATTTTTGGAAAAATTAACAAAGTCTTAAAAATCTGAGGGAAAATATCAAAAGGGCTTACATACAGGAATGAAGAGAGAAAATGGAGTAGAAAAAATATGTGAGCAAATGATGGCAACAAAACTTCCCAAATTTGGTGGAAGACACAAATATACAGATTCAAGAAGCTTAATAACCCCAATCAGGGTAAATACAAGGAAAACCACATCTAGGCATATTCTAGTCAAACTGTTTGCGATAGACAGTTTCTGACGTAGCTTCCAGTGACCCTAAACTCCCGGTATTCGTGCCCTTGTGTAATCCCCTCCTCTTACTACAGTCTCAATCTTGTGGTTTGCTTTTCATGAATAGAATACAGAAAAGTTATGGGATATAACTTCTGTGATTAGATTACAAAAATTGTGACTTTCCTCTTGGTAGTGCATTCTCTTTCTCATTCTCTCTCTCTACTCCCCTCTTGCTTGCTTTCCTGAAACAAGTTGCTTCGTTATAAGATGCTCTATGGAAAGGACCATGTGGCAAAGAACCGAGGGAGGTTCTGGCCATTAGCTCTTGAGAGACTGACACACCTGGCTGACAGCCCACAGGAATTGAATGTTGGCAACAATCACATGAGTGAGCTATGTGCAAATTCTTCACATTCAGGCCTGAGAAGGCTGTAACCTATGAGAGATAAAAACCAGAGGACCCCAAAAGCTTTGCCCAGATTCTGAATTCCTGACTCACGGAAACTGTAAGATAATAAATATGTATTATTTTAGTTGCTAAGTTTGGAAATAATTTGTTACACAGCAACAGATAACCAATATATTGCTGAAACCAAAAATAAAGAGAAAACTGTGAATGCAGTCCAAAGAAAACAATACATTACATACAAAAGGAAAAATTATTCAATGACTTTAAACTTTCCAAAAGTTATGGGGGCCAGAAAACAGTGAGAGATATTTTTCGAGTGCTTAAAGAATGAAAATATCAATTCAGCATGCTGTATCTAGCAAAAATATCCTATGAGAATTAAAGAAAACTTTAAAATTTTTCAAGTTTTCAAATAAAGGCAAACTAGGAGATTTCCTTACCACCAGAAGTACACTACAGGGAATGCTAAAGGGAACTCATCAAACTGAAGGGAAATGACACCAAAGGGAAGCTCAGATCTTCAGGAATGAATTAGGACCATCAGGAATGGTAAATATCTGATAAATATACATGACTATTTTCCTCTTAATTTATTTAGAATAAACATGATTGTTTAAAGCAAAAATTACAGCATAATTTTTGGAGTTTATAATGTATATAGATGTAATATACATGATAGCTAGAGCATACAGGATGGCAAATAGAGGGTTAAATGAACCTATACAAATGAAGATTTATACATTTTATGTAACATGATACATTAAATACAAGCAGACTGTGAAAAGTTAATGATGTATATTGCAACCTATGGAGTGAACAATTAGAAATTAGTGCAAAAAAGTATAGCTAAAAAGCCAATAGATAAAGAAAAATATAATTCAAAAAAATATTCAAATAATCCAAAGAAGGTAGAAAGTGAGAAAATAACAAAACACAACAAAAAAAACAGAGGAGACAAACAGAAATAAATAATAAAACATCAGACTTAAATCAAACCATATCAATCATTACATTATATGTTAATGGACTAAACACTCCAAAAAGGGGGCAGGGAATATCATAACAGATTAAAAAGCAGGACCCAACTCAGAGATATATTTAAAACAATGCTTGTTAACTTTTATCCAGCATTTCTAGGTTTTTTTAGCAGAAAGATTTTCAGGATTATTATTTTTCTGGACCAGAAATCTTGACATCCTCTTTTACGTGAGAATGGTAGGAAGGGGAAGTGAATGACAGCAATTGGTACACATCAACTCATTCCCTAAGTCCTATCCCTGCTTGGTGGACAACCTTAAATAATAGAAGAAGAGGAAGTTTAGAGGAAAATGATGTCCTGGATGTCTAGACCGATTGGTGATTCTCAGAAAGAGACATGTTGTGCACCAATGTTTAAAGTCTAAAGATTTTAAATTATCTTTTTTTCTTTTGTTTCTCATTTGAGCACCTTTTTTTGAGCACCTTCCTGCCAAGTACTGTGCTATGAATTAGAAATATGGAAAGGAAAAAAATAGACATAATCCTTGTCCTTAAGAAGAAGCCCAAGTGGGTAAATAAACATTCAAGAACTAGCCAAATAATTATTTAATAGCCATTTCGACAACTGTTAAGTATAAGTTACCATGAGAGCCAGGCTGTAGATGACTTCAGCAGAGGTGCCAAGACTCATCCATTTGGAACACTTAATTACCTTGTAGAATAAAAAATAAAACTCAATGAGTGGCAACAAACCTCATTCCCCATGCTATCATCAGTTTTCTGGATTAACCTGAATTGATTACTAGAAATTTCCGAGTTTTAGAAATCAGTGACTACACACTACTCTCTTACTGTCTGAATGGGGAAGCCTTATGCTACAGCATATGCTCCTCCCCTGGAATCCAGGAGCTATGGCTCCTTGATATGAATATTGGCTATCCTGTATATGCTTTTAGTGTGCCATAAACCTTTGGTACTTCTTATGGAAGAAATAAAATGGCACATGAGCATCACTCAGGGTCCAGTTCAAAAGAGAGAAACTACACAAATTGTTTCCACAGAGAGAATTTAACCTAAATAATTATTAGTCATTTGTAGGGAACTAAAAAGGCAAACATGGAAGCTAACCTGTCACAGAGATGGTAACTATAGGAAGGAACTACCGCTCTTAGGGCTGAGGGGACAAAAGGAAGACATTGGGATTATTAAAATGTAGAGGGCTGGAGGAGGAGTCCACGGAGCTGGGACTTAGTCCTTTGAGGAAGGACACCGCACAGCTGGTGTTATATCTCTGAGTTTGCGTTAAGGCTGGTACTGGGAATAGGGAAAAACTGCAGACAGAAACCAGTTGGTGCTACAGCATTTACCTGTCACTGTCAAGGTAAAGAATCATTGCTGTGATGACAATGACAGTAAACAGGGAGGAGCAAGTGCCTTTTTTCTCCACCTCCAGTTTCCCTCTAGCATTCCCTATGCTCGAAGCCTAAGCAGGGGCAGCTGGAAAAGCAAAAACTGTGATTTGCAGGGTCCAGCAGCACAAAGCAGAGAATAGAAAGGTGTGTCTGCTGCAGAAGCTAGTTAATAACTGTCACAATGTGACAGAGCAAATTAAAACTGCAGAACTGAAGACAGTGAGAACTTGAGAAGCTGAGAGTAGAATGACCAGGGCGTTGAACGGGCATGGGCAGGATGAATTTGCTGACTTTTATCCAGTGAGTGTCCTTTCTTTCCCTTTAGTTCTTTACCATTTGGGAACTTGGAGCAGGAGCTGCTAAGAATGAGTTAAAAATACTCATTCATATTACAGTTTTTTTTTTTAATTAGGACCATCTCAAATATGCCATAATGCTTGCCCTCCCTCTGATTTCCCCAACAACATTGTCTGGACTTTCTCCTCATAGACATCACCCTGTTATCTGGTACTTAGACTTTCAGGAACCTCAACTCTGGAACACCTGTGAGCCTGATAAAAAGCCTAAAGTAAATGCAGCAAGAGCTTGCAGCTAGTTTGAAATAGATGTCATTAAAGTCATACACTTTATCTCCATCCAGACAAAGAATATTTAAATTAATATTACACTTAATACTTACTTCTCTGGTTTCCCTTGGCAACCATGCAGGAGTGGCTGAACAGAAAGGAAGAGGAAAAAAAAGTTACATCATTCTGGTAGCTTCAAGAAGTTACCATGAAGAAGAGAGATGCAACAAGAAAGAAGACAGCATTATCACCACCAAAAGCAGAATAACAGCATGCAATGTGGAAGTAAGTACTCAGCCCTACAAACCACACAATTTCAGCCCTATAAACCACACAATTTCAGAAGCATCAGTGAGGGAAAAGACAGCCCCACTGTGAATCAAGACAGTATAGCAGTATGGCAGTATTCGGGAAACAGAGTGATTAAGTTCTACCTGCCTCATCCCCCTGAGGCATGTCATTTTATCACAGATCGGAATAGCTATGTGTCTGTTTGTTTATCACTGCATGTCCAGTGCCTGGAATAAGACAGAGATTCAATAAATGAATCGTGGACAACCACATTGACACCAAATCCCAAAAAGTGTTAAAAATTATGATGAAAATATTCTAGTGGCAAATGCAAAGATCTATCAATTGCATTTTGAAAAGTCACTATTATGATGTCACTATGTGAGGGCTACAGAAAGTAGGACCAGAGAGAGTTATTTACTTCAAAAACAAAAATGCACTGATGCAGACTGCTACCCTGATTCTCAATGGGCTAAAATGAGGATTTGGTTCATTATTATTTACTTAAGGAAGACCAGTATTTCTCCCTCTCAACTAGTCTATTCGGCAGCTTTTGTTTTGTTGCCATTCAAAGGCTCTTCTGTTAGGATGGATGTAGTAGAAGCAATAGGTACATAATGAACAATTATATGATTATCTCACAAGTAGAGAGGGCAGAAGAGATGTTTTAAGAACAACTTTGAAAGCCATCTCCTATTTGGTGTAACCAGAGGATGCTAAAAATTCAAGACAATCTAAAAGGTTGCAATTGGAAAAAGTCTGGTTCATTTAACATTAAAAGGCTGTATAGGCTTTAGACTTTAACTTTTTAAGTCCAAAGTTAAGCTTTTTAAGAGACAGTCATCAAATTAACACTCACATCAAGAACAACTATAACGCAAGATTTTTTTTTTTTTTAAAGTCAGTTATTTGAAGATATTCAAGAGCAATCAAAGCAGCCAGGGCAAGGAAGTCAAGATCCTAGAGGAAAGGAATACAAACTAGAATAAACTAGACACTTGCCACTAATTTTTCCTCTCAGGGCATTTGCTGTTTCATAGCTGGAAGATAGAGACACAGCAAAAAGCAGTGGCCATGCGCTTTTAGCAATCTCATGGGGATGGGAAGACAAAAATTGGGATTCAAGATAGGTAGAGCAACCAGGATCCCAGAGAGAACAGAATCACAGAGAAATGAGTATGACATTCTGCAAGGATTTTGACTGAAGGAATTTTCTGAATCCTAAGTCTCTGGGCAATGGGGAAAGGTGGAGGAATAATAACAGCAAAACACACACACACCAAAAAACCTCAAAGTTATTAAAGTGTTTCAAGGATAGCTATAGATTAGGGCAGTCTTGGAGGGCTAAACAGACAAAAACAGGAGTTCAGAGCCTGAAATGGAGAAGGAATCCTTGACAATATGCCAATTTTTAAGCAGAGATCACTGACTGACTAGTCCCTAGGTTAAAGGCTACAACAGTAATCTATCATCCCTTACAAAGCTTTAAACCCAGCCTCCAACCATCTCAAAGTCTGACAGGAATCAATGTAATCTGTCTCTAGTTAAATGAGAGCATGAAGAAAATTTAATCATCCTTAGGGGCAGCCCTGTGGCCAAGTGGTTGGATTTGCACACTCTGCTTTGGCAGCTTGGGGTTTTGCCAGTTCAGGTCCTGGGCGTAGGCCTGGGGCCACTTGTCAGGCCATGCTGGGGTGGTGTCCTACATGGGGGAGCTGGAGGGAACTGCAGCTGGAGTACACAGCTATGTGCTGGGGAGCTTTGGGGAAAAGAAGAAGAAAAAATTTAATCATCTGTAGAGGAAGATAACATCATCCAGTGCCTCTAAATAGTTTCACATACAAATTCCACATTCAATCAAAAATGTCCTGGATGGGGCTGCCCCAGTGTCGCAGCAAAGTTCACATGCTCTGCTTTGGCAGCCTGGGATTTGCTGGTTCGGATCCCAGGTGCAGACCTATGCACCACTTTTCAAGCCATGCTGTGGGAGGCGTCCCAAATATAAACTAGAGGAAGACGGGCACAGATGTTAGCCCAGGGCCAATCTTCCTCAGCAAAAAGAGAAGGCTTGGTGGCAGATGTTAGCTCAGGGCTAGTCTTCCTCAAAAAGAAAAAGAAATGTCCTTGACCAAACTATTGAAAAACAAAAACAGACAGTAGAAATACTCAGATGACCCAAATTTTGAAGTGATCAGATACATAATTTAAGATATCTTGATTAATATGTTCAAGAATATCAAGAGAATGATACAGAAAATGCATGAAAATGTGGAGAAGTTTTATTAGACAACTAAGATATATAAAAATAAATCAGGTGGCCGGTCCCATGGCTGAGTGGGTAAGTTCATGCACTCCACTTCAGTGGCCCAGGGTTTCGCCAGTTTGAATCCTGGGCACGGACATGGCACCGTTCGTCACACCATGTTGAGGCAGCATCCCACATAGCACAAACAGAAGGACCTACAACTAGAATATACAACTATGTACTGGGGGGCTTTGGGGAGAAGAAGATGGGGAAAAAAAAGAAGATTGGCAACAGATGTTAGCTCAGGTGCCAATCTTTAAAAAAGTAAAAAATAAATCAAATAGAAATCATAGAAATTAAAAATAAAATTTCAGAAATAAAGTACTCAATATAGGATTCACAATAAATTGGACACAATGGAAGAGATGATTAGTGAACTGGAAAGTAGGTCAGAAGAAATTATACAGATTAAAGCAGAGATATAAAGGACAGGAAAATAAAGAAAATTGTAAAATGAACTTGTAAGACATCAACATAAAAAGATCAACATATGTAGTCCCAAAGAGAGAGGAGAAAGAGAATGGGTAAAAATTTTATTTGCTACTGTCTGATAATTTTCGAGAATCGGTGAAAGACATTAAGCCTCAGATTAGAAAATCTCTAAAAACCTCAAGTAGAACAAACACAAAGAAAATCATATCTATACACATCATAGTAACACTTAAAAATTAAAGAAAAAGGAAAAAAATCTAAAAATCAGCAGAGGAAGAGGGAGATATGCATAATATTAAAGGAGTAGCAATAAAACTGATGACTGACTCTTCGAAAGAAAATGTGGAAGGGAGAAGATGACGGAATAACATTTTCAAAGTGCTAAAAGAGAATAGCAGCCACTCTAGAAAGTTATATCGAGTTAAAATACGCTTCCAAAATGAAAGTAAAATAAAGACATTTTCAGACACAAAAACTAGGGGGAATTTAATGCCAGTAGACCTACACCAAAAGACGTACCAAAAGACTTCTCCAGGCAAAGGAAAATGATCCCTGTTTGAAGCTCAGTAACACAAGGTATAAAGAAGGAAGAAGGGGTAGATGTGTGGTTAAAACTCAATGAATATTGACAGTTTAAACTATGATGGCATCTTGTTGAGGTTAAAATATATGTAGAATTAAAATACATGGTATTGATGACAAAAATAGATACGAGGGAGAAAGAGAGTTTACTACAATGTTTTCCAAGAGTAAGTGTAAGGTAAAAGCATTTTCAGTTATAAAAGGACTGTGAAAGTTCAGCGCTAATAAACTCTTGGTGAAAAAACCCTAAAGAATGTTCTTTGCAAAATGAAAATGAGCCAAGAAAGAAGCAGTTGGGGGCGGGGGGGGGGGGGGGGGGGGGGGGCAGCCCGGTGGCATAGTGCTGAAGTTTGTGTGCTCTGCTTTGGCGGCCCAGGGTTCATGAGTTTCCATCCTGGCACAGACCTACGCATTGCTCATCAAGCCATGTTGTGGCAGCATCTCACATACAAAGGAGAGGAAGATTGGCATAGATGTTAGCCAATCAAAAATCTCAGCAAAAATCTTCCTCAAGCAAAAAGAGGAAGATTGACCACAGATGTTAGCTCAGGGCCAAACTTTCTCACCGAAAAAAAAAAAAAAGTAGTGGAAGCAAATATATTAATAAACGTTTTGGTAACTCTAAACAGATATTGACTGTGAAGAAGAAAAGGAAGAAAGGAAGGGAGGGAAGAAAGAAACAAGGAAAGAGAGAGGGAAGAAAGGAAAGAAAGAGAGAAGAAAGGAAAGAAAGGAAGGAAGGAAAGGAAGAAGAAAGAAAGAAAGAAAAGGAAGGAAAGAAGGGAGGGAGGAGGGAACAATAACAATAAATCACTAGTTTCAGAAGATATAAAAGCAAGGTATAACCAACATGAAATAAGAACAGGGTAGTTCAAATTTAAAGCATTCTAATATCTATTTTTCCTTGTACTTTTTGTTTTTTAAAGTTTCTATTCTTGAATGCGTTTTATTTTTGTAATCAGGATAAACTATAAATTCTGAGGGTTTTTAATTTTTATTTTTGTTAATAGTAAGATCCTACTTATGTAGAATGATTTCCTATAGGGTCCAAATGTGATATTTTCTATAGATCCATGACTACAGACAATAAAATTAAGGTTCAAAAACTTGGTAACCTTGTGAAGATTGTACACTGAGTCTAGGATGGGCTAAAAGTGAATTCAGGCATCCTCCCTTTCAATTTCACACTGGATCGATAAAAACACATCAGTTCTTATTTACATCTGTCACCAAAATCTTAGTTATGTTACACACCATGGACCAGGATGTAGACTATTTTTAAGCAGGTTTTTATCACCACCCCACCCCCGCACATGAGTTTACAATGAAGAGAATTTAGAAAGAGTAACAATTGGCAGGTTAACCTTTTAGATTTTCTCCACGTCTGTGAAACCAGCTAACAATATATGGTAATGCGTTACTTAATAACAAGGATACTTTCTGAGCGATGCGTTGTTAGATGATTTTGTTGTGTGAACATTGTAGAGTGTACTTACGCAAACCTAGATGGTACAGCCTACTACATAACTAGGCAATATGGTACTAATCTCATGGGGCCACCGTGGTATATGAGGTCCATCATCAACCCAAACATCATTATGTGGTGTGTGACTGTAACCTAAGAAGGCTACTGCTACTCTGAGTGGTATTAATTTTTAAGATCTCCACGAAATAATCAGAGAATCTCCTATCCCTAACTAGACTCTGTAAACTTGGAAATGAAGTTCTTATCAAACAATACAGGGAAAAGCACTTCTGCTCATGGAGACATGGGCAGTAATCTCAACTAAGCAAATATGTTATATTCTGAAAAATATGCCAGGAGCAAGAAGATGGTTGTCTCTTATGATCTCCCTTACTATAATATTTATCACATTTTTGTAAATTTATCTTTTGGTTAATCATATAGCACAGCAGTCACACAAAGTAGCAAGTAATTTGAGACTGTTCTCTTCTTCAAAATTTAGCAGACTTAGGCAGCCAAAAATTATAGTTGAGGTATGCTAAAGTCCTGAATACTTGGGCTTACTATTGTGTAAAATGAACATTATTCACTTATTCAGCAAGTACTTCTTGACCAGTCTTAAAGGGTCACGTAGTGTTTTAGGGGCTGGGTTTCATCCAGACAAGACCACTGCCTTCAAAGAGCTCCCATTCTAGTGCACGAGACTAAGAAAACAATGTTTTTTGTTTTGGGGGGGTTTTTTAACATACAAATCACCTACAGAGTGTGTTACATGCTATGATTGAACTCTACAAAGTGACGAAACGGAGGGATTGGCAGTGGGGAAGCTATTTTAGATAAGGTAACAGGGAAAGCCGCCAAGGAAAGAGTTTGAAATGTTAGAGCAGAAACAATATAGAGTTGGCTGGAACATAGTGAAGGAAGAGGAGGGTAGCATAAAATGAGGTTGGAGAGGTAGGCAGGAGCCAGAGCATGCAGCTTCATGTGGGAGCATTACTTGTGTTGTGTTCTGTTTGTCTGTTCTTGTCTTAAACTATAAAGAGGTTTTATTTGCTCATATATCTGTACGGTTTAAGGATAGGATCAATTTCAGGTATGGTTTGATCAGGTCTCTGAGTCTGTTTCTCGATGATTTTGCAGGTTTTGCTCTTCTACACTCATTGGCTTCATCAAAGCTATTCCTTTTCTGGGTCAGAGATGGGTTATATGTTTCTTTTTTGGTTTTTATTAGTTTTTTTAAAAGATTGGCCCTGAGCTAACATCTGCTGTCAATCTTTTCTTTCCCCTCCTTCTTCTCCCCAAAGCCCCCTGGTACATAGTTGTATATTGTAGTAGTTGTAAGTCCTGTTTGTGTTATTTGGGACATCACCTCAGCATGGCTTGATGAGCAGTGCCATGTCCACACCTAGGATCCGAACCGGTGAAGCCCTGGGTTGCCGAAGTGGAGCACGTGAACTTAACCACTCGGCCACAGGGCCGGCCCCATGTTGTTTTCATTTTTAATGTAAACTTTTTACTGTCATTAGTATACAGATCAAAAAATTTTCAAAAGCTGAACACGCACAGGAAACATCCAGACCAAGAAAGAATATTTCTGGCACCCCAAAAGCCCCCCACCCTCACATTTGCTTTCATCTCCCTGAAAGATAGCCACTTTCCTGACTTCTATCACCACAGATGACTTTGAACTTTACGTAAATGGAGTCACATTGAAGGAACATTGTTTAGCCTCTTTTACTCAAAATTATGTTTGTGATATTTATCCATGTTAGGGTATTATTTTTAACGGTTTATCCATAATCTAAGATGTAAAGACACTAAGTGATAAACAATCAGTTAATTTACGTTTATTTTCCTAACAAATGCCTAAAATATGGTATGTGGCTCATAAATGACCATTTCCCAAATTAAATTTCCAAAATTATAGGCATAATGAAGCAAATTATGGTCTACCTACTAAACGCAATACAATTTAATTATTAAATTTACTTTTCCATAAGTTGATAATAACAGAGGAAATGCTTATATTCTAATGTTAGTTGGAAAAAAAGTGACAAAACTGTATACATAGTGTTTGCAGCAGAAACGGTTGGTCCTCTGCCTGGATCCTGAATCCCTTTACCACTTCTGTGTACCGTCCCTTGCGTCTGTGTGCTTCTTCTTGTAATGGCACACACCATGGCTCTCTTCAGAGGCCTGCCCATGAGCCCCTAGGGTCACTTTGCCAGCACACAGTAGCCAGAAGTGCTGGGGAATGCAAGTCCCCCTGAGATGACCTTTAGCCAATAACTGACCAGAGAAGGACCATGAAAGCCCAGTTCCCTTGGCCAAGAATAACGCTGGGACCTAAGTCACACTCCAGAGTTCCCCTGCGGGGTTGGGCTGAAGCTACCCTGCCTAGGACTTTGCCCAAATGCATACATTTGTTTGGCTTCTCCCGTCTTCCCATCTTTCTTCACCCCACTCCCTTATCAATTTCTTCCAGGAGACTTCCTTCACAAATCACTTGGACACATATCCTAATCTAAAAGTCTACTTCTGGGGAACTTGATCAAAGGCAGTTTTTTTTTTGTTTTTTTTTTTTAACAATGTTAAAAAGACGGAAGGAAGAGAGGGTGAAGGGAAAATATAAAAATTGTGCATTAAAAAACACTGGAAGCAGGGCCAGTCTGGTGGTGTAGTGGTTGTTTGCACACTCTGCTTTGGTGGCCAGGGGTTCACAGCTTCGGATCCCAGGTGCAGACCTACACACTGCTAATCAGGTCATGCTGTGGCAGCATCTCATATACAAAATAGAGGAAGATGCGCACTGATGTTAGCTCAGGGACCATCTTCCTCAAAAAAAAAAAACCACTGGAAGAAAATACCCTAAATATAAATAGTGATTTTCTTGGAAGCAGCCAGAGATGGCTGGGCTGGAGCTGTCTGTCCAGCACCTTTTCTCATCTCTGGGCTACTGGAACTCAGCAGAAGCAGCCTGTGGGACAACTTTGTAGGGATGTGGGAGGGAAAAGGAGAGGTCAAACCTGAGCCTGGAAACATGCAGCGGCGTGTGATGTGGGGCTCTTCCTTTGGACCCCGTGAAGAAATCACTCATGTTCCATAAAAATGTCAGCTTTTGGACACCTGTGAACAGACAGCATGAAGCATGGCCAATTCACATCACCAGAGAAGCAGCAGCAGCAGAGAGGGAACTGTAATCTCACCCAGTACAGAGCCTCCCCTCCTCATCCAGGGGGATAACACAGTTGGGGATTATTAGGGAAAAAAACGTTTCCATCTTTAGAATAGTAACTATTTCAGTTATCTCTTGCTGGGAAACAAACCACGCCAAGATTTAGTAGCTTAAAATAATAATGATTAGTTATTACTTATTTCTCATGATTCTATAAGGGCAATTGAGTTGTTCTTCTACTCCATGCAGTGTCACCTGAAGTCACACGTTGTGGCTTTCATCAGGGGCTATGCCAGGTGCCTTAGTTCTCCTTCATGTGGTGTTTCATCCTGCAGGAATGTGGCCTTTCTCTCCAGCAAGACAGCCTGAACATCCTCACATCATGTTAGCTGTGAGGGAGCCCAAGAGCTCAAATACGTGTTAACAAGTATCTGCTTACATCATGCTTGCAAATTTTCCATTGGCCAAAGCAAGTCACATGGCCAAGCCCAGGGTCAATGCCGGAGGGGATTACACAGGGATTCAAATACCAGGAGGTGTGGTTAATTAGAGGCTACCAATATAACAGTCTATGCAATAATTAACATTTGTGGGGCACTTAACAAGTGCTAGGCACTGTATTAAGCACTTTATATATATTAACTCATTTAAACCTCACAACAGCCCTCCATGAGGCAATATTCCTTTTATAAAGAAAAGTAAGTTCAGGCCCAGAGAGTTTCAGCAATTTGCCTTAGTCATACAGCTAGTAAGCGGTGAAACCATTAAATCGGTACCCCCAAGCTTAACCATTTCACTTTACTGTCCCAACAAGTTGAGATTCCTTAATAAACTCATTATATTTATTATGTTTTCTTAATGTTTTCCTCTGGGCCCCTTTTCTTTGTTTTGCTGAATTGCCTGTTTTTATTGTTCTCTTTACTCTTCTGGCCATATTGAATTCCACAAAGAATTCCCTAATAGTTTCTTTAAAATTTTTATAAGCATTCGTATTTGCATTTCTCTGTTAATACCAAAATTCAACAATTACTATATCTCTCACCTATTCTCTGAAATGAGACCTTTAGTACATTTTTACAAGTTAAAAAAATTGTATTTTATATTAACAATTCATGAACCTAAATAAAAGATAATCAGAAGTATGGTTTTTCAATGTAAACAGCCCTTTCTTAACCATTGCATTATAGTTCTTAACCATATAACCAGGATTATTTTGACTTATACATGTATTTTATTGTGTTAAATACGAGACTTTATTTCTTGTGTTTTATGTCTTCCCCATCTTGAGATTTTATTCTGATTCAAATTTCATTTGGTTAGACTATTTCCTTGAAGGATTTTGTTTCCACAAAGTAAACCTGTGTTAGAGAAAATTGTTCCTTGCTATCTATTTTCCCCTTCTTTCTCAAAATTTTAGCTGGATACATGGCTTCCCAGAAGAAATCACTTATCCTAGACTTTGTTATAGCTGGGTATGGCCATGTGACATTCTGATAAATGGGATACGGACAGAAGTACCATGTTCCATTTCCAGATCTTACCCTGATGGACAGGGGGCATGCCTCCACTTCCTTGTATTCTTTTCTGCTGATCTAAATGCATATGTGATAAAAGGAGCTGGAGGGGCCATCTTGGACCACAGATTGGAAGTTCGGTGGTAGCACAAGCTGAAGCACCCAGTGGTCAGTGATGGCAGATGCAGTCCTGGATGCAGCTGCCTGGGACATCTTGCTCCAATCTTTCTACTCTGGTTCTCTAGCATTCCTAGAGATGTTGTGAACCACCTGACATATTTTCAATGTATTCTTTTCCTTACTAGAACTGTCAGTTTCTGAAACTTGCAACTGAGGACAATGATACAGATATTGACAAGATGTGGTTGCAGGCAGTAGACCCTCAGGGGAATGGAAAGGGGATACATGGGTTAGTTATACTGTCTGATTGGAGGCGAAAGCACAGAACATCCAGTTAGCATTAAGTGACGTGACCCGGTAGTCTGTGGCACATAGTCTCCAAAGAGCTCATAAATAACCACCTGTGGTGACTGAGCTGGAATAAAGTGCTTCTTGAAGCCATTGGCAACTACATGGCTATTGCCATAGAGCACTGGGAAGGTTATGAGGAGGTCAAGGACTGTGGCACAGGGTCGCTTTTCTAATGGTCCTGGAAAACTTAAAGTAAGAGAATGACTGCTCAGATTCCTAAATTTTTGGCTTATGTCACAGACCGAAGCCAGTGGACTTTCCAGGATTTTGCTAACATATCTGCTTTCCTGAAACCACAAGATGGAGATAGCTGGAAAATAAATGCAAAGTTTGACCCCCAAACTTACTGAATTATAAGGCCATGAAACTTAACTGCCTTCGTATCTGTCTGATGTGCAAGTAAGGGCACTGATCAAGAAAGACTGGGACCCTATAATTGGAATTGGAGTATATAAAAAGATTTGGAGCACCTGCAATCCCCACTCCCGTTGAATCTCTCTTACTAGCTGAAATGTTTTTATTTTTTGCAACACCAAGCAATTTTCCATCTCCAAGCTGACACTGACTGGGTGTCCCCAAAATTTAACTCAATTCTGATACTATCTACCTGGAGATAGCACCAGATCCCACAGATTAAGGGCTGAGTCCCACAAGACTGCTCCCACTTCAGATGCCAATCAAAAATCCAGGTTGTTACCTGTGCTGCCAACCAACTGGCTATAGATTGGAGGTTCCCATGGCACATTGCTCATTGTAGATACTCAAGGACCCAGACTGATGAGTCCATGAATGCAGAAGCAGGGAAAAGTGTGGTGAACCACACGTAGCTCTCAAAGCTTCTGCTGAAGGGACACATTACTTCAGCTCATAGCTTATTGGCAAAGCAAGTCATATGGTGTGGGGTGAATACAAACATTATGTTGGGTTTATCCTGAGCAACCTGCCCTCCAAACTCCTAAATTATGTCCCTTGACGTAATTGGTAAAGCAGCACTAACTTTTTTTGAAAAGCATGTTAGTGACTGTTTTCTGTAAATTTGCGATGCTAGTTGGAGACACTACAGTTGAACTGAACTACCTTATATCAGGAGAGAGAGGAAGACCCTGGATTGGCAGAGGCCAAGTGAACACACCTAACCACCTAAAGTGGGGGTCAGGAGGAGGAAGTTCCTAAGAGTCAGAGACATGTGGGGGTCTGCAGAGTAAACTCTAAGTCCACTTTTCTAATCAGCTGCAGGGATTAGGACCTCAGGCCCATCCCACCCATCTGGATACAGATGGATCCAATAATTGTGGGTGCCCATTGTCTTTCAATGCAGTGACTTCATCCAACAGTGAATGTCAATGTATTCATTTCCTAGGGTTGCTGTAACAAATTACCAGAAACTTGGTAGCTTAACACAGCAAAAATCTATTCTTTTACAGTTCCAGAGGGCAAAAATTTAAAATCAAGGTGCCAAAGTCTCTAGGGGAGAATCCTTCCTTGCCTCTTCCAGCTTCTGGTGGCTCCTAGCAGCCCTTGGCTTGGAGCCCCATCATTCCAATCTCTGTCTCCATCTTCACATTGTCTTCTCCTCTGTGGCTCTGTGTGTCCAAATCTCCCTCTCCTTTCTTTTATAAAAACCTCAGCCATTGGATTTAGGATCCCCCCCTAAATCCAGGATGATTTCATCTCGAGATCCTTAACTAATTACCCTATATACACATAGGTTACATTCTGAGGTGTTAGATAGACATGAATCTGGAGGAAGGATGCTATTCAACACACTACAGTCAAATTTTTCTCAATTATATTGGCTGATCTTGGGGAGTTACACTCAAAGGAGTAGAAGAGAGGTCATATATGTTCCTCCTCTATGGCCCAAGTTGGGAATGTGGAGAGGGAAGATACTTTTATCCAATCCTGCACAACAAATTACTCCAAAATGTTAAAAGCTTAAAACTATAACAAATTATTACTTCTCACAACCTATGCATTGACTAGGTGGTTATTCTATTTTGCTGGTGTCTCCTGGGGTGCTGGAGTGCTGGAAGGTCCAAAATAACATCATTCACATGGCTGGCAAGTTGTTTTTGGCTATTAGCTGAGCTGGGGCTGTTTCCCAGGACCTTGATTCTCCTCCATTTGGCCTCTCTGATGTTGAAAAGAGCATGTAGGATAATGGCAGGTGTTGGAGAGAGAAGATCACGAGACAAGAGCCAAAGTCTTCAATGAATGAGGGGAGTAACCTCGAGATGTGAAGATGTCAGCAATAGTCAGATAGTATGAATTCCAAAGGAAGAAGGATTGTTACATAAGGATGGAAAAGTAATGGTCTACAATACTGCACTAGTGGAATGACTGCCCCAAGGCCCTTCCTTATGGAAATGTACGAATAGGCAGCCTCCATTCAAGTAATCTTTTCAGAAATATTAGAAACAATAATATGTGTCTTTGCTGCATAAGGAAATAGAATACTTTTACTAAGTTTCAGAGAAAGCATTGATCAGATTCCCTCCAAAGATTTGAGAACACTTCTTTAAGTAACTGTCACATAAGCATGGTAGTGTGGCAACTCAAGAGGGTTCAAGAGTTTAATTTAAGGAGCAAAACTTGGAAAAGATAGCCTAAATCTACCAATAAATGTATTCAGCTTCACTGAATAGTATTGAAGAAAATAATTAAGCAACTCCAGGTTAATAATATAGAAACCAAAACAAGAAAAATCCATAAGGTAGTTGATTAACATACACAAAGGCACATTTTTTAAATTGGTTGCTTTCTTCTACATACTCAAAAGTTTAATATAAAGAAAAACTTATTTATATTGTCAAAAATTAAAGGTGATGTGGAGATCAAAATATGAGCTTTTACTATTAAACTTTCCATTTAAACTTACTATAAACTTTACCAAGCAAATGCACCCATGAAAAACTGGATGCTTCTCAGCAACCAAGAAAAAAAGAAGAGAATATACCCTTCTGGCAGGCTAGCAGAGCCTCAAAATAGTGCTGAGCAGGGGCAGGCCACTCTTGCTAAGAATCCGAAAGGGAAGAGGTGAACTTCGAATACCTGCAAGAAGGAGGAGGTCCCATTTACGGGCTGATAAAATGTCTTCCTCTACTGGGTATAAGTATAGGCATTACTGGAAATGCCTACGAGGAGGTTACCTCCAAGAGGAGAGCCAGCTTTCAGTTACAGCAAGACTAGGAGCTGAGTTCCCAGCCATAGCGTGAGATAATGGGAGCGCTTGCTTCATTTGTGAACTAGGAGTTCCTGAAGATGCAGTGAAATGATTTGGGGAGAAGTAGGAGGTAAAGTTTAAGACTAAGTCAAGGACAAGAAGTTAGGCATTGATTAATGAAAACATGATGAGCAGCATGGGGAACTTAATCCTGACAGCCCTTTTAAGGCATCTGGCTCACCTATCTTGGGGGTGGCATCTCCAGGCCACCATCTAGCTCTTTGGGCTTTGAGGGCCCCTCACACACTCAAGCTCCTGTCACTCCCAGCAGCTCCCATCTCTGTTTACCAGGTTTCTGTCCATCCCAGTGAACACAGTCTTTGCTCTTCAGAAAAAGATATTTTGGACATATAACCCATAGATCTTATATTCTAGACTGCTTAACTCTTAAAGTTAATCATCTATTCCTCATGGTGCTTAAAATACCCTAAAAGAAGAATTTCTCTGCAGATCCAGAATAATTGGCAAAGAAGTCACTGAGGGTGGTAGACTGTAGATTACTTGGGTGTGGATGTGGTAGAGGTCCTTCACAGAATTTCCTCTGCTACTTGAGATGTAAATTTATTCTATGTATAAAGGCAAATTCAATTTCAGTACAAAAACAGAATTATTTTCTAGATGTTAACTTACGATCTCTTTGATGCCTCCTACTGTGGTATCTTGTTAACCATAGAAATACATCAAAACCTAGAAGCAGTCAGCAAAGCTTTAGGTTTCTAGAAGAATGCTTTTCAAGCCTAGCTCATTCTTATAAACAAACAAACGAAAAACCCTTACTTGACTCTCTGGATTATAAAATGTTTTTGTGAAAAACCCTGCAAAAGAGTTTTAATCAAACTCAGAAGCTTATTAAACTTTTTTCCTTTAGTCTAAATGTACAGTGCATTAAAATGCATAAGAATGGGCAATAGTTGAAGCTTTGTTCTTGAACAACCCCCTGGATCCCTGTAGATTTGATACTTAAAATTACCTTAAGTTCGAGGTTGGGAAGACTTTCTTTTTGTTTCAAAGCTCTTCCATATCAGCCTCTTGCCAAAGCATCCTGAGACAATAAGACAAATGTAATAGAAACTAATAAAGGGGGGATAATCAGTATTTCAAAAGCAATTTCTCTTTTCAAGGATCCTAAATTTTTTTAAAGAAAATATTATTTTAAGACAAGTTATTAGGGCCTCCTAAATACTTGATATTAGCCAAGAAAGTTACTCTCCAAAAAAATTTTGGAAAAACTTCAGAAAATCCTCTTCTGATCTCATTTAAAATGTATTCTTATTTTATATGCCCCAAATCTCCCAAGATTTCAAAGTGAATTTACTCATATAACAGTGATTTTAGGGATGTGCTTCAGGAGAGTTTGTACAAATGTGGAATATGGCCCATTGTCTTTGATGCCACATAATATCAAGAAATTGTTGAGCCAACCCTGATGGCCTAGTGGTTAAAGTTCCGTGTGCTCTGCTTTGGCGGCCTGGGTTCAGTTCCTGGGTGCAGAACCACACCACTTGTCTTCAGTAGCCATGTGGTGGTGGTGGCTCACATAGAAAAACTGGACAGACTCACAACTAGAGTATATAACTATTGCTGGGGCTTTGGGGAGGGAAAAAGAAAAAAAAAAAGAGAGGAAGATTGGCAACAGATGTTAGCTCAGGGTGAATTTTTCCCAGCAAACAAAAGAAAGAATGAAATTGTTTTCTTTTTTTTGAGGATGATTAGCCCTGAGCTAACATCTGCTGCCAACCCTCCTCTTTTTGCTGAGGAAGACTGGCCCTGAGCTAACATCCATGCCCATCTTCCTCTACTTTATATGTGGGATGGCTTGCCACATATAAAGCACAGCATGGCTTGCCAAGTGGTGTCATGTCCACACCCAGGATCCAAACCAGCGAACCCCGGGCCGCTGAAGCAGAATGTGCACACTTAACTGCTGAGCCACCAGGCTGGCCTAGAAATTGTTTTCAATAATTACAATTTTGTGGTTTGTAATCACTCCCTCAGTAGCTTTGCCTAGCTTCTTATAAAGAAATTAAAATTCACTGTGGCTAAAAGTTTATAAATTGCTAAATCCAGTGGTCCATTCCCTGTCCTCGCCTTAACTGACCAGCAGCATTTGATGCAGTTGATCACTCACGCCTCCTGTTCTCTCTTGGCCTCCAGGACACCATGTTCTCCTGGTTGTCCCCCTACCTCTCAGTTTCCTTTGCTGCCTCCTCTTCTTCTCAATCTCTTAATGCTAGAGTGCCCAGGGGTCAGCGTTTGGTCTTCTTCTCCATCTATATTCACTCCCTTGATGATCTTGTCCAATCTCATGGCTTTCAATATCACGTATATGCCAATGACTCCCAAACGGGGCCAGCTTCATCAGCATGTGACCTGTGCAGTCACACAGGGCCCCAGCCTCAACAGGATTCCACACTTGTTTTAATGCTCTACTGTCATGATCTTGAAATTAATAACTTTTCATTTTGCATTGGGCCCTACAAATTACATGTACATCCTTCTCCCAAATTTATATATCCAGACTAGCCATCGCTTCCGACTATATCTAACTGCCAGCTCCACATCTCAACTTAAATGTCTAATAGATAACTCAAACGTGATAAGACCAAAACTGAACTCTTGAATTTCCTTCCCCAAACCTGCTCTACCTCTAGCCTCCCCCATCTCAGCTGATAACATCTTCATGTTTCCACTTGCTCAGACTTCGGAATCTTTTTGATTCTGCTGCCTCTCTCATGTGCCAAAACCAATCCATCAGCCAATCATGCTCTATTTTCAAAACATATTCAACATCCAATGGTTTTTTACCACCTCCACTGCTGCCATCCTGATCTGAGCCACCATCAGAATTTTCCTGGATCATTGCAGTAGCTTCCCATAGGTCTCACATCTTTTATCCTTGCTCCTTATGGTCTACTCTCAACATAGCCACTGTGGCCCCTTTAAAACATAAGCCAGAATATGTTACTCCTCTGATCAAAACCTTCCAAGTCTTCCCCATTTCACTCAGGGTAAAAAAGTCAAAGTTTTCATCAACTCCCCCGCCCATGTTTCTACAGGATCTTGTTCCACCAGCACTACTACCCTCACCCTGTTCTCTGACCTCCCCTCTTACCATCTTCCACTCACTCACTCAACTCCAGCCATCCTGGCTTCCTTGATTTCCCTTGAAAATGCCAGGCTTGCTTCCATCTAGGGCCTTTGCACAGGCTGTTTCCTCTGCCAGGAATGTTCTTTCCCTGCTATCTTTATGGCTAACTCCATTACCTCCTTGAAAACTTCTCAAATTCCAACTACATCTCAAGACCCACTTTGAACATCCTCTTTAAAATTGGCACTCTCTGTGCCCCTTATCATGCCCTGCATTTTCATTTCTTTTCTACAGCACATATCATCTTCTAATATAATACAATTTAATGTAATACAACACTATATATTATACAATATTATACAGTATGATACATATACATGTTCATATAAGTATAATGTATATATACTATATATAATATTTTATGTATTTTTCTTAAATTTATCGTTTATTGTTCATTGTCTCCCCTTTCTAAAATATAAACTCCACAAGAACAGGGATATTTACTAAGTACAGTACCTGGCACATGGTAAGCACTCAATGAATATTTGCTATTAACTGAACAATGTATAGCACAATCCATATTTATTAGGAAAGAACTTTTAGCAAGGGATTTAATCAGTCATTTGTGTAGAGCCCAAGTTGATCACCTTAAACTCCCTCCCCAATATTCAGCAAGATGCAAAGATAAAAACTTTCCTTCAACTGTTCTTTATTCAGCTGTTTATTATTTCTATAAATGCTGTTCCCCTCAATTGTTCATTACTCAGATAAACAGTATTATCCTCAAGGATAGTGTAGCGAGAGTGAGTGGATCAAGAATAAATCACTATTAAGCGGGATGCTCAAAGACTGTATGCTATAATTATGCTGATTTAGTAGCAACTTATGCAGAAAAAGAATTTTGAAGTAACTAAGTAAGTATAACATAATCTCTTTAAGTTCCAACTACAAATAAGCCACTTAGAAGTCTGCGGATGGTGGGTTTCTGAGAACTGGAAACAATTTTTGCTGGTGAGTAGTAAGGCAGTCATTCACATTTGTACATAAATGAAGGAAAGGTATCTTTTCCCAAACTTAAAACTTGCCATATTTTCCTAGGTAGTGAGAGGAAAGGGCTAAATATTCTCTCTTATTTAAAATAATTTTGAAGCTAACTTTTTTGGTGCTTTCAAAGAAGAGCTACAGAGAAAGGTTGCCTGATTGAGTCTAATGCTCCACTGAGGAAAAAGCAAATGAGCAAAGAATGCTGCACCTCTCGAAAATGGAAGTCTCAGCCAGACCCAAGGCAGCCTGAGGCAGGCCTGGGAAGTCTGTCTTGCCCTGGTATAAGGACGTGTTTCACCTAAAGGATCAGTGTGGGGCTACACTTCTGCCTGCAGTTTAACGGGGTTTTGAAAAACAGTATCAAGAATTTGTGTGGCTGGAAACGAAAACCTATTAAGAAAGGTTAACAAATTTAGGATTATTCCCTCTGGGGAAGAGAAGAGGAAATGTCTTGTCTCTAACTGTAGCTGTTAGGCAGACTCTTTTGTGTAGCATTTTACAATTTACACATTGCTTCCATATACATTGTCTCATTGTGATCATGACTAAGCTGTTTATTCAACAGGTTAGATACTAAGAAAATAATAAAAATGAGGTTTTGCATTTTAAATAAGATTTAAACACATTTTTGTTTCATGATTTTTATAAGTATAGACTTCAGATATATTAAATTTCAAAATTATTATTATGGTGTATGGCATTTTATTACATAGCACAGATGGTCTTCAATTTCAGACATGGTTGAAGATAAAGGAAGATGAGACAGAGCTGGCTGACTGGTTGTGCCCTGGTGAAGTGCCGTCTGGCCCTGGGAATGTCCACAACTCAATTTTGTTGTATATCCAGAGTTGATGCAGCTTTCAGTTCCTTCCTCATACTAAACAAACACTCAACAAGGCTGAAAGGAGTATCCCCCTCACTGTAACTAATCAAATTACTTCCTGTTTTATAAATATTCAAGGACTTTATGACACAATAGAGGGAGAGAGATAAACACATAATTTCAGTGAAGTATTGTGATCACGATCATTGGGTCTGACAAGCTGCTCAGGGGAGTCAACCCAGAGTTTCCCTGGAGCAGAATCAGAGACAATTTTATGTGAGAACTGCATGTTTTAAAAAATCATTATAATACCAGGAGATACGGATAATACCAGAGTGTGGTATTTGATTCAAATAATAACTAAAATACTTGTATTTTCTTTTGTGCAGCTTTTTAATTCATAAAATAAAAACGTCAGATTAATACATTTTAAATAAAAAATTATACATTAAGTAAAATGGAAAATTATAAAAATTTAAACATTAAATATAAATCATCAGTGTAATATCAGTTGCCGGCAGATAAAATGAATAAAGTATTACAAACAGACTAAGCTAACTACTACATGAAATAAAGAAACAGTAATTAATCATGAAAAATAGAAAATGAAATAGATGATCTTTTTTAAAAAAAGACGTTTCCGAAGTGTGTCAATTGATCATTATTAGATAGTGATTTAATCTTTGTGCGCATTTTTCCAGCTGCTGAAAAAGCTCTAATTCTACAACAGCTGGAAGAAGGCCTCATGGGTCATTAGCTAACTTCAGATGTTTTCTTTTTACTCCATCTTCAAATCTCTTCATCCATCTTCAATTCTCTTACCCCATCTCTTCTCACTACCTTTGAGACCATACTTTTAATTACTATTTTTTTCCATGGGTTGCAATCTTTTCATTGATAGCAAACTGTTGTTCTTATTCCTTCAAAAGAAAATATTTCCAGTTCTCCTTTGGCTTCTTTAGTTTCATGATGGGATCCCAAGGCAGAGAGTTTCTTGGATTCCTTTCAGTACCCATTTTCATATTCTACTTGCTCAGAAGTTCCTGGAACTCAAATAAGTATTATTCTACCAATAGGAGCTCTTCTTTTCTATTGCCATTTATACTTCCTTTTAAGAATTATGGAGACATAGAAGAATTTTATCTAAAAAAGTGAAACACAGTTTGATTAGAAATTGGAATGTGGTATAACACATAAATGATTCAAATTTCATAATTTTTTAGAATAATGGTTTTATTCCAACAAAAAATACTGGTCTTCCAGTACCTTAAGATATCATTGTATATGGAACACTAGAATTTTTAAACCAAACATTGCATTGCTAACTTAAAAGTTAAATGTAATCCACGTAATGCAAGGCAGACTTGTAGCTCAGTCCTGGCATTCAGCAACCTGAAGTAACTAAAATAGAAATTCAAATCTTTACTATACCCTCTGAAGAAACCCCCAAAGAGAAACACCTACCTAAAACTTCATAAAAATCCCCTTTCTTTATCCCTATTGCGTTGAATAGATCTTGAAGCTACTCAAAGTCTTTCTTCTTTGTTCACCCTCAAAGTTCCCAGAACCTTCAGTTGAACCCATGCAGTATGAATTCTTGTTTTCTCATTACCCTCCACCTTCCTAAATGACCATTTGTTCTTCTCCTTGTACCACTCTCCTCTTTCCCATGAAGGTCCCCTGGGTCCTCAGGTTAAAGACGGAATGGGAGGTAAGGGACTTGAGGTAGGCCCTATATTCTTTCAAGGAGCATGACTACAACGAGAAGCAGGGAGATAGGGCAGTAGCTTGAGGAAGACACAATATTGAGGGATGGATTATTTTTTTGCCTTGTTTTTAAATGTAAGAAACATTAAGATGTTTATAGGCCATGGAGAAGGGGCCAAATGGAAAGGGAGATGTTAAAAACACAGAAAAGATGGAGTAGGGTAACCCAAAGATTAGGGCTCCAGGCCTTTGCACACACTGTTCCACTCTTGCCAGAGACTCCCTTCCATTTATGCCATCTGGCCATCTACGACTTGTTCTTCAGGTCTTAATTCAGAGATTAGGTCCTACAGAAAGTCTTACAGGATCCACTTCTGTGTTTCCATAGCTACTCAAGCTCATCCTAGGATGGGCCTTGCCAGTTGTATTTAATGGCCTTGTGGACTTGTCAGATTCCCTTACTAAAGACCAGATCTAGTTAATCTTTGTAATCCCAACCTCAGGCAGAGGACTTGGTTCACACAGTAATAGGTTCTCAATTAATGTTTGCTGAATAAATGAATAAATGCTTTAAGGAGAGGGAGAGGTGGTCAAGCAACATAAAAATACGATGGAGTCTTCTTTTTCTTGAAGGAGAACATTTAAAACCATCATTTTAGTGGTCTCAGCTTAACTAAGGTAGGAACCCTTATAACTCCTTTATTATATCTGAAGGCCCAAAAAGAAAGTTTAGGGGCCAGCCTGGTGACGCAGTGGTTAAGAGCGCACGTTCTGCTTCGGTGGCCAAGGGTTCACCAGTTAGGATCCCGGGTGCAGACATGGCACCACTTGGCAAGCCATCCTGTTGTAGGCATCCATATAAAGTACATATAAAGTAGAGGAAGATGGGCACAGATGTTAGCTCAGGGCCAGTCTTCCTCAGCAAAAACAGGAGGATGGGCAGCAGACGTTAGCTCAGGGCTAATCTTCCTCAAAAAAAAAAAGTATAAAAGAAACTAAATACTCTACAATTTAAAATGACTAATTGGCTCCAAGGAGAGTGCGTTGTGGAAAGCGGCCTGTTTCAAATCTCATGTAGTCATTAATATGCCTTTCCTCTTTACAGCTTTAGATTCATTGTCCCAGAGAATTAATGTTTGTTCTGATCAATGTATTAATATAACATTTATTATCTCACAGTTCATGTGGGTCAGGAATCAGAGCATAGCTTAGCTGGGTCTTCTGGGTCAGAGTCTCTCACAAGGCTGCAGTCACGGTGTTGGCTGGGGCAGTAGTCATCTCAAAGATCAGCTGGGGAGAACGTGCTTCGTGAGCTCATTCACCAGGCTACTGGCAGGATTTAGTTTCTCATGGGACATTGGACTGAAGGTCTCAGTTCTCTGAAGTTGGCCAGAGGCCTCGCTCAGTTCCTTGCTGTGTGGGCTTCTCCAGAGGGTATCTCACAAGATGGCAGCTGGCTTCATCAAAGTGAACAAGTGAGAAAAGCCAGAGAGAAAGTGTGAGCAACATGGAAGTCAGTCTTTTATAACCTAATCTGGAAGTGACAGCCCATCATTTTTGCTGTATTCTATTTGTTAGAACCAAATCACTGGGTCCGACCCACATTCCAGGGGAAGGAACTACACAAGAGTGTGAATGTCAAGAGAGCTGATCATGAGGAGCCATTTTACAAGCTGCTTCCCATAGCAATGTGTGTGTTCATGTTTGTCACATCAGGTACAGAAATAGAGCAACAGTTGTGCAATTTACACTGATAAGTATATCAAAGTCAGAAGTCTTACACCTATCTTGGACCCACTACGAGGTGTGTCAAATCTCCCACTGCTACACACCAAAAAAAAAAAAAAATCTGTGAGACTTAGCATTCCTGACTAGCCTCAAAAACCACAAGGCACGACCTCAGATTGAATGATGCAAATCTACAGAATTGCACTAACAAGGCAAGAAGAATGAATCCAGGGATTCATGCCTCTCTTGGTTTACCAAAAGGTTGGTAAGACTCTCATGGGAGAGAATTAAAGAAAGAGGCTGAAAAGAAGAAAAAGGTACTATTTTAGCCTAGTACATCAGAAAGCAGAGCTTGAAACAAAGACTTAAATATACATTCTTTATTGAGGAGTGTGAAACAGGGAGCGGGAGTGAGGGATGGGTGAGAGAGGCAGGAAAGATGGAGAACCAATGCAAAGGTGCATTGTCAAGTTGGCCACCACTTGAGTGACTGGTTGCGGGATCCATGGGACTGCCAAAGAGGCCCCCAAAATTCATCTCAGTAGCGTCAACTACTGACAGGACAGAAGGGGGGCAATATTTATCAGTTGGATCCCATCCCCATTGCTCAAAGGTTCTCCCCAAGGGCGTGAGAAATCTCCTAGGTTGCATAAGCATGAGCACCACGGTGGTTTTCCACAGTATTCTTCACCACGGAGTCAACAGATAAACCTCAGGGGGAGAGTGAGAGGCAAGCTTCATGAGCTTGACGTGAGGTATTGCCAGGTTGCACCTAGAGGAACTTGAAAGAATACGCAGACAACTGGTTGCCACAGCAGTAGTTAGAATAAAAGATAAGTGAGGCCAGGACACTCTGAAGTGGTTCACAACAGGTGTCTGACACAGGAACAAATCTGAAGGCTGGATAGCCAGTGTAGGGACTGGGGGTGACTCCACTCATGGAACTTCCTTTTTGAAGAATCTAAGTTGTTCAATATCTTAGTTTGGGAGTCTTCAAAAAGCAGAATCTGACACAAGGACTTGGATACAGAAAGTTTATTTGTGAGGTGATTCTAAAAAACACAGATGAGGAAATGGAAAAGTGAGACAGGGAACAGAGAAAAGCCAGCAAGTGTGCTTTACTGAGTGGGTTAGTAGCCAGTGGGTTTCTACTGTTAATGAGTGGGTGACTAGGGCTCAGTCCCACTAAGGATCCTCTGAGAAACAGTGTGGAACACAGTTCTGAATTGTCCCACTGGTGGTGAGGAGGCTGGGGCATGTATCCACTCGCTCCATCCCCTATTTGTTGAAGACTGCCCCTGTGGGTGTAATCCCCGTCTACACCTCTGTGTTGCACCTGCCTGTAGCAGAACAAGCTTCCGTGGGGCTGAAGAAAGCCTTCAGGCAAAGAAGAGAGACATGGGGGCTTGAGAAAGAAACCCTCAGTGTGTGGAAACCTTCATGACGAACTCAAAGGGATATGAGGCGGGATAGTAACAGCGTTTACTACAGATAGTTTTCCTCTGGATTCAGGGAGAAGCCCATTCAGTGCAGAGTTTTAGCCTTTCTTCTCCCCCATTGTAATTCCACTTTTAAAATTGGCCAATCCATCAGTAAAGAGACTCACATATATCTGCACAGTCTAACTGGCGATCCTGGGTAAACTGAAGTGATAATCTACCCAAGTGCCATCGCTTCCCTGAAGGACACTATGTCCCAGATTTCCCCAGTGACCAGCAGTACAGAGAACAGCAACACACAGCTGACTAGAGGAAAGTACAGTTGCCTAGAAGAGACACTGAGTGGGCAGCTTAAGGGAAATGTGAGACTGAGCCTTCCCCATAGTCCCTACACTGACCTCTGCAAGGGAAGGGGAGGTAGAGGCTTGGGTTTCCATTTGGTGGCAGAATATTTGATGGCTTGTGATTGGGGTTGGGGGTTGAGATCAGAAGAAAGGTCACCTACGAAAAATAAAGACAACCAGCTCTGATAGTCTAGGGGTTAAAGTTTGGCACTCTCACCGTTTCTGTGGCCTGGGTTCATTTCCGGTCCTGGAACCACACCACCCATCTGTCAGTTGCCATGCTGTGCCGGCGGCTCACACAGAAAAACGAGGGAATAAAAACAAACTACAGAATCCATATGGCAGGTAAATTAACTGTCCCTGTATAGTTCTTTTCACTTTACTGTATGTTTGATAATTTTCATAACAAAATATTGAGAAATTTATTTGAAATGTATAGGTTGTAAGAAAAAAAAATCCCTTATGTTAAATAAGAAACTGTTTATGAAATGAATAGAATAAAGTGGTACAACCTTACTAGGATTTTAAGTAAATTTAGTTTAATTCAAATCCCCCCAATTCCAAAACAGCAGTAACAAGAAAAGAATAGAAAGAGCAAAGTGTGAGGTTTTCTACAACTTCACTTACTTTCAAGTACCCTTCTCAAAACCTTTCCCCATTCTCTCTCAGTAGACGGACCTTGCCACTTCACAGAGAATGATACCTTCGGGCATGAAACACCCCAAATGTCCAACACTCTTTCTTATGAATTTATTTGCACGTGTCCCCTTTTAGTTTTTTCTAGTTTCAGAGGATGAGGTGTACTGCCTCCTGTTGGAGACCAACCCAGCCACCTTGTCCCAACCCTCCTTCATTCTCCAGTCTTGCTCATCAGTTCGTCCCTCTCTGCTCTTCTTTCTTCAGCTTTCTCATTACTAGTTTCCTCTCTCCAACATTTATGAAATGCTTAAGAATATATTTCTCCAAAGCATCCCTCCTTTGTCTCAGACACACAAATTACCTATTTTATGGAGATTCCTGTTTAGAAGATTCTGGGTCTTCCTTGGGTAATTTTACTCCAAGTGCTAGTCTGTGAACTGTTTGCTACTGATCAGAGATTGAGATAAGAAGCCCTCATCAAAGTGCAGTTTCATTGAGCTGGTTTTTTGTTTCTTCTTTAAGCAAGGCTTTTTCAATGAAAGAAGCAGTGTGTTCATTTACATTCTGGCACAGCCCTCTTATCTCACTATGGACTGGTAATGAACAGTTTGTGGACTGGCACCAGTCTGTGAAAAAACTTAATTGTGGACAACACATTGAGTAACACTGATTAGAGCAACACTAAGCTAACTCTTCCAATGTCCCCACACCATCATCCTACCCCAGGCAAGTGAGGCTAGAGAGAGAATTGTCAGAATTATCGCCATTTGGTGTTCAGATTATGCTTCTAAGACATAGATCATGTGTGTCTGATTCAATTTCTGTCTAGAGCACTGTTTTTCAAACTACAGATCTCGACCCAATAAAGGGTCATGAAATCAATGTAGTTAGCCTTAACTGGCTAAATAAAATGAAATGCAATAGAAAATATCAGCATGCATTCCAAACGTTTGGTAAGAATTGTTTTCTGGAATTTTTGATTCAGTTATATTTATATATTTTTGATAGATTAGATTATTGCTCAAAAATATTCACTCCCCTCACCTCCATGGGTGGAGTATACATTTCTGACCTTGACTTAGGGCTTGCTATTGGACTTGCTTTAGCCAACGGAATGTTAGCAGATGTGACATGATCAAAGGTTTGAAGAATATTTGTGCAACTGGGGTTACTCTTCTGCTCTTCTGCCATTTCCATGAGAAAAATATGCTCAGGCTATTCTGCAAGTATCAATGATAGGATGAGAGACACATGGAGCACAGCCACTGAAGTTAAACCACCCAGACAGGATCAGCTTATTTCAGCTAACCCACAGATGCACGAGCAAGCCCTGCCAAGATCAGCCGTGCCACCCAGTTGAGTCTAGCATAGATCAGCTGACTCTAACCAACAGACAACTGAGTGAAAATAGATGTTTACTGTTGCATGTCCAAGATGGTCTGATTGTTACATTATGCAGAAATAGCTGGCTGATATGCATTTATTTATATGTATCTATATTGGGTTGACAACACAATGTATATTGCAGTGGCTTACAAAAGGTTTGAAAGCCACTGGTCTAGAAAAGCACCACATTATTCCTTGTTATTTATTTATTTATTTGGTGAGGAAGATTGTCCCTGAGCTAACATCTGTGCCAATCTTCTTCTATTTTGTATGTAGGACTCTGCCACAGCATGGCTTGATAAGCAGTCTGTAGGTCCCTGCCCAGGATCTGGGACTGTGAACCCCAGGCCACCGAAATGGAACACATGAACTTAACGGCTACACCACTGGGCTGGCCCGTATTCCTTGTAATTTAAAGAGTCTTAAAGGAAGTTCCTGTCTAGGAGTGGCTACTTGCAATAATAGAGAATGAAGGTAAACAGAGAAAACATAGAGCTGAGAAATGAGAAATGAGGTGCGTTTGTGTGTGTATGAGAGAGAGAGAGAGAGAGACTTAACAGCAACAAGCCTCTATTTTATACCCTGAGGTCCCCGAAATTGACTGTTTCCTGTAGCTTTTTGATTCTTTGAGCTATCCCAGTGTCTTCCAATAAATCTTCTGCTTTTCTTAATCTATTTCAAGATAGGTTTCTGTCACTTGCAACTTAAGTGGCAAGTCCTTACTAACACAATATTATATATAAACAGTATTAAGCCCTGATTTTCCCACTGGCATATATTCATTCAGTTTATAATCCATGTCCTGGCAGTATTCCTAGCTTAAACAGCATATAAAATTAAAAATTGGAAACATAGGTAGGAATTTTTTTCCACAAATTAGTTCAACTTAATACTTTCCTATCACACCCATTTCTCTTACATCTCAATCTATAAAATGTTGCTTCACAGAGGTTTCAAGTATCTTATGATTAAAAAGTCTTATTTTCAAAATGCAATCCATGGCTCATAAGTAATGAGAGGTAATAAGTTCTCCAATAATTCTCCTGTCTCAATGACTCCCATTATTATTAATTGTATACTTACCATGTTTTTGGTACACCATCTAAGAGGGCTGCCCACTGGGTGAGGGTGACAGTAGTAAGAGCTGTGGGGTGAGTCACTGACAGTACAGGCTGAGGGACAGGAGAAGGGGTAAAGCCCTTCTGAAGACCAACGAAAGCACCCAAAGCACTTGGGTCTGCCATAACCAGTGAGTGTTAAACAGAGAAGCAGCAGCAACAACAGAATGAAGGCTACCGCCTGCTGTGAAGAGAGAATTAAGAAGACAGTCTGCCTCTCTTCTTCTTCCTCCTTGGACCCACTCAAAGTGCTGGGGGAAAAGCCGGGGAAGGGTCTCATACCCATGCAAGCCCTGAGAGCCACAAATCTGGCCTGTGCTAAACAGAACGGCATTATTCTGATAACCAAAAATAATGGAATTAGATCTAGATGTAGCTAAGAGGCCCTGTATCTAGGGGGAAAGGGGGCTAAACATAGCACAGTTGGTAACGGCTACTTTTTAAAATCCTATTTATATCCTACTAAATTGAGATTTTCCAGGGAATCCGTTTCTTTGTATTATTATCTCTAGGAATATTTCTAAATAAGGGACCACTGTATACATTCAGGGTGCCATCTCCTTGGTCAGTTCTGGAGAAGCTCTTTGATTTTTTTTTTTTGAGGAAGATTAGCCCCGAGCTAACATCTGCCACCAGTCCTCCTCTTTTTTGCTGAGGAAGACTGGCCCTGAGCTAACATCCGTGCCCATCTTCCTCTACTTTATATGTGGGACGCCTACCACAGCATGGCTTGCCAAGTGGTGCCATGTCTGCACCCGAGATCTGAACCGGTGAACCCTGGGCCACTGAAGTGGAACGTGTGCACTTAACCGCTGCACCACCGGGCCAGCCCCTCTTTGATTTTATTTCTAATCTTTACATTTAATAGAAGTAATTAACATCTGAACAGTTGCTGTGTGCCAGTGACTGTATTTTGGCATTAAGTGTCAAATTTATAGATTATTCTACATGTTACACTTAGATTACTATCTCCAATCTCCAAGAAAATATTTTAGGAGCCCCTAATCTCATGCGCAACATTTTCCTGAAACATTTTCAAGTTACTTTCTAAAATCATGTCCACAAATCAATGTAATGTTAGTTTGTTTCCACTTCAGAGGTTGACATATCTAATCTTATTCTCAAATCTTCAGATTACCTCATTATTTGAATCCCAGAATTCCCTGTAGACTGATTTTAATGAATGCGTTCTTTAAACGCCTTTTAAAACAGAAAAAAAATAATTTGTGAATTCTATTTTATAATTTGAGAAATTGAGGGAAAAAGAAGTGAATGAGTTAGTAAAGGACACTGTTTCAGGGGCAGAGTTAAGATGGAAACGAAAGTTTTCACTGTCTCGTCTTTTTCTTTAGCCAAATAAATCATTATTCAATCATATTTTTATGATTTATAAATTTAGCAAAACTGTTTAAACCACCTGCCTGCTTTTAGAAGACTGTATATACATTCGAATATAATTCTCCCAGACAAAGTCTGTATTATTTTAAGACAGAGAGATTTCATAAACAATTCCAGGACTTAAAAAAAAACTTCTAGAAAATGTTCTTTACTTCTAACTGCAGAATTCATTCATTAAACAAACTCAAATTCAGTTTATCATAGGTGCAAATGCTGGGTAAGAAAATTAGAATTCAAAAAGTTCTCAAAAGGTTCACATAAGCTAAAACAAGCCAAGTGAAATTAAACGGCAATACATTTATACTCGCTTACTCAAGATGGGGAAAACAGGAAAATAAAAACCCTACTGGAGTCTAAGCGGGGAAAGACCAGGCTAAATAATAACAGATGTAAAAAATACCCAGAGGATGCAGTTAACTCCAGATTTAGTAACCACGTGCAGTTGTTGCCAAGAAAGCTAATTTTAGGATGGATTAATAAAAACATGGTGCAAAGAAAAGGGGCCAAAATATTTCCAATTGATTTTGCACCAATTAGATTTCACAGAGTTGGAGAGGCGTGTCTTGAGTACAAATTAGAGCATATTTATAGGACAATTAAAAAGGTGAAGGATATGAAGACAATATCAGTGAAGACTTGGCAACAGGAATAATGATGTTTAGTCTGAAAAAGAAGCTGAAGAGGGACATGATTGCTGTTTTCAAATAAAGAGCCAGTGTGACAGAGATTGCTGGGTGCCTTTTAGTCCTCATTTCCTCCTATGGAACCCTGACTTTTAGCTGAGCACTTTGATATTTCCCAGCCTCCTTTGAGGTTAGTGGGCCATGTGACTCAGTTCTGGACATTGATGTATCAGCATAAACAGTATGCGGTACTTCCAGAAAGTCTCCTTAAAGAGAAGAGGTGTGCCCTTCTGCCTTTCTTCCTGCCCTGCTGCATGGAGTGTGATCATGAGGACAGGCACTCTAGCAGCCATCTTGGATCACAAGGGCAAAAGTGACACTCTAGGAATGGTGGAGGGGTGAGATAGAAGGAGCCGGAATCCCCAACAATTTCATTGCAGTTGTCATTTCAGCCCAGGACTGCCCACTTACGGATATCTTTTACATGAAAAGAAAGAAATTTTCATTTTGTTCAAGACACTGTTATTTGGGGTTTCTCATATGTCGTTGAACTTTGGATACAAAAAAACAAGTGAGAGATATTTTCTAAGACTTAGACACCTTAAAAAAAATGACATGATCTACTTTGTGATGGAGAGTTACCTCTCTCTCTGTTTAAATGGAGGTTGTAAGATTACCTTTAGAAATAATAAATATTCTAGGAGGTGAAGAAAAAGGAGGTTACCAGATCTCTAAACGTCCTTTTAGCTCTTAAGATTATATGATTTTCCCCTCCTTAGGGATCAGTGGCTCTAAAAAACAAAAACAAAAATACAAAGCTCCTCCCTATTGATAAACACGTTTGAGCTGTCACCACCAGATTGGGCCTAACACGAGCGGCTCAATGCTGGGCAGTCTCCTGGCCACGCTGCACAGCATGGCCTGACTCCATTTTGGAGTTAAACTTATTCTGAGACAGTCACTTCAAAGTAATAATGAAGGAGAACCAAAGAGCAAATCAATAAACTCTTCAGCAAACTTGGTGTTACAAAGAAAATCATTATGAGCCTGGTGAACATGAATCAAACCTCTGTTGAGGTCCTTCCTGTGTGCCCTAGTGTAGCTGGTGAGTCAAGCTGCAGTCCAGTTACTGCCCCACTTAAAATCTTTTTCTTTTGTAGAATGAGGATAATACCCCATCCTCTTTCCATCTTTCCTCTTCCATTCTACTTTCTAACTTCTACTAGCTAGAACTTTACTTATACATTATTTTAATATTATTTTGTTTTTTAAACTATAATTATCTGCTTTATGCCTATCGATTCTTTAAACATTTAATTTGTCGAAATAGTAATACATACATATGGCAAAGAGAGTCCAACTGTGCAACGGAATACAGAGGAAGATAAAGTCTCCCTTCCTTCTTAGACTCTGACACCTCCCCCTCAAGAGGTAAACAGTTTTATGTACTTTTTCAGAAATATTCTGAGCATGTATAGGTAGCTATGTTATTTCCACGTGTGTATGTTACAAAGGAAATACCTATATACTACTGTAGTCTGAATGTTTGTGTCTCCCCCAATCCACATGTTGAAATGCTGACTCCCAAAGGTGATGGCATAGTAAGTGGGACTTTGGGAAGCACTTAAGTCAGGAGGGTGGAATCTCTTGTGTAGACCCCTCTGATCCTTTTCCATTATCTATAGAGTAAATATTTAAGCCTTTGAATGTTATAAAGGGCTCTATGTGGTTCAGCCCTTGCCTACCTCTCCAGCCTCATTTTGAGTTCACTTCATGCTCCAGGAATGCTAAACAATTCATAGTTCCCTGACATGATATAATGATTCAAGATTCTTTGCATTTTCCATACTATTTTCTGTACATGGAATGCTCAATATTTCCCTTTATAATTAGTGCCTTTTATATCCTAAGACGTATTTGACCACCCAAAGTTATAAAGATAATAAACTACTATCCAGGTATTTTCTAGAAGCAGTAGAAGCTCTATTTTTTTATCTTTTACATTTAGGTCCACAATCTATTTAGAATTAATTTTTTTTTTTTTTAGCAGGGGTAGGCATCAAGGTTCCCTTTTGTCCCCATGGATATTCAGTTGACGCAGTACCATTTATTGAAATGTCCATTTTTTTCTCCACATTACTACAGTTACCTTTGCATAAATAAAATGTTCACAGAAGCATCTTTTTAGTAACTCTACTCAGTTCCATTGTTCTACTTTCTAGTACCCAGTAGTGTGAAGCCTCCAACTTTGCTCTTCTTTGATCATCTTGGCTGTTCTTGACCTTTTGAATTTCCACACAAGTTTTAGAATCAGCTTGTTAATTTACACACACACACACACACACACACACACACACAACCTGCTGGGATTCTAACTGGGATTAGACTAAATCTACGGGTCAATTTGGAGAGAACTAACATTTTTACAATAATATTGAGTCTTCCAAGCCAGGACATAGTATATCTGTCCATCTCCTTGGCTCTTCTCTAAATGCTCTAAAAATATAATTTTCAGTATAGAGTTCTTACACATCTTTCATTATGATTTATTCATAGGGGCAATGGGCTGGATGGTGCCCCAAAGATATCAGGGCCTACTCCCTGGAACGTGTAAATGCTACCTTTGAAAAAAGGGTCTTTGTAGAGGTGATTAAGTTAAGGCTCTCAAGAAGAGAAGATAATCCTGGATTATCTAGGTGGGCCCTGAATGCTGGCAGTGTCTTTAGATGATAGAGGCAGAGGGAAATTCGAGATACATACAGAGGAGAGGGCGCTGTGAAGATGGAGGCAGATACTGGAGTGACGTGGCTTCAAGCCAAGGAATGCGAGGAATGCCAGCAGACACCAGGAACCGGAAAAAGCAAGGAGCAGACTCTCCTGTGGAGCCTCTGGAAGGAGTACAGCCCTGCTGACATCTTGATTTTGGACTTCCGGTCTCCAGAACTGTGAGAGAATAAATTTATTTTAAGACATCGAGTTTGTTTTAATTTGTTATATCAGTCATAGGAAATCAATACACTAGATATTTGATATTTTTGATGCATTTGTATACGGTATCACTTTTATAAAAATTCCTTTTGTTTAGCACTAGTATATAAACATAATTCATCTTTATATACTGACTGTATCCAGCAACTTGCTAAATTCACTTAATACTACAAGCTTATAGATTATTATAATTTTATATATAGACCATCATACTTTCTAATACAGATTCACATATTTCTTTCCAATTCTTATACATTTTTTCCCTTGCCTTTTTGCAATCCTTAGGATGTCCAGTACAATAGTGAAATATATCCTCTTATACCTTTTGATTTTGGAACTATGAAAATGTATTGTCTGTTCCAAATTTAAAATACAATGAAACACAACAGTAAAAGAAAAATGAAATACAATGAAATACAATGAAATACAACAGTAAAAGAAAAAACAATTAAATACAGTAAAAAAGTAAGCAAACAAAATAACCAAAGGCCTTTTCTTAAATCCTTCTTGCAACTCTGTATCATTGGACATTGTTTATTAATCCTTTCTTAAAGCTTTCTTCTTCTTTGCCCAGCTGCTGCTTCTCTTCCTCCAACCCCTTATAGATAGTCATTCTCAAGTTTTCCTTAGCTTTTCTTTTTCTTTACTGTCCCTGTTAACTTTTGGGAAATCATTTTAAGGCCCATTTTATTCTTCAGAACAGGCCAGCTTCAGTCACTTTCCTTTTTTTCAGGGGCAAAACAGAAACTTCCTTTCTTTTTGTAAAGTGCCATAACCCACCCGGTCCCTGAGGTTCTTCTCCCGAGTGCAATGCAGCCTGCCCTGCTCTGCCTTCTCTGTATTTAAGAAAAGTGTGGGATCTTTTCACTTTATGGGTTTTATTAATAAATAGAAATAAGTTACAAAAGTCCCCAAATCGTCACAATATTTTGGTCCTTGATCTATGTGCAGAAATTCCTTTCTGTAGAAAAGCAGCTGGAAGGTGTTGCAAAGCTGGGGTGTTACAAAGTTGGCTGGCCAAGAGGCCTCAGTGACATTTATCTTTGGGAATTCACTCAGTTCAGGGTCTGGCCTTTTTGTTACAGGACCAGAGATGCTGAATCATGTTCACCGGAAGCTTATGCCTACCAACCAAAATACCAACAAATTAATTTACAATGAAAAATATTACTGTCAAGAGAAATGACTATTCATTTCACTTGGTCAGGACGTTCTCTCCTTGTAGAAAAACTATGTAGGAATTAAAATAATATTCAGAACTGTATCTGTGGAGAAAAGAAATAAAAGTTTTAATTGTACGATTCAAATCTTTAATGGAATCTTAGCAAGCGTTGATAAAGAGATGAAGCTATCTCCACTGCCAGAACCAGATCGGTTTTGTACCTGCCCAGGAGACTTTCCCCAGTAGACAAGCACCTGCCAAATATTTACTTCCCAGGCTTTTCTTGGCTCAATTCCTGATTGAGACATTCCTGCTTTAGGTATGTTATTTCATGCAGTGGAGCCTTGCTCTGGTCGGAGAGACTGATTTGATCCACTCTGCATTGACCTATCATAGGATTCTTGCAGGGCAATCTTTATTTTTAATCGTTTGGAAAATACCTTGCCGTTGACCCTAAATACTGCTCTGCATACACCTGCATACTAAATGCTCACCATAAGTCTGCATTTCTACTTCCTCCTGAGTAAAAAAGAAAGAAAATCATCAACAGCCCCCAATGCCAGGCAGCCTGGCACATAGCAGAAGTCCTCAAATCAGCAGAAGTCCTCAAATCTGGTGAACGAAAAACGCAGTTCCCTATTCCTTCAGCCTAACGCGATTCAGAAAAGCATTACAGAGCACATCTCCTGCCAGGCTGGAAACCCTGCCAGAATGCAGCTCTCGCTGCACCTTTCCTTGAGGACTCCGCCCTCTCTACAGCTCTGCTCGCAGCCGTGACCACAGGTCAGAGAGGACTGAGTTGGTGCCAAGTGGGCAAGGACCCCCGTCCTAATTCTATTTCACCGTTGACAGCACCCACTCCCTAACAAAATAGCAAAAACGAAAAAAAAAAAAAAGAAAAAATCATGATAGGAAAACGGGGAAGAAGGGTTAAAAAAAACCTTTTAGCAAAACCTTTCAGCTGCATTGCCCAGCACCGGAAACTCGTTTTGGCACCCTGTCTCCCTAGGGCATCAAGCCCCGGTTCACAGATTCCGAAACAGACAGTGCAGCGTCCGGATACTGATGCCCGAGTCTCTTCTCCGGCCGGCTGGGCCTCGGCACCCGAAAGCCGCCCTGCTACCCTGCCCGCCTCCGCGGAGGCGCCCTGAAGCCCAGCAGCCGGCCTGCCGCAGCGTCCGGACACGACAACGCTCCGACCGAAGCTGGCCGGACCGCCCGGCCCCGCAACCCCCTCGGAGAGAGGGGGGCCGCTCCGCGGACTCGGGCGCTCGGGTCGCGCCGGCCCTTTTTCAGGCTGGCTGCGTTCCTTCCGCCCTGAGAGGGCAAAGAGTCCCGCGCCCTCGCCAGCGCCTCCGTCCGCGTTCCAGAGCGCCCCCTAGGAAGGAAGCCCGAGAGGCGGCCGCGCCTCTGCGGCGATTTTATTAGCGCTCGGTTGGGGTTGCCCGAGCTGCCGGCGAGCCGGGCTTCCCCGCCCCTCCCCCCTCCCCCCTCGCCCTCCCCCCGCCCGCCCGCCGGCCGGAACCTCCCTGCGGGGCGGAGTGATACCGGCGGCGGCGTAGAGCGCGGCGCGGCCGAGAGGGGCGCCCGGGACTGCGCGGGGCGGGCGGCGGGAGGAGGGGAGAGAGGCGGGGCCGGGGCGGGTTGTTGTGAGGCGACTGCGCTACTGCCGGACCGGGGCGGTTATGGCGGCTCCATATTAACACCCTCCTCCTCCTCCGCCGCCACCGCCGTCTCCTCCTCCTCCTCCCTTCCCTCCCGCCCGCACTCGTAAGCCATCTCCCCCTTCACCCTGACGCCTACCTCTTCCCCTCACCTTTCCCCCTCCCCTCTTCTACCATGCCCGGCATGATGGAGAAAGGGCCCGAGTTACTGGGGAAGAACCGATCGGCCAACGGCAGCGCCAAGAGCCCGGCGGGCGGCGGTGGCAGCGGCGCCTCTTCCACCAACGGCGGGCTGCACTACTCGGAGCCCGAGAGCGGCTGCAGCAGCGACGACGAGCACGGTGGTAGCCTCGAACTCCTCCCCGCCAGCCCGCCTGCCCCCCTCCCTCCTCCCCTCCCCTCCCCCAGCCCCCTCCCCTCGCCGCGCTCCCGCCCTCCCTCCCCTCGGAGCCCGGGCGCTGCGGTAGCCTCGAACTCCCGGTGCAGTGCAGCAGCACCCCCCGCGACCCCCGTCCCTCCGCCCTCGACCAATCCTCCGCCCTCGCCCCCCCCCCCGCTCCCCGCCCCCATCCGCTGCCATCTCCCGGAGTGCCCGGAGTTAATATCTTCCCATCCACCCGCCGCTTCTTTCCTCCTCCCAGCAATTTTTATTTTTTATTAAGTGTCTCTTCCTTTTTCTTTTTCTTTTCTTTCTTCTTTTTTCCTTTCCTTTTTTTGGCATTGCTTTGCAGATGTTGGGATGAGAGTCGGAGCTGAATACCAAGCTCGGATCCCTGAATTTGATCCAGGTAAAATCCTGTCTCCCCTTAAGTAAAATCCTGTCTCCCCTTTTCTGGGGTTGGTTTAGGGTGGAAGGGGTAGAGAGCGGGCGGGCAGGCGGGGTAGGGGTCCGGGTGTGCGGTTGGGAGGGGATGCGGGGCAGGGATGGGCAGGCATCTCTGGCGGGGAGGCTGTCAGGCTTGGCAGGGATGTGACACAGGGCGTGTGGGCAGATGTGTGCATTGCAAGGTTAACATGGTTCCTTCGGAGGCCACTTGCCCGCTGGTGGCATCGCCCTTCTGCCCCTTGAGCCCGAGGCGAGGTCGGGGGGAGCAGAGGGAGATGGCTCTCGGCGGATTCGGGGGTCCGGGGCCGAGGGCTGGAGGAGAGGGCGTGCGGGCTGTGTGTGGAAGAACCCTGCAAATGTCAGTTGCCACACCGCCCGCCCCGGGGAGCGGAGGGCCGCGCTCCGCAAGGGCGGCGGATGCCCGGGCTGCTGTCACCGGCCAAAGCCGAGGGCGAGACCTGCCCGACCTGCGCGCACACGGGATTTTCTCTTTTCTTTCTTTTTGGCTAGGTGGTGTAGCTTTGGTCGCGACAGCTCTGCGGGGTGTAGGAGCTGCAGAAAGGGATGGGAGAAGGGGGTGGGGAGAAGCCAGAGGCACACCTCGCTCTCGAGCCAGCCCTAGGAAGTCAGACCACAGGACAGTGGTTGCAGCTGCCAAGGAGACATTTTCTCCCCGAGCAGCCAGGTTCCAGCGTCCTCTGCCAACCCAGCTTGCGGGCTCCCTGTCTACTTTTCTCCAAACAGGCTCCCTGGCGGTCACGGGATTTCAGCCTGGACGGGGATTGGGCGAGAGTTACGCATATGGAGGCGCCCTTGCTGGAGCCTCTTGGAGTGGAGCGTGTTTCCTTCTCCTTACCCCACCCCAGACCTTCAGTTCAGGCTTTGGACAGACTTTGAAGGGGCTTTTTATTGTTTTCTTACAGTTGGTCAGTTTTTTGCCCATTGCTCGCTGATAACGTTGTGTCTGTGTCGGACTCTGGAATTCTGTATTAGGTATTAATAGGGCTTACTTGTATTTTCTTGGGAGAAATAGCATGTTTATTTGATTATAGGGTATATAGATGGGTATTTTCATTCCTCCTTTGCCCATTAGTGCAATGCAAAATGATATTTACCAACCATTTAAAGAGTTTTAGGTAGCATCTCCTCCTGTCCCCAGGGACAGGATAAAATAAGGAGTGCTAAAAGGATTGTCAGTGCAGGCTGTTTTTCAGTAGGTAAAGCAACGATACAAGAGTGCTCACTAGATCAGGGTTGCCTTCCAAATGACAAGGCTGTTACTCCATTTTATTCAAAAGCTATCAGTGTGTGTACTCTTGGGCTTCAAGTAATTTTAAATGTTTTGTGAAACTGATGTTCTTTATTGATGTAGCTAGTAGGGGAATGGCATGTTGAGTTTACTGTGCTGCCTCAGGTTTTAGCTTGACATTTGGAAAGAGCATACATTGGCTTAAGATAGACTGAATTCAGTTCCCAGCTCTTTGATTTTTTTGCTCTGAGCAAGTCACTGGCCTTCCCTGAGCCTCGGTTTCCCTTGCTGTAAAATGGAAATGAAAAATATTTCATGGAATTCTTGCCAGGATTACATGACTGGGCATATGGCAGTTATTCAGTAAAGATTAAAGTTCATAATTATGAAGAATGATTCTGCATACCTTTATACCTGATTTGGGGCTTTCATAGGTGCTCTGCTTTTTTGGGAATTGATAAACTTGTTTCCAAATTAGAACTCTTCCAGCCACAATTATTTTATAAGTGAATAAACATACCCATCTTTTTGTGCCATTAGGGAGGTTTGTATTTCATAGACGCCTATAAGCAGATTGATTAGGAGTCTTGTGTTTAAGAGCCAGTCTTCATGCTGGAACAAATTTACATGTGTCGTGGCCTGATCACTGGAAAGCATTTTTTGTTTCATGATAGACTAAATACTGGAACAAATTTCAAATTTTGAAAAATAATTCATTAAAAGTGCAAAATACTATTTAGGTAGTTTCACATGGCCACTATTTGGATTATCCAGTTTGCTCTCAATCATCATATTTTGCTTATTTTGAACCAAAGTAGAATATTTGTGGGGAAAAAAGAATCACTGAAATACTATTTTTTCAAGTCATATTTTCAATTTACTCAGACTGTAATTGATACTCTTTATTAGAATAAAGATAAATGTCACATTCTTTAAATTCATCTGTTTATTTTCTCCTTAATAATCGTATGCAGAAGAATACTGAACCTAAGGACACAGCCAAAACCAGTTACCATTTAAACTTAGGTGGGCTTTTCTATAGCTATTATAGACAAACCTTGTCAAGCAAATGTAGATTATCAATTGTTAGACACTTTTTTTTTTGAGGAAGATTAGCCCTGAGCTAACATCTGTCACCAGTCCTCCTCTTTTTGCTGAGGAAGACTGGCCCTGAGGTAACAGCTGTGCCCATCTTCCAATACTTTATATGTGAGATGCCTGCCACAGCATGGCTTGACAGCTGGTGTGTAGGTCCACACCTGGGATCCGAACCGGCGAACCCTGGGCCGCCGAAGTGGAACCTGCAGACTTAACTGCACCACTGGGCCAGCCCCATTAGACACTTTTTAGAAGGAAATATTGAGCCTCTATGCCGTTCAACATAGTACCACTGCTCTGTTTTATTCTAAGTATTGTATTGTTGTGTGACGTCACCTTAATTCATTATAACTGGATGAGAATGTAAATATATTTCCTTGGAAAAAATAAAAGAGGAAAAGAGATATTTATTATTTAACGATAGAAATTGAGAAATGGTCAGCTCCTCTCTCTCTTTCTCTTTCTCATACCATTATCGTTAGTCTCATAAACCTATCTATCCATCTTCAATCTGTCTTCATGGAGATTGTTCACCCATAGCCGTCCAAGTCATTTGAAAGAAAAATTTTAGGTGCCACGATTATTATGATCCGAGTGTAGGAAAATTGAGAGAGGATTTTTTTGTGGAGGATATTTTTATTGGAGATGATAGTGATAGAAATTAAGGACATAAAGAATGAATTATCGAAATGAGTATTTTAGAAAATGTGAGTAGAATTGAGATTTAAGTTGGAATTACTGAAGTTAGGAGATTAGGAACAGTTTATGCTAATTAATGGATCGTTGCTAAGAATGGCTTTATAAAAATATGCTAACTGGATTTCTGATTATTCCTTTAGATGCCTTTTTTTCTCTTGATTCTTTACAAGGTCTTCCCAACTTTTATTTAGTGCCTATTGACCATGCTTACATCAGGAGGAACAGTTTTGTGTGGCGATTGAGTATCTCACCGTTTATCATGTGCCTTTTAGCTAATAAGGCATAGTGACCTGACGTATCCAGGCCTTAGTTTTCTCATTTGTAAATGGGAGATAATGTTAACTTTATCACAAGATTAAGTGAAAATTAATGTATATAAAGCAGTGGTCTTCAAAATATTTTGCTTGCATTCCCATAAAAGAATTTTGAAAAAGATTCTTTCACGTATTTTTAAGTTGAAATCTGCTATTTGTCACTGGGTTTAAATAGTTGAAAAATGTAATCTCCAGTGTATTTGAAATATTGACACTTTGAAATAAAGCTATTATATTCTCATTTTAAATGCATCCATTTAAATATAAATACTATAATATTGTGATAGTATTTATTTTATGAAATATGTGAACAGACTCCTAACAGTCTGAAAGTTTACATTGTTCCTTTTTGTCTTTGAAATCATTTCCATGCATGCATTTTCCCCACAGAATTCTATAATATATTTTTGTGCGTAGAAGTGCTTTATTGATCATCTCTCCAATTTCTCTACTACTGTAATATGTATTCTTATAAACACAAGTGTTCTAAGTGTTTAAATCTTTTCTGGCTTGAGTTATTACAATTAATGCATAATTGATTAAAATGATAATAGTCATGGTGCCTTGAGGAAAGGAGGGTTTTGCTGATACCCTTTGTTTGGCACTATAGAGGTTTTAAAATTTTGGGCAACGTACTCTTGTAAGATTTGGGGTGGGTGAGAGACCTGCCTTTTTTTTTAAAGCAAGAGAAGGTCATCTGTGAAGAAGGAGGTCAGAAGTAGAGAGAGCACAGAGCTTAGACTGCAGGTGAGTTCTCAGGCAGATCATCTTGGGAAAGAGAATATGGGGAAACTGAAGGTCTGAAAATTGATTCCCATAGAACTTATTCATGCTTATGTACCCCTTGGAAAGTCTTTGTTTACCCGAGTTTGAAGTTGGTGAATTAAGTATGTAATTCAGAGCCCAGTTTATAAATAGTAGAATTCTAAAAAAATATTTGGAGCGTCTTAAGATTCTCTGTATTTAAGTTCCTTATTTAGAATATTTGTTCCATGATTTCCATCAAAGTCCTTATTTTAAATGTCTTAAAGGAAATCTAAAAAGTAATAGGTTTTTATTTTTGTACTTATTTTGTACTTATTTTGAAATTTCTACAGCTATTGCTATTGTAGAAATCCTAGCTTATCGAAATTATACTTTTGTGGTTTAGTTGTTGGTTTTCCCCAATTGGTATCATAAATGTCCTTCACCAACTCCAGTTAAGAGATCTAAGATTTCAAAGGGATTAAACTTTTAAGCGTTTCATTTAATACTTTAAAAAACTGTTACAATTTTATTTTTAGAACCGTCATGCTACTATAGTCTTCTAAAATTGTGGTAGCTTGCTATCTAGGTTTTGGTTGGTTGGTTGGTTTTTTAATCCATTCAGAAGATAGGATATTTCTAAACCTTTATTATTTTGTTGGTAAGTCAAGTTTGATTCTCAGTAAGAATTATTTCTGAATATCAAACAGTTTTAAGGTATAATTTTAAATATTAGATAGAAGCAAAAAAAAACCACATTGGGTTTATGTCCTTTAAATATTTTAGTCCATTTCTACTTTTTTAATGGAAAGGGTAAAACTTTTTTGGATTCAAAGCATCCTGAGGGGTAAATTGTTTTCAGTAATACCAGTTACTTTTTCCTGTTATTTTATAGGAGAGTAATCAGGTCTGAGAAAATAGAAACACGAAAAGGTCATTTCAGCTATTCAGTCTCATATTCAAGGGGTTGGTGAGAGAGGACATCAGCCATTTGAGTTAGAGCCCCGTGAGGTTTTATTCATTTATATTTTTATTTCATTGATAGGGTGAGAAGAAGCCTTTCCAGAGTAGAGAAAGAAGGAAACTTAAGAAAGAACTCTTTGATAAGCATATACTAGTAATGATAATGTCTTACATAGTGCTTACCATATGTCAGGTACTTTACATATATTAATTCATTTAGTTTTTGAACAACTCTGTGAAGTAGGTTTTCTCATCATCCCTATTTTTGAAGATGAGTTAAACTGAGGCACAGACAGATGAAGTAAATTTGCGCAAGGTCACAGAGCTAGGACGTGGCAGGACTGGGATTCATACTTGGAGTCTGGCTCTGTAATGGTTACTCTCTTAACTGTTATACTAAAATCTCGCATTTCCTGGGAACATCAGTCATCTCTTGGGCCTCATGGACACATACATGATCGAAAATGGTGGAGTCCAGTTCAAGGGTTAGGGAAAGAACGTTGTCAAATGCCTAATTAGGCATTCTCTGCTACCAGATGCGATTCCTCTACACGCACAGCCCATACTCCCGTATTAGAAGAGCTCTTAGTCCTCACAGCTTGGATGCCAGTTTCTGTCACATCAGGACCTTAATTACAGTGCTAAGAATTTTTTTGAAACTTAACTGTTATTCTTCATGGGGAAAAATACTAAAAAATAGTTTATATCTGTTTAAGAAGAGCTTTTAATGAAGATATTTTAATTCAGACTTTCTGTAATAAAGACTCAGATGCAAAGAAATATGTTTAAATATTAAGTATGCTATTAAGATGTGAGACTTGATGGAAACCTTTCTTTGTTGCATTCCATGTTCTGTTAAGTAGGATTTAAATTATCTTACTACCACAATCCATTGAGAAAAAGAATGAGTCCCATGTTAAAGGATTGAAATTTAGGGTACTCACTAGACATAGCAATAGATTTATTAATAAGGCTTCTGACCAACTTAGGATGTCTGTTTTATTTCCATTGAGTGGTTTGGCTATTTTGCTTTTGTGTTTTTGTTTTATGTGGTTAAAAATTAGATATATATCTTAATATTAAAGTTTTTAAAAGACAGCTTAAAATTTCTTGTCATTGAGTATAAATATTAAATAGTGTACTTCTGATTTGCACTTTCTTAAATTCTCAGCTCCTGTTTTTGTTCTCTTTTATTAAAGATACTAATAAGAAAGTGTAATAGGTTTTGCTTTTAGATTTATTCTATAATTATGATTTTTCTGAAACTTTGATAGCTTCACTTGTTTCTCTTTTCTCCTTTCTTAGTTTTTCCCTATAGCAAACACATAGAATTTTTAAAATAATTTTAGATTCATTTTCACTAACACTGTATCATTCTCTAAATAAAATTTGTTGATGGAATATACAGTTGTGATGTATGATGATTAGCCAAAAATAAAAAAGCTACTGAATGATATATTATTGCTTGATAGATAACTTTTCTAGATTGAGATTTATAGTAGTAGCTCCTTTACTCCTGGAAATGAATGTTCTTTATTCCAAATATTTTGTAACTTTATAAATGATGACAGTTTAACCTCAGAATTCTGTTAATGTTTTATGTGAATAGTTTTGGAATTCTGGCCGTTGGTTGGTGGTAGCTATCAATACCTCATAAAAGTCAATTATGACATATTCATAGACAAGCTTCTTAAAATAGGTGGCAACAATGGTTTATTTGTTGATAGTTTAATTAACATGAATGCACCTGAGAATTAGAAAGAAGCCAGAAGAAGACCATGGAGTAATTAAAAGACTTAACCCATGGGCATCTGCTTGGCTCTGGGATAGCTGCGTCAGCCTGCCATTCATTCTGTCTGTTCTCTACATGCAGTTTCAATAGAGCTTGATTTCTCTGACTTTTTAGTTTATAACAGATTATAAGTAAATTAGAATAGAAGCAATAGTATGCTTCTAGATTAGAAGTAGACTGATTACATTAAGAAGAAATGGCATTATTAACTTTTACACTTGTTGACTTTGTTTTCCTCTTACACAGAGCACATACTTTTATAAATGTGAAAGTTAATAAATAGAATTAAGTCTAAAAAGGAATAGCTGACAGACTTCTAGCAAGGAATAAGATTAAGTAAAAATCATAAAAAGCAGATACAAGTGTTTAAAAATTACAGTGATCTTAGCCTGTTTAGATACGGGGCAAAACGCTGTTAACCTACCACCTGAGGTGTGCTCTCTGGTTTTAAAAGTCAAGAGTTTTTAATGACTCCTAACTGATTTAGAAGGTTAAATCAGATTTATTACCTGTCAAGAAGTAGGGATATATAATGTACTTAAGAAAGTCTTTTTAAAGGGGGTGAACTTCAGTGTTTGTGAAATTTCCTTCATTTCCATAAATGGGATATTTACTATATTTAATGTAAGTCTGTTTTCCTTCTCTTTGTTTTCCTGTACTTTGTTTCCTTGTCCTCTTCTGTACTAAAATAGAAATAAAGCTTACTTTGTTTACACTTATTTTAAATGTAAATAAAACCCATCATATTCAAAGTAATTAATTTTTCCCTCAGGTGCTACAAAGTACACAGATAAAGACAATGGAGGAATGCTTGTATGGTCTCCATATCACAGTATCCCAGATGCCAAATGTAAGTTTTCTGAAATTGAATATTTGTGTCAGTAGGGATCTATTAACCAATTCAAAATGCAACTTTGTATTTGTTTTTGAATCTCTTAGATTCTCATAAGAAAATAGTTTGTCTTTGTTTTGTTTTGTTTTTTGATGGAGGTTGTTATATTAGAATGTTTTTCCTTTTGAAAGATAGGGGGTTGATCATTCCAATTTGTGTCAGGCCCAGGAAGACTGAAAAAACCTAGGATCTGATGGCATTGCTGCTTAAATCCTCAAGCAGGGGAGGGAGTTACTATGTAGACATCTGCACAGGCTTTTCCTCAGTATATGGAGCTGTAAAGACATGCCTTCAAACTTCAGAGAGCCCACTATCATTACCATTTTAAAGAGGAAAGGGGAAGGAACTGACTTCAGCAGCCATCAATCAGGTCATCTTGTGCTCTCCATTTCTGGACGGAGACCTTCTGGATCATTGACCATGCACTTCTTGAATCATGGTGTGGCTTTAGACTTCAATGTGATGTAGCGGACCTGATCCTTTGCGGCACATCAGATGTAGGAAACGTGCAGGTAACAAAACTGAGATCCCCGCCCCTCCATTCAGTTATCATTGAATTATTAAAACAAACAAACGGAAATCACTGAACAGCTATTCTAGCAGCTGTAAAATAAGCTTGTCTTTTTCAGATATTTGCTAAATCTTAAAAATGTCCCATGATTGTTTATTTAGTCCCAGGAAAATTAATGATGTCCTATAATCACGTGCATAGTGTTAAGTCTAATCATACATATTGATGCAATAAGAAAACTAGAAATTGACAATTGAATATTATTCTGCATACCTGATAATTCTTCCTATTTAAGAGTTTTAGAATGCCAACAATAGGTCTAGCTGGTAATCTAGGAATTATATGCCCTTGAGGCATTCTTAACAGAAAACACAAATTGTACATTTGGCCTGGCACTGTATACTGAGAAACCTGAAAGAGACTATCAGGTTTCTCTGGTTCAGTCTTCATTACAGGCAAAGATTTTCATTCACAAACTGAGCATCAGAGTGTCATTGGCTTTTGCTGTTTTATACAATGGTGCATTTCTTACCAAAGTGGAAAACAAATTCAGAAAGCCAACGTATCCTGGTAGCATGGTGTCCATGTGGAATATCCAATCAAAGGTCTAGGGCAGTGGTTTTCAACCCTGGCTGTGCATTGCAATCACTTGGGGGAACTTTTAAAAAACACTACTGATGTCTGGTCTCTGTCTCAAACCAATAAAATCAGAATCTTCAAGGGTGGAGTCTAGACTTACTCCTTAAAAAATCCCCCACTGATTCTACTGCACAGCCAGGGTTGAGAACCACAGGTCAATTTAGCCTTCTATTTATAGGACTATAAGACAGTTTTGTTAATCAGCATATATTTAGACCTATCATGTTTAAATGCTGTAGGTTCTGAACAAAATGTAATACTTGGATTTTCTGCATCAAAAGCTTACAGTCTTAGGGAGACATAATAACATCCATAAAAAATAGTTCTTGCTCTTACAGCATTACAGTCATGCATCACTTAACGACGGGGATGCGTTCTGAGAAGTGTGTCAGGCGATTTCGCTGTGTGGACATCATAGAGTGCACTTACGCAAACATATGGTACAGCCTGCTGCACACCTAGGCTGTGTGGCACTAACCTTATGGGCCCACCGTCATATAGTGCAGTCTGTTGTTGACCGAAACGTCGTTATGCGCGCATGACTGTATTGTTATAACAGCACGTTTATATATTAAACTGTACTGTACTGACTAATCATAATAGCAAACTCTCATATAGTACTTAAAACGTGCAGATTCTATCCTAAGCACTTCACATATATTAGCTTATTTAATCCTAGGAGGAAAGTACTGTTTTTGTCACCAATAGAGTGAACAAGCTAAGGTACAAACAGGTCAAGTAAATTACCCAAAGCCAAAAAACTAGTGACAAGGCTGAGAATCAAGCCTAGGCAGACTAGCTGTTCTAAGATCAGAATTCTTAACCACTGTTTCTCAAAAATGTGCTTAAAGAATTAATTTATATGTGTGTGTATATATATATATATATGGTATAAAAGATTAAGAGAAAAGATTAAGAGGGAGTGACTATATGGACGTCACAAAAACTGAGTCCTGCTAAATGTGAAGTGGTAGACTTCTCAGCACTGAGGCCTTAAAATAGCCAGTATATCATCATTGAAGCTATGCTTATCTAGTAATTCCATTGGCTTGATTGCATATAGAGGATGAATGAAAATGGAGTATTCAAATAGAATATTCAGACATCTTTTGTATAGCTAGTAGGAAGAGCTGAAGAAAATTTTAGGGATACTGTAGCTTACTTAGATGTGGTGTTATTCTGTATAGCTGGCAAAACTAGATAAACCATCCTTTATTACAGCAATCAGAAAGGAGGGTAAAGGATGATAAAGGCTTTGGGCTAACTCTAAATATGAGATGGAATCTTAAACAGCTAAGTCTCTTCAAATAAAGACTACAACAGAAAAGTCAAGAAATTATCTCGTATTTTACGCTGTAATTAGGCTCTTTTGGCTGCCCACAGATTAGATTTTTTTTGTACACAAAAATAATTATAGTAATGTCATTGCATTTAATAAGCATATGGTATATAGTCATAGAGATAAGTCATATCAAACAAAATTTTCAACCAAGTGACCTTCTGATCCTGTTCATAGAAGTAAAAGTCTTTTTTGTAACATTTCATGGAAAATGACTGGCTATGTTTTTACCCCTGGGCTATAAGTTTTTTTATTTTGCTTTGTTTAAAAAAATTGGTAGACCTGGCCAAATGAAGTAAATGAGAATAATTAATTATATAACATTGTTTCATTACAGTGGATGAATATATTGCAATTGCAAAGGAGAAACATGGCTACAATGTGGAACAGGTATGTAGAGAAACATTTTAATAATACTGCTTGCCTCAGTATTTACCAAATACAAAGACCATCTCATGGTAGTTTCTGTCCTAAGCAGGTGCCTAAGTTCACCCAACTTTACAGATACCATGAAAGTCCTAGCAAAGTCTGACCTTTCAACATGAGGGATTTTGCTTTTCTAAACATCGTTCATCTCGAGGGCATGAACATTTGTCTCTCAATACCTCTGTTTCTTATTCTGCTTTGAGTTCTAAAAGTATCTGAAAACCTTTAGGATTACTCTGGCAAATCCTTACCAAAAAGGGAAAAATTTTTTGAGTACAAGTAATTCTCTCTGACTTTTTAATTTAAAAGATATAACAGTTAAACTTTTTATCTAAAGAAATCTTTAAGACTTCTAAATTTTGAATGAAATAATTCCCCAAGGACTTTTTTTCAATTAGATAACTTTAAAAGGAGATATATATGGCATATGGTTCATAAAATGAAAATGAAATACGAATTCTTAAATCTCATTTCAGTGTGTTAGATCAACCTTTATCAGAAGTATTAGTAAAATAAGTGAATTATCTGTAACCTGGATTAAGAGCTAACTTTATAGTCAGTGACCTGTTTGGATAAAAAATAATTTCTGTGAAATTGAGATGTTTAAATGTAGTTAACTTTTTTGTGGATTTTGAAGGCTTTATGTATTTTGTTTTCAAGCCTTGACTTTCTACTTAATATTTGTTTGAGAAACTTAATCTTTTAAAATGTGACTGCGCGTACATTCATTTTCATGTTCATTTTAAAGAAGTATTACTGAAGTACAAAAAATAAGTTTAAAACTCATCATTTAAAAAGTTGGTATATCTCTTCTTAAAAAATAAAACTTGGTGCTGTCCTGGTGGCATAGTGGTTAAGTTCATGTGCTCTGCTTCTGTGGCCTGGGGTTCGCAGTTTCATGTCTTGGGTGCAGAACTACACACCACTCATCAAGCCATGCTGTGGTAGCATCCTACATACAAAAAATAGAGGAAGATTGGCATAGCTGCTAGCTCAGGGACAGTCTTCCTCGAGCAAAACGAGGAAGATTGGCAACAGGTGTTAGTTCAGGGCCAATCTTCTTCATAAGTGAAAAATAAAAAATAAAACTTTATTCCCTAAATGATACTCAGTACCTTATAGTAAAGATAAATACCTACTGCTTATTTATAATAGAAGGGAAAGTCGTGGCGTTGTTGGAAATTGTCCGTTTCAGGCTTTCTTGTGCTTTGGTAATAAAGTCATTGAAATTATTAATATGCCTTATAATAATTGCTTGTGTACATCATGATAATAAAGAACTTTAAAAAATATATGTGGTGAAATATTGTTAAAGTTTCACTTGAGGTTCTCTTATTTCTTGGGAGCATTTAGCACATGGTATACTTCTAAAAGGTTAAAACTTAAAAATTTCTCTACTAAGTCTCGACTGAGCACTTCTAGTGTTGTGTTATACTTGGTAGTTTCCTTTAAGTATTGATTTACTGGATATTTTTCATTTTAGCGTATTTTTCTCAACACATTGACAAATGAGTAAATGTGGGTGAAAGTCTTGATATGAGCCTACAAACCTGCGTTAGTAATTATAGTCACTCTCCTCAGCTCACTGTTTTTCCTAGATTCTGCAGCAAATATGGTATGTAAGAACATTCACTGTTCTGAGGCCCTGATTTAAAAGAAATAGATAAGTGAGCTCTGCTACCTGGGCACCCTGGTTAAAAGCCCCAAACTGTGAGTGTATCTTCAGTTGAAAGTCATGGGCTTCAGATTTTAACCAAATTTGTGTTTAACTCTCTTAAGTGTGATGGAACATAAATCCATTAAAACCAAAGGGGAATGATTTCTCTTCAAAGGCACTTGGCATGTTGTTCTGGCATAAACATAACATTGAGAAGTCCCTTGCTGATCTCCCTAATTTCACTCCCTTTCCGGATGAGTGGACAGTGGAAGATAAAGTCCTATTTGAACAAGCCTTTAGTTTTCATGGGAAGAGCTTTCACAGGATTCAGCAAATGGTATGGTAATTTTGATCTTACTCTGATTCATATCTGAATGATATCATATGCTCTTATTAAATACTTCCTAATTATTAAATACAAAAAAAGTTTTCCAGTCTAATTTTAATTTTTAAAAATAGTTTGAAATAGGTATATTTGCATACAGTCCTATTTTCGACAACTATTCTGTTGCATGACAGTTGTCCTATTTTACTGTAATACATTAATTTTTATTATCACTTACATATATGTGTAATAGAGTTACTAAATATGTTTGTTGTTCCAGGAAAAAAAGTCATAATTTCAATTTTATTTTTAAATGTTTCATTTTTTAACATTAGGATTTTATTTTCTAATTCATATTCCTTTGGATGTGAAAACCAATTTTTGACAATTCTGTATTAATTCATTGTTCTTCAGGTGCTGTTGCTTTTTTTTTTAAGGGGAAAAACTGCTCTTTATTTCTAGTTCTGAAATTTTTAATGTTGTGTTGAAATAATATAAACCTGAGAAGTTGCTGCATTAAACTCTTCTAACCTGAATGGATGAAAATTAGATAATTTTTGCAAATATATCTAAGTGTCTTCCATAATTGAAGGGAACATTTTTGATTGGGAGTGTGCATCCTTGTTTGGCAGGATGACAAGTTGGTGCGTGGTCATTAGTCATTTTAATACCCAGAAACTATTTGGTAGCTAAAGACTGTTTGCATTATTTATGATTTTAAAACCTGGATTTAAAATAAAATGATTCCACAAATTCATTTTTAAGAATTGAATAGCTTTTCTTGAAAACATTGTGCTAAGTGAAAGAAGCTAGACATAAAAGGTCACATATTGTATGATTCCATTTATATGAAATATCCAGAATAGGCAAATCCATAGAGACAGAAAGTAGATTAGTTGCCAGGGGCTGAGTTAAGGGGGGAATAGGGAATGACTGCTAATGGGATAGAGTTTCTTTCTGAGGTTATGAAAATATCTGCAATTAAATACTGATGGTTGTACAACTTAGTGAATATACTAAAAACTTCTGAATTGTATGCTTTAAACTGGTGAATTTTATGGTATGTGAATTATGTATCAATAAAAAAATTTCAATTTATAGAGGGAAAAAAAAGAATTGAATAACTCTAATGAAAACAGATATTGGATAGTAACATTGACTGTGCTGGGGACTCCTGGGGCCATTCTCACCATGTGAGTTTGTAACATTTTTCTATCCCCTGCCCCCTCAGAGCAAATAGGAATATTCATTCAGAAATGTCAGTGACATAGGTGTGGTGGGCTACCAACAGTTTTTAGCTCCATAATTCATAAAGGTACCTGTGAAAATATTTGTCATCTATGCTTTTGCTAAGTATCAAAGAATAATATCAGAAATATTGTTCATTGTGTTAATCAGAGTTTATGAGTTAAACTTACTGATATTAACATGATTCTTTTTTTTCAAGCTTCCAGATAAGACAATTGCTAGCCTTGTAAAATATTACTATTCCTGGAAAAAAACTCGATCTAGGACAAGCTTGATGGACCGCCAGGCTCGTAAACTAGCCAATAGGCATAATCAGGGTGACAGGTGGGTTGGCTGCCTTTTATGATTACATTGTTAGGGGCACTGTTATTGGGTGGCTTGCATTCCCTAAGGTGGAGAAATTATCGCAACACATTGTAAATACATCTTATCCTTACATACATGTTTCTGCTCTGACAGGAAGAGCTGAGTGATCAGAAATCTTAATAGTAAGACCTCCTCAACTCTTTAACTGTTAATCATAGCCAGCAAACATTGCAATCAATGCTTCCTTTTAATATTGGTATATTCAATACATACATTTGCAATATATTGAGAAATACATTCTCTAGAAGATGCTCTTTCCACAATTACCTGAGTAACTGAAGTCCGCATTATTGTAGATGTATATTCCTGGTAGTATAAAATCATTTTTCTTCCTGGTTTTTGTCTGCCTTGATCCTCCAACTGGAGAACTGAAATAGTAAGTATTATATCGAGTTAATATATCTGTTCTCTTTCCCAAATATTTCTTTCTAAATATCTTTCCTACTGGGTCTCTATTTTACAGCTAGAAATGTTTACTAATATGATTCTATATGCCCCAAAGGATAAATGTTTCTAAACACTACAGAAATCTAAATTATAAAAGCTCACCTTCCCAAGGACGCCTCCTGTTCTGTTGGGGAATATTTAGTAAAATTATTAGCAAGGTATATTACAGTTTGATGAGAGCACCAGACTAGAATAAAAAGAGAATTAAGTGTACTATCTTTGTTTGTTCTCAGTGATGATGATGTGGAAGAAACACATCCAATGGATGGAAACGATAGTGATTATGATCCCAAAAAAGAAGCGAAGAAAGAGGTAATGATGATCATTAGAGTGCTTGTAATTGTTCTACAAATCCACTCAAGAGTGAATAATATTTCATATTAAGAAAAATGTTTTTATATAATGCTTTAGGAGACAGTAAATTTCAATGTTAATTAGAGGTTTTTGGAAAAACAGTATTATCGAGAACTCTGATTAGCCAGTGGCTTAAGTAATTTTTGGGTTATCTCATCCACACAAGTATAAAAGCTCTGCCACAATCCCTACCTAATTTTTAATCCGTAGAAAAGAAATAAAACCACCCTCAGATTATATAGTATTAGGTGTAAAATTATGCTTTCTGGGTTTGTTACCCAATTTTTCTTGAAAATACTTTGTTACATGTTATAGGAAATTAGAAGTTAGTAACAGGTTATACTGACGGCAGTGAAAATTGAAAGCTGCCTCAAAGGAAGAGCTGGAAGAATCCCCCACTAGAAAGGCACTCATATTCCTCAATATGATGGTAATGATAATAACTTAAAATCATTAAGGAAAGGCTAAATTGATATACATGCTCATTTATTAATGCAAGGAATTATGTAATTGTAAAAAATAGACCAGAAGTTCCAGGTAAAGGCTTGTGAGGTATAGGCAGCTGTAGAGTAGCGAAAATAACCTTGACACTGGAGACAGAATGTGACCTCAGCCAGTTTAATGACTCCTGTTGCTCTTAAGGGACTCAGTGCCGTGGCCCAGTCTGGTCCTTGTCATCATCTTAAACTCTTGTCAATGAAATTTTTAAAATCCTACTCTTATCTCAACTTGATATTTTACTAATTTTCTTACTACTGCTAAATGTTCTCAGACTCTTCGATTCCTTCATTTTTTTCCAAGTCTGCCTTGTTTCCTTGAGCCATAGACCCAATGATCAACTACTTAAATTGCTCCTTTCCCGATGTTTTTAACTCGCCATTTCCCTTATCTTTCTGCTATACTTTCCTTAACCCCATAAACCTGCAATGCTGGATCAGTTGCTGTTCTTGGTCTGAGAGGCACAGCAGGAGAAAATAGCACAATCATGTAAACTGTTGCTACTTAGAAAAAAGAGTTTCTGATCTCAGTGTAGTCGTTAGAGCCTTTCAGTTTTTAACGTCTAAGCCTCAGGTTTTCCCACTGATAAAATGAAAATAATAGGATTGTTTTGAGAATCAAAGACGTAATATGTATAGAAGCACTTATTACTGTACCCAGTATGTAGTAAATCTTAAATAAAAGTTGTTTTCTTATCTGAGCAGCTATGTTGAACTATTCATCCCTTTCTACACGTTGCCTACCACTGCTCCACTCCCCGAAAAACTTGGCCGGTAACTTTACCTTCTGCTTTACAGAGAAGATAGCAAGCAGAAACTCCCTTAAATTCCAGCCCTTCCCCTAACCTCTGTGCTACCATCCTACCCTTTTCACTTGGGTATATTTCCACTTTGAACACTGTATTCAAATTACTGTATTTTGCTCACTAAGCTGTAAATTCTTTGCAGTCAGGAACTGAGTTACATTGTGCATCTTGTATTCCCTTGCACTTTACGCAGTACTCATTGTCCACTTCCTTGCAATACTTTATATGATCAGACTTTTAAAGTGTAACAAATGTGGCAATATGAAATGATATTCAATAATGTTTACGGAATGAACAGGTTGTGCTGAATGCCTCAATAAGAAAGGTCTGTTCCCCTGTTCTGTATAGTTTCACTGCTTGTTTGATTCTAGCCATCTCTTCATATCACCTTTAGGACTTTTCCCCTCAGTTATCCCTTCTCTATGCCTATCAGCCTTTTCATTGCAGCCCAAGCTATACTCAGGTCTTCCATTTAAAAGCATAACTCTCTCTCAACCAGCCTGGAAAAAACTGCACTCCTTAGCACTGCTTCACTCTTGAGTTGCTTCGGCCAGTCCTCTGTCCCTTCACTTCACTGACGCTGCTGGCAGAGGTCACCAGTGACCTCCTAATTACCACAGCCAGTGATTGATTATTCATTGTCTTCTACTTGCGCTTTCTATATCATTTCAAGTTATTGCCCCTCCCTTTTCCTGAAAATCTCTCTTTGACTTTTGTAACACCATTCTGATTCCTGTCTGCCTTTTTAACCATTGTGTCTCAATTTAGTGACTGACTTTTCTCTTTCTCTATTACTCTATTCAGTTTTTCATTACTGTTTTTAATTCTCTCTTAAATAACAGTAAATTTTGTGCTTTTTGTCTTTGTTCTTCTGTGTGACTGGCTTATTTTTATGTTCTCATCTCTTCTCTAAATTATTGAAATTTTCTATCTTATCTCCATGCCTGCAGACTCTCCATACCACACCTTCCAGTCCATTCTTCACTTTGTTGACGGAGCAATCATTTTAAAACCAGATTTAGTGCTTGCAACCCTTCCATGGCTTTGTCTGTAGGATAAAACACAACTCTCTAGTTAGGCATTCTCCTCCCCTCCCTACATATTTCAAATTACTAACAGTGTTTTAGATAAGACTTTTAGTTCCCTGGCTTTTGTCTTATGGTTATATTGGTCCCTTTTTTCTGGAATTCCCTTTCTTCCCAAATCTGCCTAGGAAATTCCTCATAACTCCACAAGATGTAGCTTCTGTGAAATCTCCTGTGCCTTATCTTGAATTGACTGCCTCCTTATTTTTCTTTAAATCTATTGCAGTACTCATTGAGCTGAGTGGTAATTATTTACTTACCGTCTCCCATCCCCCGCCTGCCTCTCCCTGGGTAGTAAGCTCTTTAAGAGCAGGCATTATTGTGTCTTACCTACAGGGCCTGGTACATAGCAGGCATTCAGTCAGATTTGTTATAATGAATGAGAATATGCATTATAAACTCTTAATTACTGTACAGATAGGAGAAATTAGAGATTTGAGTTTAGTTATCTAGAAAGTGTATGTATCTGGAATACTGTTTTGTCCAACTATTTGAGATGATACAAATGCATTGGTCTTTTGTTTGCCTGTGATCTCGTCCTATTGGCAAATAACATGAGAGGAGTATAAGTTAAAAAGTATTAAAAAGATACTGCAAGGTGTGGTCCAGGGCTGGCACGGTCTGTCAGCAGCTTTCATTTCTCTGCTCCTTCACAACAGATAGGGACACCAAGCAGAGGATGATACTGTATTATTGCCTTTAACACAGATCTTTATAGCTGCCTCTGCATGTTACTGACACATTATATAGAAGGGTTTTTTTTAACTTTTAAAAATTGTGAACTATACACACCACAGAGTATGTGCAGTTTAAATAAGAATAATAAAACAAACACCAGTGTGTCCATCACTGGGCTCAAGAAACAGAAGTCCTGTGTGTATGTTTCCTTCACTGCAGCCCACTCCCTTCTCACCAGAGGGAACTTCTGTCTTGAAAAGGGAACCCTACTCTGAAATTTAGCCATTATTCACTTCCCTTTATTAGAGTTTTATCACATATGTATGTCTCTCTAAGCAACTTTTCATTTAGTTTTTTCCATTTCAAACTTTATTTAAATGGAATCATATTGTATGTATTCTTCAGCTACCTGCATTTTTTTTATTGTCCAACATGTTTTTGCAATTCATTTTCATTGTTATAGTATTCCGTTTTATGTATATGCCACAACTTATCCATTCTCTTATCAGTGGACATCATTTCCAATTTTTGGTTGTTATGAACAATATGGATAAGAACACATCCTGAATATGCATATGTAAGAGTTCCTTTGGGACAGTGGTTCTAGCTAGGTTTAATATTGCCCCCATAGGGGCATTTAGAAATTATGGAGATGTCTTTCGTTGTTACAGTGATTATAGGGCACCACTGGCATATAGTGGAAAAGGGATGCCAGCTCTCCTGAAGTGCACAGCACTTCTGCCTTAGAGATTATTTTGTCTAATATAACTTTACCACCTTTCTTTTGTTAAGCATTTGCCTGGTATATCTTTATTATTTATTTTCAACATTTCTATGTCCTCACGTTTTAAGTCTGTGTCTTATAAGGAGCATATAGATGGGCTTTTACGTCTTGTCTGGAGAGTTTATCCCCTTTATGTTGGTCATGATCACTGATCTCTTTGTATTTTTGTTCTTTCTTATTTTTACCTTCTATTTGACTTGATTTTTCTAGTTATCTTTTCCCTCCTTTGTGCCTTTTTTCTTTTTTTGGATTAAGAATCTATCTCTCATTCCATTTTTTTGCTTTCTACTAGTTTGGGGATGTTTCTATTTTCTATATTCTTATTGTCTACTCTGGAAATTTTATCCTACATATTTAACTTAAGGTCTAATATTGGTGTTTTTAATGACTTTCTGGTTAATACAAAGCCCTTAGAATGCTTTGAGTTCAACCACTACACTCCTGATTTAATGCTATTTTTGTCTGGTTTTAGTTAGATCTTGGTTTTTTAAATCTCTCAAATTAAACATACGTTCAGTGTTTATTTAGATTTACCCACGTGTTTAAAATTTACTGTGCTCACCATTCTTTCTTGAATCTTAGACCTTTCTTTGAAAATAATTTTCCTTTTTCCTGAAGTTCTTTACAAATTAGATTAGTGAAATCTTTTGGTTATAAACACAGTCAGTCTTACACAGTCAGTCTTGGTATGTCCAAGTGCCTGTTTCTCCTTTGTTCTTGATGCCTTAGTTTTACTGGCGTTAGACTCCTAGTTTGGTAGTTATTATTTGAAGATATTATTCTCCTGCTTCTGATTTCTATCATTGCTGTAGAGAAGTCTTGCAGTCAGGCTAATTGTCGTCCTTTGGAGGTAATTTGCCTTTTCTCTGTCTGCTTTTATGATCTCTTCTTTGTCTTTAGTGTTCTATAGTTTCACTTCGATGGATCTGAGTATGGATTTCTTTTTTTAAACTTGCTTTGGATTCATTCTGCTTCCTGAATTGTATGTCTTAAGTTCTGTAAAATTTCCATTTGTTGCCTCTTTGAATATTGATTCTCCCTCATTCTCTTCTTTCCTTTCCTTTGAGAATCCTTTTAGAAATATAATGGACTTTCACATGTCTCTTAAGCACTCATATTTTCCCTCTTTTTGTCTTTCCATATTTCTATACTGCCTTGTGGGCATTTTTCTCATATGTACATTCTGAGTCATTAATTTCTTTTGAGCTCTATCTAATCTGCTAAGTGACCCATCCATTGAGTTTCTAATCTTGTTGATAATATTTTTTTTTATTTCTGGATGTTCTTTTTGGTTCTTTTGCGTATCTACTTGGTCAGTTTTGATAGGCTGATTCCTTATAAGAATATTCCCTATTTTCAATGCTGTCTTTTATTTCTTTATACACTATAGCACATTTATTGTATTCTGTTTATCCAGTAGTTCTAGTGTCTGCAGTCTTTGCAGACAGAATTCTGTTGTTTGCTTCTGCTGTCTCTCACTTATGGAGATTGTTTAGCAGTTTGTGGTTGGGAGCTCATTTTCCTTGGAACATACTTGTGGAAAATTCTTGAGACCTCGGTTTAAAGTGCATTCTTCTAGAGACAGTTTGCATTTGCTTCCACTAAGTGTCTGAAGGCTCTGCCAACCTGAGACACTTCGAACTAAATTTTTGATTTGGGGATTTGCAGGCCAGACGGGTCATAAATTTAGTCCCCAAACCTGCCTGAATGTAGGCTTATGGTTAGGAATTCTCAGGGGAGACTTTCTTTGGTTTCTTTCCTTTCCATTCAGCCATGGGTGAGATAGGCATGACTCCCTTTAATCATCCTCTCCCTCTGCAGGGCAGGGGCATTTTTTCTGCCTTGCACAGTGATGGCATCCCCTTCCAGAGTTCTGGCCTTATCTCCTGCCTGTACCTGCTGTCCATTGAAGCTGGGCTTTAGGCAAATGCCAGCTCCTGCATACTCACTTGTCTGTCTGGAGCCCTGCTTTCTCATCATTTCTGGTCTCTGAGGAATTTCCTCACCTCCCTGCTAGCTCAGAAATGAATTTTAAAAGATTTTGTAAAACGTACTTGATCTGGCAATTTTAGGAGTTCTATCCTCGGAGGAGTTTCCTTGAACATCGAATGTGCCATGTGTTGCTTTGGGTTGGGTTTTAAGCAACGAAAGTGGATTATGCTTCGTTGTACAATTGTTTTATGACTTTTAGTCAGAGTTCCTTTTCTAAAGAACTGGATTATTAAATCTCTTCAGTGAAATAGCCTTCAACGTAATAGACACAGTTTCTAATGGATTCCCGTCTCAGAAACACAGAATAATATTGTATTTTTATGTCATACTTTAAGAATATTGCAAGTAATAATGAAATCCTACTTGAGTTCATGTCATCATTAAAACTTTCCTACCTCATCATAAACACAAATTCACATTTTATTTTATTCATGTGAAGATGAATAGACAAGAGTTTAGAAATGTTGTCAGGATTAAGATAATTCTGTGTACTTTTTAACCTTAAGAGGCATAGTTCTCTTTCAACAACTCTAAAATGAGGATGAAATGTTATCTCTTTTTCACTAGAGGTCTAATCTGCCACTTGTCATAATTCCTAATTTTCCCCTTTGTTACTTTGTTAAAAAATTTTGCACGGGGCTGGCCCCATGGCATAGTGGTTAAGTTTGGCACACTCCACTTTGGTGGCCCAGGTTCATGGGTTCAGATCCTGGGTGCAGACCTACACCACTCATCAGTCATACTGTGGTGGTGACCCACATGTGAAGTAGAGGAGGATTGGCGCAGATGGTGGTTCAGGGTGAATCTTCCTCAAGCAAAGAAGAGGGAGATTGGCAACAGGTGTTAGCTGAGGGCAAATTTTCCTCAACAACAACAAAAAAAACCAAAAAACTTTGCACTTAATAAGTTATAGCTTTTTTCTTCTTTTTTTTTTTGCCCTTTATTGCTGAGGGAAGATATATCCCATCTCAACACAAACAGGAATACTTTATAGAGTCCGACTTATTTTTTTGTTTGTTTGTAGTCCTCTGGGTGTAGAAATCATACGTTTTATGGAGTGGATTAATCAAGGATATGTTATGTTGTATGCTTATTTCCCCCACTTGATAAGTGCTATGTATGTGTGTGTGTTTGGACTCATACCTAAGGTAATTGGTTAGAAAGATTTTTTAGGTGTACTTAGTACAACAGATAACTTCTACTACAGTAATAGACTGTTAATAGACTAGTAATAGACTGTTTTCAATTTACACATGTGTAAAAACCAAATTAGCTGTTATTCTCCCTTTATTCTTGTAGGGTAATACTGAACAACCGGTCCAAACTAGCAAGATTGGACTTGGAAGGAGGGAGTATCAGAGTTTACAACACCGCCATCACTCCCAGCGCTCTAAGTGCCGCCCGCCAAAGGGCATGTATTTAACCCAGGAAGATGTGGTAGCTGTGTCCTGTAGTCCCAATGCAGCCAGTACCATCTTGAGGCAACTGGACATGGAGCTGATCTCTTTAAAACGTCAGGTATTTTATAAAAATCGTATTTGTAGTGATTCTGTTCATTTTGCTTATCTGATTTTCCTTCAGTAAACTCAGTTTTTTGCAGATTTTCTCAGCTACTCATTTACATAAGCTTCATTCTTTAAAACTTACCTTGTTTCCAGATTATAAGATGCCTCTGTCTATTCTACGTTTGAATCTCAGTGTTGCTACCTGTTAGCTCTGTGATCTTGGGAAATAATAGAATCTCTTTCACATCTGTGAAATTGGGGATAACAGTCATACTTCTCTTGCACTTTGTTGGGAATTACTTGAGATGATCCATGTAGATTATTTAGCAGTGTTTGGCACATTTTGAATGCTCAATGCAGAATAACAGCTCTCTTCATCATCATCTTCATCACCAGTAGTGTAGCAGTAGTATTGTAATAGTCTCATTGCCATAATCAGGTAGTGGGTACTAGTCAGGATCTAGAGTTAGCAAACCTAAGTTCTAACCCTGGCTACAGCGTCTGCTTCCTGTGTGACGTTAATGGTTGTTCTCAGGTCTCCGGCCTTTCTCTGTCTTCTTTTCCTTGGGTTTACACATTCTGTAATTTTTATATCTCAGACATCTCATATACAATGTCCAAACTGAATACTTCCATACCCACCTTAGCCATGAGTTCCTCCTTTTGCATTCCTTATCTCAGTGAATAGCACCACAAACGCTCAATTACTCAGCCAATGACCACAGGGTTATCCTTGATTCCTCCTCCCGAATTCTCCACAGTCAAGTGTTTACAAAGATGTCTTGATTTTGTTTTCAAGTTATTTCTTTAACGGTCTCTGTATACCTCCACTACCACTCCTTCATTCCTGCTGTTTTAAGTGAAGTCCTCAGTATTTCTCAGCTGGACTGTTAAATTAATTTCCATCTTCTTCACTCCATTCTGTTCTCCAAATTACTACTGGAATTATTTTTCTGAAAAGCAAATATGGTTATATTGCTCCCTTGCTTAAAAATCCTTTATGTTTCCTTCATCTTTAGGCAAAATTCAAATTCTTTGGTTTGTCCCCAGCCTAACTGCCGGCTCATGCTTTAAGGCTTTCCTGTCTTCCTAAATGTTATTCTGCCCAGAAGGCATTTCCTCCCCCACCCTTGTCTACCTGCTTAATTCTTGTTAATCCTTTAAAACTCAGTTTAGATGTCATCTCCTCTAGAAAACGGTCCCTAATCTTCCGCACCACCCACACTCACTAGCACAGACACAAACACACACACACACACACACACACACACACGTACACGTACTCTCTTGTTCTCTCTCTCTCTCTGAGTCTGGGTTATGTGTTTTAGCATTTATCATACTTTTATATTTATTTATCTCCCCGCTAGTCTATGAAATCCTTGAAGACTGAGACTTTACATTTTATCTCTGTTTGTCTATTTAACGGAGCTGACCAACTCACCACATTTGAATCAGCCTAGATTTATGCATTTTAGCTGTGTTTTTAGGATCTCTGATGAAAAAATTTTTGCAAATCACTTTATAAATATTTGATTTGTCCATACTGAGAAAAACAAAACAGAAGAAAAAGTAAATCAATAAATAAAAAAATCTTAGCCCTTAATATTTCTAGTGAAATGATACTTGGAAACTTGGCGTGGTTCAGGTTCAGGTTCTGTCTTTTATCCTATCTCTGTAGCAGTGGGAAAGCTTCTTGATTTCTCTGTGCCTTATAACTCTCTCACCTGTAACATGATCACAAAAAGCTAGAGTCAGCTCTGCGGTAATGCTTGTCTTGAAAACATGAATTTGTTCCAGCACAATTGATATACTTGGGAACGATTGGAACATAATGTGAATTTTCTATTTGCTTATATGTGATTTTTGTCAGTGAATCTTCATCTAGCTGAGTACATACCCAGACCCTTCAAATGTGTGCCAGCTACCTTAGTTCACTGAGTAGAAGCCACACATATCCACATCTGTTGTTAAAACTTTTCATCTAATTTCAAATAACCCTCCTTCTACCACTTCCCAATAACTCATAAGCTGCAACTCTTTTGACACTCACTTCCCTAAGCAACCTTCAGGTCTTTTTCCTGTTAAAGTACCATCTCTATTTGTGATATCTAGCATTTGTGAATTTCTTTACCATTTAGAATGTGTAAAACTGTGCTATCGTTTTTATTAGCTTCCTATCTTTTATATGTCATTGATAAAGTTTTTGATTATTATGTCCCAAGCTCCTTTCCCCATAAGCCCTGTGGTTTTTATTGTGCAGTTTTGCCTAGTACAGTGACTTTTGAGAATGCATATGTCAAGTTATAGCAGAACTGATTGTTCTTACTTCACAGAGTAGTTGTGAGAATTAAGTGATGTGTTTTATATGAAGCACCGACAATGATACTTATCATAATAAAGACCTAATAGGGGCCGGCCCGGTGGCGCAGTGGTTAAGTGCGCACATTCAGCTTCGGCAGCCTGGGGTTCGCCAGTTTGGATCCTGGGTGCAGATATGGCACCGCTTGGCACGCCATGCTGTGGTAGGCATCCCACGTATAAAGTGGAGGAAGATGGGCACGGATGTTAGCTCAGGGCCAGGCTTCCTCGGCAAAAAGAGGAGGATTGGCGCCAGATGTTAGCTCGGGGCTAATCTTCCTCAAAAAAAAAAAAAAAAAAAGACCTTATAAATATTATCCACCCTCATCATTATTATTCTTATTGGAATAGTTGTTCTTTGATCAAAACATTATGGTAATGAGAAATATTGATGGAATTTAATTCCTATAGATACCAGTTGTCTTAGGTTATAAGAGACATTGTTAAAAGATAGTCAAATACTATTATTTGTGAACTGTATCTGTTAGTCTATTATATTTGTATATTAGTTGATGTGTATATTAGTTGAATGAGTGGTGTATCACACCCTAAGTGTGATAAGTGTCTATCCTCCTGAAATAAAATTTATAGGATTTTGGTATATATCCTTTTCATTTACTGAATGTTAAAAAATTCACGTAAATATGTGATCTGATTCATATTTTGGGTTATTTTGTTGAAGGTTCAGAATGCTAAGCAAGTAAACAGTGCACTTAAACAGAAAATGGAAGGTGGAATTGAAGAATTCAAACCTCCTGAGGTATGTTATTGAAGAATATATGTGACTGAGAATGGTGAAACCTTGTTCTTTGAGTTATCCAGTGTTCAGTGGTCACATGTCTTATTAATACTAACCATTTTCTCAAGTCTTACTTGTACTTCAGCTGAAACCTAATATGTTTTTTATATTTCTGATAGTTATAGGAGTACTTCACTGCCCATAAAGTCCAATCAAGTCTTTTACAGAAGCTTTTATTATAAAATCTTTTCTCTTTTCTCTTTTCTCTTTTTTAAGACTCCTATGTTATGCTCCATATCCTGGACTTGCCTTTCTGTGTGTGTAATAATCAGATAATCGCATTTGGTCCTAATGGAATGTTTGCCCCCCACCAAACCACAGGTTGACTGAAATATCTACAAATGAAGTATGTGTGAAAGGGCTGGGGGAGGCAGAAGAGTAATGCTTCAGAAGTAATGTACCACATGCCATCTCACTCATTAGAATCTTTCAGAAAGGAGGAATTGTTATGAAGGAAGTTGTTTTTGTTGATTTGTTCTGCATCTGTTTTGAGAAGGTTAGGTAATGGAAAAGAATGAAATATACATAGACCAGTATCTCATTCCAAACCCACAGGTAAATTGACAGTCTAGTGACATTTGTTTATTTAAGGACAGTGGAAGTCAAAGAATACTACTTTACTTTATGTGATATTATTGCAACAAAGAGTTATTTCAAATTTTGTATTGAAATTATTTTAATTTCATATTTAATTATGCATTAAGATGCATAAAAGCAAAAACTTAAAATGTCTATAATTTAAAAATTAAATTAAAAAATACTGCAGATATTGAAAACATGGGAATACCATGAAGAACTTTATGCCAATAAGTTTGAAAATTTAAATAAAACTTAGAAATTCTTAGAAAGATATGTCTTACCAAAATTGTCTTAAAAAGAAAGAAAACCTGAATAATTTATAATCATTAAATAAAATGAAGGAACCGTTAACATTTTTCTCGTAAGAAAGTACCAGGCCCAGATAGTTTTACAGAAAAAGTCTACCAAATTTTCAAAGAAATGATCATTCTAATCTCAGATTTTCCAGAAAATTGCAGGATAGTTTCACTCTTACTCACTAGCATTATATAAAGTAAGATGTGAAAGTGCAATAGCATTTATAACCTTTCTCTGTGCTACCTCATTTGATGCTCACATAAATCCGAAGAAGCATCTGGTAAATAGTGAAACTCTGACTATATTTCAGCTTCTTAGAGTCTGATTGGAATCCTAGATTAACATCATCCTGCCTCTTACTTTTGGAAGTTTTCATATAATAGCAAAATTGTATTAGATTCTCACATTTAAATTCACTTATTGGGTTAGAATTTATCAAACATTTATTACATCCCTTGGCTTATTGTAAGGATAATGATCAAAATGAAAGAACCAGAATCTTAACACTCTACCATCTATACATTGAAGTTTGAATGTTACTTTGAGGTTGATTTATTGAACTCATATGACCTGAAAAATATATATGTGTTTTATCATCTAGAAAATGCCCAGGATATATTTATATTTATCATATTATTCCTGTTGCTTTGCAGGGGAGAGCAACCTGAATAGATATATTTCAAAATACTCGATTAACAGTCATAGTAAAGACCTTGAAAAATGTAATGTATCCACTTATCTTTAGGTAATATCTAACCTAAAGAATTTCTACCTAATACCTAATGAAAGAATCTCGGTAACCTTTGGATACATAGGCTACTGTATGATGAAACTCACCTGGAAGTAAACACTTATTAAGATGCTTTACTTATTCATTTGGTTATATTTATTTTCATTTAGGGAAAAATTTGGTAAAGAAAGTCTGTACACTTCCAGAAGTATGTATTGATTATATGTTTCATGTAAGGCACTGTGGGAAGTGTATGTGGGGAAGAGTGGACACAAAAATGAAGGAAAGATGGATTTTTCCATCTGCTTTTAAAGAAAGAACTTACAGTCTAGCTATTATAAGACAAACTGATTGAAGTTATGTGGTAGATTTGTAAGTAAAGTGATATAAGAAAACAAGTGGTTATTATTCATTCTGACTAGGATGATCAGGGAAGACTTCCTGCAGAGGGATGTTTCAGCTGAAGTGTGAAGGATGAGTAGGATTTTTGCACATTCAAAAAGGGCAGGAGGAGGGAATAATATGAACAATGGTTGGTGTTGGACAGTACATTCAAAATATAAATCCAGTGGGGAAAAATAAAAACACTTAAAAACCCCCAATAGGTATTCCCTGAGCACTTATTATGGGCTCATTATTGTGCTGATTACTATTGAGAATTCAGTGGAAGTGTAAAACTATGTTTTCTCAAGAAGCATGTTATTTACTTAGGAAGGCAAACTTGTGTGCAGAGGACGAATGAACATGGTGTGTGAAAGAGACACTAACAAGGTTGAGTTGAACAGGGATTTTTTTGTGCTGGAGATCAATAGGCAAGGGCCAGAGTATAAAGTCTTTGTGAAAGCTAGGAAGAGAAGTTTGCCTTTTAAATTAAGTCAAATGGAAAGGAAGGATATAATGAAAATTTTTAATTAGGGAAGTTATGCTGCACTGTTATATAGGATTAATTAGAAACTTTACAGCTACTAAAATACCATGCATTTGACTGATAAAGTAAATGGCAAAGGAGTATTGGGTAGGATCGGGTCTTAGTTGTAGGAATGGACAGCAAGTGATAAATCCAAAGAACATTGCCAAGTAGGAATTAGTGTGTGTCATTAATGTATCTCCTTGAAAGTATATGAGAGTGTTGGGAGGAGTGGCGGCATGTTTGCTTCTGCTTTGATTTGTTTTGGGTGGAGGTTGGTAGGTGAGGACAAGGAGATTAATAAATCTAGGAAGCAAGAAACTGAAAAAGGAGTGCTTTTTGAAGCTAAAAATTTCTCCCTCGATGGATGTTTTCATGAATACATGGGTGACATCCTTTCATTATGGATGTTGGATGGAATTTTCAGCATCAGGTAGAAGGTTTAAGTTGGTGACCTTTTCTGACTCTTCCCACTCAGAGGTAGTATGAATCTACTACTGACAAAAATGGGACAAATGTGAAGACTAATTAATTTAGCAGGGAAAGGATGCCGTAAAGATGCTGAATTCACTAAGGATGTCATAGGTTGATCTAGAAGGCTCTTTGGGGCCTTTTAAATTATAATTGCTGTTACGTATAGGATTGTTTTATATTATTAATATTTTAGTATTTTTAAAACAGTATTTCAGACTGGGGTTTGCTGTAGAAGCATGTTCTCAGTGGTTCTACACAGCTAACCACAACTACCACGCAATTTTAGATGCCTAGGCATATTTTAGTTGTCCTTTCTGTAAGTTAAACAAATCTCTACCACAGATTCTTGGGTGTAAAAGAGAATATAAATCAGTAACTTATGTATTTAGAAAATTTTGGCCCTGTTTGTCCTTTAGTCTTCTCCCTCTTCCACTGCTTCCATTTTGTCACACATAGAACTGTTTAATTCCATACAGTTTCAACACCCTCCCCACCGCGTTTTTCCATTGAAGCCTATGCTTAAAGGTTAACGTTGGTGCTAATGACCACACTCCACAGCTCTAACGCCTCATTTCCCTTGCCTTTTTCTGAGCCCTGGATGTAGATGATGACCTCTCTTTCTTCCTTTAACTTTTGAGAGGTTGTGTTCTCTTTTATAACTATTATGTCCCTTCTCAGTTATAATTTTCCTTTCTATACGTAAATGTAGGCATTCTCCCAAGTTTTTATCCTCAGAACTCATTTCTCTCTCTTCTTTTTAGAAATATCTTACAGTCTCATCACTTCACTATATTAAAGTCACATCATATGTACATTTAAATGACACAGATTCAACCACAGATATTCAGCAAAATAAAAAATAAGTTTAGTAATAGCAAGTGTAGTAGTGCTGGCAGTTCTGCCTGAACGCCATTTATCTACTGCATGCCCCACAGTGAGCAGGGAACTGTGAATCCACTATTCCTTGTCAGTTTTAGCTTCCACATGCCTCCTGTGTGAGCATCTTCTTGAACTGAGTGAGATTCTAGTATTTAAATATGTATTTATATTTTTCACTTAGTACTACCCTATATTCGAGCCAAAGGCTTCATCTGGGATTTAACTGAAAAACTAATGATTCATTCCAATACTGGAGGAATATGTGGCTGTGTGGACTTATTGAGAGATTGCGTGCCTGTCTCCATGGCTGCCTTCGTGAGAATATTTCAAGAGTAATTTTGGGAAAAAACCCACTTTTTTTTTAAATTCATAGGCTAATTTTAGAACCTCATGTCTGAGCAAGCTATGACTCCATTGTTTTCCTTCATAAACATTTTCCAGACCCTTAAAAAATGTGTTTGAATAGATGAATCTATTTTAGCCTCAGGTGGAACCCAAGTTCTACCCCAATGTCCTGACTAATACCTCATTTTCGGTGTATCCCAAGTTAAATTCATCATTTTAGCCTTGCCCTCCCACATCTCCCACATCAACGTTTCTTCGCTTCTTATGTCGTTAGCAGCATCACCACTTCTCCCAGCTTTCTAGGCTTAAAGGCTTATTCTGGTTAGAATCCTCCCTTTCTCCCCCTACTTCCTCCCCCCAAAAACTATTGCTCATTAAATTTAGCGTGAACTCATCAACCTTGATATTTACTGCCCTGCCAGAAGCAGTCCTCACCGTATTTTAGTTAACTATCACCATCTTTCCAGGCTTATTTATCATTTCTTCCTGATACAAATCCTGTTGTTCCCTATACATGGTATGTCTTCTCACCTTTGTCTTCTAGAACCTTCTCCTGTTCTTAAATGCGTCTCAGTCTCCGGCCCTTTCAACTTTTCCTTTTTCCATATTCCAGTCATTGTGACTTTTTCCTCTCATCTTTGAATCCCCAGTATATTCTGTACTTATTTATTTTAATAATAATTTGTGTTCATCCCATCTCCTGATTTGTTTATAAGGTGAAAATAGGTTTTCGTAGTACACGTTATTGCTCTTTTATTTTTTTGGTCCCTTTCATTAGTGATACCTTTTCCTCCAGTTTCTACCTTTCAGGTTTAACATTGAATGATCAACTTCAATTTCTGTTTGCTCAGGCACTGTGCTAGATGTTTTTTACATATATTCTAAATACATCCTTATATATATTACATATATTCTAAATTTAATCCTCAGAACAACTTGCAGTGTAGTATTACAGGAGATCCTCACTATGCAAATGCTCATTAATCCAAGGGATGCATAAAGAAGCAAAAGTTGTCAAACAAGAAAATATGCACTGCTGCACTGAGCACCTGAAAAATTAGGCTCTATCACTACTCTCCCTAATTAACTCTAGCTGTTGTCTGGCCCATCATATCAACATCTTCTCTCTTACTCTGGTGCTAGTACAATGCAAATATAGCACAAACCAAAATGAAATTGTAAACGTTGCAAAAGATGCAGAACTTCATGAAGTTTATGAAAGTACAAGAGAATGGCTTTAATCGTTTGCAGAGTTGTTGACAGATCAGTAGCCAGCAGAGTTAACAACTGAAGAAAAGAGGATGATGACTCATAGACAAGCACTTCAAAAAAGAATAATTTGAGCAACAAAGAATTAAGAGAGGCCCTTGAGAAAATTGTTGAAGTCTTTAAAGCAAAAATGACCCAGTCTGTGCTCATGTTGTAAATTTCAAAGCTGGGGAATGTTATACCATTGTCTAGTCAGAAAAGATATGCCAAAAAATAAAATGAAAGCATATAAGCAAAATCACTGTTTTTTAAATCAACTAATTTTCTTTCACAAGTTTTAGTTTCATATTTCAGATTAAGTTGCAGTCAGCCCTTTATTTTTTAACCGTTTACTCTGAAATATTTGGACTTGTTTTAAATAGGTTCCAATACTAATTATCCTTGGGTACCAAGGACCTCTTTTATCTACCTTTCTCAGCCAAGGTGGCATCAGATTGCCAGGTATTAACTCAAATATTAGTTCCTACTCCATTCTTGTTACTCCTCTTTTTGGGGAATGTATGTTGAAAACTTCTACTTTTTCTTCTATCATCTCCCTTTTCATTTTTTTATCCTTGGTTCCCCCTTTTCTTATTACTGCTTCAGGAGTCCTGTTCTCCCGCTTTCTCTACTTTTTTACTATTACTCCTTTGCCTCATCACCAGTATCCTAACCTTGAAGCTTATCCACTGTCTTCGATAGGCCTGTCTTGCTATCCCTTTTTAATCTCATCGTCTAGAATTTAGTGCTGTCTGTGTTTTTCCCTCCTTTACTCAGCCTTTTACTTTTTCCTTTCTTCAAGAATTTGTTTTTAATTTTGGATTTTCGTTTTTATTCTTTCTTCAGACTGCTTACTTATATCTCTTCACACATGGTGAGAAAATTGGTGTTACCCAGAACCTTTGTGTACTGCAGAAACTCTTATTGCTAAACCAAGAATGAGCCCCTTCTCAAAGGAAGCCTTTCTTTCTTTTTGCTCCGCGTGTCAATGTGGTACTCCAGGGCGTTTTACCTGGGCAGTTTCTACTGCAACCCTCCATAAGCTCACAGTGTATTTATTTCTATCCTTCCATCAACTGCCAAAGGTCCTTAATCACTAACCAGTGAGAGTACACTAATGAAATTTGATTGAGTGTTTAATATTGTAATATTGCCATAATAAAAATCCTAAACTTAGAATTTTATTTAAACAAAAATAATGGGAGAAATGTAGGAGACTTTGGAGGGGGGGAATCTATTCTTACAGTGGATCGCTTTCTGCTTCATAAATTTAAAGAAATATTTTAGGACTTAGGCCTCATCTACAGTTCTGTGTTAATTTATACAGCACTGTTGTTGGTGGGATGAGGATAGAATTAATCTAAATATGAGGAGAAGAAATTTTAGAGTCACAGATCCTCTCTAAAGAAAATAGTCTCTTAAATGTTTAAAACAGGCTAAAATTAACATTTGCAATGTGTGATAGGAACATTGCAGTTGGAAAATGGGTGACTAATAGATTTTCTCAGTTTTAATATCTCTGACTAGAGTATAAACGCGAATGTTGTTCCTTCTCCCAAATTGGTACATTTCCCTTTCATTATCTTCTTGTGTGGGTAAAAGGTAACTCAGTATATTTCTTAATCCTTATCCTTATAAAAATGGAATCTTAATAAATCAGGATTTTAGTAATCTCATGTCTGTGTTTGGTGAAAAGTTTAAAAAAAATAAGTAAGCACTTTGGAAAAATGTCTTGTCTTCATATCCTCATTAGGAAACTTCTCTTTAATTTTGTAGTCAAATCAGAAAATTAATGCCCGTTGGACCACAGAGGAGCAGCTTCTAGCAGTGCAAGGTATATTAAAGATAAGCAGTTATTGTTGTTAATAATTATTTAACTTGTCATGAAAGATGACTACCATAGTTCTTCCCTTCCTTTAGAAATGGATCAAGAAAGGGCGCCTGTGTTCACCATGAAGTCCTGGTGACCAGGAATTCTGTTTTGTACTTGTGGATGTGACATACTGAGACTGTGTGCATTTTGGGTCCTTGAACAGCACGTAAAGCATTCTCAGCACTAAATAAATGATGGTGATGACAAGCTTGAATAAGTCATATGGTCTCTCTGTGCCTCTGCTTCAGTATTCTGCAACTGGGTTCATTCTTGCTATGTCAGTCATTGATAACTCATCATTAAAAGCACAAAGAAACTCTTATGTTTCAGGTTTCTCTGATTACTCTGTATAATAGTGTTTCTCTATTTGGTAAATATCAGGTACTGAAAATATTAATGTTATGCTTAACTTTTGGTGTATTTATAACCTACTTAAGAGATGTGCCACTGAATGTTTAGAAACCTGACTTTTAAAATATATGTATATTACAAAAGAGAGACTTGAGATATATCAAAAAATATGTAAAGTAGCATTTTAAATGCCCTATTTCTAAGAATGCCTTGTTGAATTATACGGCAGAACACTTTTTGTATTATGAATATCCATGGGCAAATTGGAATCATTATAAACTTGGATTTTCTTGGGTTAAAATTACTTAAAGAAGGGCAAATTGTATATTTCTATTCGGTGTTTAGATTTTTTTCCCCTTCAAGATAAACTACCTGCAGGACTGATTGTGTAATTTTAAGTTTGATTTACAATTTGTTTCTTCCTGGCTGAGCCCTTTTTGTATGGAGTACTAGTAGCTTTTTTATCTAGCTTAGCTACTATAAGAGAGTTGGGCCCCAGTGACACATATAAGGATACCTTTAAAAACGTTTCCAGGTATTCAAACATAGAGGACGTAATTAAGTCAAGAATGCAGTGGAAGTATCATTCAGATGTGAATAATGAAATTAAAGATTAATTAATAGATGACTCTGCAGTTTGGGTTTGAGTGAGTGAGAATTACCCAGCCAGTATGATTTGAAAATGTCACAGCAGGGTGACAGGATGATGTCAGCTTCATCTTTGGCCTATGCAGCAAAACACAGTCATTTCGTAAATAAAAATACTTGATCCTATGGAGGCAGGCTGCTGTATGTGCATTGAGCACATCTATAATTGTAAAACTAAGTTTCTGAATGAGTCAGAACGATGTTTAATGAGTTTACAAAGTACGATAATAGCTGTTTTAAAATTAGAAACTGACAATTTAAATTTTTTATTAAAAATTAGTATTTTCAGTGGCTGCTTCATATTCGAAGTATGACTTATAGCTCTAACATTGTAATATGAGTAGGCATTACTCTTATTGATATAAAGCCTGTGTTTCCCTCCATCATAGTATATAGCCTATAGAATTTAACCCTGCTTTTCAGTAGTTAGTTTCTTAAAGGTTAGTATATTAATCCTGTACTCTAGTGTAAGAATTATGCCAGTGGAAGAATTTTCTGAAGAGAAGCACCTAGGAAAATCTGGGCTAATGTTTCTCTATACGGCACTCAGGATTTGATACTGGTCTACAGCACTCCGTTAAGTGGGAGAGTCCATTGAGTCTTATGGCTGGTTTGGATATGATGCAAGGCTGCATTCGAGGGAAGGGACAATGGCAAGATTCGCAGATACAGTTTGAGCTATATATGTGGACGTTATCTCCATTTATAAATATTAAAAGAATAGAGTATTTATAGATATAATCAAACATTTCCTCTCTACTGAGGTATGTTCTGTATTATATTCTTATGCACAGATTAAAAAGCAATCCCTAAATAAAATGCAACCATTTGTACAGGAATATGCACGTCCTTAGGATTTTGAAAGGACTTTCTTAATATGTTAATGTCTTTGTTTTTATTTATTTATTTTAACTCTGTGTGGAATTTTTGTTTTCACCTTTGGCTTTTTAAGTTTTTTGTTTTTGTTTTTCGGGGCTTTTTGTTGTTGTTGTTACGTAAAATAATGTAAAGCTATTTGTGTCCAAAATAGTTATTTTAGGGAGAATTAAAAAGTACTATTTTTGCCTCATGTGCCCACACGTTTATATAATGCTCAAAAGTGTTTCTTATAAACAGTATAATCATATAATAATGTCACCTGTACCTGAGTCTGTGTGGTTAAGGTACATAAGTGCAGTTTTATTTTAACATATTATGTAGTTTGCTCTCCAAAAGTACTTATCTTTGCAGGCAATTGTGGTTTTTCCCTTCTTTTTAATCTTTATTTGTGATAAACCTTTATATGGTATTCTTATGGCCATTTCACTTTTACAAAGTAATAATAAATCATTTATGTTTTGATATTAACATGTTTTAATTTATATAGTACTTTATGTTCGAGACATTTTACATATATTCCAACTTGACACTGATTTATTAAATGCTTTATTTTATTTTAATCAGAGTTGACTATTACAGTGACCTGGAAAGAGAACTATTGGCTCTAATGTCACTAGTGAGATTTATGACTCTACTATTAAATAAACTTTTCTGTTGTAACTCTTTTAAAACCAAATAAACATATTAAGATCATTTCCTAGGGTTTAAATATATATTTCCTGCTTTATTTCCCATCTACTCATATTGTTATTAACTAAATAACCATTTAAAAAATAAGTACTTAAATAAATAGATGTTATTCTAATAATTAATAAGCTATTTTTCTTCTTTCTCCCTTATTTGGAAAGGGGAAAGTCATGCTCAGACCAAATAGGAATGTCTGTTTATACTCGTGTAATCTCTCACTTGATTGTGTTAGCTTCAGTTCTAGATGTAACTTTCAGTAACGTTCTTAAGAGTCCCCAAGTGGGATATTATAAATGCTGATAATATAATCCTCTTAAAATACTTGCCAAGAATGATATTTCTGCAATTTCTATAATCTGTTCCAGCCTTCAGTATCTAAATTTTCTATTATAAAAAATTAGTTAACAGTGAGACCAATTATAGTCTTTACATATTTGCACAAATGATGAAATACCCCTGTTTGTAGCTTGTGTCATATATATAAACGTTTTTTCTAATCTATAGTACTTTTAGAAATTATCCTAAAATCAGTCTTGATGTTCATATGATAAATGTTCCTTATTTAGCAATAATCAAGAAAGGAATTAGAGTCTAGGTGTAATTTTTTTCGTGTAAAATGGAACAATTATTAGCTATTTTCAAAAAATAACAGTACCTTTAAATGATAGTGCAAAATATTTACTCTTTAAAGTGTATCAGGGCAGAAGCGTGGTATACAATATTTTGGGTCTCTTAAATGTATTCATTTCATAGTCATGAGTGCTAAAAAACACTATGTGCTCCATCTAAAATATTTGTGCTGTTTTAGGATAAACAACAACAAAAATCTTCAGTTTTATCAAGATGTCAAGTTTAATTTTTAAGGTTTTGTCCGCATTGCCTGCCTTCTCGCATGAAACAGGAGGGAAGAGCTGTGCCAGTGGTTTTGCTTACAGTTAAATGTTGCCGTCTCTCCCTCTAGCTCATACATGCATTCCTTTTTAGGAGGAATGAAGTTGTAAGTCTAGAAATTGTCTTCTTTCTAATTTTATCTCATACTTTTAAAAAAAAAGGCTAGAATGATTCCTAAAGTAGAGGAAAAAAGAGATTTGGCAGTTGTTTAAGAATAAAGATTGTAACCCCGTACACAAACGATCAAAAGGAAGTGGAGAGAGAAGATTCATGCTTTCCGTCTAAAAGGTACTCATTTATGTAGAGAATTTCTTCTATGATAACAGAGATCATAAGAAGGGAGGCCCAAAAGTATAATTGTCAGCCCTCTGCTGCACTTGCTTCAGGTAATAAATGATTCAAAATTCCCAACATTTTTGTGATAGAATTTAACTTATAACAAGGAAGATGGGAATACAAGCAAGACTCAGAAGAGAGAGGCCAGCCATTGGAAAGAGAATATATGATTTTGACTTTTAGCCCTTGCTTAGGTGCACCAATCACTGTCCCACTGCTGTTGACATCTTTTTTACCTTCTTTAATTTGAATTCTTGAAGAGATTTACAGGAGTTGGAAAGAAGTGCATGTTCCCAAATAGTTTGACTTTAAAATTAATCTCTATTGATAGGAAAGAACCACATTCCTAGAGTTTCTAGACATCACTATGTTCCTATTTCAAAAATAGATTTTTGAAAAATTAATATTTTTCAATTATACTAAATACATGTTCACTTTAAGAAATTTTACTATAAGAAGCAGGGAAAAATATCCCCCAAAATTTCACTACCAAAATTTCAGCAGCTTGCTACTGTAATGTTTTGGCTTTTTTTTTTTGTAATCCAAAATCAGATTTTAAAGATAACTTTTTAAACATAGCAGAAGCAAATTCATGATATACTTCTGTCTAAGGAAAAAAAAGTCAGGGCTGGCTGGGTGGCACAGCGGTTAAGTGTGCACGTTCCGCTTCGGTGGCCTGGGGTTCACTGGTTCGGATACCGGGTGTGGACAATGGCACCGCTTGGCACACCATGCTGTGGTAGGCGTCCCACATATAAAATAGAGGAAGATGGGCACAGATGTTATCTCAGGGCCAGTCTTCCTCAGCAAAATGAGGAAGATTGGCAGCAGTTAGCTCAGGGCTGATCTTCCTCAAAAAAAAGAAAAGAAAAAAAAGTCTATAATTCCCTTTCCAAAGTTGGGAAACACCATATTACAAATGCTCCTGAAGTTGCTAGCCAAAGCTAAAAAAATACGAATATGTGTTGTTTTGTTAGGTAATATAGACTACTGGTTGGAAAATGGGCTTTTATAAAATGTAATGATAACAATATCCTAATGATATTATGTTAGTACCCAGATATAACTTCAAAAGTGTGTATTAAAGATTATAAAGTATCATCTCCCAGCATAGGAAGTCAAGTTGTTTCATTGTAACTTTCAAATGAAATTTAGAAATTTGACTGAAAACAAGTTTTCTCTCCCTGGGAAATTTATAATTTACCTTTTCCAGGATTCTCCAAAGTATTATTCCACTAATCTTTAAAAACTGACCTCTTGCCCTAAAGGTGAGAAGGTTAATTTAAAACCATGGTTCAGATGGACCCATGCCTTTTGCACCTTCAGGAAGAGAGATTTAATCACTGCTTTTAACGTTTAACTCCCTTGCTGACAGTGCAGTCAGATGGCCTAGTTTACTCTAAACTGTGAAAAAAGAATGGACCACCCTCCTCCAGGTACAAACTGGAACTAAAGTAGCTCAGATGTCCTATGTTGTTCAAGTTAGCTGCTCCGCATTGCTACCCCGGCTGGTTTGTCCTCCAGAAGCCTAACTGGGGATTCTTCTAAAGGAGCAGTCCCATTAAGTCTTCAGCTGGTGTTTGACTAGAGTTTGCCTGGTTATCAGCCACAGTATAGAGCTTAAGAATTGTACCTTCTAACCAAAATATGCTGTTGAAAGAAGTCGGCCACATGTGACTTGTGGTTTGGGGACGAAAAATAGAATGAAGCCTTATAGCAAAGAAAAATCAATCATATTTCCTGAGTACTTCTTGTGTACTCAGCATTGTAGTAATGCTGGTGCTGATTTGTTTTCTATAGGACAGTACTTCCCAACCTTTTTCACATCGTGGCACACAGAAAATTAGGAAATTTGTCAAAACACACTGGGGCAAACAGAGGAGGCTACTGTTGTCCAGTGGAAACTGCCAAGGAGCTAGCTATTCCAGACCCTGCCCAGCCATCCTGCAGGCTAAGGACCTTACTGTCTGGGCCCACTTATACACAGGATATGTATGGGGTCCTCAGCCAGACTATGGAAGCCTGCAGTGTGGTCTGAGCCTTGAGATTTTGTAAGTCATTGATATAAGAGTGGCATACATGAGTTAATAATAAACATGCCTAGGTGACTCAGAACCTAGGTGACTTGGAAAAAGTCCTTGACATCCAAAGTGTCTGGAAAAACTAAAGGTCCTATAGAAGTAGTTTGGGTTTTGGACTCTGTAATTCTGAAAATGCAGCAGTATTGATGACAAGATAAAGTCCATTGAGCAACAGAAAATAAAGTGGAGGATCAAAAAGAATAGAGTCAGAAGAAGAGGGGACAGCTATGTAATGGAATCAGACATGGGGACAACTTAGTAGTAGGTTTGGGAATACATTTTGCCAAACAAATAGGTGTTCTGAGAGTTGTAATTTCTTCAGACTTAGAGTCAGATTTAGTCTTAGTGTGACGTGGCTTCTTGCTAGGAATACAGAAGATCTAATCCTGGATTTATTTAAGGTTTTTGTTACTAAACTCATGTATTCAGTAGGTTTGGTCATTTCTAGAATGTAAATTAAATATCTCTTATGAAAATTAGCACTCTCATAAACACTGTATCTGATTTCTAATTAGTAGTCATTACTCATTGCAGCAATCTCAAATTGGTTGCTGTTTTCCAAAGTATGAGTAGTAGAGACACTTGAATATATAGTAATAGTTCCTAATATGAAATAACCTTGGATTTTTATTGCCAAATAAACCCACTTGGAACCTAGTCACCATTAGAATTTATACTCACTTCTGAAGTTCAACCTGGAAATCACCTCATGGATTTAAAGAGAATATAAAATTGTTTATGTTGCTAAAATATTGTAAACAATGTTGAAGTATTATTGTTGCTTTATAGTCATACCTGTTTTTCCCTTTGAAAACACAGCAAATGGGCATAGTTTACAAACCAAAACTCTCTATTTAAGGTAGATATGGTTATAGCGTAATACTATCAGACCCGCTGCCTAAAATGCTCTAAGATAAAGGAGCTCCCCGTAGAGTCAAGCCTCGCTGGGTGAAGGTAGCAAGAGACGCTTATTCCCAAGTTCTCAATGTAAAATAAGGGCAGAATTTAAAACAGGCATTATGTCATATCGTGATGGTGCTTTAAGGTAATTGGGTGTATCGTGCCAATAAGTATCAGTAAGAATATATCTATCATTTCTTCTGGGGTAATAGCATATCCTTATATTATTCTCTCATTTGTGATTGTAGACATGTTAAGTTTATTTAAATCTCCATGTTTCTGGTTGCTTAGCTCAAATTACAGACATATCACAAGCATCAGTATTTTTTTCTCCTTTCTCACCTCTGTAATTAATGTTACTGTTTTCTGGTATTTTAAAAAGCAGTTTATCAAATTGTAAAATCAAAATTTCTGACAACTTTTATATTTTGAGCTAAGTTTCTCTTTCTAGAATGAGTCAGTGAACTTCTTTTAGAATTTCCTTAAAAGCAAATGATTATCCATCTGATTATATAAAGTCATTTAAAATTCTGTAGCATAATTGACTATCTCAAGTTCATAAACAAATGTTATCCTTTGTTTCAATAAAATTTCCATAATGAAAAGTTAGGTTCTCTGATAAGTGAGTGTACAATCCTCCTTAAATTTAAGGCAGTGATGATGAGTACAGGCAAGCTCCGAGTGGTCACCTCTGTAACCTTCTTCTCTGGGCCACAGAGCACAGCCAGGAATCCTTCCTTTATACAGTCTCTGGAACGATGAGATGAGTTAAAATCCAACCAGCTCTGCAAAATAGCTTCCCTTTTTTTGTCCATTAGATTATGACAATTCTCCTGCCTTTTATATTTAATTTATTATCTCATTTCTGTTCATTGGTACCCTGGTGAGATAGGCAAGTAATCATGCTGAAGTTGGTATTAAGACCAAAATTGAAATGCTTTTCTTAATGGGGGAACCCTAAGACTACTCACTCAGTCCATTGAGGGGATAAAAGAGATGGCTCATTCCCATCCAGTTTTGTTTACAAACGGTGTTGCTCAAATTTAGGTGACTGGCTACTAGGGAAATAAATGAATGTGGAATTGAGGATGGAACAAAGAATTCAATGCTTTACAATAAGTGGACTGTATTTGAGAGTTCAAGGAGGATTGGAGAAAATAACTGAGTATGTAAAAAATGGTAAGTTTCTGATTGTTCAGTTGAAGGCAAGTGGCTGGCTCGATGAAATGACGTAATTGATGGTTTTCATCTGTGACCCTGATATCTTAGCCTCTATCTCAGAATTGAGAAATGAGCAGAGTTTATCAGAAAGGATTTTCATTGCTGGTATCTTTTGTGTGTGCATGATGTATAGTACACACAGCTCTCCTTACTGATCCTTCACAGGTGTATTATTTACTTTGCCTTCCAGGTGTCCGCAAATATGGTAAAGATTTTCAAGCTATTGCAGATGTAATTGGCAACAAGACTGTTGGCCAAGTGAAGAACTTCTTTGTAAACTACAGGCGTCGGTTTAACTTAGAGGAGGTATTGCAGGAGTGGGAAGCAGAACAAGGAACCCAGGCTTCTAATGGTGATGCTTCTACTTTAGGGGAGGAGACAAAAAGTGCTTCTAATGTGCCATCAGGGAAGAGCACTGATGAAGAAGAGGAGGTGTGTTTGTGTATGGAATTTGAGCTAATATGAGTTGAGGAATCAGCATTTTGTGTGGTATTCTGTAAGGTTAATTTGTCAGAGGACAGCTGAATGAGCATGAAAGGTTGACAATACACTTACTCAGTGGTGCATCTCTCGTGACTCTTAAGTCATAATGACATGCTAAGTTCTGATCCTAGAAGAATGGAGAGTGTATTGCTCTTTCATAAGTCTTATTTTTATTTCCAGTGTTAAGCTGTTTACTAATAAAGATGCCTGTTGGGTAGCTTCGTTGCTTTTTCGGTTTTTGGTTTTTTGTTTTGTTTTGTTTAAAATAAAAGAAGCTTGTGCTTCCAAAAGAACACTTGTGTTGTTTTTGTTTTGTTTTGATTTGTTTTGTTTTTCCTGTGACAGCCCAAACTATATTGTATTAAGTTCATTAGGAACTATCATCTCATACGTGTATTTTTGTTTCCTCACCTCTAGGCACAGACCCCACAGGCTCCTCGGACTCTGGGTCCATCACCTCCTGCCCCATCATCCACTCCAACACCAACAGCCCCCATTGCCACTCTGAACCAGCCTCCACCACTTCTTCGTCCAACACTGCCTGCTGCCCCTGCTCTTCACCGGCAGCCTCCTCCGCTGCAGCAGCAGGCTCGGTTCATCCAGCCCCGGCCAACTTTAAATCAGCCTCCACCACCTCTCATTCGCCCTGCTAATTCTATGCCACCCCGTCTAAACCCAAGACCAGTGTTGTCCACGGTTGGTGGTCAACAGCCACCGTCACTTATCGGAATTCAGACAGATTCACAGTCCTCACTGCACTTAAATTAAATTGGACAGAGCTGCAGTAACTTTTCACCCCATCATTATACCAATGCTCGTCTGACTGAGGCGAAAGAGGAAAGAGTAACCCTTCCTAGATACTGAGGCTGCGAACTAGTTCTGTGGCAGTGGGCTAACATAAGTGGATGTCTCAGAAATTTTTTAATTCACGCAACTGAAATGTTATACAACAAAAAGCCTACAGTTAGCCTCCTTTCCAGAGTGTACGTTCAGCGACATGATCTCATAAAATGAAAAGAAGATTAAGTATTCTATATACCAAGGTTTTTTTGTTTTGTTTTCACTGTATTTATTTTACTGAAATTCTTTATATTCCTGCCTCTTCATAGTCAAGGCTTTTAGTACAGGAATATTGACTTAGGAATTATGAAAACTCCTTAAGTTTCTTTAGTTAAGGATGTTTGACTTTTTTTTCTGTAATTTAATTTTTTAGCAACATTTTCCTATGTTAGGAGTACAAGAATAAATAGCCTGCATTTCAGATTTTGACATATGTTCTTTTAATGCATATTTAAGAAATTATAGCTGCATATCCCTTTTTTCAAAAATCTTGCTTTTTTTTCTAAAGGAATTTTAATATGTTCCTTTAAAAGAAAGCAATTTAATCAATTGCAAAGCAATTATATGAAACCACAAAGAATGTACTGAACCTACTAACCCTTTAACATACAGTTTAGGGTCCTAGTGCAAACTTCTTGCTTAAAGGTCATTGACCCATCATCTTTGAGTAATAAGATCGGAATAATAATTTTACATACAAATGAGGACTTAATTTGTTGAAGTATAATGTCTTTAAGTTCCTTGAAAATGGAGTTAATTTCGATTTTTTTTTAAAGTTTCTAAGTGCTATCTGCTTTTAACTAGTAGTTGCCTATATTTGGGGACTTTAGAAGAGAATTATATTTTGTCAGTTATGTGGAGATAGTGGTTATGGAAGCATTTATTTACGATACCCTTTTTGTGTTTAGGTTCTGAACTTAAAATTGCCCTCATACTTATTAATATGGTCTGCATTTAATATAAAGGATGTTTTCTTGATAAATCTCTATTGTACTCTTTGGATACATTTGTGTATTCCTTGCAGCCGACCTGTACTCGTGGGTTTGGTTTAGGGTTAAATCATCAACATGATTTCATAAAATAAATTTAAGAATTTGTTCTGTGTTATCTAAAGATGTATCAGTATATTGTCACAATTGTGCTGTTAACTTAAAATGCTGAGACCCCTTTTTATAAAGAAACAAAAAAAATTCAAGTCTTCTTAATTCAACACATAATCATTAACCGCCTACAAAGAATATTTTACGAGTGATAGTATATATCAACAATGTGTTACTAATATTTTTGATACAATGATTTCATATTGGAATCATGACTTGTGCAAAGGTCCAGATCACTTAGATTGCTATACTAGTGGAACTTAAGGCTAAATGTTTGCACATTCACATTCTCATCACATGTAGAACTACTTCACAAAATCGTCAACAGCTAAGGCCCTAACATAAGTTTTGAGAGGACATATATTCCCAAAGTACTGGAGTAGCAGTCCCTACCGTTGGCTCTAAAGCCTTAAAGAGCAATAGACTTAAATCCATTGATTAGTTTTAATTTTGAACTTTAGACCACTTCTTTGCATAAGGTCCTTAAATTCTGGCATAAACTTTTTCCAGGATGTATCCGTTTTTTCTCATTGGCTCACCTTAAATAGTTCCTGCCCCTGGACTGTAACAAGATAAAATCTGATTTAAAATTCTCAATATTCAAGAATTTATACTTATTTTTACTTTAAAAGCCACAGGGGACAGTTATAAATCTTAAAGTATCTAAAGCATTTTTAAGTACTTGGGTTGTCTTGCATATGTGCATACTATACAGCTTTTATTGTCTTGTCTCTTGTCAGTAGACCTTCAGTATACAGTATGTGGGATATGTCAATCAAGTTGGTCAGCACCAGCATCTGTCCAGCTGCTAAGCATATTGTGATTCATTTAAAATCTGTTCTATTCCAGCAATGGGCCAAGGTGCTGTATCTGAGGGATGTGCTGTAATTTCATTTACGTACACTAGAGCACACAGTGGGAAAATCTTAGCTTCATTAGTAATATGACACGTGTATATAGTGAGATGTCTTTATTGTGTGCTTTGCATATTTTGTAAATATTTTGCACGTCATTATTTTTCTTTTTTGTTTAAGCAGTGTTTGGCCTGGAAGAGTGATATGCTTGCTGCTTAATCAAAGGATTAAAGAGTTAAAGATGTCTATGTCTTCTATTTTTATATAATTTTATGTTGTATGAGGAATTTAGGACTTCTTCACTGTGATTCTAAAAATTGATTTTTATAAAAAATCGAAACCTAGAAATCTTTTAATGATCATTAATTTCAAGGTTATCATTTTTGGAAAATCTACACCCAAGTATTTTTTTCATTACATAATTAAAAATAAATCACACTGTTGATACATCTGGTAATATTAATGAAAAAATATTTTTTCTATATGATTTAATTCCAGTGTAATATGGATGGAGGTAAAGGTAAGTTATGACCAAAACCTTTTCTTAATCAGTAATCTTACAATTGAGTAAAATATAATTTAAAATAAAGATGCAAGAATGTAAAATTTTGTCTTAATATAAGCCTTCATTCTTTTTAGGAATAGATGTAGGGAACAATCAATGTAACAGTCATGATTTTCCAAAATATTAAGAATGTTGCAACTACTTTGGTTAAAATACCAAGTTTAGTTATTAAATATGTTGTATTATTTTAATATTTCTTCCTGCTATCAAAAGAATGTTTAGTACCCATAAATATTAACAACTGCTCATCGCTTAACACTTTATCAGGGTCTCCTCAAAAAGAAGAATCATCTGACTGACAGCTCAAAGCAGGATCTTTCTCTTTGTACTTCCCCCAAATAAATGATGAATACATTCTGATTATAGGAAACATAAGAAAAAGAAACTAAAATGTGTTTGTTTTTTAACTTAGACATTCATTCTAGATACATCATTTGTAAGATAGAATATGTGAATACAGAAAGAAAAGTTGAGCAACTATGCTATATTATAAAATGCAAGAAACTACCTCATTTTCTGACAGCATTTATGGGAGTACATAAACTGCTTTCTCTTAGGAAAATATAGATCATCTATAATTCCTTGCAATTTAAATCTTTATCAAAACTATAACTGCCTTAGTGAAAGAATGTTTGGCAGCAATAAATTTTAGTAACAATGGAGTTAGGGAGTAAAATATTAAAAGAAATGCTCCTGGATGTGTGGATTTGTGTCTAAAAGGCCACGTGGCTTTATCTGCCCTTTTTCTCCTCTCAGAGATCCTGTACACTTAAGGGGAAAACAGTGAAGGCCAGAAATTAGTGTTGGATTGAGGTATTTGCAAATTGTCATTACCAGATTTAAAGTAGACTGTTGTATGTTGGTGAGGGAATGGTAACTACGATGTGGTAACATAAACTTTAGAATCCTAAAGCTGGCATTTGGGTGAGCAGAGTCTGGAAGGAGAAGATGCTGGGAATGTGAAGTGGAGAGATCCAGGTGCAGCCTTCATAATGTAAATGGCAGAATGCCCTATTTAATGTCTTTTTCTCTGGATTATTTTAAGAAAGGTTAAATTTTTATTCTGTATACTTAAATCTTACTTAAACATAACGTACAATTAACAGTAACTAAGAAGATCCTGAACAATACCACAACACAAGGGGTCTCCAGAGGTACCTAGCTTATGCCCAGAACAGCTTTCATGATTGGCAAGATTTGGCTTCAAGACCATTTTTGTTCACATGTTGTGCCCTTTCCAAAAGAGAGTATGAAAATAATCAGAATTGTTGCAGGGCTTGCCACTTGGCTTATATATACAAAAGAGTTCGCCCTCTGCCGTGATGACTCTTATCCAACTCCACTGAACAAGTTACTTCACCTCTCTGAGCCTCAGTTTACTTATTTTTCTTCCCTCCCAGAATCTTAAATGATAAATACAAAGCCAAAATAATCCTTAGCAGTGCTGGAAAGTCAGGGGATGTGCCACCAGAAGGAGACTGATTTATGATGAAACCTCAGAATTAAGGAACCTCCCGACTCCATGAAGGCAAAAGAGCGGGAAAACAGTTCTCATAAGGATCCCATAATAACCTCAGATTAGAGGTGGAGGTATAGAGTAGCCCCCAAGGATTCGTGATTCCTGGTACTCATGCACTTGTGTGTAGGCTGGACCGAGTGACTCTTCTGACCAACAGAACACAGCAAAGGGGATGAGATGTCGCCTCTGTGGTTACTTTAAAAGATTGTGACTTCTATCTTGTTAGTAGGCTCTCTATTGCCTTGTCTGCTTGCATGCTTTGAAGAAGTGAGGTACCATATTGGAGAGGCCAACGTGGCAAGGCCTGAGGCCAGCAAAGTACTCAAGCCCTCAGAATAACAACCTGCCAGGAACGGAATCCTGCGAACAACTGTGTATGCTTGGAAATGGATCCTTCCCCACTTGGGCCTCAAGATAACCAGAGCCCAGCTGATGCCTTGATTGCAGCCTATGAGAGACCATGAAGTAGAGAACTCAACTGTGCCCAGATTTCCTAACTGGGAATTAATGAGTGTCTTGTTTAAGGGAATTAATTACCCTAGAAATGCTGCATTTTAGGGTAATTTGTTATGTAGCAATAGAAAACTAATACAATGGATAAATGTATACCATCTTGACAAAAGAAAGTTGGAGCGACTATATTAATGTCAGACAAATATTTCAATGCCAAGGATATTATCAAAGATAAAGATGGGGTCATTTAATAATTATGAAGGTGCCAATTAATCAAGAGGATCCCTGATAGAACTGCAAGAAGAAATAGGCAAATCCACCATTAAAGTCCATGATTTCAATAACCATCTCTCAATAGTTGATAGAACATGAAAACCAAAGATGAGTAAGAATACAAAAGACTTGAACAGCGCTATCAACCACCTTTACCTAATTGAAATTTGTAGATTATTCCACCCAGCAATAGCAGAATAAGCATGAAATATTTCCAAGATCATATTCTGTGCCGTAAACAAGTTATAATAAATGAAAAAGGATTCAAATCATCTAGAGTATGTTCTCTGAGTAGAATGGAATTAGAAATCAGCAACAGAAATCTGAAAAGCTCCCAAATATCTTATTTCTAAATAAGCTATGTCAGAAAATAAATTGCAAGAGAAATTAGAAAACATCTTGGACTGAGTATATGTGAAAGCACAGTATATAAAAACCTATTGGATGTAGGAAAGCTGCACCTAGAAGGAAATTTACAGCTTTAAACATTTGTATTAGACAGGAAGAAGATGTAAAATCAATCTATGCTTTCTTCTTTAAAAGCTAGAAAGAGTAAATCCAACTTAAACAGAAGAGAAGAAATAAAGATCATAGTTGAAATAAATAAAACAGATAACGGAAAAATAGAGAAAAAAGAAAAGCAGTAATTTCTTCTTGAAACAAAGATCAAGAAAATTGAAAATTTGTTAGATCAAGGGAAAAAAGTACATAAATTATCAAAATCTAGACTGGAAGAGGTCATTGTTATGTAACCTACAGAAATTGAAATAACTTGTAGAGGAATATTACAAACACTTTATGCCAACAAAGTTGGAAATGTTTATGAAATGGATAAACTCTTGCCAAAACTGTCTCAAAAAGAAATTAAAAATCTGAATCAAGTAAAGAAATTGAATTTGTAACTTAAAATCTTCACGCACAATCCAGATAACTTTACTGGTGAATTCTATCAAACCCTTAAAGAAATAATACCAAGCCTACACAAACTCTTTCAGAAAATACAGGAGGAAAGAACACTTCCTTACTCATCTTTAAGAGTGTTATTACTCTGATTCAAAGCCAAATGAAGACAAGAAAAGAAAACTTCAGACTTATATCCCTAATGAACAGATATGCAAAAATCCTTAACAAAATATTAGCAAATAAAATCTAGCAACATCCAAAAAAGGTTGCACAACATAACCCAGTGGTGTTTATCCTAGAAATGCAAGTTTGGTTTAACTTTCAAAAATCAATTAATGAATACATCTGAGTTTCTTAACCTCGGCACTACTGACATTTTGGACTATATGATTCTTTGTTGTATATTGTAGGGTATATAGCAGAATCCTCAGCCTCTATTCCCCAGAAGCCAGTAGCATCCTCTCCCCCATCCCCAGGTTCACAATCAAAAATGTCCCCAGCCGTTATCAAATGCCTCCAAGTAAGCAAATCACCCCCAGCTGAGAATCATTGCAGTTATGTCATATTAATAAAGGAAAAGGTTATAGGATCATGTCAATAGACACAGAAAAGACCTTTGACAAAATCCAACACCTATTCATGATAAAAATTCTCAGAAAACTAGAAATATAAGGGAACTTCCTCATCCTGATAAAGGGCATCCACAAGAAGCCTATAAGTAATGCCATACTTTACTGAATGCCTTCTGCTAGGATTGGAACCAAGCTAAGGATGTCTGCTGTCACCATAGCTATTCGACATTTTGCTGGAGGTTCTAGCCAATGCAATAAGGCCAGAAAAATAAAGCATACAGGTTGGAAAGGAAGAGCAAAAATTATCTTTATTTATAGATGACATAATCTTGCATGTAAAAAATACTAATAAAACTCCAAAAACCCACTAGAATAATAAGTTTAAGAAGGTCACAGGATATAAGATCAATATAAGATCAATTGTATTTTTATGTAGTAGCGATGAATGATCTGAAAATAGAATTAAGAAAATTTTATTCACAATAGTATCAAACAGAATGAAATATTTAGGAATAAATTTTACAAAAATGTGAAGGACTTGTTCACTGAAATCTGTAAAATATTGCTGAGACAAAGTCCTAAATATATGGGGTGATATACCATTTCATGGATTGGAAGACTTAAGATGGCAATTCTCCTCAAACTAATTTACAGATTCAACCCAATCTGTATCAAAATCTTAGCAGGCTTGTTTTGTACAAATTGGCAAGCTAATTCCAAAATTTATATGGTAATTCCAAGGACCTAGACCAGTGCCAGCAAACTTTTTCTATAAATGGCCAAACAGTAAATATTTTAGGCTTGTAGTCCACACAGTCTCTATTGCAACTACTCATCTCTACAAATGCAGTTCAAAAACAGTCATAAAATACATAAATGAACAGGTATGGTTATATGTCAATAAACCTTATTTACAGAAACAAGCACCAACCTGAAACTTAGACTAACCACAACAACTTTGAAAAAGAACAAAATTGGGTGACTTACACTAACTGATTTCCATACTTGTTAGAAAGCTGCAGTAATGAAGACAGTGTGATATTGGTGTTAAGGATGGACATATAGATCAATGGAACAGAATAAAGAGTCCAGAAATACACTCACAGCTATATGGTCATATGATTTTCAATAAAAGTACTAGGTAATTCAATGGCAGAAAGAATAGGTTATCTGTACACACAAAAAAGAACCTTGATCTCTACTTCACACCATGTACAAAAGTTAACTTGAAATGGATCATAGGCCTAGATGTAAAAACTAAAACTATAAACTTCTAGAAGAAAATATAAGAGAAAATATATCACCAAAAGCATGATCCATAAAAGAAAAAATTGATAAAGTGGGTTTCATCAAAATAACAACTCCTACTGGTCAATAGTAAGAGGACAAAAGCCCCCCAAAAACAATGAAAACATGCAGAAGATTTGGATAGATGTTTGCCAAAGAAGGTATGCAAATAGCAAATGAGTGCTTGGAAAGATGTCACATCATTAGTCATAAGGGAAATGCAAAGTAAAGCCACAAGAAGACACCTATAACACCCACTAGAATGACTACCATTAAAAAGACTGACAATACTGACTGTTGTTGTCTGGGATGTGGAGAAACTGGAATGCTCTCATGGCTGGGAGAGATGTACAGTGATATAGCTACTTTGGAAAACTGTTTGGCAATTTCTAACATTAAATGTACACATACAATACGACCCAGAAATTTTACTCCTAGGGATCTACCTAAAGAGAATTGAAAATGTATGTCCACACAAAAACTTGTATTCAAACGTTCAGAGCAGCATTATTCCTAATAGCCAAATACTCGAAATAATCCAAATGTCTATCACTTGGTGAAAGGGTAAACGAAATACAGTGTACACATATAATGGCATACTACTCGACAATAAAAAGGAACAAACTAATATACGCAACAAAATGGATGAACTTCAAAAACATTTTGCTAATTGAAACAAAATAATTTTTATATAAATATTTATATATTTATATAAATTTTCCATAAAATGCAAAACTATAGAAACAGAAAGTAGATCCATTCTTGGCTGGGTCCAAGGCTGGAGGTGAGAGTTGAGTGCAAAAGGGCACAAAGGGTGATGGATTTGTTCTAAGATTTCATTGTGGTTATAGTTGCATAAGTGTATACATTTACAGTCATGCACTGCAAAACGTTTCAGTTAACAACAGACCACATATACAACGGTAGTCCCATAAGATTATAATGGAGCCAAAAAATTCCTGTCACCTAGCGACTCTGGAAGAAGACACTCAAGAGCTTCCTCCGTGACTTCAAAAGATTTGGAAGGATGAAGAGGCTGCAAAAATCAACAAGGCTGTGGCTGATATGTTAAACAAGTTTAACCTGGGTGTGTATGAGGACGGCAAACTCCTAGACGTCGTTCGTGAGGAACCAACTAATGAGGAGTTGTTAGGACTGGTACAGGAACACACAACTGAAGAAAGAGGAAGGAAACTGAAGAAGAGAAAAGCAAACTGCAGGAGACGAAAAGAAGAAGAAAACTCCCAAGAAGATTCACAATAATGGGTTTAGCAGAAGCTTTTGCAGACCTCAACAAGCTCCTTAAAAAGTTTGACAACAAGGACCCCAACACTGAAAGGTTTTCATTAACAGAGAGGAATGTTCATGGTGCATTATCTGCTTACAAGCAAATCTATGGCGAAAAAAAGAAACAAACCAAGCAAACCACCATGGACACATTTCTGAAAAGTGACACCTCGTCAAGAAGAGCCTCAGGCAGGTCCTTCAGGAGGTTTTCTAGGAGGAGGCATTGCTATCATAGGAGATGACAGCTTCATGCATATTATTACCCCTGAAGACCTTCCAGTGGGACAAGATGTGGAGGTGGAAGACGGTGATATTGATGATCCCGACCCTGTGTAGACCTAGGCTAATGTGTGTGTTTGTGTCTTAGTTTTTAACAAAATTTTAAAAAGTATTAAAAAAATTTTTAATATAAAAAAGTTTATAGAATAAGCATATAAAGAAAGAAAATATTTTTGCATGGCTGTACAATGTGTTTGTATTTTAAGCTAAATGTTACTATAAAGGAGTCAAAAAGCTTAAAAAATTAAGTTTATAAAGTAGAAAAGTTACAGTAAGCTGAGGTTAATTTATTATTAAAGAAAGATATTTTTATACGTTTAGTGTAGCCTAAGTGTACAGTGTTTATAAAGTCTAAAGAAGTGTACAGCAGTGTCCTAGGCCTTTGCATTCACTCACCACTCACTCAGTGACTCACCCAGAGCAACTTCCAGTCCTGTAAGCTCCACTTGTGGCAAGTACCCTATATACGTGTACCATTTTTTATCTTTTATACCATGTTTTTACTGTACTATTCTATGCCTAGATATGTTTAGATACACAAATACCACTGTGTTACAACTGCCTATGGTATTCAGTATAGTAACCTACTGTACAGGTTTGTAGCTTAGGAACCATAGGCTATACCATGTAGCCTAGATGTGTAGTAGGCTATATACCATCCTGGTTTGTATAAGTACACTCTATGATGTTCGCACAACGATGAAAATATCGTAACAATGCATTTCTCAGAACATATCCCTGTTGTTAAGCAAGGTGTGACTGTACTAAAATTATTCGATGAGTGAATTTTGTGGTATTGAAAGCATAATAGTAAAGTTGTTTTAAAAAGGAAAAAGAAAGTATGAAACAAAATTGTGTGCAATGGATGCAGCAGCCCAGATGGTGTACTATAATGAGAGGCCCTCATTGTGCCTACAGAAGATTGCATGTGTTTTCTCCAAGTGAGGGGCAAGGTCGTGGAATACAGAGGTGTCGTTGGAGTCAAAGGCATTTGAACAGTGTCAGTTTTTCCCAGGATAAGCCCTTCCTGAGCTTACGCCTTTCCTTCTTAATGCTTCTGTCCTGTTTTCTGTGAAATAGAGGATGTAGCTAACTAGAGTTCAAGAGTATTGTTTAAAATTTCTCCATATAGAGTGGGCACCATTCTCAAAAAGAAGAAACACCAAATCAGTGGTCTGCCTTGTTACCAGCCTATTGCAAAGTCTAACAAAACCAAACTGTGCCAATCAAACCCATGATCTTACTTCATAGCTCCTAAGGCTAAATAATAACCTTAAAATCCATATTTTAATGCCTTACAGTGACTATGCAGAATTAATATGATAAAATGTTTTTCCAAGCATTGATGGGAATTGCATGTGTGAATCTTATTAAAGGAACTGTCAAAATGGACAGAATGCACATTTCGCCAAGCATCCAATGAAGACAGCAGGGTCTAATTTTAAAACAATAAAAACCTCATGTCTCCAACAAAAAGGCTTAACTATCGGGCAATCAAACTATGAACAGAGAAGGGGAGGGGTGAGTGTGTGTGTTGAGTGAGGGGTCCCCCTGGAACAAACACAGAATGTATGGCCACAGGTACAGCATCAGTCTGCTTTCTTCAACGTGGAGCTGACCCTACACACAGAATAGGTAAGAATAGAGTGAAGCAAGTAGAACAAAAGAAACATGGGTCTTTCTGGAGCTCCTAAGATAAAAGCACAGCTGCCGGATGCACTTACACAGGAGACATACAACCACACCAAAACCTGCACATGAATGTTTATAGTGGCTTTATTCATAATTGCCAAAACTTGGAAGCAACTAAGATGTCCTTCGGTAGGTGAATGGACATACCCAGACAATGGATGTACCTTTGGAAAAAGAGTCTTTTTTTTTAAACTACATCAGTCCTGGGAGAAGCCCCCCACCCACAGCACTCCCAGCCTCTCTTCTTGTGGTGGTCAGCACACTGACAGGCAGAGCTGGGGTAAAGGTTATCTGATTGAAACAGAGACCACATATCACTCGGTCAAGAAATTAAAAACAGAAAACCCACAGACATTCATTCATTTATTGCCTCAATGCAAGACCTACTTAGTGAGCAAGTGAGCATTCTGTGTGTACAGGACCCTGAGGTTTTGCTTTTTGCATGGGAGGTTTGCTGCTATATCACACTTTCCACGTGTGGTTCCATTACCGGCAGAGACTTTCCATTGTAACTTGTAATGGAAGTTAAAGGTGCAATCTAAGGCCCAAGGAGGGGATTTTTCCTCCTCATCTGCTATCATTGATCTCTAGGTGATGGAAGGGATGACCTTTTACCCTGCTCTAACTAATCCACTACTGTATATCCATCAGTCTTGTCACAGAAAGGCAGCCTGGGGAAGACAATGCATCCATCTACTATTCCAGTAGGTGGCACCCTCCCCTCTCCATCAGCATCATCTTTCCACTGACGACCAGGGCTGCAATCTCTTACCCTGTCAACTTACCCAGCAAATTAAACAGCTGAAAGCCATGCCTCTCTGAAGGCTAGGGGTAGTCTTAGGGTGTTTCGAAGAAACAGATAAAAAGTTTAGCCCTTTTCTTCTGTGTAAAAATTTAGTGTGTAGTCCAATCCTGTCCTTATATTTGTAGATGAATTTAGTTTGAAGACTGGATTCTAACATTGCAAATATTTTCAGGACACTAAAACTGCTAAATTTGTCTCCTTATTAAAGTTGTCCTGTTTGAATTCACATCAGCTACTTCTTTGAGGGGAAGGGTGGTGTCGTGGCTAAGAGCACCAGAACCAGACTTCCCAGGTTCAGATTTGACCACTCCTGAACTGAGAATTTTGCATTTTCCGCAAATTGTTCAAGAGAGGAGTTTTCTCATCTGTAAAATAGAGGTGATGATTAACAGGGGTGACAGTTAATATGGATGAAGCACTGAACACAGTATCTGGTGTATAATAAGACAATGTTAGCTATCACCTGCAGATACTTAACGGCTTTTTAATATGTACCTTTATGTCCTGTCCTGCCCATCCATCCTCAAAGGGACTTGAAGAAAAGGATCACATCTCCTCCAACAAACTGGGCTAGGTCCCAGGGTCTGCCTTCTCTATTCTCCCAGACACCCTGCCCAGGATTCTGTGATCAACAAGGGGAACTGCAAACATGTCCTTGAGTTCCAATTAACATCCATCTAAAATTCCTCTGCCTCCTCACTTAGAGTCCCAGGTCTGGAGTCACGAAGCCCCCACTTCCCACCACTTCAGACTCACCATTGGGGCAGCCCGGTGGCGCAGGGGTTAAGTTCACACGTTCTGCTTCCATGGCTGGGGTTTGTCAGTTCGGATCCCCGGTGAGGACCCACGCACCACTTGTCAAGCCATGCTGTGGCAACCGTCCCACATGAAATAGAGGAGGATGGGCACAGATGTTAGCTCAGGGCTAATCTTCCTCAAAAGAAAAGGACTCACGATCTACCCAGCATCTGAGTCCATCATATTTAAAGCTTGGATATCATTCTTGGGGCAAATTGGCTGCTTTTGGGAAATTGGGGAAGAAGGGTGGGGAGAGACAACTGAATCACAGTCAATGACAGTATCAGGGGCCCGAGCACACCTGCATATATACATACTAGACATTTGAGTTTCTAGCCAGAGAAGGGAGATATACCTTTACAAAACATATTGATTTGTAGAAGGATGGGCGGGGTGGGGGGATGGTGGGTGGGTAATGAGAAAGGAGGCAGGAAGTAGGCAACCATGAGAGATGTATTGTAGGAGGGAACAGGGAGAGAAACTAAGGTTCACAGAGCACCCACTCCGTGTCAGGAGTACAGGAATGTCATCTCATTTAATTCTCACGAGATTGTGAGGTGGATCTCGAGTCCCAAAGCAATGCCCACAGGCTCCATCTCCCCATGGATTGGTTAATCTGACTCTCACCAACCAAAAGGATTGAATCTTGGTTTCTGGCTCTTGTTGAAAAATGAGAGACAGGTAAGGCCAGGCTGACACCGAGCCTGGCTGCTTCTCTAGACCCCACACATGCTCCTTGGTGCAGCAGTGTTTCCCCCGCCTCCCCCCATGATTGCAAGCTCTGCCTCCCTCCTGTGTGTTTCCTGCCAGGCTCCTCTGCACATTTGAGTTGTGCATATTATTCTTCTTCTCTTGTAGTGATGAGTAATTGAAGCTCTGGGCAGTTAAGTCACTTTCCCACGGTTGCCTAACTGAAAGAGAAGGAGCTAGCATTGGAATTCTGGTCCATTTCCTTCCAAGTTCGCGCTCTTTATGCTCCATCAATCCTCATAGAGGAGATTTATACAGAATACAAATATCATTCAGAACATCATATGCTCATGGAGAGAAGTACTGTAAGAAAGAGCCCTGCGAGACCTGGCTTCAATTTGTAGCTATAGTACTTGCTGAGTGTCAAGCTCTGGGCACATCACTTCTTGTCACTTCTCTGGACTTCAGATAGCTCATCTCTAAAATGGGGATGACCAGGCCTACTTCGCAAGGTTCATCTGAAGATTGAAAGAGATGCTTGGGAAGCCCTTGGTACCATGGCAAGCTCTACACCTCTGAGGGATTGGTAGGCCAGCCGCAAGACGGAGGGCTGGCGGATTTGCAGGAACGTCGGGAAGGACTGATTTGAGCCAGACCTCAGGCCTTGGCTAACAGGTCTAAACATGACAGGATTGGCCCAGCCTGGTTATTCCTGGGTGAAGGGTAAGTTGTGCACAGTTTAAAGGTACTTGAGGGAAATCAGAGACGACTTCTACTTGTAGGTACCAAGGATTCTAGTGACGGTGGTTGGACTTCTAACTGCTCAGGTTACCGTCGCGCAGCCTCCTGCCCCACTCCCTCCTGCGAGTCCGCCCTTCCCGTGCCCGCGCCCCTCGCCCCAGCGGCTCCGCGGGGCCCCGCCCCACCCCTCCCTTCCTCCCCCCCCCTCCCCTCCCGGCCGGGCCCGCCCTGCTTCCTCCCGGGCCGGGCTGCACGCTCCGGGCTCCGGGGCCGAGAGCCTCGGCCCCTGCTCGCCGCCGCTGGCCCCTGCCCCGGAGTAGCCGCGCGCCAGCGGAGTCCCGCGCGGAGCCACATGTGAGTCCCGGAGGGAGGGGGGAGGGCGCCCTGCGGCTGTCGGGCTGGAGCTAGGTGACCAGGAGCGCAGGTCGGCTTGTCCCGTTGACTTTGAAACCGAAAGCGCCGCGGCGGCACGAGCCCCGAAGCCGCCTCCCCGCGCCCCGCGCCGGCCTGCAGGGACCCTGCCGGGCCGCCCGTGCCCCTCGCGTCTGGCGAGTCCCCCCGGCGCGGGAAGGGCGCGAGGCGGCGGCCGGGCGGGGCCGGGGCCGCAGGAGGCCGGCGGCACAGGTGGCCGCCGATGCGGGCGAGCGAGCGCGCTGTGGGGGCAGCTGGGCTCCGGGCCTGGGGCGCGTTGCCTTAGCAGGGGAGAGGTGCGGCGAGGGCGGCGGCGGCTGGGGGCCCCGAGCGGGGAGCTGCTCCTGAGCGCGCTGGTGGACTGGAGCGGCCAGGTTCAGAATGGGGTGCCCCGCAATCCCGCACTGCAAACCTCTGGCTCCCGCTCCGTACCCTTAGGCACCCGTGCACTTGTGCAAGACTTTCCCGCCAGAGCCCTCTAGAACGCAACTTCAACATTGGAATGAATGGAAACCTCCAAGAAACGTTCAATTGAGCGCGCTCATTGAGAAACACAACCCTCCCCCTCCCCCGCCAGGTGAGCTCCAAGGGATCTTGGAGGAGACCAGGGCTCAGAGAGGCGAAGTGAGTCGCCCAGGGACGCCCGGTGAATTAGTGGAATCTGGGCGCTCCACACCAGATTGTCTCCTCCTTGTTACTTACTGCTCGTCAGGGTTTTCGCAGTTCTGAGAATTTTCAGTGAATACAGGGGCCACACTCTTGCTGCTAACCCCGCTGGGCGGTTACGCTGACTTTCTGGCTGGTTCTGCCCCCTCCTGCAGAGTTTCCATATTTGGCTATTTCAGATTTACTTTCATCAGAACTCAGTTACCTCGCTGTGGCTGGCAGGGCTGCTCTAGGCCACCGACCCAGTGAGGTTGGTGAAATGAGGCGTGGCTCCCCGGCCAGGCTGCCCCCTGCACACCCCGCCCTTCACAGCCCTGGGCGCTGACCCGTGTCGTGTGAGGACAGGCGTCTGGTACCCAGTTGAATTCAGTAAATATTTATTGGGCACAGGTGCTGCGTGAGAACTGGGCTAGGGCCAGTGGAATATGGTTCCTTCCTTCAGAGGTATTTGCATTTCACACGGGCTCTGGAAGACATAAAATGCAAAGACATCGCTTGAAGTACTTCTGGGAATAGAACAGTTCTGGGTGTGTGAGAGAGAATTTTAGACAGAGAAAGGCTGGGCTAGGACTTCTCAGATCCAGAGGGCAGCTACCTGCTCTGCCTTATACACGCACAGCCGAAGACGAGGTCTTAGCACAATTGATGGTTAGGGTGAAAACCTTATCATCTGAACACTCCCACCCCCAACTCTACTCTTAATTTGAATGAGAGAGAGAGAGAGAGAGAGAAATTGCTGCAGAAAAGACGGATGTGAGAGGGAAGCTGAAAATATCTAGCTTCTATAAAGGGTTGTTGTTGTTTTGTTTTGAACTCTGTGGAATGGATTGGCTCTCAGATCCTGGAATCTCTGTCCCTGGGTCCTGGACATAGGCAGGAGGAAGTCAGCTGTCTGAGCTGGCTTCTGTCTGAAGGACTCTGAGCAGTCCTGCCAGAGGAGAGGTGACTTTCTCAGGTCCTCTGGGCCGAGGTGTGTGGCAGTGGGGGTAGGATGGGCCGTGTGTCTGTCTGTCAGCAAGCATCACCTGAGTGTCCACTGGCTGTGGGCAGCAGGGTGGTGGAAAGAAGATGAGGCCCCGTCCCCTGGAAGTACTAACTGTAGCGATTGGGACATTTCAATGGAGATGATTTGCAGGGAGAGGGAACCGGATGCCTCTGAGTCAGTGCTGCTAGGCTAGCCATGGGAAAGGCTTGTCAGCAATTCGACCAACAGCCCTTCTGTAATTATCTCAGCTTTACCTGGGAGGACCCCACGGAAAAAATAATAATTCCTTGTTGCTAAAGCTCTTTCCTTTTCAAAGCGTCTTCTTATTGCTCTTGTCATTTCGTTCTCGTTTGGTCCTCTGTGGTGCCCTTGTGAGTCAGGCCAAAGCAGGATTCTTCTCGATGAGGTGAAGCACTGAGCGTATGATAGCCCTTGAGGCTCCATGGCTGGGCCAGGCCTGGGTCTCTGGTTCCTCTGCTGTAGGCCCCTCACCATGGTTTCTCAGAACGCTGAATCTGAGGGGTTAGCAAGGAAACTCAGGCTCTGATCGTGCCTGGATGGTCTGTTCCCAACAACATGGAGGAAGTTCTCCTGGCCACTGCATGAACAGACGCCCGCTCTCTTAGCTTTCCCCAGCTGCACGAACTCAGGGCAAAACCTGTGTCTGTTCTTGTTTGTATCTGGGAATCTGGCACAGAGTAGGCCTACAAAAACCTTGCGTTGAGTTCATTTGAGATGTGTCACCCTTGAGCTCTGAGCTGCCAGGGACCGATGGGCGGGGAACGTGTGCTGGGCCGGGCTCTGGAGAGAGGTTGAGCTGCCAGCAGGACTTGGCTCCAATCCCAGAAATCAGAATAGCGCTGTGCAGTTTACAAACAGCCTGTCTCACCTGATGGACTTGTCCCTGCCTCCAGAGAGAAGGGAGAGGCAGGTGCTGTTCCTTCCCTGTTACCTGGTTGCAAGCTGGGGCTCAGAAGGGACTTGAAAGATCTCACGGCACGTAGGGACCAGCCAGAACCACAGCCCAAGTCTTCAGACTCCAATTTGTGTGTTCTTCTCATAGTATTTCACCTAGAGGAAGCCAGGGTTCTGGGCAGGAGGAGGGTGAGGGAACCAGAACGGCATTCCTCAAAGGCTGCCTGACGCCTTTTTCACTGGTCAGGGGTCTTTAAGAGCTAAGAGGCCAGGGGAAGGGGGAGCAGTGGCAGGCCCAGTCTCTGAAGAGCTTTTCCTGCCCAGATGGTGGCTTTTTCTGAGGTCCCTATGGGACCGGGGCTCCCACTCCAGCAGAGTGTAGCGGGTGGGAATCTGTGTGTGTTGGGGGTAGAGGAGACCATGTTGTGGGGCAGAAGCGATCCCCAGGGCTGGTGAGCTCCTGCCGCTGCTGAGACCAGCATGGGGCCCGTGTGAGTTTGTTCCTTTGCCCAGAGGAAAGCTTTATTTGGAGGGTCAAACAGCAGTCTGTGGACCCATATGTCCTGGCAAGCCCTGTCTTGTGAGGAAGTAGGGTGGAGGACCAGGGAGGAAATAAAAGTGAAAATACTCATCAGTCTAGACAGAAAAACTCCAAGTCCATTTGCAGTGAAAGCGATGAGCCCATTCTGCACATTGTTATCTGGAGGCAGACGGTGGTGCAGCTTAGATCACAATGTAGCAATGTGGTGTCCATCTGAATGTCCTTGCAGGTTCTGTGGCCCTGGCGTTAAGTGACAGAGCCAGTGAGTGCCTCTCCCTGGGTTGTGAGCAGGGAGTGGGGACCCATCTCACTTACTTTCAGCAGATCCCCATGCCTCATTTCTTGTCACAGCTCCACCAACTTCCCTCCTCACCAATTCAGAACATCCCTGGAATTTCCCCCACAGCTTTTTTCTCAAGGAAGAGGTACTCTCTTGACCAATGGGGGAGCGCCTTCTCCACCTGCATGCCTGATTCAGCTCTCTCCCATCTTGGAAACAGTGCCCTCCATTACTCCCTGGCCACTGACTCCTTCCCTCCCCCACATGCTCCGTCTCTGTTTCCCCAGCCCCTCTCCTCTCCCTTTCACGGACAAGCTTCTGGAAAGAGAAGCCAACATTTGCACTCTGCGCGCTCAGCGCCATGCACCTGCCGTGCTGCTCAGATTGCCCTTTGAAGGCTTCCAGGGTCTGGTAATCCTCAGTCGTCAGCCTGCCCTGCAGCTGTTGCCCATCTCTTTGGAGGGAGCCACACCATCCCCACTGACATTCCCTTCCCCGACCTCGAGCTTCTCCTCCTCTTCCCGCCCTGCAAGTGCCAGTGGGGGGCCAAGGCTGTGTCCTCAGGCTGGCCTTCTCCATTACTGTTCTCTATGCTACTCTCCCTAGAGCTCTTCTCTGCACCCAAGGCTTAACCAACACTCTTAAGGAAAGGATGATCAAGTCTCTGTGTCTCACCCAGCTCTCTTCTTGGCCAGTTTGATTTGTGACACACAAAATCTTCACCGTGACGTTTTACTCTTCCCAGGCTGCCTCTTCCTCTCCGTTCTCCTGAACTCTTGCAGAGATCACTGCTTGCCCTTGGTCACCTCTGTCCTGTGTCCCCCCAGCTGGTCCTGATGTGCTGTCTATTCCTAAGACTGCTACTTGAGTTCGCATCCGCCTGACCTCTTTCCTGTGCTACCCTAATTGTGCATTCACTTGCTTTCCCGCACTTCTGTTTTCTCTTCCGCACTGCTGCAGAGGGGCCTTCTTAATCCATAGCCTAATCAAGACTTACCACTTTCACTAGGGGCATAGTGGAAGTAGTGTGGACTTCAGAATCTACCAGGCCTGCGTTTGAATCTGAGTTTGTGACTTGCTAGTTGTAGTTGTGTGATCTGGGCAAGTTGCTCAAATTCCATGAGCTTCTCTGGTAAACCGAGATAGTAATGTCACCCACTTGGGGTTGCTGGAAGGATTAAGTGAGCCAGTGTATACACAGAGCACAGCATCTGGTGGATACTCAGTGGCTGGTTTTCTTCTTCCATGTGTTTGTCAGCAGTAGAGAGTTGTGGGATCTCCGGGGTGGTGGAAAATGTGTGTTTAGCCTAAAGCATTCAAATTTAAATTAAAAACAGACAAGCAAAATAACTACCACGTGCCAGGGTAGACCATCATTTAAACTAGCCTGTTGCTGCCACTTTGCAATCTGTAGACCAGGCAGACCTTGGGGGCGAGAGTAGGTGAGCTGGGATGGGGCAGGGCCTGGTGGGGATAGGCTGGGACCAGCCCTCGGCAGGCAGGGGGCAGGCAGCATCAGATAATGGAGGCCCAGCCCCAGGGGATGGGTTTCAGGGCAAGACTCCAGTCTTTAGAAGGACTTGTGGACAGAGCAGGTGCAGCCTAGGCAGAATAATAGTGCTGGGCAGGGAGGTAACACAGGGGCCCAGCAGAAGAAATAAAATTGATTTGGGAAGCAAAATACAGGCACTGGCCTGATCACCAGGAGCAGAGCAGTTAGTTTAGTGGGATCATCTACAGAGTCAGAGCAGGATGAGTGAGGATGACTCCCTGCAAAGCTGCCAGCCAGAGCCCTTTCTGTGTTCCTTTACTAAGGGGGATGGCTTGGAACAGCCAGCTGTGTTCTGACCCTTCTCTTAGAGGGCCCCTTGATGCTCGAGGATGGAGGCAGCTGAGTGGGATGAAGCTAAACGGGTCGTGAAGGTCCTTCTTCTGCCTTCATGACATTAGGATGCTGAGGAATAGGCTGGCCAGAAACTTATGATACAACCTAGGAAAATTTACCATGATTCGCTGGGTTAAAGGCAAAATTATTTAACGTAAAACGAAGGCTTAAGTGCTAAGTAGATGCAGAATAAAAGAAGTGATTAAACAGTTGGGTGGGATTATTCCAGGAAGCCCTCCTGAGGAGTGAGGAGGGGTGGACAGGAGGGATGGAAGGGCACAGTGGACTGTGGACAAAGGCATTTCAAGGGGCTAAAGAAAGGAGTGAATAGGTGCCCTTAATGGATGGGAAGTAGATTATTCTGGAGCAGACTGATTTCCTTATATTGAGGTGGTTTATCTGAAAAACCAGTAATTTGGACTGTTGCTTCAACCTCTCAGTAGCGTTCCCACGGACCTTGCTCAGAATGTCCTATGCCACATGCTAGCGGCGGACAGCCAGACACTAAATTCTTTCACTCCTTGCTTGATACTAAAATTCCATATGTATGACTTCAGGTCGTTCATCTTGCTGACACTGGATATTTCTGACAAGTGTGACTTCTAGTCCCCACCTCTTCCACCTCATAACTGTGGTGCTGGATTTTCTCAGCACTGACTCTGTTTAGGCCACGTTCAACAGCTCTGGGGCCTTCCACACGTGACTGATCTATTTCTCATATTTAACTTTCCTCACATCATTTCTAGATGTGCCTAGAATGCCTAGAATGCCTCCTGTTTTAATCGACTAATTCATGCCCCTCTCACCCTTTTCAAAGAAAATTCAAAATTCCTCTCTTGTTAGGAAGGCTTCTGTGTTGGGGATCCCTAAGACCGTGCCCAGGTTCCGTGATTTGCTAGGAGGACTCAGAGGACTCAGCGTGTAGTCCTGCGGCTATGATTTATTACAGTGAAAGCTTACAAAGCAAAACCAGCAAAGGGAAAGCTACCCAGGGCAAAGTCCTGAGGAATCCAAGAGGAGCTTCCAAGAGTTCCCCCCAGTGACATCACATAGGACATGCTTAATTTCGCCAACACTGAGTTGGGACAACGTGTGTGAAATGTTGTCGCCCAGGGAAGCTCAGGAGAGACGCAGTGCCCAGGGTTTTTATTGAGGACTGGTCATGTAGGCACCCTCTGCCTAGCATATAACAAAATTCCAGGCTTCCAGAAGGAAAACAGGTGCTCAGCATAAACCACATTGTTTGCAGAACAGCTTAGGCACAGTGAGCCACCCTAATCAGTTAGGGGAACCTGCCCCAAATCCACCTTCCCAGACATCAGCCGGGGCCGTCCTTGTAAGCAGACCTGTCTAAGGATGGCAGTCTGAGGCCTGCACAGCTTCCCTGCATAGTCCCGCCTGTCAGTGCCTAACTGTGCTTGTGCTGTAGAGAAAGTTATTACCCTAGACAGGGAGCCAGAAGACCTGGGTTCCAGCCCAGCATGGCCACCTGCTGCTGGGGGACACTTTGAACCCCTCAAACTCCATTTTCCTCCCTCGTTTGGAAAAAAGAAATTGTAATTCTTGTGTGTAGACCTCAAGGATGACTGTGATGACATAGTGGGTCATCCCCTCCATCCCTCTTTGTTGAGCACCTACTGTGTCTAAGGCGGTGAGCGAGAACTATAGGGAGCACCGAGGAAGGGTGGTGCAGTGACTTTGGCAGGGAACAAGCCTGAGATTGAGTCCTTACCTGGCATTTACCAGCCATGTTACCTTGAACACGCTGTATAATCCTCCTGGATGTCAGGACCCCACCTGTAAAATGTGAACATGAATACTAAAACTAGTACCCACACCTCTTTGGGTTGCCGTGTGGAATAAGTGGGACAACCCATGTAAATCTCCTAGAACACTGTCTAGCACATTGTAGGCACCCAAAGTGGCCCCTGTTAATTCACTCAGATATTTGAGTGCTTGCTCTGTGCCAGGACCTTGAAAATGATAGACACAGTCCCAGCCCTGCTTTCTATTTGCTGGTGCAGACTAATATTGAACAGATAATTACATAAAAAATGAATTCTAGTCATGATAAGTGCTATGGAGGAGAAGTACAGGGTGACAAAAGGGCATATACTAAGGAAAACGGAAGGTAAGCTGGCGGAGGAGGCATATGAAGGCTTAGCTGGATATGTGATGCCTAAGCTGGGCTTGGGTAAGTTTAGCTCAGTGAGAAGTGGGGAGAGGGAGGAGAGGATATTTCCAGCAGACACAACAGCTTGAGCAAAGGGAGACCAGCCTTGGGGCGAAGGCTGTAAGGAGGAAAGGTTTTCCACTCAAATGAAGAATGGCAGAAAAACCAGAGAGGCTGAAGAATAAAGTGTGGGGAGGGAGGGAGCCCCAGGTAATGCCCTGGAGATGTGGGAGGGACCATTGTAGCTTGTCTTAGGGATTTGGAACTGTAAGCATAATGAGAGGCTGTGAAAAGATTGTGTGAGTGACAGCAGCTTGGCTTTTCCCAAATACTCAATGCTTTGGCGGAGAGACCGGTTATAGGCTGGGAAATGAGGGGGGACCAGCTATAGGAGGGAAGACCAGTTATGGGCGGCTGTGCAGTGGCCCAGGTGAGAGGGGACGGTGGCTTGAATCGGGGGGTTGGGTGTGGGGGTGGACAAGTAGGTGGGATGTGTCTATGAGGTCCACTCAGGGGGCCTCACTTGACCAACTGGATGTGGGGTGGGGAGAGAGAAGGCGTTGCCAGGAACCATGACAATTGTCTGGCGACAGCAGCAAAATAAATAATGGGTCTTCACCAAGAGGGAGCTCTGGAGAGAGAGCAAGTTAGGAGAGGGGAATCGGTTCAGTTTTGGTTGTGCTGGCTTTGGAGTGCTCTCGAGACATTCAAAAGGGGACACTGGGCAGGCAGTGTGGGTCTAGACGCAGAGGAGAGAGAGAGTTGGGAGTTGTTAGCTTACACATGGTCTTTGATGCCTGGACAGTGTGGTTTCAGGGAAGCTAAAGGGAAAGAGTATTTTGAAGTGTGTGTTTTTGAGGGGCAGGGGGTGGTCAATAATGTCAGATGCTGCTGAGAGGCCAGGTAAGATGAAGACTGAAAAGGGACCATTGGCCTTAGTGACCCAAAAGTCACCATGGTGAGAGCAGTTGAGGTGTCTTGGCGGGGGTGTAAGCCAGGCTAGAGTGGGCTGAGGGTTGGACTGAACAGACTCCACTGTGTGAGGGTGAGGCTAAGTCGGGAAGCTTGGCTGAGAGAGGAAGGAAACCTTGAATTTTAGAGATAGATGAGAGTGAGAATTTTTTTGTGTTACTTTAATCTTAAGCGAGTCTCGTGATTGTTTGAGCGCTGATGGAAGGCCCACATGAAAGGGAGGCTGACGATGAAGCGGTGGTGGTGGGTGAGTGATCATCGACATCAAAGACCCCTGTGGAGGCAGGAGCCCAGGACAGCTGGAGAGACTGGCGTAATTCAGAGGTCACCTCTGCCCCGGCCCTGGGAGGGAAAGAGCAGAGCAGGGGCCCCATACAGGGAGATGCGCAGGTCTGGTGGCAGGAAGTGAAGGTAGTTCTGGTCTGAAGACTTCTGTTTTCTTCTGTGCAGTAGGAAGTGACGTTTCCTGATAAGACTGGGGGGAGTGGTCAAGGTTTGTGGAGAAGAGAAAGGTTTGAAATTGATATTGAAAACAAGAGAGTGAGCTGAAAGGGAAAACCTGGCCCTGCGCTCTGGTACCCATTCACATGACGAAGTCTCTGGAAAAGGACCCCAGCAAATGTGACTTTAGATCTCTAGCACCTGGTGAGTCAGCTGGCTGAGGGCCCCGGACATGTTTATTGAATTGAATTGTTGGCCTGTCAACCTGTGAAAATCCTTCTCAGCATTTTCCCCTTCTTCCCAGGTACCTGGCTCCCGCCGTGGCACCTCACCAGGAGCTAGTTCACCATAGTAGGAGTAAGGACCCCTGCTCGAAGCGCACTCTTCCATCCCCATAGGGCTAGATCCTCCCCTCCTTACAGGGACCACCCCTCCTCAGGTCAGCCATCATTAGCCAGCTTTGCCTTCTCTCGCCATAACGGGTAGAATGTAGGACTTAGAAATAGTTGAGATAAGTTTTAGGCCCTGGAAGCAGGCGCAGTGGGAGAGAGGCTGTCCTGCTTTCAGAACACCAGAAGTTCAGTCTTGCTATAAGTATTTCTTGAGCGCCTATCGTGTGCACTCTTGTAAGTGTTGGTGCCTCAGTAAACAAAAGGTACATCCCTGCCATCATGGAGCTTATGGAGAGCAAGGAAGACAGACAGTATAGAAGCAAACATGTCACATGCTAGACAGTAATAAGTGCTTTGGAGAAAAGTGTGGCAGGGGACGGGGCTGCCGGGGATGTCACATTTCCATGTGGGTGGTCGGTGAAGGCCTCACCTGTGAGGTAGCACGTGAGCAGACACCTGAAGTGAGGGAACAAGCCATTCAGGTGTCAGGGAGAAAGAAGAGCATCCCAGTAGGAGGACAGCAAGCAGAAGGCTCTTTTGGTCAAGGAAAAGCGAGGCTGGTGCGTCTGGAGTATGTGAACAGGAGGAAAGCACTGGGAAACGAGGACAGGGAGACCGGAGGGCCAGGTCGCTGGGAACCCTGAGGACACCGGCTTTGACCCTGAGTGAGATGGGGCCATAGCAGCAGATGAGAAGGATTGCACTGGCCGCTGGGTTGTGACTAGACTGTAAGGGTGGGACAGAGGCAGGAGACCAGCTGGGAGGCTAGTGCTGTAACCAGTGGGGAGGTGATGGCGGCTTAGACCAGGGTGTTTCTGCTGGAAGTGGTGAGCAGTAGTTCGAGGTGTTTGGAGGAAGAGCCGATAGGATTTGGTGTTGTGGGATAGAGAGAGAGGAGCCAAGGATGACTCCCGAGTTTTTGGTCCAGCGACAGGGTGATTGGTGGTGCTCTTTACTGCAGGGGAGGAAGGCTGTGGGAGGAGCAGGCTGGGTGGGATTGGATGTGTCACATTGAGATGTCTAGTAGACAAACGTGGAGGGATGGAGTAGGCAGTTGGAATGAGGAGAGGTCCAGAAGGCAGATAAAAATAAGGGCCTTGTCAGCCTTAGACGGCATTTAATGCAGGAGCCCAGATGAGCTCACCAAGAGAACGAGTGTAGACAGACGAGAGAAGAGGTCCAGTCCCAGCCTGGGTGCTCCAAGAGGTGGGGAGATGAGGAGTGGCCAGTAAGGCGGAGAAGGTGACCTAGAAGCTGGCACCGTGCCCTAGCACAGTGCTTCTCACATGGTTAACGGCTGTAACCATGTAACGGGTTAACCTAGCCCCGGGACTTGTCTAAAAAGCAGACTTCTAGGGGCCAGCCCCATTGCCAAGTGGTTAATTCTGTGCCCTCCACTTTGGCGGCCCATAGTTTCTCCGGTTCGGATCCGGGGCGCGGACCTAGCACCGTGCATCAAGCCATGCTGAGGACCCACAACTAAAAGTATACAACTGTGTACTGGGGGGCTTTAAGGAGAAGAAGAAGAAGAAAAAAGAAAAAAGAATGGCAACAGATGGTAGCTCAGGTACCAATCTTTAAAAACAACAAAAAAAGCAGACTTGTACCTGCTGCTGAGAGATCCTGATTCTGAAATATATGAATTAGGGTAGGCTAGACTGTTGTAACAAATACGCTCCCAAAACAGACATCTGTTTCTCTGGTTAAGTTCTCTGAGCCAGCATTTTTATCATGTTCCAGGGCACATTGTTAGGATCCGACCACTCTGGGAACTGTTGCTGTCCTTTGTGCATAGGCATGCTCCCCACCTGGACTGAAAACCCCTTGGGAATGGGAGCTGTCTGGGAACTTGGGATCCTGTCCCACTCCACCCCCTCCCACAACAGAATGAAGCGCAGGCCTCTGCGTGCAGCAGGCACTGAATAAATGCTGGCTAGGTGTGAAGGATGGACATGCGTGGATATTAAGTACTTGTTTATGCATCCATCAGGCACCATGTGCCAGTCATTTTCATGGGGTAACACATTTAATCTTAACTCCAAGCCTTAGAGGCGGGTATTATTGTTGTCTCATTTTCTAGATGAGGAAAAGATGACACAGGTGACTGAACAGCAGAAGGGATTGGACCCTGAGGTCTGGTTCCAGAGCTGGTCTCTAGGCTGTCCAGCCTCTCATTAAGACCTTCCTTTTGGTTCCAGTTAGGATGCTGTACATTTTCTTCTAGCTATGACACAGAGCAGAGAGCTCTGGACTTGGAGTCAGAAAGCCTAGAATCGAATTCCTGCCCCACCATGTGCTAGCTGTGGGATTTAGGGCAACTCAGGGCCTCGGGCACTTTGTTGGAGATATGATGATGGTAATATTGCTTAGGGTTAGTGTGATGACTGGATGTGATGATGTTTATAAAATACCAACTGCAAAGTACTAGTATGTGTAAGGTGGTATTATTATTATTATTATTATTATCATCTTGAAAATCAAACTGTGGAGCCCCTAGGATTACCTAAAAGAGCGGCCAGAGGGGTGTTGATCATAGACCTTGCTTCAGCTAGAACAGTTCCTCTGTACACTCGTTTATTTACTGATGTTCCTGCGTGAGATTTGGTTTGATGAGTTTCACTGTTTTTAAAAAACTGCAATATTTGGCTGGCTGATCCCTTAAGTGTTCCACAACTGACTGGCTCAATTGTGGGGGAAAAGGCCACTCTTTCAAATTCTTTCTCCTTCTCTTGGGCCCCCTCTCTGGGCTCCCCCAGCTCTCCCTCTTCTGTTGTTCTGATCAAGCCCATCAGACCCGAGAGCCCAATGTCCAGCATTGTACCAAGGGGCCACAGTGTTCTGTGAGCTGAACTCTAGAATGCCCGCCAATGTGTGGGATGGGCATCTGGGGTGTGCTGGGATGGTGGACCTCAGGAAGCTTCTCTGCTCAGGGCTGGGGTGAAAGGGCCACCTCTGGTCCCGTCTGCTCTCTCCCTGGGCGTGGGCCAGAGCTCGCCCACCACTGGTCAGGAAGGGATTGCCCCACCTGCCTCTCACACAACATCGACTGTGCCCCAGCCACAGACTCTCCCAGCCCTGGGGCAGTGGGCAGTCGACAGTACGTCACATGTCTGTGGTCAGCTTTGGAGATATGAACCTGAAACAAAGGCAGCTGTACGTGAGCATTTGTGGGAAGAGGAGGCCCAGCTAGAATGATGTCGACCTTTGGTAGCTAAAAGTCACCCAAAGGTCAAGCCAAGGTTTCTGAATCCTCCTTGGATATCTGTTCTGTCTATCCAGGATGCCTATCTAGGATGGTCTCCACATCTCTCCCCTTTCCTCAGAGCACCCTTAGGCCATGGGGGGTGGGGCCTGGGCAAGGCTGGGCCCACTCCCCTCTCAGAGCCTGAATTCTAAGCTAACTCCGTGTATCCAGGCTCCCCCGTCACTCTGCTTGCGGGGCCACTGGAATCTCCATCACTGTCCAAGAGTGTGTACTCCATCTGCCTGTCTATGTGAGAAAATAGGATGGTCAGGAAGGGAGCAGGAGCAGGGAACTGTGACTCTGAGATGATAGCCCCATGACACAATGAAGTAGGGATCCCCACCCTCATTTGCATCCCTCACCCTACAGTCCGGCTGGAGATGAGGGAGCCTTTCAAACTAGGAAAGGTGGGACTTGTGGCAAGAACCAAGGGCAGAGGACTGACCCAGACTCAGGGGAGCCCTGCAGGAGCCTCCTAGGGCTGTGGTCACGGGTGGGAGGAGAACCAAAAGTACAGTGTCGCCAAGACCAAGGGATCAGGGGGTTTCAAGAAGGAAGTGCCAAATGCCACATAAAGGGCAGGAGGCAACAACTTAGGAGAGACTAATTGGCAAGCCTGACTATGTGATTATGGTTTAGACCATTGGACTAATCTAATATGCTTTTCTGAACTATGTAGAGCCTCACTCCCCCCCCACCCCCCCAAAACCCAGAGGATTCAAGCCCACAGCTTGTTCAAGGGCAGGTGAACTTGGGAAGGGGGAACGCTGCAGGGAGGTGCCGATGGCATCTGAGGAGGGACACAGGAGTGCAAGCACTGGTCTGGAGCCAGGAATGGAAGGGAGGGGAGGGGGAGAGAGTGGCTGGTGGGGGTGTTGCTAGGCTGAGGCAGGTGAGTGGACCGAGGCCCACTGCTGGGTGGGGGTGGTGGGGATGGTGTGAGGAATCCGGGCCCTCTGTGCTGCCTTTCTGTTTCCCGTCAGTGTCTGCGGTAGGAGGTTCTCAGCACAGGAATGATTGACAGAAAATGACTGACTGACATTTGGTGGGAGATAGTCCAGTGTAACCGTGATCTGGCTTCTGCCCCATCTCCTACTGCTCTTCCTCTTGTCCCTGACACTTATGCAACACTGGCCTCCTTTCTGTTTCTCACACGTGGCAAGCCCTTTCCCAGAACCGATTGTTACCCTTGCTGTCCCCTCTGCCTGAAATGTCCTTCCTGCCACTCCTCCCACTTGATTCTTATCCTTCCGGTTGTTATTCAAGGATCACCTCCTCCATGAGGGCTTCCAGCCTAGAGTGGCCACCCCTGTTTCTCTATCTCAACATCCTGGTTATGTTTTTCAAAGAACTCACTGCAGACTGTAATTACCTCCTTTGTTTGTTATTCCCTTGTCTCCTCCGTTAGCTTGTAAACCCCGCAGGAGCAGGCTTGGACCATCTCTGTCTTGTCCCTCTCTGGCCCCCAGAGCCTCATGCAGTGCCTGGCGTGGCAGGCAGTCAGGTTATCATCAGAGTGGGGGACATTGATGGAGGGGCTCTGGGGCAAATGCTTAATAGTAACAATGATGATGATGATAATAGCCCTTATAGCGCTTACTGTATACCACCGTTATAAGCTCTTCATGCATAGGCGTGTCAGCAGACTTTTTCTGTAAAGAACCAGAGAATAAATATTTTAGGTTTTGGGCCATCTGATCTGTGGCACAACTCCTCTGCTCTGCCGTGGTAGCACAAAAACAACCATAGACAATATGTAAACGAATGAGTGTGACTGTGTCCTAATAAAACTTTACTTACAAAAACAAGTGATGGGCCAGCTCCCCCCTAATGTACAGTACTAACTTATTTGATCTTCAGAAATTCTATGAGGTGATATCTATTGTCATTATCACCATTTTACAGGTGAAGAAACTGAGAAGCATAGAGACTAAGTAACTTGCTTGAGGTCACATGGCTATTCAGGGACAGATCCCGGATTTGAGCCAGGCAGGTCCACTCCAGAGTCCATGGCACTGTCTCTTGGTGGACCTTGGAGAAGCAGGGAGGAACCCCATCTCCTCTTTATCCCCTGAGGGCCTTCGTTGCTTCCTGTACATACGACCTCTCCAAGTTTCCTCATTTGTTTTTTTGTTTGTTTGGTTGTTTTTTTTTTTTTTTTGAGGAAGATTAGCCCTCAGCTAACTACTGCCAGTCCTCCTCTTTTTGCTGAGGAAAGCTGACCCTGAGCTAACATCCGTGCCCATCTTCCTCTACATTATATGTGGGACACCTACCACAGCATGGCATGCCAAGAGGTGCCACATCCACACCTGGGATCCGAACCAGCGAACTCCGGGTCACCGAGAAGCGGAACGTGCGAACTTAACCGCTGTACCACCGGGCCGGCCCCATCCAAGTTTCCTCATTTGAAAACTGGGGATGGGATGATAATAATAATGTACACATCATGGGTTTGCTCTCAGGATTAAAATGAGACAATTCAGGTAAATCTGCTGGCTCTGAGCATGGGCACAGCCTCACTAAGTGTAATCCTGACCCATATCCAATTCCAGCCCTTAGGTTCCGTTCACATCTTTTCCTATCATCCCCATCCCCTTGCTTCATTCAGATTTGTCCATCTTCATGGCTGTGCTTCTAACAACCCTTTTCCACTGAGGCCTCACATTCCTCTTCAATTTCCCTTCTTATTTACCAAACATTGATTGAGTACTCTGTGCCAGGCACAGGGCTGGCTCTGAGATCTGGAGACTCCTGAGGACAGCCCCTCCCTCCAAGAACACCCTGAGCTGACCTCAACAGCTGTGGGGACTGTGATAGAGTTGGAGCTGAGAGTCTTGGAGTCAGAGCTTCCTAAAGAGGAAGCTTTTGTGTGGGAAGATCAGTAGTGTTTTTTGTTTTTTTTTCTCTTGGTCTAAGTTCTGAGAGCAAATCTGAAGGGTTTTCTGCAGCATCACTTGGAGCCACGTGGACTCTGGATGGTTCTGAGCACAAGAAAGAGAGTGAGTTCCGTTCCGGGCTTCCCTATGCGTGAGACTCCTGTTAAGGCAGCAGCAGCTGCTGCACCCAGGAGGGGGCCGCGATGCCCTTTCAGCTGTTGAACCTCCGTCTCTTCCATAGCAGTGCTCTGCTGCACTCCCAGGAAAATGAGGAACCAGAGGTTTCCTGACAACTTGGGAGAAATCACACTTCTCTTCTAAAGAATTAAAATCACACCCACATCCTTCATCCTGTGTCCAAGAAAACCTTCTTCTGTGAAAGTGTAAGGAAAAGAAAAGAAAAGAAAACACACTCTACCTCTTCCTCTGAAACACCAAACCCTTGGATAGACACTGGGTCGGTGGGCATATCTTCTGGCCATTGTGGTGTCACCCGGTCTCTGCGTGGTCTCCGTGCCACATTAGGCCTGATGGAAAACGGCCACATTCTTTCTGCGTTTCTCCAAGGCCCTTCCTTCCTCTTTGTCTAACTTGCATGGTTAAAGCTTAATGAAAATAAAAACCAGTTTCTCCCAGAAGTCGCACAGTGTGTTGTTGTTAAGCTATGGGAAGAGTGGAGAGGAAGAGAAGGTCCAGGGTGGGAGTGGTTGTCTTGAGGGGTTTCATCTTCAGAGGAAAGATCTTTCTGGGCCCTTGCAGCCAGAGGCTGTGGTAACAACTTTGAGCTCATCTCAGTTCTCCTTGTGCCATAAGGATAACATGCTAAGTGCTTTCCTTCTTCCTCTTCTGCCTCCTCCTCCTCTTTTTCTTCTTCTTTTTTTTTTTTTTTTCACTTTTCTGGTAGTAACTGTGCTTCCTGCAAGAGCAGAATCTCCAAATTCAAGGGCCAGAGGTGACTCTGAGAGAGGGAACTGCCTATCCTTCTAGTAGGGGAGCATCTGGCTCTCTGAGCCAGGGCTTTTCTCTTTTAGAACATTGTGCAGGGCACAGATGCCACAGTCTCCTTGGGTCACTGCGTGTTGGGATTTGACATTTTATTAGCTTTTCTTTGTCACTAACCACAACCTCTCCTCCTTTCATTTAAGCCCAGGACCCTTCGTTGGGTCTCCGGTGGGTTTGAGGAGTAACATATTTGCACCCGCCCCCTATTGCTGAATGTCAGCGTCAGGGAATTGGCTCCTTGTGCTTCTGGCGGGGCCCAAGCAGAGCTGACAAGTAGGTAGTTTGCCTTTAAGCCGCCCATCCTGTTACCGCCTAAGGTGGGGGTCATCTGTCCGCCTCAAGACATGCCAGTAGTCAGGAGGCAAGATGGTAGGAGAGAAAGGACTTTATTATAGCCTGCTAGCAAGGAGGCAGATGGCTGACTAATGTCCCAAAGAACCATCTTACAGAACAAAGACTACAGGCCAGTTATACAGGGGGCTGGTCTCCAGGTTGGGGAGGCATCTGGTCTCCTGGTGGGGCAGACATCTGGTTCTAGTCCTGAAAATCTTTTGTTTTACTGGATATACATCAGAGACCAGAGCCTTATACCTTGATCTTTCAGTTCTCATTGATGGCTATCAGCATAGACTCTCTGCCCCAGGGGTCATCACATTCCTAAGGAACTCAAAAGAACAAAGTTATTGACTTATCACAGCTGGGTTAGTTAATTGGAGGTCATTCAAAGTTACAATATGGGTTCTTTTCTACAGTATGGCTTCCCTTATGTCAACCTTGTGCTGACCCGGTATCAATCTTATGACTGGCCAGTGTGGTGCTGCCCTTGAGTTGCCCATGGCTCAAGGACCATCCAGGGCACTGGCCAGCTTTGTGTCCCACCTTATCAGTCAGGCCCTGTAAGTTTACCTCCCAGAGACAGCAGGGTCTCCTGGTTGTGCAGCCCTTAGTAGCCTTCCTTACAGAGGGGCCTCGGTGAGAGGCTGTAGCCCTCGCCCACAGTCCTCACGCTCCTCCCAGGCACGTTTAACAGCAGTCCCTGGACCCTTTGAGTTCTTGTCTAATGTGGTCATTAGCAGTAGGGATCTCAGATCTAGTAAGGGGTGGAGGGTCACTGGATGGGGGTCACTTTGGGGGAAGCAGCACCGATTAAATCTCAAATAGGGAGTAACATAAGCACTGGGTGTGAATGGGGAGGACCCGAGAGCGGACTTCAGTACTAGCTTCAAGGAGTTTTCTCATTGCTATCTCTCTGGGATGTCCTATCTCTCCAGATCTTATTTTCCTGACATAGATCTAAACCTATTATATTAAATGCCATCACTAAAATGACAACCAAATTGTTTAGAAAGTGAAAAAAATTTTAATGCCCTAGGCAGTTTTAAAACAATTATTGATACCACAAAGGGAATGTGGCCATTCCTAGAAATCATAGTTTATTCTGGAAGATCTGTTAGATGTCAGCTGGTCTGACTTACCCTCATTCCCCTAAGACTGTCCATAAGGCACCCCAGCCTGGATATGCCTCCTGCCCGCATCCTTGGCTTCTCACCTTCATCCTCTCCCATTGGTGCCATCGTTCACCCATCTTCCAAACTGGAACCTGGGCATCAGCCTCCACTGTCCACTCCCTCAGCCCTACCATTGATCCCATTTCTAAATCAATGCATTTTATCTCAGAAAGGCCTCACAAACACGGCTTCCTTTTGCCCTGCCTTCCATCAGGCCATTGTCATCCTCCTTTGGTCTGTTGTCACAGCCTCTTCCCCTAAATCCCTGTGTGGGCCTGTCCTCTGTGTTTATCATCCATGAAAAGATCAAAACCATGGGGTAAAATTCGGAATCCCTGACTGGCATACATTCAGCGCTCTTCACGATATGCTCCTCCCCTCTCTCTCCACCCTTATGTCTCACAGGGACCTTTTTAGGTGTTTCCAACAGGGAATGTAGTTACACAGGAATCAGCTACAAAGGTGATGGCAAAGCTGGGAAACCAAACAGGAGACTGGGAGTGAGGCCAAGCAGAAACTGCCCACTCCCTGGAGAGCTGACGGGACAAAGGAAGAAATGGTATTTCCAGAGCTGAGGAGCTGGGGGTCACACGGGGCCTGCCTGGCGGGAACTAGACCACAGAGAGAGGGGCCATCTGGTGGTGATTAAAGCCATGGAGGAGACCCAATCACTACTGAGACACTGCCCAACACCAGGGGGTGGGGGAGAAATACTCTAGCTTCTCCCTTCCTCCTACCCTTCGGTCTCCTGACAGTGCCTCTGATTGGCTGGACCTAGACAGACGCCAAGGAGCCTGGGAAGCAGAGTTTGTAGGGGGTCAACCCTCACCCCACCTCATGATGCAGAACGAGGGCAGAAGAGCAGAGAGTGGATCTGAGAGCAAAGAGGCAAACGACTGGCTTGTTCCCTTCATTCCCATTCAGCTACAGTTAATTATTAACTGTCTCAGAAGTTTTATGATACCTTCTGGGAAATTCTCTTACCTCCTTCATCTAGAAAATGCCTCCCCCTTCTTCAGGACCAGCTGAGATGTTTTCTTCTCTGTGGAAATCAGCATAGACAGCTCAGAGAGTGTCAGCTACCCCTCATCTGGGCTCTAGCTGTTCTGTTTAAATCGGTCTTTGTGGTACTGGCCACTGGGGTATTGTAATGTGTCATTCCTGTGTTTGATTTCCTCTGTTCAACCTGGAGAGCTTCAAGGACAGACATGGTATCACAGGTCTCTGCATTCTTGAGACCCAATCCAGGACATGTACATGCTGCATCCATGCAGGGATGTACAAGTGACAGAGCTGTGGGGGTGTCTTGCCCAAAGTTTCATAGCAGGTGAGTGGCAGAGTGGGCATCGGGCCCAGGTCTCTGACCCTGTCCCCTTTTACTCTGGAATTTGATTGTAGTAGCCAGTAACTCCAAAAAATCAGAACTTGAAAACTCTGGAGACATAGTTCCTGGCCTTATATCTTACAAAGTATAATGTAATTTATAAAAATGTTCCCAATTTTCCAGACCTTCATTAATCCAAACAAGATATTGGGAGGCTGTGGAAGTAGTGTGGACAGACAGACAAGGACTTACCTTTCTTTGTTCAACGTAAGACTGAATTCTGCTGGATATGTGTCCTTTTTATTGTAACTAAAAGCTAAACTCACGCTGTTTCAGAATGTTAGACTATTTATTAAGTGTTCCCCAGAAATGAATCAGAAGAAATGAGTAAGTAAAGAATTTAAATCGTGACATGCACAGCTTTCCTTTGGAATTCCTAGGAAATTCTCAGGGAAGAGATGCATCAATTTATGAAGCTAAAAAAGGGTGTTTAAAAGAAACTCACTGAGGGGCTGGCACCGTGGCCGAGTGGTTAAGTTCGCGCGCTCCGCTGCAGGCGGCCCAGTGTTTCGTTGGTTCGAATCCTGGGCACGGACATGGCACTGCTCATCAGACCACACTGAGGCAGCGTCCCACATGCCACAACTAGAAGAACCCACAACGAAGAATACACAACTATGTACCGGGGGGCTTTGGGGAGAAAAAGGAAAAAATAAAATCTTTAAAAAAAAAAAAAAAAGAAACTCACTGAGAGTTCTTAGGGAAAGGATGGGACATGATTTTTCTCTTATCTTATTGGTTTGAGTTAATAACTTCAGCAGGGGGACCACACTGTATGCCCCGTCGATGGAACTGTTAACTGCAGTAAGGAGATACACAAGCTCTAATAATAATTTTGATGACTTTATTTTCTTATTTGCAAGAACTGTTTTGCTGTTCCTGTTACATAAGCCCTTATACTCAAACGGGAAAGATTTTCATAAAATGGAACTCTTATTCATTAAATAAGTGCCTGGGAATGACAGAGTACCAGCTGGAAATGCTGAATTAATTAGAGAAATATATTTGTTAGACAAAGAAATGTCAGTCTTGCTAGTTCTCTTATTAGGGCTCTCTCAGGTCAGTGAGCACAGTGGACTGATTCCATTTTTGAAGCCAGATCATGGGCCTGAAGAAGCTTCAGAGGAAGGAGACAGACCCTGCCCTGGGAGACATCACAGCTTGGTTTATATGCAAGAACACCGCCCTGAAACATCTAAACTCTATATTGTATAGCAGAACAAAAGTGCGTGTTAAGTGTCTCATGAGATAAAAACTCAATTTTGTAAAAACAAATACTAACAAGACAACCAATTAGAGAGTGAACAAGGTCAGCAGATGCCCAAGGCATGCTCACTAGGGCTGGGCAAGACACAGTGAGAGGGAGAGGGAAGACGGGGCATCTGGTCCTCAGGTCTCTGCTGGCCATTCAGTAGGAACAAGGAGATTGTCGGTGAGGGTCACACATGTGCTGGGCCCTGTGGTACAAAGACTGACAAGACACAGGCCCACCCAGCAGCCTGATAGAGCAGCGGCCCCCAAAGTGGGCTTCAGGGGTCCCAGGGGTGCTGGAGCCGCTCTTCCCGGGAAAGCAGCGTATGGGCTCCTACTTGGTTCAGGTATGTTCAGGCACAGAAGCTGGAAAATTCTCCAGATTGGAGCTTTTCCCCTAGAAGAGCAGATTGTTAAACATTTATCACCACACCACTGCCTGGGGCTCCCTGAGACCCTTTCAGGCGATCTGCAGGGGCAAAACTATCTTTGTAATAATTCTAACTTATCGTTTGCCATTTTTACTCTCCTTCTTTCATGAGTGTACAGTGATATTTTCCAGGAGCTGCATGACATGTGAAACTGTAAAGACTGAATGTGGGAGTGGATATGAGAATCCACTTATCTTCTATTAAGCGCAGAGATGTGCAAAAACGCAAACCGTGCTACTCGTCTCACTAAATTTTTTGTTTTGGAAAATGGTTATTTTTCATTAAAATGTTATGTTAACACGTAATTGGCTTATTATCTTAAAGTGAATTAATAAAGAAATATTTTTTAAAATTCCTCAATTTTCATCTCAAATATGGTAACTATCGATAGATGTAACCCACATAAAAACTCTTTGGGGTGTTCAATGTTTTTTTTAAGAGACTTTATTTTTTAGAGTGGTTTTAAGTTCACAGCAAAGTGGAAGGTAAGTGGAAGGTACAGAGATTTCCCATATACCCCTTGCCCCCACACACGCAGAGCCTCCTGCATTAGCAACATCCCCCACCAGAATGAGTCATTTGTTACAGTTCATGAACCCACATTGTGTAGGGGAGTGATTCTCCCTTTACCCTTCTGAGCTCTTAGCTGAGACGTTTGTAATAAAAGCCAGATTAACAGGAGAAAAACAAACTGAAGTTTATTAACATATATACCTCATGTGTATATGGGAGATACCCAGGGAAAAATAGTAACTCTCTGAGATGGCTTAGAATTCAGGCTTGAATACCATCTTGAGAGGGAAAAGGAGGGGGATGTAGGCCTCTTAGGGGAGAGTAAATGATTTTTAGGAAAAGTGAATGGGCCCTTAGAAGAATAAGTGGGAGATATGATAGTTTGTGACAACGTTTGTCTGGGTGTCAACTTCTAGTTTCTTCTCCTGGTGACGTGAGTCTGTCTTCCCTGGTTGATGAAACTCCCTGAGAGGAGATTTATGGCAATTGAGTTCCTTTTGGAGGATGTGTCTTTAGGCAGAGAAAGTGTTCAGAGAAAGCCTCTCCCTGCATTTGCTGCTTTTCAAGCGTCTACAGCTCAAAATAATCAGTATACCAAAGCAGCATATCTTGGGGTGGCATGTTCTGCTGCCCTTCAGTCAAGACATCGTTATCGTCTGAAGTCCATAGTGTACGTTAGGGTTCAGTCTTGCATTCTATGCATTTGGACAAATGTGTAATGACATGTATTCACCCTTCTAGTTCATACAGAGTATTTTCACTGCCCTAAAAATCCTCTGTAATCCACCTATTCATCTCTCCCTTCACCCTAATCTCTGGCAACCAATGATCTTTTTACTGCCTCCATAATTCTGCCTTTTCCAGAATGTCAAATAGTTGAATCATATAGTAAATAGCCTTTTCCATTGGCTTCTTTCACTTAGTAATATGCATTTAAGCTTCTTCCACGTCTTTTCATGACTCAATAGCTCGTTTCTTTTTAGCACTGAATAATATTCCATTGTCTGGATGTACCAGGGTTTATCCGTTCACCTACTGGAGGACATCTTGATTGCTTCTAAGTGTTGGCAATTATGAATAAAGCCCCAATAAGCATCCATGTACAGGGTTTTATGTGGACATAAGTTTCCAGCTGCCTTGAGTAAATACCAAGGAGCGTAATTGCTGGATCAGATGGTGAAAGTATGTTTAGTTTTGTAGGAAACTGCCAAATTGTCTTCCAAAGTGTTACATTACTGCCAGCAATGTATGAGAGTACCTGTTGCTCCACATCCTCACCAGTGTTTGATGTTCTCAGTGTTCTGGATTGTGGCCATTCTGATAGGTGTGTAGTGGTATCTCCTTGTTGTTTTAATTTGCATTTCCCTGATGACACATGATGGAGAGCACCTTTGCATGTGCTTCTTTGCCGTCTGTATATCTTCTGTGCTGAGATGTGTTTTGGATAACAGTCCTTTATCAGATGTGCCTTTTGCAAATATTTTCTCTCAGTTTGTGGCTTGTCTTCTCCTTCTCTTGACAATGTCTTTCACGGAGCAGAAATTTTTGATTTTAACGAAGTCCTGCTTATCTATCTTTCTTTTACAGGTTATGACTTTGGTGTTAGATCTAAAAAGTCATTGCCAGACCTGAGGTTATCTAGATTTTCTCCTGTGTTATCTTCTGGGAGTTTAATAATTTTGCATTTTACATTTGGGTCCATGATCCATTTTGAGTTAATTTGTGTGAAGGGTGTAAAGTCTGTGTCTAGATTCATTTTTTTTGCGTGTGGATGTCTAGTTGTTCCAATACGATTTGTGAAAAGACTATCTTTATTCCTTTGTATTGCCTTTGCTCCTTTGTCAAAGATCAGTTGACTATGTTTAAGTGGGTCTATTTCTGGGCTCTCTATTCTGTTCTATTGATCTGTTTGTCTACTCTTTCAGCAATACCACACTGTCTGAATATTATAGCTTTACAGTAAGTTTTGAAGTCTGATAGTGTCAATTTTCCCATTTTGTTCTACTCCTTCAATATTGTGTTGACTATTCTGAGTCTTTGGGTCTTCAATTTTTAAGACTCTAAAAGGGGGTCCTGAAACCAAAAAGTTTGAGAACTACTGTTGTAGGGAAAGATAAACAGACACACACAGATGAGTGCATTAAATTTTTGTGCTAGGAAAGAGGGTAGAATGTAATGGAGGGGAACCTGAACTGAGTTTTGTACATCCTGCTGCCTCGTTCTGGGGGCTGAGCAAGCCTGTTGCTTTAGGGTAAATCTCTGTGAGTCCAAATTTAGATGCCGAGTGACACAGACATGAGCCTGGTTTCAGGAGAGAACCCTAGAGGGGCGTGGGACGTGAACTGTTGACCTCCCTTGGGACTAGAGAACACAGGGCAGAGTAGGGCAGTTTGGAATTAGTTCTTTCACTTCTTGGAGAGATGGGTGAGTCTTGGTTATTAGGGTTGTGCATGTAAATCAAGTTCTGTGCCTCTTTATCTTCCTAAGTAAAACTCTTGTTAAATCTCAAGAGTAAAAGGGGAAAAGTCACATCTTGTACTGCTTACCTCCCACTCTTGGAGTCCTGCGGGAAACACATTCAGAGAGGAAAATGTGGAGCTCTGGTCTCTAACCCCAGGATTAAAAGAAAAAATCCCCTGGTCTGCTAGGCTCCTCCAGAGAGAAAGCTGTGTTTGCTGAAGGAGGCCAGTTGCTTACTCTACTCTGTTCACCCGGGCCCCGCCCCAGTCTCAGACCACACCAGCAGTGAGAGAGGCCAGCAGCTGACTTGAGCAAAGCTGAGTGTTGCGTGGGGCCACCTGTCTCTCGCCTACATGGTAGGCTGCACAGCTGCTCCCAGGTCCAGTTGACCTTATCAGCTGCCGGAGAATCCTGAGGGATCCCAAGAGCAAGCCAAAGCAAGCGAGCCTGAAAGCCAAGGCTTCCTGTACCCTAACCATGTGGAAGGACATCACCCCCATGTGGAAGGGACCACCCTTGATGGCCTCCCATCCTTTAGCCATTTGCCAGACACTCTGAAAGCACTGCTCCTTGTACTGTGCCAAAAGTAACAATATTCCTGCTGGGGAGGCAGGGCTGTTGTTAATGTGGGGACCACCAGTGGGCTCAGAGGGCCCCTAAAGCTCCAGATGTCAAGTGTGTGTGCTATTTTATAGGGAGAAGGCCTAGAGTTTTCATCAAATCTTCAAAGGCAAGGGGAAGTCCTTGCTCAAAAAAGGTTAAGAATCTCTATGTTAGAGGCCAAGGTTTTTCAAAAAGTCCATTCAATAGCATTAATTCAACAAATAGCTGAGTTGGTCTCCATGCCTGACTCAGTGCTAAGGGCTGGGGACACAACCATGAGCATGACCAGATGCGATCTGTGTGTCATTGGGGGGCCAGATATAAATTCAATAATCACGTATATGTATGTCTAATTTTAAATCAAGTATTGCTCTGAAGGAAAGGAACCTGGTTCTATGACATATATGACAGTGGATGTTCAGTTTTTGTTTTTATATATTTATTTATTTTTGAATAGGTGATATATTCATGTTCAAAAATTCAAAAGGATTATATAGTGAAATATCTCCCCCCTTCCTTATCCCCTAGCCACTCCCTGGAGCCATGCATGTTTTACAGACTGGTGAGTGGGCCTCCTGCCATTAGACTAGGGGAGAAGAGAAATCTTACCTGAGGATATAATGCTTGAAATGAAATTTTGAAGCATGAATGTGAGTTAACTAAGTGAAGAGGACTGGAAGGGGATAGTGGAAGCAGTCTAGACAGAGGCAATGGCTTGTGCAAAGGCCCTGTGGCAGAAGCCAGCATGATATAGTAGAAGAACTAAAAGAAAGCCTGTGTGGCTAGAGTGCAGAAAGCAAGAGGAGGAGAGGTCCAGGATGCTGCTGGGTGGTGAGGATGCAGTCTTGTAGCCTGCTTCACGTTATGGACTTTTCCGTCTAAGCCCTGGCAAGTCAGTGAATGATGAGGGGAGATAACCTTCAATTATACTTGCATTTTGAAAATATCACCCTGGCTATACTATGGAGAATGGGTTGGAGGGGGAATCAATTAGTGGGCTCTTATTTAGTTCAGGTGAGAAATGATGTGGCTTGGTGGTGGTGATATATCTGTCTATCTATATGTTGCAAGAAATGTACTGGTGTGCGATGTTCTTCTCAAAAATGTTAACAAAGCATTTTTCTCAATTTTCTCAACTGAATGGAAGAAAAATCCATAACAATAGCTTACATAGAATGTAGTTAACATCTGTCTATATTTTGTTCAAGGATATGGCAAACTGACAGGATAAGTTAGCATCCTGTAAAAGGTAAATGGACAAAGGGCTAAAGTCTGATAGAATCGTGCTGGAAGTCACTTGGTCCAGCCTCCCACCTGAGTACCCCATCTCCCCTCTGTGGGGGCCCTCCAGTGGCAGGAGGTTGTCATTGTTGTCACAAAGTCATAACTGAATGACCGTGTGGGTGATGTTCACTAATTAGGAAACAAATAGTTAAAACATCTGATGGCTGTCGTTGTTTTGGTATTTGCACACTTAATTTTCTTTCTCTTCTCTTGACCCCTCAGAATGGCTTATTCTGAGGAGCAAGGAGGTGTCCCCTGTGGTTTCATCCGTCAGAATTCCAGCAACTCCGTTTCCTTGGACTTTGAGCCCAACACAGAGTATCGGTTCGTAGAGCAGTTAGAAGAGCGCTACAAATGTGCCTTCTGCCACTCTGTGCTTCACAACCCCCACCAGACGGGCTGTGGGCACCGCTTCTGCCAGCACTGCATCCTGTCCCTGAGGTGAGTGGGCAGGGCCTGCAGCTCCGGCCAGAACCAGACGCGGCTGTTCCTGGGATCGAAATGTCTTCTGTGGCCACTCGACTGTAATCGTGGTTTTTGGAATTGCTGTGGTTGCCCACAGAACCACGAATATGAGGAGAGGCTCTCCTGGGGCCAGTCTCTGAGAGCCTGAGAAATAATCTTCATGTTTTTGCCACTCACGTATTGATATTTACCTTTTCTTAAAATTCAGACCACACCTGCTTTGCATGTGAGGGCAAAGCTAGATGCACAGTCTGTGGTGGGAGGGCCTGTATGTCACGGGGGTCTGTGTTGTAGTCACCCTGACCTTTCCCTGCCTTAAGGCAGAGGTGGTCTCACATCCAGAGGGGACCTCACTGCCACGGATGCTGTCCATGCCTGGGCAGCTGTAAAACCTGGGTCATGCCACTTTGAGGGAGGGGACCCAGAGAGACGTGGAAGCAGGTTTTGGGGGCTTATCTAGGACAATAAGGAAGTTGTATGCTATCAAACGTGGAAAGGGGGTTATGACAGCACATTCTCATTTATTCTTGGGTTTGTTCATTCGCACCTGTGTGCTCCAGGCAGCTTGCTAAACTAAGCTCTGGTGTGCAGGGATCCAGTGTAGCAGAGGACCCAGTCTCTGCCCTCTAGAATGTTCCAGTCTACTGATGGAGACAGGTTGTGGGACAGTGTGATAAGCAAAGGACTCCCGTGGGAGCTCTGGCAGAGGGCATTTAACTCTGGGGCACTCGCTATTTGACTTACACCCTGCAGCATGAATGGGAGTTTTTCAGGCAGACTAAGCAGATGCTGAAATTGGGATGCCAGGGGCCCTTCTGGGAGGAGGGAAGAGCATGAGCAAGGACAGGGCCTGGCCTGCTCAAGGGGTCAAGCACAGCTGGAGTGCTGGGGCTACTCTTGGAAGAGCTGTCGAGGTCAACTCTTAATTCTGGCTCTGTTTTTGTTTTTCTCTCCAGAGAATTAAATGCAGTCCCACTCTGCCCTGTAGATAAGGAGGTTATCAAATCTCAGGAGGTAAGAAAATCACTGTTGTGGTTTAGCGGCTCTCTGGGTGATGGAGAAGCCAGTGTCCTGGGTTGAATTGCACATAGAGGTTGGAGCAGGAGAGTGGGAGAGGGGGACCTTCCTTAGGGTCCATATTCCTCTGCCATGGGGTCAAGTCAGACCCCACTCCTAGCCCGGTTTGAGAGAGGCTTCATTGGGTCTTTATTGAAACCCCCCCAAGTTTCTTCTCTTGCTTCCTCCTTAGCCGCTTCCTATATTAGCTCCCGTTACATTGAGGCACCTGGAGAAATGAAACATCCTGTTTCCTGGAATTCGCTTTCTCATCTGGCTAATCTCTAAAACTTCTTTTTATTATTATTATGTCTAACAATAGCTTTATTGAGACATAATTCATATGCCATGGCATTTACCTTTAAAGTGTACATGTTTCTTGGGTATATACCTAGGAGTGGAATTACTGGGTCATTTGGTAACTGTGTTAACGTGGTAACATTCTTCTATGTTTAACTTTCTGAGGAACTGCCAGACTATGTTCCGAAGCCACTGTACTATTTTACATTCCAACCAGCAAGATATGAGTGTTCTAATTTCTCTGGATCCTCGCCAAAATTTGTTATTGTCCGTCTGTTTGAGTATTGCCTTCCTGGTGGATATGAAAAGGAATCTCGTGGTTTTGATTTGCATTTCTCTAATGATTAATGATGAGCATCTTTTCATGTGCTTGGCCATTTGTGCATCTTCTTTGTAGAAATGCCTACTCAATTCCTTTGCCAATTTTTAAAGTGGATTATTTGTCTTTTATTGTTGAATTCTAAGAGGTCTTTATATATTTTGGATACAAGTCTCTTATCAGATATGTGATTTGCAAATATTTTTCTCCCATTTTATGGATTGTTTTTTCACTTTCTTGATGATATCCTTTGAAGCAGAAAAGTTTTTCGTTTTGATGAAGTCTTATTTATCTTTTGTTTGTTTCTTTTGGTCACTTGTTCTTTTAGTATTGTATCTAAGAAGCCATTACCTACCTGACCCATGGTCATGAAGATTTTCTCCCTTAAAACTTCTTTTTAAGCTAAGTTTTCTTCCTTTAAAATTCCATCACAGGACATTCAATTCTCACCTCCTCCAGGAAGCACCCTGAGCACTTAGTCTGTTGTACACGCTCCTTCTCTATGCTCTTATGAATCATTTTGCAAATGCCTAGCAGGGGACAGTGGTGTACTTGTGTCTGTATCACCCACTAGGCCAGGGGTTGGCAGGCTGCAACATGGGGTTTGTTGGGACAAATCTAGCCTGATACCTGTTGTTGTACAGCCTGTGAACTGAGAATGGTTTATATATATATATATATTTTTTTTTTTTTTGGTGAGGAATATTGGCCCTAAGCTAACATCTGTGCCAATCTTCCTCTATTTTGTGTGTGGGACACCACCACAGCATGGCTTGATGAGCAGTGTGTAGGTCCATACCCAGGATCCGAACCCACGGAACCTGGGCTGCCAGAGCAGAGCGTGCCAACTTAACCACTCTGCCACCAAGCCAGCCTGCTGTTTTTTATATTTTTAAATCATGGAAAAAAATCAAAAGAAGGGTACACAGGAGGCTGGCCCCATGGCTGAGTGGTTGTGTTTGCACGCTCCACTTCAGCAGCCCAGGGATTTGCCGGTTCGGATCCTGGGCATGGACATGGTACTGCTCATCAGGCCAACGTCCCACATAGCACAACCAGAAGGACCTACAACTAGAATATACAACTATGTACTGGGGCGATTTGGGGAGAAGAAGAAAAAAAAAAAAGAAGAAGAAGATTGGCAAGAGATATTAGCTTAGGTGCCCATTTTTTTTTTAAAAGAAGGATACACAGGAACTCTACTATTTTTGCAACCTCTTGTGAGTCTTTATTTCAAAATGAAAATTTATTGTAAAAATGAAAAGAAGAATAATGTGTTGTGAACACGTGAAAATTATGCGAAATTCGCATTTCAGTGTCCATAAATATTGGAAGACAGTCACGCCCATTCATTTAAGTATTGTGTTCTACAGAGTTGAATCGTTGTTCCAGAGAACATTGCAATGTGGCCTGCAAAGCCAAAAATATTTACTATCTGACCTTTTACGGAGAAAGTCTGCCAACCCCTGGTTTGTGCTGAAGTAGCAGGTCAGCACAGTTTCAGTGACATCTCCTGATGACTAATACAAATGTTGACGCTGCGACAGGAACCTGAAAGCATCACCTTCAGCCACAGCTCTACCTCCTGACCTTTGAGTGTGTGGGATCCAGTTAACCGTGAGATTCTCCCAGCTGCAGCCTACTGCACTGGTCTTGTAGGTTTGGTGGCCTGTATGTATCTATGACAATCTCTTCTTTTATGGTGGTGAATCTGATATTTCCATCCCAACCACTGTCTGGAAGTTTCCACCTGATTGTTGAGATGTCCTTAAAGACCAAATTAATAATAGCTTCATTCACGTTGCTGTAAAGCTTTGGAATGTATGAGACCTATTATGTTTATCTTTTAGGTGTTTAAAGACAATTGCTGCAAAAGGGAAGTCCTCAATTTGTATGTATATTGCAAAAATGCTCCTGGATGTAATGCCAAGATTATTCTGGGACGATACCAGGTTGGTATTACTCATGAACAGTATTTTCCTTGGCCGTTTTTCCAGTGACATGTAGTGAACACCTTGATGTGACAGTTACTAGGCTAAGCATGGTGGGGGACTCCTGGGGTTGCCCTCAGACAATTTCTGTCTAGCAGTACAGTAGGCTACAATGCAGCACACCAAGGGCTAAGGTATGAGTGACAAGGTTTGTTTTGTATGGAACGCATGGAGGACATGCTGTATGTGCTAGACCTTAAATTGTGGGTTAGGGATCATTAATCCAAAAGAGTAGATGTGGGACATGCTGGGCCAAAGGAATGATCAGGCAAGGACATATCATTTGGGGGGAACTGTGAAGGATTTGGAGTCCGTAGGGTGGGAACCAGGGCATGACTGCAGAACGACACAATTGTAAGGGTCCCTGCCCAAAAGCACTTGCAGTGCTGGGGTGGGTGTTTCCCAGCAGCTGTGGGCCCTGGCCTCTTGAGTTTTTGATCTAAGGTAGATAACACAGACCAGAACCCAGCTAGGCTGTAGTTTAAAGGTGAAGTGTTGGTATGAGATGGAAACAAATGAGGTGTAGGGGAAGTGAAGGGGAGTCAAATTCCTTTCAAGTGAAACTGTCCCACTTTGCTCTTCCATCCACCTGGGGGGTGGGTTGTTAAATGCGGAGCTGGAAATGTGGCCCTGCCATGCTGAAATTTTCCCCTTCCACCCACACATTTTGGAATGTAAGGCAGCGGATGCAGTTTTTTCTCCATCATGCCTCCAAAGGCCCCAGGCACTGAGTTGATAAATGTGTAAATGACTTCCTGGTTAACCCAGGGATTTCTTTGGAGGTTCACAGAGCTTTTTTGTGTTTTCCTCCGACAGTCCCTGGCCACTTGTTTTGATAGTCAGGTAGACAGAGCAGGGCTTCTTCTCCAACTTTGCTGTCACTAAGCCTGAAAAGGAAATGAGGCTCAAAGGGACCATTGATCAGCTTTGGTGACCAGATCCTCAGTTCCTAGAAAACAGTGGCTGGTCTCTTTTGTATTTCTCCCCATTCCCTGTTCTCTCCCCGACTCCCCCTTGCGTGGTAAGGTGGAGAATCTCACAGGTAGCCGTCTTGATGAATGTCGACTCTTTTGGTGAAAGTTGAGGGATAGCATTGATGAATTTTGGAGAAATTGTGAATTTCAGTTGTCACTATTTGTTTTTTATTACTAGAGGCAAAGGAGGATAGCTATAATATTTGTTAATCTCCTGTAGAAAAACCGTTGGCTCTTTTCTCCTTCAGAGAAGGGGTCGGCAAACTGTTTCTGTCAGGAGCCAGACAGTAAATTTTTTAGGCTTTGCAGGCGATACAGTGTCTGTCACAGCTATTCGACTCCACTGTTTCCGAGGGAAGGCAGCCAGAGGCAATATGTGAACAAATGGGTGTGGCTGTTCTCCAGTAAAACTTTATTTCCAAAAACAAGTAAGGGCCGTAGTTTGCCAACCCTGTTTCAAGCATCACAATAACTTGCAGTGATCCAAACGTTTTATTGAGACATTCCTGCTTTTAACAATCTATAACATGAGGAACCAGAGAATGAACACTGTCCATGTCATCATTCACTGATATTTTGGTTAAAAACATTTCCTGACTTTACAAGATTGACCATTCCCAGCTTCTCTTGGGCCAGCCATCCTGTTTTCCTCTATCTCCTTATCTTTATCACTTTGGGAACAGCTTCCTTTCCCTTCCTCTTCTTCCTTAATCCTTTCCCCTCCTTCCTGTACTTAGGATATGCCCTTCTCTTCTTCCTTCTTTTCCCTCTGTCCTGGCTTCTACCATCTGCTGTGCAGCAATGAGTACCTGTGCTAGGGGTGGGGCTGGAGGGTGCACAAAAAAAAATAAAAGATATCCTTGAAGAACTGGTAAATTAATTGGCAAGCCTCAGGAAAATATTTAAGAACTAACCTGAGAACGTGAGCACGTTACTACATAATCTCAAATAAACTCGGCGTGCTCCCGTCTTCACACATCTTCCCCTGTCCTCCTAACTCCCACCAAGCAAGGCTGGATTTCACAGCCTCGGTCCAAGCGGCCCTCTCCGTGTCCTCTCCTCAGCAGAGGCAGGGGTGGCCTCCACTGGGAGCCTGTAGGCAGAGGCTGCCCACCCGCCCTGTCCTGCAGTCCTGTCTGCCCAGCTCTCCTCACTGTCCTTCCTCCCTCACTGGGGCTCCCAGCTGGCTCCCCCTCCCGCGTGTCCCAGTCAGTGGGTCCCACCGCCCTGTTGTTCTCTGTTGCAGGACCACCTTCAGCAGTGCCTATTTCAAGCTGTGCAGTGTTCTAACGAGCACTGTCAGGAATCAGTCCTTCGGAAAAATCTGAAAGAGCATTTGAGTGCATACTGCCAGTTTCGAGAGGAAAAATGCCTTTATTGCAAAAAGGACGTGGTAGTAATCAATCTACAGGTAAAAAAAAAAATCAGTCATCTTTATGGGAGTCAGTTGTGCCTGAGTGGTCACAGTGAATCAGATGGGATCCCAGGAGCATACTTGTAGATTTATTTTTGTACAGAAACAGGTCTAAAGAATAACTTTATCTGAGAGTTCTATAAAAAGCTAAAAACCTTGTTGGTAGGACTCCATTCATCATTGGGAAAAATATTGTTTGAGCATCTCTGAGTATGAGTGTGCAAGAAGCGATGCTAGATGCCAGGACACAAGGTGATGAGACTGTCAGTCCTGAGGATGCTGAGGTCTAACGGGAGAGGCAGGATATAGGGATAAAAAGAGAGCGTAGGGTACCTTTCACATGTGCCAAAGGAGCCATACTGATGACTCCCACAGTCTGCCCTCTGTGAGTCCCGTGCCCTCTGACCTTCTTTTGGAATAATTAGAAAATTGAATTGAACTGAACTGATTTATACCAAGAAAACAGCCATCTCTAATCCTTTTTGGAACTAGGCTATACGTTCCTGTACAGGGTAAGCCATGGAACATAGACCCCCCCCCCAAAGAGACAGATGTATAAACACTCTGAGGCCACAAAAGGGGACCCTTGGAAGCAGGGTTTGGCTTTGTTTCATCCACTTTCTCTGTTTCAGAATCACGAGGAAAACATGTGTCCCGAGTACCCAGTATCTTGTCCCAACAAGTGTTTGCAGATTATTCCAAGAACTGAGGTAACTGAAAATAATTCTCTCGGTAGATTTTATGTAAGGTAAAGTTTTAGTAGTCATTGTGGTGTGTATTTGATAAAGTCCCATAGACAGAGGCCCGAGGTTTAAATTACACCCAGGATAACCATGCCTCTGTCTCCCTTTCCCTTTTCCCTGAGAGTTCTTCTCAGTTTCCACCATAGCTCTCCCTCTGCCAGGCCTTAGCGTGGCGTTTTTTCCTTCTATTCCTTCCCTCCCTCCCAGCCACCCTTGCTTCCCCTCCGTCCCCTCCGTCCCCTCCATCCCCTCCTGCTGCAGTTATTCCAGGCAGTTGGAGGATTGGTGACGAATCTCTATAGCGTGAGGCTGTCCCTTTCGTAGGTGGATGAGCACCTTGCTGTGTGTCCTGAAGCTGAACAAGACTGCCCTTTTAAGCAGTATGGCTGTCCTGTCAAGGTATGGAATGCCTTTGTGTTTCTGCCTCTACGTTCTCTTGTGTACGGCGAGTTCATTTTACTCTTTGATTCCATTCAGGAGGCAGAAGGACATTCACTCCTGAGAACTTTAAGACTGGCAGTTGAATTAGTCAGGGTTCATCCAGAGAAACAGAACCAATAGGATGTATATAGAGAGAGAGAGATTGATTGATTGATTGATTTTAAGGAATTAGTTTGTGCGACTGTGGGAGCTGGCAAGTCTGAAATTTGCAGGGCCGGCAGGCAGTCTAGAAACTGAGGCTGGGGTTTCTATGCTGTAGTCTTGAGGAGAGGAGCTGCTTCTTCAGGAAACCTTAGTCTTTGCTCTTAAGGCTGTCAGCTGGTTGGGTGAGGCCCTCCCACATGATGGAGGGTGATCTGGGTTACTTAAAGTCAACTGACTGTAAATGTTAATCTACAAAATACCTTCGCGGAGAAATCTACACTAGTTTTGACCAAACAACTGGGTACCATAGCCTAGCCAAGCTGATACATAAAATTAACCATCACAGTAATTATTTCTAATTCTGACCCCGCTGCCTCGACTAGGTTTTGGAAGCGTTGGGAGTCACTCTTCCAATGATTACAAACCTGGGTTTGATGGTGCTTCCCTACCACCAAGTATTTTGAAACAAAATTGATTTGAAATCATGTTTTAAAATGTATTTGTTACCTTTTTAAATACCTTTAAAAGTATTATTTGATGTATTGTGTAAAATAAATTAAAAATAAAAGTAAATTAAGTTTGATCCCCACCTCAGTCTTTTTAACAGATTCCAGATGGATCAAAGTTTTAGGCATTAAAATATATCATGCTCTGCATTGTTCCACATTTTCTGTAAATCTAAAATTGCTCCAAAATAAAAAGTTTATAAAAATTATAAAAATACTGGAAAAAAAAAAAGAGTGAGTTTTCTTCTTGTTCATGAAATAAAGAAGGCCTTTCTTAGATGACTAACACAAAACTGGAAAATGTAATTTTGATAAGTTTAATCACAAATGTTTAAAACATCTATGTTTTTGGGGCCAGCCTGGTGGTGTAACAATTAAGTTCATATGTTCCCCTTCAGTGGCCCGGGGTTCACCAGTTCGGGTCCTGGGTGCAGACCTATGTACTGCTTATTAAGCCATGCTGTGGCAGGCGTCCCACATATAAAGTGGAGGAAGATGGGCATGGATGTTAGGTTAGGGCCAGTCTTCCTCATCAAAAAGAGGAGGATTGGCAGCAGATGTTAGCTGAGGGCTAATCTTCCTCAAGTAAAAGAAAAAAAAAAGTTAAAAAAAACTATATGTTTTTAAAAATACCATAAATAAAGTCAATTGGCAGACTACAAAGTGGGAGGTAAATATCTACAAAATATGACCAGACGAAAAAAAGGGCTATTTTCCAAAATATACAAACAATTCTTACATGTAAATAGCTTATTTAACTTAATAGAAAAATCAGCAAAGAAATATATGGGCAGTTCCAGAAGAAAATTCAGTTGGCTAATAGATGTAAGGAAAGACACTCAGTTTCACTCCTAAATATCTTTCCATAAGTATGCAATGATTGCACACATATACAAACACATACACACACAAAGATGTTTAGATAGCAAAAAAACCCAAAAAACTAATAACCTATAAGTCCATCACTCAAGTGCCAACTATATAATTATATATTCATATTTTGGAATACTATGCATCTGACAAAAAGAATGAGGTCTCTATTTTAAAGAATTAAATATAGTATGTTCTCATTGTATTAAAAATGTGTGTATATCTTCACTGACTCTGGTGAGTGAGACTAGGGAACTGGGTGTGCTGATGGAGAGACGAGGGCTCTGAAAGAAATCTTCTTTACACTTAGGCCCAAAGTCCAGTTGGGTTATATTCTAGAACTTACCTCAGTACCAGAGCTGGGGATGGGAGTTGTCCTGTGGAAGAGGGGCCAACCCTAAACTGAAGGGAAATTAATGATAAATGTTTGCTTAGAGTCCACAGATCACCCAGAACATCTAACATTGCACTAGTAATATCGGCAGTTTGCAATCTGATATTTTAATGATCAGGGAAGAAGTAACCCTTTCTTCCTGCAAACATATTATTTGCTTTTGAGGGCAACAAATTTGCAGGGGCTGAAACTAGGTTGCATACTTTGGCCTGTGATAGCAGGACAGTTGTGGAAGGCAGCATAGAAATGCGGTTGGTAGGAGGGAGAACTAACCCAGGCTTCAAACTGATCTGGAGCTAACTCACCAAGGAGAAAGGTTTTATATGGGAATAGTTGAGAGATGATGATCACTACACTTAACCCACAGTCATATATTCCCAGGGCGAGAAAGCGTATCAGCATTGAGAATTTTGATAGCGACCTGATTCTCTGTCTCTGCAAGTTTCAAATTATCTCATGCGTACTGTAGAATCCTAAAGCTGAGACTGGGAGGGGGTCATTTTTCCTGCAACCCACCTTGAGACAAGAAAGCAAAATGTCAAAGTTCCGCGTTAGCAGAATATCCCACCACCACCCTCGTTTTTGGAGCCCTTCAACAACCTAACTTATTTTTCTCTTCATATTGAAGGATAAGCGGGGGAACCTTCAGGAGCATGAGCATTCAGCCTTACGGGACCACATGCTCCTGGTTTTAGAAAAGAATCTCCAATTAGAAAAACAGGTAAATATTCAAGGGTTCAACTATAATGGGAGGCAGCAGAATTCCTGGGATTTGCCATTATTGGTATTTTTCTAGTCCCCTCTGTATCCGTGTAAGTTGACCGCAGGTAGAAGTTTTTCAACTAAGTGCCTAGAAAGACTCGTAGGATTATAGAACATTAGAACTAGAAGGTGCCATTGAGATCTTTGGGTCCAACCCCCTCATTCAACAGATGCAGTAACTAAGCTCAAAGAAATGCTGATGTGTTTGTAACTTGTAAGTGGCAGAATTCAATCTCAAACCCATGTCCCCTGATTCTCAGTCCAGTGTTCCCCATGGTACACCGTACTGCCTCTCTGCAGCCTATCCACACACCTTTTGGTTAATACCTGGCACCTAGCAGGAGCCTAATAGGTGTTTGAAGTTTTTAAATTAAATCAGTATTACCATGACTATCTGTTCTAGGCATTATGGGTTTTCTATATTTTGTAGTAAGTCTTAACTTCTACCTTTTAGAAGCTTTGCAACCTGATAAATGCATACATACATATTTATTTCACTGAGTTGTGAATATCAAGTGAAATTGTGTGCAAATGCCTACCATCGTCCCTGGAATATTCATAGGGGACCTCAATAAATGCCGATTCTATGGAGTAATTATTATACGAGTTAATTATTTTGTTAGAACTTCTCAGAGGAGCAGACTTTTCAAGCCCATGTAGGGAAGAAAACCATCCATCTGCACAGAGGGAGCTGAATTTTACTACTGCAGATTATTTTGTTAGATCTGATTCCAAATTATAGAGATGCTGGGTCAGATCCTGGAGAAAATTAGAAAGACTGATTACACTGTAACTTGGATAGAAGGCACGCTGCCTAGTAACCATTCCCTAGTTCTTTCTGTATCAGTTGCTTCATTCATCCATCCATTCATTCAACAAACACTGGCTGTATGTCAGGTACAATGTTAGTTGCTAAGGACATTGAATTGAGGAAGACACAGCCTCTACCCTTGAAGAATTCACAAAAATGTAAATGAGTAAGTTTCTGTGCCTGCCAGAACGTACTATGAGGGTACCGCATGCGTGGGGTACAGAGGCTGTAGGGTTTATTCTAGAGGAGTTGGGGAAATTTTTTCAAGGTAGGACATCCATGTTGCTTCTTGAAGGAAAAGAAGTTCTGTTGGTGAAATGTGGAAATGAGATCCCAGGAGGGGAAAGTTTGTGCCAAGGCAGGGAGGCATGAGAGGGGCTGATGATTCAAGAAAATGGGGTTTGGGGATGGAGAGACATCCAAGCATGAGACGGGATGACTGGAGACCAGTCTGTTGGATCCCGATTGCAATGGCCTTCCACGTAAGCTAAGAAGTTTTGAACATTGTGCATTCAATTATTCTTTTTATTCATTCGTATTCTGCCTTGTTTCAGAAAGGATTTAAGGCTCCAAAGTTTGAATTAATGTTTGTCACTAATAGGGAGCTAATGGAGGCTTTTAAATTGGAAAATACTTGGCCAACTAATCGTTTGCTTGGTTTTAAAAAGTAAAACAGCTGGTAGTAGCATGGAAGATGGATAGATGGAGAGAAGAGAATGAGGACAGAGAGACCAGGCAGAAGGATGTTGCAATAAACTAGACAATGTAGCATTAGAGCCTGGCAATTGATGAGTGAGGGCTCTGGAGCCAGAATCCCTGGGTTCGAGGACTGGCTCCACACTATTCATATGAATTTGGGCAAGCTATTTAATCTCTCTCTTCCCCAATTTCCTCATTTGTAAAGTGGGTTTGTGAAGAGGGTTAAATGAGATAATATATTTAGGTTCTTAGTGCAGTGCCTGGCACATAATAAGCATTTCAATATTAGGTGGAGGCAGGATGCTGGAGGTGGTGGTGATGATGCTGATGGTGAAGGTTCAACCAAGGCTGTGTCAATGGGATGGAAAGAGGGCAGTGGGAGGCGCTGGGAGGGCGCAATGGCATGCTGTAAGCTTAGAAGGCAGGGAATGTGGTAATGCGATTAACTGAGACGGGCACTACATGAACAGGAGCGCGTTAGAGGTGAGGGTGGGGAGAGGAACCACTGAGTTTGCTTTTGGGCCGGAAGATATGTCTGGTGCATAGGTGGAAGTCAGCTCTCAGGGTCTTAATAGAGGATTCTGGGGCCAGAGAGACATGGTTGTTGCAGCCATTTGTGCATTCATTCATAAAACATGGATCAAATGCCCTCCGTGTGCCAGGCACTGTGCTAGACTTTGGGGATAAAGAAATAAGTGAGATGGAGCCTCAGCAATTTAGTGGAGGAAGACGACCAAAGTAACCCCCCAAAAAGCAATGAGTAATGAGGGTAAAGTTACAGCCTAGAGTATGGTCAGGGTATCTTGGAGCTTGAGAGGTGACCTGGGTGGGTGGTAGTAGTAAGGAAATATTTCTGAGAAGATATGCCCTTGAGTGGAGTCTTAAAAAGCGGTAGTTTCTAGATGAAGGGGGAAGTGTCTGAGAGAGCAAGGCCTGATGGGAAATAGAAGTTGTGTAGTCTTGCTGGGCAGGGCATATGTGGGACACGAATGGGCATGAGGCTGCAAAGGTAGCCAGGGGTAGATCCTGTAGGCCCCTGTATAGCGTGTAAAAGAAGGCCACTAGAGATGGTATGGTGTGTGTGTGTGGCGGGGCGGGGGGTGACAAGACCAGATCTGTCTCTTCATGTTATTCTGGTCACAGTATGGAGTATGAATTGGAGGAAAACAAGATTAAAGACAGGGAGAACATTCATTTCTTCATTCATTTAACGAATATTTATCACTTAACCTGGTACTGCCTGGTACCAGGCCAGCTGCTGGGGTGACAGGGGCTCATGGGATCTGCACCAGTCCTGGCTCCCGTCGAGCTTCCCTTCTAGTGTGTGTGTGAGGGATAGTTTAGGACTGTTGTAGCAGTCCAGGTGAGAAATAATGAAGGCTAAAACGAGATGAGATGAAATGAGAAATAGATGTAAGAGTTGTTTTGTTTGTTTTGTTGTGTCTTAGGAGTTAAAGTTGCAAATATTATTGATTGAATGCATGTGGGGATGAGAGAAGAGTTGTCTAGGATCACTCTTAGGTTTGTGATTATTTCTCTCAAATAGATTACACATTCTGAGAGGGGTGCATGTTTTGCCTACCACTTGCTAGCCGTATGCTGGGCAGATTACTTAAACTCTCTGCCTCTGTTTCCTCATCTGTAAAATGGGACCAATATTCATACCCAACTCATAGCGTTCTTTAAGGATTAAAAGAACTAATGAATATAAGGGTATGATAGACATTCAGCAAATTTCAGCTATTGCTATTGATACGGTGCATGTAACATCTAATGTGGAACGGTGATCAGTACTCTGTCGTTAGTTAATAAGTACATACTGAATGAAGAGAACCAGTTCAGTAAATTCAGTCAAGTGATATCACTATCATTAGATAAACCATCATAGCGGGTTAGGCATAGAAAAGGCTGATGAGAAATCTGTGAATCTGATTTTTTGGAAGCATTTGCACATATTTTCCTAGAATTATATAGGAATCTACCTGTAAATATTTTCCTAGAAAAATATATATTTATATATTTTTCCTAGAAACACTTTACCTGCAATATTTTCCTAGAACTATGCTTAAATTATTTTAACTTGTCTGCACGCATTTTCACATTCCTGTTATTAGATTTCTGACTTACATAGGAGCCTAGAACGGAAAGAAAGTAAAATTCAGCAGCTAACGGAAACGGTAAATAAATTCGAAAAGGAGTTCAAGCAGTTTGCACAGCTGTTTGGCAAAAATGGAAGCTTCCTCTCAAACATCCAGGTGAGAAATGGCCATTCTATTCATAGCCAAGGTTTAGTCTTCAACTGGCACTGAGGGTTTTTCTTATAACTTTTTAAATGGAAAGAATTTCAAATGTACAGAAAAGCTGCAGAATAAGTGCAAAAAACACCTGTATATTCTCCATCCAGATTCACCCACTGTCAATATTTTGTTCCATTTGCTTCATCATTCATTCTTTCTCTCTCTGTCTCGCTCTCTGTATGTGTGTGTTCTTGCTGAACCATTTGAGAGTAAGCTGCATATATCATGGCCCTTTACCCCTACATACTTCAGTATGTATTTCGTTAAAGATCTTCTGTTATATAACCCAAGTACATTTAGCAATGTCAGTGAATTTAACGTTTGTACTGTACTTTTATAGAATTTTTGGCGATTAAGGTTTTAATTAATGTTAGACTGATATTAGTCACTTGATTTCAGATTCATTGACAGCATCTATATTTCTGCATTTTGTAGTCAACAAAGTGAAACTATTCATTCCCTTGGGAAGAAAATGCTTTAAATATCACTAAAATACAGCAAACATTACTTTGTAGATCATGAATAAATAACCATAAACAAATTCCTAATGAATAATCTCTTTATTGTGATTATAAAATTTATAGCAGAAAAGACTTTGAGACATGTGGTATGGGCACTATTTTTGAAATTTGGATTATCCCAGAACACGCGGGCCATATAATTGCCATACTTTGTCAGCGTAAACTATGTGTTTGTGTGTGCGTAGAAAAAAGGAAATCCATCATATGTTACAATCTCAAGGCTGACCTTTTTTTAACACGAAAACCAATCAGAGTGAAGGTACTGAGGGCAAGAGTGGAGGAGAAATGTAGTTGTTTTATTTAATCTTTTCCATCTAAAGAGAACAATCAGAAGTTGAGACCTCAACTCAGGATATTTCTGTACCACCTGTGGTGCTCAGGCCAGAACAGGTGGGCCTACTTCCAGCTGATTCTCTGCCTTCTAGCAGAGCAGGAGTGAATCAGAAGAGCTAAGAGGAGAAGGAAATGATAAGGCAAGAGGACAGACAACATGAGGATAGAGATATAAAGATAGGTTAGAGAACCAAGTGGAGAGAAATTGAGGGAGGAGTGAAAATGAGATGAAGAACGGGTCAAAGATTTGGAACAGGAGCTGGGATAGGCAGGAGGAGCGGGACATTAGGCGGCTCATCTCTCTATGATCCTCATTGAGTTTTCTCTTCGGGACTGCATTTTTCATGTCATTAATTGGTTAATTAAGTGTGAAATGTTTGAGTTGAAAAAATTAAGTCTCGATGAATTACTAAAATATTAACTAAGTTTTTTTTGACATGACGATCCATTTTGTACTGAAAGCTTCTTGCGAGTCACCTTGACAAGTCCGCTTGGCTAGAAGCTCAAGTGCGCCAGTTACTACAAATGGCTAACCAGCAAGAAACTAAATTTGACCTGAGGGCTTTGATGGAAGCAATTGACACAGTGAAACAGAAAATTACCCTGCTAGAAACCCATGATCAAAGAATAGGTATGTCTAATATTTTACTCTTATAATAATATACTCAAAAGAGAATATTATTCTCTTTCGGTGACTCGTTTGTCTGCATGTGTTCGTGAAACAAGCAAACTCCTGGCCAAATGGAGAGTCACATCTGTCCAGGATAAACAATGGTTGAATCTAGTATTTGTGAAACAGAACAGCATGAGATTCTGGCCATGCAGGCAAAAATGACAGGGGGCCATAAGCAGGGGCTGGAACAGGCAAGGGGTGGAAATGGGGCAGGACATTCCAAGAATAGGAAGTGATGGTTTTTAAGGAGAGTGGGAAATAAGGAGAAAACTAAGGGAGAAAAGTCGTGGCAAGATTGTTTTAAGTATAGAAAAATATAAAAGGGTTTGGCTGTTTAAAAGCATTCTAGTTAGAAAGAGGTGGGGCTCACATGCTAATACACGCTAGTTGAATGCTAAGTGTGTCTTGTCTACACTTTGGGGGGCTTCAGTTCAAGAGGACGCATTCAGGTGTTCTGGGTGCCACGCTTGCCGAGATATGAGATTCACTGAGTTGACATTATTCATACAAATGGTCCACTGGTGGACACTGCATTTAGTTCATCTTTAGGATGTCAGAATTTCATTGGTTGTCTTCAGAGAAAAAATTCCACTCTGGGCAAATTCTAAAAACAACTTTAAGGCCTACGGAAACTTTCTTTTTCTTTGCAGTTGTTTTGGAAGGAGAGACTAACAAACATGATGTCCACATTAATATTCATAAAGCACAGCTGAATAAAAATGAAGAACGATTTAAACTGCTAGAAGGTGCCTGCTATAATGGAAAGCTCATCTGGAAGGTGACAGACTACAAGATGAAAAAGAGGGAGGCGCTGGAAGGGCACACAGTATCCATCTTCAGCCAGCCTTTCTACACCAGCCGGTGTGGCTACCGGCTCTGTGCTAGAGCATACCTGAATGGGGACGGGTCTGGGAAGGGGACGCACCTGTCGCTGTACTTTGTGGTGATGCGAGGGGAGTTTGACTCACTGTTGCAGTGGCCATTCAGGCAGAGGGTGACCCTGATGCTTTTGGACCAGAGTGGCAAAAAGAACCATATTATGGAGACCTTCAAGGCTGACCCCAATAGCAGCAGCTTTAAAAGACCTGATGGGGAGATGAACATTGCCTCTGGCTGTCCCCGCTTTGTGGCTCATTCCACTTTGGAGAATGCCAAGAATACCTACATTAAAGATGACACCCTCTTCCTGAAAGTGGCTGTGGATTTAACTGACCTGGAGGATCTCTAGCCACTGTTTCTAGGGTGACAAAAGGACTTCTTGGGTCCAGAACCATGGAGGAGACACCTTTTATTATCATATTGACTGAATTTAGATTCAGTGCACATTTGTATTTGGCTTTTTGCCCTCAATATTTGAAGTCAGTTAAAACTTCCCAAGTGCCGTCTTGTTTTTACATTTTACTGTGTCCCAGTTTGAAACTTAAAACATTTAGAATATCCTCGTGTTATTTATATTTTTATATCTCTTAAAAGATGTTAAATTTCTTGAAAGCAAAGTCTGGGGTGTCTCTCTTTTTTACTGGTGCTTAGCATGGGGTCTCCAGGTAGGCATTCTCTAATGTTAAATGTTATTGAGGACACAGAGATAGAATTCCCAATGAAAATGCTTTGGTATTTTATTATTTGGTCTGCTGATTCTAGACCTTACCATAAGCCTGCAAACGCCACTATTTAGGGTAGGCTGTTCCAGTTAAGTAGATGGGTAGTATACTTAAAAAGATTAATATGCTCAGTTTGGATCAGACTTGTTTTGGTCAAGTACTAAATTTTGTGGAAATTATTATATCTCTAAATAGTTTCATGAAATTTACCCAGTAGTCAGCAAGCACAGTTTTGCAAGGCTGCATAGGAACTGGTGAATGGAGTAGGCATTTTCATTCTCCCTGCTGCAGTAAAGCAGAAACTACTGCATAGGATGTAGATAAGGAGATATAGCCAGCCAACTAAAGTTCAGATTTTACTATGTGAAAAAACTGTTTTCATAGGTCAAAAATGGTCAAATATTAGCAGTTTCATAAGGTTCAATTTAATAAATATAGTCATGCACTGCATAATGACATTTCAGTCATCAACAGGCCACATACACCATGGTGATCCCATAAGATTGGTATCATATAGCCTAGGTGTGTAGTAGGCTACACCATCTCGGTTTGTGTGAGTACACTCTATGATGTTCACATAGGAACGAGATTGCCTAGTGACACACTTGTCAGAATGTGTCCCTGTCATTAAGCAACACATAAGTGTGTATATATATGTATATGTATACAGATAGTTTAAAGGTATTTTGGTAGTAATAGTAAATTAATGTGAGGATGGGCAAGATTTAGTATATGAAGGAGAAACTGTTATAAATGGATAAGAAGAATTTAAAACCTAGGGAGAATTATTACAATTTCCTATGAGTGTCAGAAATACTCCCATCCAAAACTGATTGCCAAAAACAGTATCTCCTATTCTTTTTGAGAGAACTTTTGAATTCATAAATTGCTAAGAAATGGGCATTTATATAAACATGTGACTTTTCTTGTCGAAGTCCTGAGTATTTTGTGAAGAAGAGAAATCATTATGTTCTTGTGCCTCTATCTGTAAGGGTCTTAGGGTGTATATATAAGTCGAGATGAGCCCTTCTGACTCTTGATAAGCCTGAGCTTAACAAAAAAATATCCAGTCTTCCTGAGCCTAATTTGTTGTTATGCAACTGAGCATTACTCCACTCAGACTGGCTCCCTTGAGTGTGCAAGGACAAGTGCCATGGGCTGAGGGCCACTTACTGCAGCTCACTTGGGTGATCACCACGCACCTGACAACTTTTGAACAGTTAACCTGATAGAAGCAGCATGATTTGTACCAGTGGTTTCTGGAATAATTGGAACTTTCTTAATCTCTTCTGTGAACTTTTCAAGATGCTAAAGACTCATATTGCAGAAACCATCCCAAAGGGTTAAATTCAGAGAAAGAAGTTCACAATAGAAGTATACTAAAGAACGACACTGTAGCTGCTGGTGAACTGGTACAGTTGATGGGTAACACATCACCTCACACAAACTCAGGAAGCATTTCTCTAGACCACACAGCCAGACCCCGGTGCTTCTCTGTTTCAGTGTTTCTAATCAAATCCAAGGTCATCCTTTGTACTTGGGAGTGGAACATCATATTGTTGTAACTAGTTTTAAGTAGTTGATGTGAAAAACATTTTAAAGTGAATTTATCAAAATACTGGTTTTGTGTTTTAACCAGCTTCTCTACATAAAAAGTATGTCATGGGGCTGGCCCAGTGGCTCAGCAGTTAAGTGCACACGTTCCACTTTGGTGGCCCAGGGTTCACCGGTTCAGATCCTGGGTGTGCACCTACGCACTGCATGTCAAGCCATGTTGTGGTAGGCATCCCACATATAAAGTAGAGGAAGATGGGCACGGATGTTAGCTCAGGGCTAATCGTCCTCAAAAAAAAAAAAGTATGTCATGGCGTGGTTTGATTACAAGTTGAGTCCCTTTGTCTTGAAACAGTGATCACAGAACAAGGTATTCTAGAGTAAAAAGCACTCCTTTCGCACAAAAGAAGAGTTGTGATTTTTGTTTTAAACAAGTGGATCTATGTAAATGAGTTTTCCTCTTTTATGATCTGAACAGTTATTTTTATTCTATTTCAGTAGGATTTAAATTTTTATTTCCATTTTGGTCTGATTTTGATTCGTGATGAAAAGAAAACAGTACACTAGGCATCAAAGGGGAGTTAACCTTGAGCAAGGTATGTGCAGGAATAAAGTAGGGTGGGGAGGTAGGGTACATATTAATGCATACTAACAGATCTGAATTCTGACCCCTGATCTCCAAATTGGATGTTTTCAGAGAAACAGGAAATAGTCATGCCAGGTTCGGTTCACAGTGCCAGTCTTGAAGGCACTTAAACGGGACTGAGAGCCACAAACCCTTGGTGTGGTGCCTTGGACAATCAATCCACACTGCCAATTACCTCTTTTCTCTTAGAAAGTGGTTGGAGTCATGGTCCTTAATCTTACATAAGAATTCTGGGCTGGAGACAAAGCTTTGATGGATGCACAGTAGGTGCCAGGTGGTGAAATCACCTGAGAGCCCCACATTTTAGGGGAGGCGGGAGAGAAGCCTGCATTTGGAGAAGGAATGGTAAGAGGGAAGAAAAGTACGAGGTGGGGGCCGGCCCAGTGGCGCAGCGGTTAAGTCCACACATTCCGCTTCTCAGCGGCCCGGGGTTCACCAGTTCGGATCCCGGGTGCGGACATGGCACCGCTTGGCAAAAGCCACGCTGTGGTAGGCATCCCACATAGAAAGTAGAGGAAGATGGGCACGGATGTCAGCTCAGGGCCAATCTTCCTCAGCAATAAGAGGAGGATTGGCAACAGTTAGCTCAGGGCTAATCTTCCTAAAAATATATATATATTTTTAAAAAAAAAGAAAGAAAAGTGGGGCTGGCCCCGTGGCCGAGTGGTTAAGTTCGCGCGCTCTGCTGCAAGCGGCCCAGTGTTTCGTTGGTTCGAATCCTGGGCGCGGACATGGCACTGCTCATCAAACCACGCTGAGGCAGCGTCCCACATGCCACAACTAGAAGGACCCACAACCAAGAATATACAACTATGTACTGGGGGGCTTTGGGGAGAAAAAGGGAAAAAATAAAATCTTTAAAAAAAAAAAAAAAAAAAAAAGAAAGAAAAGTACCAGGGGAATTGGGAAGGGAAAAGAATGTCAGCAGGGCCAAAGGCCACCCTGAGAACAGCAGTCACTCCCGGGGTACCCCACAGCTGACTCTTGAACTCATCATCACCCCATGTGGCACCCTCCTCAGGCTGTATCTCTGCCCCCAACCTTTGCCTTAAGCTGCACTCATATATCCAAGTACCTGCTGATCATCTTAACTTAGAAGCCCCACAGGCACCTGAAAGTCCACTTCACCATAACACCTGGAAATCTCCCCACTCCTGAGCACTGCCAGGCTAACTCCTCCTGTTTATTCCACCCCAGTTAATGACATCATCATCCAAGCCAGAAGTCTGGATACTATTCTAGATTCCTCCCTCACCTTCCCCATCCAATCACCTACCCAGACCTGCCAATCTGACCTCCAAATAATTTTTTTAAACAATTCCTGCTACTTATCTCTACTGCCTACTACCACCCTATTGCAAGCCTACATTTTTTGCTACACAACTGTTCTCTTTTTTCTTTTGTTTCTTTCAAATCCAACCGCACACTGCCACCCAGTAATCTCTCTAAAATGAATATGTTAGAATGACTGCCCACCCAACCCACTGAGGCTCTGTCACCCACAGGACAAAGGCCAGCCTCCCTGGCATGGCATACAAGGCCCCCCATGCCTGCCTCTGCCCCTCCAGCCTCACCTCCTGACAGTTCTCCTACTTTGCATTTAGCAATAGCATACCAAGCGCTGATATTTGTCTGTGCTTGTGCTACACTTCTACCTGGAATATTCTTCTCTACCCTGGTCTGCCTCTTGGCCTGGTGAATTCTTGCCCTTTAAGATTCTGCTTTGGCCTCACCTCCTCCAGGATGCCTTCCCAAACTAGCCCTTACTCGCTGCATACCTCACCCCCATCCTTCACCAGGCTGAGTCCCTGCTCTGGGCTGTATACTTCCTTGTCTACATCTCAATTGCTGGACTTGTCTTTTTTTCCGGAAAGCCACTGTTAATTGACTATAGGTTTGTCAGATTTTGTGTTAGGTACAAATAGAACAGATATGTCCCTGCCCTCATAAAACTTATAATCTGGAGGTCAGCCACAAGTGGTGAGCCAAAATGATCAATGTGTGAATGTTCCAGCCACCTCTGTCTGATAAAGGCTTTGCTTCTCGACTCCCTTCCCCGGTGGCCTGAGAAAAATGTCTCTCTCAGACCAGTTCTGAATGTTGGTGATGCAAAATAAGAGAATAGGCAGAAAACATTTGAAGGGAGAGCACTAGGGGCAAAATTTATGAAGAAAAGCTAAACCAATCCACATAGGATTGGGGGAAAATTAAAGACAAGAGAAAAGGGGTTATGAACTTGTGGGACTGTTGGGAATTGAGACTTGGAGCCCCTTTGATGCTTTTTCTTCCAAGAGACCCAAATTAAAGGCTAAAATACATTTTAAAATTATTTTTGGCTATTTGAGTTACACTTGTTTGAATGAAACTCCACATGGAAACTGGACTCTGGCTCCAGGATTTATAAAGCATTTGAACAAATAAATATATAACAGTGTAAGTTGTGATAAATGCCTTGAAGAAAATGACAGAGTACTGTGAAAGTATAATGTGGCCGGGGTGGGGAGAATATGTATACACTTAGGGTTGTCAAGGAAGGCCTTCATGCTGAGGTAACATGATATTTAGTGCTCAGGTGACATGTTTTCAGAATGCCCAGCACTTCTGAACAGCTTTGTAATATCTGAGGAATTTCCTGTGAGAAAACTTGCCTCCGGTGACCCCCTCTGCAACACAGGCATGTGACCCAGGCCCCACCAGTCAGGCAGAGTTATGCAAAACTTCAACTTGAAAGATGAACTTGGAAAGATCAACTTTTTTTTGCAAGAAAGATTTGCAAGATCAAGAAAGAAATGTGCCAAACTCTGGCTACCCAGTGGTGAGGGTGATGAGGGCACCAAGGCAGAGCTCCTGGCACTCAGTCCTTATTTTTGTAGATTCTGTTTGTAGAAGTTGTGGTTTTGGTGTCAAGTGGTGGCAGCAGCAGTGGATTTTCACTAGAGCCTCTACTGTACTGGTACCTGGCTGTGTGGCACCCACATCCGGCCTCTGGTCTTCCTGGAGATTCTGTGGGCTACATAATATTAATAAAGTCCCTTTCTCAGCCAGAGCAGATTCTGTTTGTAACTAAGAACCAGACTGAATCAAGCTGAGACTGAAAGATGAGTCAGCCATGGGAAGAGCAGGTGGGATGAGACTTCTGGGCAGAAGGCACTGAGGAATAAAAGTTGGTTTAAGGAGATGAGAAGAGGCCAGTGTGGTGGGAGTCCATCAAAAGAGGGGAGAGCAGAATTTGAGTCAGAAAAGGACGTGTGGCCCAGAATCTAGTGCTGAAGTCATGGCGAGGAGTTTGTGATTTATGCAAAGTTTAATGAAAGTTGACAGGATTTTGACAGGGGAATGCACGATCTGATTGTGTTCTAAAAAACTGCTCTGTGTGGAGCATAGATAAGAAGGGGACAAGAGAGGCCATGGGAATAGTATTAAGGTTACATCATACTGCAATTGTTTTTACATGTCTGAGCCTTTACTAGATCATAAACTCTTTGAAGCCAAAAACCATGTCTAAGTCAAGCACATAGAAAGTGCTCAGTGTGTTAAACTGAACTGCAATTATAGAATAATGCATTGAATCTTTATAGAAAATCTGCTAAGCAGGTATATTATGCCCATTTCATAGATGAAAACACTGATGATTAGAGAGATCTATGTGGCATGGGCTAGGCATTGTCCTAAGAATTTCACAGACTAATTATATATTAACACAGTAATTCTCACAACAATCTTATGAGATATATGCTATTTTATCCCCATTTTACAGATGAGGCAACTGAGGCACAGCAAAGTTATGTAATAATCTCTAGGCTACACAGCTAACAAGTGGTAAAGCCAGGATTTGAGGCCAGGCAGTGTGGCTTCAGAGGCTCCACTCTTAACCACTGTGCAAGACTGCCTCATATGGGTACTGACTGACTCTACTTGTTTATAGAAAAATATAAATTTAAATGAGTTAAAATATAAGAGTAACCACTAGAACAAAAATTGAATGCATAATTTCCAAACCACTAGAGAAAAACAATCTGGAAAAAGAAACTTTATCAAACCAAAGTTAGAAAAGAGAAAAAAACAGGAAGGATGATACATAGAAAAAACAAGTTAGAATTAAATCCAAACACATAAATACGAACGAGTTACATTTTAGTATTAAAAGAGGACAAGCCTCAAATATGGGGGGGAGGGCACACATATATACTTTTTAAATACATATTTAAAAGGAAACAGAGCTAACAACTCCATTACTGGGTATATATTCAGAGATACTCTTGCACATATATACCAGGAGAGACAAGAGAGTTTACTACCAGCATTGTTTATACTAGCAAAAAAACTGGGGGAAAAATAAACAAACACGGGATAGCATGGAAGTGGAGTAAGAGAAACTCCTACACTGCTGGTGGAAGGCTAAACTGGTACAAGCAGTGGAGAACAATTTGGCAATATCAAATAAAGATGAATTGTGCAAACCCTTTCATCTTACAATTCCATTTCTAGACACATACCCGAAAATTCTTGCCATGTGCTCCATCAGATGTGTATAAGAATGCCCATTAACTCCTGTTGCAATGGCAAAAATCAGGAATCATTACTACCAGCAGGACAATGGAGAAATTGCTTTATAGTCATACAATGGAATACTATTCAGCAGTTAAGATGAAAAAATTAGAACTCCATCAATCAACATGGATAACATTCACAAACATAATTTTGGGTACCTAAAGCAAGTTACCCAATAGTATCACTTATGTTAGGTTTAAAAGCATACAAAACAATACTGTATGTTACTTATATAGCTAAATATATGTAGCATGTTTAAAAGCTCTCATGGGAATGACAGATACCACATCCAGGGGAAGAGTTAACTTCAGAGAAGGAGAGGGAGAGTGAGATTGCAGAAGAGGTCACACGGGGCTTTAACTGAATAGGTAATATGAAAATCTGAAGCAAATACGGAAAAATGCTAAAATGTGATAAAGTTAAATGGTTGGTATATAGGTATTCATTATGTTATTCTCTGTAACTTTATACATGTTTGTAATATTTCATATTAAACATTTTAAAGAAAATGAGCTTTTAACTCAAGATTCTACAAAAAGAACAAAATAAACCCAAAGAAATAAAAAGGAAGAAGTTAATGAAGGCATACATTAATGAATGAGAAAAAACTAAGACAGAGGTTATCAATAAAATCAAAAGCTGGTTCAATAAATCTGATCAAGAAAAAGAAAAAAAGACTGCAATAGTATATAACAATGAATAAGAACAATATGAGATAAAAAAATGTTCACACCATGGACAATTTTATACTAATAAATTTGAAAATGTAGATGAAATGGATACGTTTCTAGGAAAAAATATTTAGCCTTTAAGAAGGCACCACATCCAGACAGCTTTAAAGATGAGCTCTTCAAAACCTCAACGGATCATTCACATGCTATGTCTGTTCTGAGTCATATAAAAAGAAGTTAATCTGCCTGATTCATTTTGAAACCTAGCATAAACTTATAGCAAAACTAGACAAGGACAACTAAAGAACACCATAAGCCAATCTCACTTATGAACATAGACACAGCAATCCTAAATTAAATACACAGCAAATTGCATCCAGCAATGTATTGGAAGAATACAGACCAGGACTGTAAGGATGACTCAACATTAGAAAATCTATCATTGTAGCTCAATGATTGTACAGTAACGGAGAAAAAGCTATATGATAATCTCTGAAAGTATTTGGTAATACTCAATACCCATTTCTGAATTTAAGAAACAATAAAACGACTTGGCAAGCTAGGAAAAGAACGAAGTGCCTTTAATTTTTAAAAAAGGTTACCTACTAGCAATCTTCAGAAAACATCATGAACGGAAGGTAAGATGCAATTAAAATAACTTCTGGAAAGAAGTACCCCTGAGGCTACTATACAGTGTAGTACTGGATTCTCGGGAAAAGCCAAAATTGTTATTTACAAATGAATTCTTACGTACAAAATCCAGGAGAATTATTAGAATACAGACCTTTAGCGAAGTGACCACATAGATAACCATCCCAAAAACCAAACTATCCTAGGGCGCAATAATAGTCCAACAGGAAGAGCAAGCAAACTAAAACAGCAATAAAAACTGCCAGGGGAAAACCTAAAAAGAAATGTGCAAAACACCAAGACAACTGGAAGACTTCCCCCGAATAAGGGAAGACTTGAATTCCTAGAGAAATAACCACATCGCTGGATGGGAAGTCGCAACACCGTCCTCGTATCAAATCTGGGCAAATTAATCTACCAAAAAACAAATCCCGGGGAAGCGTTGTCACCTGGTGACAATCTGTTACAGAATCTGGCGCTTCACTTTGAGGTTCCCGACGTGCGCGGCAACACGTTGCGAAACAAAACTACGCGCCTGCAACCCCGCTGGATGGCCCCGCGGCCGGAAGAGCCACGTCGGCTCCGCCCACCTTTGTGTCGTGGGCGGGGCGTTTCCAACCGGCTGACGCGCACGCGCCGGGAGGCCCCGCCCCCATCCCGCCTCCCGCGATATCGTGTGGTCGGGCATCAAGCTGTGGGGCGGTCGCCAGCTCGGTTCTTCGGGACCTTCGGGACAGGGCTGGGGAGCCCGCCCAAAAAGGTCGTTTCTCCTGCAGTTTCCAGTAAGTGAGGGTCTCATTCGGATCTGTGTCTAGAAAGAGGCCGCGCCGGCATCTTCTTCCACCTCACCCTTCCCCCCAGCCCCCCTTGAGTCTCTGCCCGGGCTCTCGGTCACTCCTGGACGGTGGACCGCCACTTCCGTATCGGGCCGCTGCCAGCGCTCAGGGCTTCCCAGAAGATGTGCCCTTTCTCGTAAGCGCTTCCTTCACGTTGAACGGTCGCCGACTTCTCATAGATGCTCTGGAGGGTGCGTTCTGGGTCTGACATCCGGCTCAGCTCTTCCTCTTCCTACCGTGGAGGGCCCCGCAGATGCACCCCGTGGAAAAGCTCCCACCCCGCTGCTTCCCCCGGCTGCCTTTGGGAGGCCGCCCATTCTGTCGGCCTCAGATCTTCCCTCTTCTGAAAGTCCGTACCAAGTATCACCGCTCTCAGCGCAGCGCCCCTCCTCTCCTCCTGAAAACACCCTTCTCTCCTTAAATAACAGCAACGCTTAACGAAAGGATGCCTTAGGAGGAAGACGCTGACCTAAGCGTTCTGCACGCATTATTTTGTTCAGTCGTCGCCACAATCCTTAGATAGATACAAATCAGAAAACCGAGGCACAAAAAAGTTAAATGATTTGCCCGAGATTATAATGTAGCTTGGATGTGATGGAGCTGAAATTTGAATGCATTGTAAGACTCACTCCAAAACTCACACCCCTTTCTCTTTCCCCGATACCGGGCACCCCTCTCCCCCCCCCCCCCCCCCTTTTAGTTGCTTCTCCGGAGGAATTTTTTCTGAATGCTGTCCAGAACGACCCTGGTTCTGGAAATTTGGCCTCTGACTACGAACTTTCTCAGAGCTCGCTTCACACATACCTTTGAGTGTTCCATTTTATCGATGGCTAAGCGCTGAGCTTAGTAATATTTTTTCATCCCCAAAATGCGCTCATGTCTCCTTAAAAATATACTCCCAACTCAGTGCTCATTAATCAGCCCTCCTCCCCTGCCTCAGTTTGACCATCATTCTTATTATCACTGTTCTCAGCAGACATTTGAGTGGGTAGTTTGTGTAAGACAATAAAGATAATTGCAGTTTCGAGGAACTCTGAGGTTTAGTTTCTGACCTCAGGGAGAAATGTGACATTTATTCATAAAAAGACCAAGAATATAGCAGCTAAACACTGACTCAGTTGCACAGAAAGTACATTCTATAGGAGCAACTTTGGACAAAACAGTTAAGTGCTAGTCTTGTTTCCTCATCTGTAAGTGTTAGGGTGAGGCGAGATCTTTAAAATTTTGTCAGTTTAAGTTCAGAGAAGAGCGATCACTGTATTGAGGTGGGAACTGTTGGAAGGGCTTTATAGTGTGTTCTTGATAGAGTATAGAGGCCAGGATCAGGTTGAGTGCTTCTCTTAGGGCTTTCAACGTCTGATAATGGCTGTGGACCTTGCTCTGGAAATAGAACTCATGTTCATACAACATTTTATATTCAATTTTTAGGAGATTGATGATCCACCCCTCTCCTCTAAAGCATGCATGTTAACCCCTGATTTAGGGAAATAAAATTAACTGCAATTCAAAAGGCAAGGCTAAGCCAGATGTGGAGGGCCTTTATCTTGTAGGCAGGGAGTGTGGAACCGTTGGAGGTTGAAGAAGATAAGTCTGGCATCAGTGTGAAGGATGAATTTAAGTGGGGAAAGGCAGTGAGATGAGTTAGGCTGCAGGTGGAGTAATTTAGGTACACAGTTGAGGAGACATTAAAGGGTTGTACCAAGCAATATTGGGAATGGGGGGAAATTGCAAGAAATGTTGGTAAGGACAAATCAAAAGGACTTGATGTCTGACTGGATACGGAATTGAAAGTTTTGAGACTGCAAATAACAAGGTTTGAGGTCTGTATAGCTGCAGTAATGTCCTTTCTTTGCTTTGTCTTCAGGGTTTTTTCTGGTGCTAGGTCATTCCTGTAACATACGTGCTCTAAGAGGAGAGATCACTATTGATGATGGACATTAAAAAGCGTAATAAGGGAATTTTACAAACAACTCTATACTTATAAATTCAATAACTCAGATTAAATGAACCACCATCAAAACTACCAAAACTCACCTAAGAAGAAACAGATAAGCTGAATAGTTCTATAACTATTAAAGAAATTGAATTTGTATTTAAAAACCTAAAAAAAAGGAAAATTCCAGGCCCATATAGTTTCACTGGTGAATCTTATCAAACATTTAAGGACAAAATAAAAGCCATTCTACAAAGAAGATGGAAGATAACCATTCTTTCAGAAGACAGAAGAGGAAGGAAAACTTTCCCACTCATTTTATGAAGCCAACATTACCCGATACCAAAACCAGATAAAAGCCATACAAAAAAGAAAACTATCCTAATGAATAAAGATGCAAAAATACCAAAAAAAATATTAGCAGTTGAATCCAGCAACATGTAAAGAGAAAAATACTTTGTCACTGAGTGTCATTTGACATCCCAGGAATTCAAAGCTGGTTCAACATTTGAAAGTCAATTAGTGTAACCCACCATATTAACAGACTAAAGAAGAAAACCAACATGACCCTATCAATAGATGCAAAAAAAAAAAGCACTTGACAAAATTCAACATCCATAATTTGAAAAACTCAGCACCATGAACCCGGCAGGTTCATCTGTGTAAAGAAAAAGAATTCAGTTCAACTAAGATGAGGAAAAATATCTTGTTTTGAGCCCCAAACAGAATCTAATCCATCTAGAGGTCATTGGTTCTTTAATAGCTGTAGGAATGACCACCATCTGTAATCCAGAGGGCTGGCTGGTGTGTCTTGCTTCACAAGAGGACACAGTGGCTGGAGCTCCTGACCAGCCGAGCTTTGCCTGACCTGACTTGGGCTTCCCGAGCAAAACTGCTTGCTCCTGCAATTAGCACCCCTACCTCCACCCCATCAAAGGGGCTACATTGCCGAAATAGCAGAGACATGGTGAAGAGTGAGGAGGGGTGGTAGCATTTGACATGGTCTTGGTAGTCTCTCTAAGAGAGGGCATTCACTACTTCTCTATGTTTTTCTTTCTATTTTAAAAATTTTGCATTTTTACAGACAGTAAACAAATAGAACATGTACATAAGCTTCAGAAAATATGTAACTGTCTTCATATTAGTGTTCAAAACAAACAAAAAGACAACTCAGTGAACTAGGGATGTAAACAAATCTGATAAAAGATGTCTACAAAACCTAGAGCTAACATCATCATTCTTAATGGTGAAAGATTGAATGTCCACTACCCACAAGATTGGGAAACAGATAGGGATGTTTATTTTCACTACTCCTATTCAATATTTTACTAGAAGTCCTGGCAGTTGCCTTAAGGAAGAAAAGGAAATAAAAGGCATGAAATAAAAGCTTGGAAAGGAAGAAATAAAATTATCCCTATCTTCAGATAGCATGTCTATGTAGTAAATCTCAAGAAATATGCAAAGAAGCTCTTAATAGGGGCTGGCCCCGTGGACGAGTGGTTGGGTTTGTGCACTCTGCTTTAGCGGCCCAGGGTTTGGCCAGTTCAGATCCTGGGCGCAGACCTAGCACCGCTCATCAAGCCATGCTGAGCTGCCGTCCCACATGCCACAACTAGGACCCACAACTAGAAACACAACTATGTACTAGGGGGCTTTGGGGAAAAGAAGGAAAAATAAAATCTTTAAAAAAGAAAAGAATAAGCTCTTAGTACTAATAAGTGAATTTAGCAAGGTGTGGGATAAAAGGTTAATGTACAAACATCAGTCATATTTCTATACTAGCTACAAACAGTTGGAGAGTGACCCACTCCCCTCCCCGGCAGGTGAAATACTTAGGTATAAATTTAACAAAAATATGTGTAGGATCTTTATGCTGAAGACCACAAAGCACTCTTGAAAGAAATCAAAGAACACCCGTACTGTGTTCATAGGTTAAAAGATTTAGTATAGTTAAAATGTCACTTCTCCCTAAATTGCTCTGTGAATTTAATGCAATTGCACTAAAAATACTAGCAGGATTTTTGTAGATAGAGATTAGTTGATTCTGAAGTTGTAAGGGAAGGTAAAGGAACTACAATAGCAAAAACAATTTTGCAAATGAAGAGTAAAGTTGAAGTTCACACAACCTCATTTTAAGACAACTATAAACCTACAGTAATCAAGACAGTGTGGTATGGTGAAAGGATAGATACATAGACCAATGGAACAGAACAGAGTCCAGAAATAGACTCACAGAATATGGCCAATTGATTTTTGACAGAGGTGCAAATACAATTCAATGGAGAAAGGACAGCCCTTTCAGTTGATGGTGCTGGGAAGGCTGAATATCCATATGTGAGAAGTAAACCTCGACCTACATCTCACACCATATATAAAAAATAACACAAAATGGATGATAGGCATAAAACTAAGAGCTAAAAACATACAGCTCTTGAAGAAAACAGAGGAGAAAATCTTTGTGACCTTGGATTGGGAAAGTGTTCTTAGATAGAACCCCAAAAGCGCTATCTTTAAAAATGGTAAGTTGGACCTTATCAAAATTAAAATATTTTGCTACATGAAGGACACTACAAAGAGGATGAAAGACAAGACATATTGGGAGAAAATATTTTCAAATCACATCCTTAACAAAGGACTTGTATCCAGAATATATAAAAAATTTTCAAAACCTAACAAGAAAACAATTCAATAAAAAAAGGGCAAAAATTGAACAGACACTTCACTAAGAAAGATATACAGATGGCAAATAAGCACTTGAAAAGATGTTCAACATCATTAATCATTAGGGAAATGCATTTAAAACCACAAGAAACATTACACACCTATTAGAATGGATAAAATAAAAAAAATAACAATACCAAATGCTGGCAAGGATGTGGAGAAACTGGAACATTCATACATTGCTGTGGGAATGCAAAATGCCACTCTGGAGAACAATTGTGCAATTTCTTATAAGTTAAGTGTACATTTACCATATAACGCAGCAATTCCACTTCTACTTGTTTATCCCAAAGAAATGAAAACTCATGTTAACACAAAAATCTGTACGTAAATGTTTATAGCATCGTTATTCATAATTGTCCAAAATGTCCCAAATCAAAGCTAGTTCAACATTTGAAAATCAATCAGTGTAATCCACCATATTAACAGACTAAAGTAGAAAAACTGCATGAACTAAATGTCCTTCAGTGAGTGAATGGATAAACACACTGGTTCATCCATACAATGGAATAGTATTCAGAAATAAAAAAGAATGAGCTATTGATATATTCAATAACTTGGATGAATCTCAAATGTGTTATATTAAGCAAAGAAAGCCAGTATCAATTGGTTGCATACTGTATGATTCCATTTATATGATAGTCTGAAGAGACAAAACTAAAGGGACAGAAAACACATCAGTGATTGCTAAGGGGTAAGGGTAGGGAGAGGGCCTGACAGCAAAGGGGTAGTATGAGGGCATTCTTGGAATATTGGAATTCTTCTGTATACTGTTAATGGTTGTTACAAGAACCTATACATGTCTTAAAACACATAGTACTGTGTAAACACACAAATTTTTACTGTATGTAAGTTTTTAAGTAATTTTTTAGGTTAAAAAGAAAAAAAGCACTCTAGTTAGCCTAGAATCTCTGTAAAATCCTACACTTGACCTTAACCATCCCTGCAACCACTATGCCATTTTTCTGCTGTCATGGTAAAATATAGTTTATGTTTATTGTCTTTATTTCCTTGCAAACCTTTCACTCTTTTAAAAATTAATTTATTTGAAAACATTCAGCAACATGATGCATGCACATGATTAAAAGATCAAGGAATATGGAAGGGTTTATAATGAAAAGCAACAGTCTCCATCTTACTTGCTTTCTTCTCATTCTACATCAAGCTCCCCAGAGACAGACATTTTAAATGTTTTCTATGTTTAGTTTCTTTGGTGATTATAGCTACATCTCTAAATAATATGTTTATACTGTTCTTTCTCAATTAATCAAATTTAGATGTTATCCCCTGACTTTCTGCTGTGTTAGGTGAGGAGCTATCTCACTTATATTATCCTTCACTTCACCGGCTGCCTTCTTCCTGGATTTGACAGTTTTAAGACTATTTCCTGCCTTGTTTACCCTTTTAATCTTAAACAAGACATTTAATCACGTTTCTTGTTCCAACAAGTTTTGTCAGTATCTCTTGACTGTGTAGGATGATATTCCCACCTTTCCCTCCATCTTTTCTCTCCCTTTACCTTTTATATTCTGTCAGCTGTAACTTCACATTTATAGCATTGTAATTGGATAAATTACTTTCTATTCTATAACTAGTTAAAATGTCCACATTGTCTTCTGTAACTTCTATAAGTTGAATTTAAAAGTTGAAAGCCAATAAAAAGAACATTTATATTATTGTGACTTTGCAAATATTGCTCACTGCAAGTCCTAGTAATGTGCTTGGATTATATTTCTCTTAAGGTCCACGGTCATATTTCTAGAAAAATGTTGCTAGCATTAATTAATTCTTAACAATTTTTATTAGAACCTATTGCAATTTTGTTCTAAATTGGACCAATTGCTTTTTAGTCTTTTGAACAGCTTTTTTCCTGAGATTTTACTTTTCTTTGAACTTCCAGGATTTTCCATGCTTTTGTAACCCTCACCTTCTGCTTTCTTTGTTTTCATTCTTATTTGGCTGGAACACATACTCAAGTAACTTTTCAGAAAGGGTACATGGGTGATAAATTTTCCAAATCTTTGTATGACTTGATTTTGCCTGCCTACTTTTTGATAACTTAGCTGAATATAGAGTTCTAGGTTTAAAATAATTTTCCTCCAGAACTGTAAAGAGCGTTTTTCAATATGTCCTACCATTCATTGATGAAAAGACTGATGCTAGTCTGAATCTTTCCCTTTTGTGACCTTTTCCCTTTGGAAGCATTTGGGAATGTCTCTTGAAAATTTCACCATGGGGTATCTAGGTATAGTGTTTTTCTTTCATTTTCTTTAGCAGTTAATATGGGTCTTTCCATTTGAACAGTTCTTTTTCTGTTTAGCTCTGAGAAATCATCCAATTTTTAATTTTCTCTCCTTTCTTTCTGAAATTCTCATTGTTTTTCTGTTAGGCCTCTTCAATTTTATACTCTGCGATTCTTATCTTTTCTCTCATTTTTCTAAACTGATTTTATGTTTTATGCCCTTTTTAAAGTTTTTATTTCTGCATAATATTTTTAACTACAAAGGCTGCTCTAATTTTCTGTGAATACTTCTTTTTTAGCCCCCTGCTTTTTTCTTTTATATGGGTGCAATATCTTCTAAACCTCTCTGAAGGAACAGATCATTTTTTTTTTCAGTTCTCTTTTGTTTCATCTTAGTTTTACTTTATCTTAGATTTTTTTATGCTGTAGATTTCCTTTAGATATCTGGTGCTCTTTGGTTGTCCATTCATAGCAAAGAATGAGGGAATAAGAAGGATGACATAATTTTTTGTACATGCATGAAGATTGTTAACTGCAGGCCTCACTTTTAAGGCTCTGCCATTTACTAGCTATGTGACCTTGGGCAAGTACTTAACCACTCTGTCTCATGTGAAAAAAAGTGAGATAATGATATGTTCTTTATTGTTTTGCTGTGTTAAATGAAGTAATGCATGTACAGTGCTTAGAACAGGGCCTGGGATATAGCAAACACTTATTTAATGTTAAATATTATTAAATAAGGTAGTCTGGCAGGAAGCTAGCTATTTCATTAGAGACTCAACCAAAAACGAGACTCGGGAAGGTGTTACTCTGAGGCATCAGAAGTTGTACTTGCTACCCTGGAGCTCCCCATGTTTCATTCATTTTCTTAACCGCTCCTTTTGAATTTTTGCTTGAGAGTAATCACTGGGTTGTATCATGGTATAAACAGATCATCTACAATCTCCCGTTTTCAGCACTGCTTCTTATTCTCATCCTCGTAGTCTCTCTCGCTTAGTGCGTCTTCTAGGTTCTGCTAGGCAGATCACTCCTTCTACTGTAATGTCTTTCTCAAGTATCCCAGGCTATACCACTCTTAGTTTCTCATGTCGACACATTCGCATCTGCTTTCTGGTTTTCAGACATTTGTTGAACCACATGATTCCCTTTTGGGTACTCTTTTATTTTTCCTGTTTTGAATTTATAAATTTTTATTGCTTAACTATCATTTTAATATGACTTCATGAAGAAATGTGGCCATCTTGTATGAGAAGCCTCATTCACTCTTTGTATGTTTTGAAGGGGGAGATTTACTTAATTTTAAATTTTTATCAAAATAATATTTACTGGACATTTAAAAAATCAAAATAGTGCTACAATACTCCATCCAACTCTCTACAGGCAGCTCCCTTCAATTCTTTTAGCCCTTTTTGTTAGTATATCTATATTTTTATTTTTTTCAGCTTAATTGGGGTATAATTGACAACTAAAATTGCAAGACATTTAAAGTGTACATATGATGATTTGATAAACATATACATAGTAAAATGATTCCCTTCATCAAGTTAATGAAAATATCAATCACCTCACCTATTTTTTTTTTTTTTGTGGGAACATTTAAGTTCTACTCTATTAGCTAATTTCAACAATACAGTGTTATCAGCCATAGTCACCATGTTTTACATTAGATCCTCAGATCTTATTCATCATATAACTGGAAATTTATACCCTTTTACCACCCTCTCCCTATTTCCCTTCCTCCTCAGTCCCTGGCTACCACTTTTCTACTCCCTGTTTCGATAAGTTCAACTCTTTATTTATTTATTTATTTTTAAGATTTCACATATAAGTGATACCATGCAGTATTTGTCTTTGTGTGGTTTATTTCACTTAGCATAATGCCCTCTAGTTTCATCCATGTTGTCACAAATGACAGGATTTCCTCCTTTTTTAAGGCTAAGTAGTAGTCCTTCATATATATAAAAATATATATAGTTCCATTAATATGGGACATTATTATATAATTATGTAATGTGATATAATATATATGCCATAATTATATATATACATACCCTACATTTTCTTTATTATTCGTCCATTATTGGACACTTAGATTGTTTCTATATCTTGGCAATTGTGAATAATGCTGTAATGAACATGGGAATATAGATATGCCTTTGAGATACTGCTTTTGTTTCCTTAGGATAAAGACCCAGAAGTGGGATTGCTGGATCATATGGTAGTTCTATCTGTAATTTCTTGAGGAACTTCCATACTGTTTTCCATAGCGGCTGTACTGGTTTGCATTCCTACCAACCATGTACAAGGGTTCCATTTTCTTCACATCCTCACCAACACTTATTATCTCTTGTCTTTTTGGTACTAGACATCCTAAAAGATGTGAAGTGATATCTCACTGTGGTTTTGATTTGCATTTCCCTGATGACTAGTGATGAGCACCTTTTCATGCACCTGTTGGCCATTTGTATGTCTTCTTAGGAGAAATGTCTCTTCAGGTCCTTTGCCCACTTTTTAACTGAGTTATTTGGGTTTTTTTTCTATTGAGTTGTATGAGTTCCTTATACGTATTGAATGTTTGTCTCTTATCAGATATATGATTTGAAAATATTCTTTTACATTGCATAGGTTGCCTTTTCATTTTGTTGATGGCTTCCTTTGTTGTGCAGAGCTTTTTAGTTTGATGTTGTCCCATTTGTTTATTTTTGCTTTTGCTTTTGGTGTCAAATCCAAAATATCATTGCCAAGACCAACAGGAAGGAGGTTGCCCTGTATGTTTTATTATAGAAATTTTGTGGTTTCGTGTCTTACACTTAAGTCTGTAATCCATTTTGAGCTGACTTTTGATAGTGGCCCAGTTTCATTTTTTTTTTGTATGTTGCTGTCCAGTTTTCCCAATGCCGTTTATTGAAGAGACTATACTTTCCCCATTGTGTGTCCTGGACATTCTTGTCAAAGATTAGTTGACAACATATGCGTGCATTTATTTCTGGTCTCTCTATTCTGTTTCATTGGCCTATTTTTTTTTTTTTTTTTTAATGGCTGGAGCCATTTTTGGTTCTTACAACTTGAAACCTTCTCACAACTTGGTTTCTGCTTGGAATCTAGTGGGTAGAGGCCAGGGATATAGCTAAATATCCTACAGTGCACGGGGAAGCCGTTCACAACAAAGAATAATCCAGCCCTAAATGATAATAGTGACAAGGTTGAGAAACTCTGCCCTAGTCTAAACCACCAAAATCTCTTACTTGAAATACTGTAATAACCATCTAACTGGATTTCCTTCTTTTACTTTTACCCTCATACAACCTCTTCCCCATGAAGCACAGCCATATGATACTTTGAAAACACAAATTCAGGGGCTGAACCCGTGGCCAAGTGGTTAAGTTTGCACGCTCCACTGCAGGCGGCCCAGTGTTTCGTTGGTTTGAGTCCTGGGCGTGGACATGGCACTGCTCATCGAACCACGCTGAGGCAGCGTCCCACATGCCACAACTAGAAGGACCCATAACGAAGAACATACAACTATGTACCGGGGGGCTTTGGGGAGAAAAAGGAAAAAAATAAAATCTTAAAAAAAAACACCACAAATTCATCTTGACACTCCCCTGCTTAAAACCCTCCACTTGCTTTCCACTAAGGATGAAATCCAGATTCCTTAACATAAAGGTGGTTTTATACTTCTACACTGTCTGGTCCTTACTTATTTATCACCTCATTACATACCACTCCCCCTTTGACTACTGTATTTGAAATTTACCTACCATCTTTCTGCACATCAAAAATGCTACACTTGTTCCTGCGTCAGGGCCTTTGAACTTATGTTCCATCTGCTTAAAAGTTCTCTCTTACAAGTTTTCACATGAATGGCTGATTTCTCATCTTTCAAATCTTAGGTCAAATGTCACCTCATTGAAGGCAGATGCTTCCTTCCAGGGTATTATCAATTATATCACTTGGTTATTTTCTTCTTAACACATCATTAGAAATTGTTTTGTTTTTTTAATTTCCAAAAACTAGAATGTAAGCTCTGTGAATGTAGAAATCTTGTCTGTTTATTCACCACTATCTTTTCAGTACTGGATCAGGGGCTTAGTAAATATTCTCTATATATGATCGTGTTTTCCACAAACAGTGAGACTTTCACTTCTTCCTTTCCAATTTGAATACCTTTTATTTCTTTTTCTTGCCTAATTGCTTTGGCCAAAACCTCCAGTACAATGTTGAATAGGAGTGCTGAGAGTGGGCACCCTTGTCTTGTTCCTGTTCTCAGAGGGATGGCTTTCTATTTTTCTCCATCAAGTATGATGTTGGCTGTGGGTTTGTCATATATGGCCTTTATTATGTTGAGGTACTTTCATTCTATACCCATTTTATTGAGAGTTTTTATTATAAATGGATGTTGGATCTAGTCAAATGCTTTCTCTGCATCTATTGAGATGATCATGTGATTTTTGTTCCTCATTTTGTTAATGTGCTGTATCGCATTGATTGATTTGTAGATGTTGAACCATCCCTGTGTCCCTGGAGTAAATCTCACATCATCATGGTGTATGATCCTTTAATGTATTGCTGTATTCAGTTTGCCAATATTTTGTTGAGGATTTTTGCATCTATGTTCATTAGAGATATTGGCCTATAATTTTCCTTCTTTTTCTTGTCCTTGTCTGGTTTTGGTATCAGGGTAATGTTGCCCTCATGGAATGAGTTAGGAAGCATTCTGTCTTCTTCAACTTTTTTGAATAGTTTGAGAAAGATAGGAATTAAATCTTCTTTGAGTGTTTGGTAAAATTCTCCAGAGAAGCCATCTGGTCTTGGACATTTGCTTTTTGGGAGGTTTTTGATTACTGTTTCAATCTCTTTACTTGTGATTGGCCTATTCAGATTCTTTATTTCTTCTTATTTTTTTTTGAGGAAGATTATCCCTGAGCTAACATCTACTGCCAATCCTCCTCTTTTTTGCTGAGAAAGACTGGCCCTGAACTAACATCCTTGCCCATCTTCCTCCACTTTATATGTGGGATGCCTGCCACAGCATGGCTTACCAAGCAGTGCCATGTCCACACCCAGGATCTGAACCAGTGAACCCCAGGCTGCCGAAGCAGAATGTGCCACTTAACCACTGAGCCACAGGGCCAGCCCTCTCTATTTCTTCTTGATTCAGTTTTGGGAGGTTGTATGAGTCTAACAATTTATCCATTTCTTCTGGGTTATCCATTTTGTTGGCATACAGTTTTTCATAGTATTCTCTTATCATCCTTTGTATTTCTGTGGTATCTCTTATAATTTCTCCTCTTTCATTTCTAATTTTATTTACTTGAGCCTTCTCTCTTTTTTTCTTAGTGAGTCTGCCTAAGGGTTTGTCAATTTTGTTTATCTTCTCAAAGAATCAGCTCTTAGTTTCATTAATCCTTTCTACTGTTTTTTTAGTCTCTATTTCATTTATTTCTGCTCCAATTTTTATTATTTCCCTCCTTCTGCTGACTTTGGGCTTTGTTTGTTCTTCTTTTTCTAGTTCACTTATGTATAGTTTAAGATTACTTATTTGAGGGGCTGGCCCAGTGGTGCAGTGGTTAAGTGCGCACGTTCCGTTTCTCAGTGGCCTGGGGTTTGCTGGTTCGGATCCCGGGTGTGGACATGGCACCGCTTTGCAAAAGCCATGCTGTGGTAGGCGTCCCACATATAAAGTGGAGGAAGATGAGCATGGATGTTAGCTCAGGGCCAGTCTTCCTCATCAAAAAGAGGAGGATTGGCAGCAGTTAGCTCAGAGCTAATCTTCTTCAAAAAATAAAAAAAGATTACTTATTTGAGATTTTTCTTCTTTGTTGAGTTGGGCCTGTATTGCTTAAATTTCCCTCTTAGAACCACTTTTGCTGTATCCCATAAGAGTTGGTATGTTGTATTTTCATTTTCATTGGTCTCCAGGTATTTTTTAATTTCTTCTTTGATTTCTTCATTAATCCAGTGATTGTTCAGTAGCATGTTGCTTAGTCTCCACATATTTGTAACTTTCCCAGCTTTTTTCTTGTAGTTGATTTCTAGTTTCATAGCATTGTGGTTGGAAAAGGTGCTTGATATTATTTCCGTGTTCTTAACTATACTGAGGTTTGCCTTGTTTCCCAACATTTGATCTATCTTTGAGACTGTTCCATGTGCACTTGAGAAGAATGTGTGTTCTGCTGTTCCTGGGTGGAATGTTCTCTACATATCTATTAAGTCCGTCTGATCTAGTGTTTCCTTTAAATCCAATATTTCCTTGTTGAATTTCTGTCTGGATGATCTATCCATTGATGTAAGGGGGGTGTTGAGGTTCCCTATTATTATTGTGTTGCTGTTAATTTCTCCATTTAGCTTTGTTAATAGTTGCTTTATATACTTTGGTGCTCCTATGTTAGGTGCATATATATTCATAAGTATTATGTCCTCTTGATGGAATGTCCCTTTTATCAGTATATACTGTCCCTCTTTGTCTCTCATTGTCTTTTTCATCTTGAGGTCTACTTTGTCTAAGTGTGACAACAACTGCTTTATTTCATTTGCCATTTGCTTTAGAGTATCATCTTCCATCCTTTCACTCTGAGCTTATGTTTGCCTTTAGAGCTGAGATGCATTTCCTTGAAGCAGCATATTTTTGTGTCTTGTTTCTTAATTCATCCCGCTACTCTGTGTCTTTTGGTGGAGAAGTCAATCCATTTACATTTAGAGTGATTAATATATAAGGGCTTAATACTGCCATTTTATTTCTTGTTTTCCAATTGTCGTGTTTATCCATTGTTTCTCTTCCCTCCTATCTCTGACTGCCATTTCAGTTTGGTAGTTTTCTATGATGGTTTTCTCAGTTTTCTCTTTATTTATGAATTGTAGCTCTGCTCTGATTTTTTGTTTAGTGGTTACCATGAGGTTTGTATAAAAGATCTTACAGATGACATAGTCCATTTTCTGATAACCTCTTATCTCCATTAGACTAAGCAGGTTCCATCCCTTTCCTCTTCCCCCTCTGATTTATTGTTGTCACAAATTATTCTATTTTGTGTTGTGACTTTGTGACTAAATTGAAGTGTTTATAGTTATTTTTGATGCTTTCCTTCCCTTTATCTTTTATGTTATAATTGTTTGCTAAGCTGTTCTGATAGAGAGCTGCAATTTGCTGATTTTGTCTGTCTATCTCCTCACTCAAAGCTTTGTAAACTTTTGCCTTTTTGTTTCAGGTATGAGGGCTTCCTTCATCATTTTGTGTAAGGAAGGTCTAGTGGTGATGAACTCCATCAGCTTTTGTTTAATCTGGAAAAGCTTTATTTCTCCATCATATCTGAAGCATAGTTTTGCTGAGTAGAATATTCTTTTCTGGAAGTTTTTGTCTTTCTGTATTCTGAATATATTGTTACATTCTCTCCTGGCCTGTAAGATTTCTGCTGAGAAATCCACTGAAAGCCTGCTAGGGTTTCCTTTGTAGATTATTCTCTTCTGCCTTGCTGCCGTTAATATTTTTTGTTTGTCATTGACTTTTGCCAGTTTTAATGTTATATGCCTTGGAGAAGGTCTTTTTGCATTGATGTAATTAGGAGTTCTGTTGGCTTCATGTACTTGTAAGTCCAGTTCTTTCCCCGGGTTTGGGAGCTTCTCAGCTATTATTTCTTTGAACAAGCTCTCTGCTCCTTTCCCCCTCACTTCTCCCTCTTGAATACCTGTAAGCCTTATGTTGCTTTTCCTAATTGAGTCAGATATTTCTTGAAGAGTTTCTTCATTTTTAAAATATCTTAGTTCTCTCTTCTTCTCCACTTGAAGCATTTCTATATTTCTATCCTCTAAGCACTAATTCTGTCCTCCATAATGCCAGCTCTATTTTTTAAGGATTCTAGATTATTTTTTATCTTATTAATTGTGTTCTTCATATCCCGGATTTCTGGTTTTTTTTTTTTTTTTTTTTTTTTGTAGAGTTTCAGTCTCTTTAGTGAAGTATTCCTTCTGCTCATTAATTTTATTGCTGAACTCATTGAACTGTTTTTCTGAGTTTTCTTGTAACTCATTGAGTTTTTAAATGACAACTATTTTGAATTCTCTGTCATTTAGATTGTAGATTTCTGTGAGTTCAGGGTTGGTTTCTGGAGACTTGTCATTTTCTTTCTGCTCTGAAGTGTTGCTGTAGTTTTTCATGGTGTTTGATGAACTGATCTTTTGCTAGTGCATTTGTGGTAGTATTAGGTCTCAGAGTCCACCTGCCACCACTAGGGGAAGCAAGAGCTGTGTGTCTGATCCCACCTCATCTGCTGGAAGTTGTGTGGGTATGGCTGCTCTGTGTTTGTGCAGGCTAGCCACAGCCACTCAGTGGCTCACTCTTGTGGAGACAGGGCCACTGTGCCTCTCTGCTTAGCACACGGGTTGTGCAGGTGTGGGCTGGCGCTGTGCTTCTGGTGGTTTAGTTAAGCCACCATGCTTCATGAGTGGGGCACCTTCATGGGGGCTGAGCCCTGGCTACTCGATGGGAAGAGTCCCACTGGTGGGGCCACTGGAGCACAGTGGGCACTCCTGCAGGCTGGCCTGCCCTTGCTTCTTCATACAGTCATGCCAGCTGTTGTGCTGGCATGCAGGGCTCCTTCGCAGGGGCCAAGCTGCAGCCACTCGGTGGGGAGTGTTCCCCCTAGCAGGGCCTCCACAGCACGGTGGGTGCTCCTGTAGGCCAGGATAGTGTTTGCGCCTGGGCTGGGCTGTCTCCACCTCCTCCTTGTGTCATGCCAGCCACTGTGTGAGGACCCACAACTTGGCTTGCTGCTGCTGTGGAGTGGGAGGGGTACACTCACCCATCTCCACTGCTTGCTGGGGATCCAGTCCATTCACCTTCAGATGTATAACTGTGTGGGTCTCTCAAGGGTCCTGTTGTTCTGTGTGGGTATCCTTCGTTGGTCAATGAATGTCCATTTAGTTGTAGTTCAGAGGAGGAGAGACAATGGGAGCAGCTCATTCCACCGTGTTGCTGATGTCACTCCATAAATTTGCTGTATGAGTGCATGAACTAGAAGAAAAATGATTTTACCTACAGAAATGGCTAAGTTTCTGGAAAAGCTTGGTTTTACATTAAAATGCAAGGTGATAGTAGATGATCCAAGGAAAATGTTTATTAAACAGAGATGAGGAGTTGGAGATCTGGACAAATAAAAGGGCTGGAGGAGGAATATATTCATTGAAATCATTTGACTACATGAGATTTCTAAGAAAGCAGCATTTCTTAAAGTGTAGTCTCAAGGCTTCTTGAATCACTAAGATATCCCTCCAGATCTTCTAAATGAAGATCTCTGGGTGTGGAGCACAGGAATCTGCCTTTTAACAAATTCCTTGGTGTTTCTTATGTGCACTAAAGTTCAGGAGCTAATGGAATAGTGTATAGAGAGGAACAATCAAAAGATTCAGGACTGAGCCCTAAGATGGCCTCTCTTTAAGAGTGGGAGGAAAACATGGAGCCCAAGAATGAGATAAGGCATGATGTGCTGCAGGTGCCAGGGAGAACATCTCAGCTATGAAGGGGAGCGACAATCACAGCTATCCTTGACTGGTCTATTAGTCTACTCAGGCTGCCATAACAAAATACCACAGACTGTGTGGCTTAAACAAGAGGAATTTATATTCTCAGAGTTCTGGAAACTGCAGAGTTCAAGATTAAGATTCTAACAGTGTTTGGCTTCTGGTGAGAACTTTCTTCCTGGCTTGCAGATGGCCTCCTTGTTGCTGCACCCCCACGTGGCATTTTCTTTGTGGTGCATGGGGAGACAGAGAGAGATTCCTCTCTCTCTTTCTTCTTATAAGGTCACTAGTCCTGTCAGATTATGGGTCCACCCTTATGATTGCATTTTACTTTAATTACTTCCTAAAGACACTATTTATAAATACAGTCACATTGGGGGTTAGAACTTCAATAAATGAATTTTGGAGGGATGCAATTCAGTCTATTGGTATTTCCCTTTAACAACAACCAGCTTGATCATATGATCCAAGAGTATCACCACATCAATTCTAAATTCTTGTTCTTTTAGGCTATAACTCAAAGTTCAACTAAAACAGGGTGCTTATTTTGATAGAATCTGAATGAGATTTTTACCGAGGTTATGGAAATACATATTTGATTTTTGTTTTGATGACAGACACTCAAATTAGTGTATGAAAGGTTACCATTTAGTGGAAATACAGAACCATTTTCTGAATAACTAACACCCGACCCTCTTTCCATTCAGAATTTAAAACATGGTTTCCATGTCCTCAAAAAGCATCATTTTTTTTTTTAAATTCTCTAATAAGTTGTCAATATTTTGGTTTTACAGACATGGCAGGCAAGTTTTATAGACATGGATAAGAAGTCCATACACAGAAGTCCTGAAGATGCCGGGACCGGCAGAAATGGAGGTATGAATCTTACTTGCTTTAAGACCTTTTGAGTAAATTCAAGTACGTTTGATAAATTATTTTATTTGTTTCTCTCTCATTTGTTGCTAATATTTGAGAGAATAATTGTGTTGCATTTTATATCAATCTAAGGTAAACATAGACCAAAGAAAAAAGAAGAGCGAAACCAAAAACACCACCAATCCCGACATAGATCATCAGCATCTCATTCTTCAGATGACAATGTGTTTCCTTCTTTTTCGTCATCATCTTCAGGAAGTCAGACCGATTCAAGTAGTGAAGGCATGTTTATTACCCTGTTAAGGTTTTTTCATTTATAAGTTAGATGATTTAGAAAGAAAATTCATTAAAACTCCTACTAGCTACTGATGACATTTGGGTTTCTGATTCTTTCCCAAGTGATATGCTTACACTTCTATTTCTTGATTTATCAGTGGACTAATCAGAGTTCTTGATTGTAATCAAAGGAAGCTGACTCTGGCTGATTTAAATGGGAAAAGAATTTATTGAAAGGACACAGTAACTCACGGAATTGCCAAAAACCCTAGAGAACTAATCTCTGAATATGAATAGGAACAAAGTGAAATTTGGCAGCTAGAACCATAGGAAGTCCTGCCACAGGGCCCAGTCTGGTAAGGGCACACTGCCACCACTGCCACCACTGAACCTGGATGCCTCAACTTGCATTGCCATGGTCACTAAATGCCACCACTGTCATCACCGCCATTGCTGTCACTAGACACTGGGTATTGCTGCCACCCCTGCACAATGGATTCTTCACTATCTCTGCTTCTTTGTGTCGCTGTCTCCTGGGCAGCGATCGACTGAGCCTAAATCACATGCCCATGTCCTAGCTGCAGAGAAAACTGGGAAAGCAATTATTGGCCTTTTCAGCATTGATGGCGGGAGGCATGCAGAGGAATAGTCACCAAACATAGGAATGAGAATCAGATCCTGGGCAATCAAAATATAACAAATATTCTCCCCATTCAACTCTAGACAATATCTATTGATTAGCTCAGTTCAGATTACTCCTTTGTCTCACCTACCTTTATCCTCTCAGTGTTTGTTAGTTGTCTTGTAATTAATTTTTCTATTCTTTAATATGGTATCAATAACATTTTACTTGTAATTATACTTTTTGTTCCATTAACTTTAGTCAATTATTTTACTCTCTTTTATATAAATACCTCTATCCTTTCCTGCATCTTTTATTCCTAATGTCTTTTTTTTAACATTTTCAATAGTTGACATTTATAGTCTTATCTACAATGAAAAATAACTCTTTCATTTTTTTTTGTCCAAAGATTCACTTTAAAGCTTCAAAACCAATAATCAGCATTTAAATCACTATATAAATATTGCTATTGCAGTGCCAAGTCATGCGCTAGGATTACATTTCCCTTTTTTCTGAGACTTTCAAAAGAGAATGTTTCTAGAATGTTTCTAGTCACAAACATCAAGTGCATTCATATTCCATCAGTTGCTTAAAACTATGCCACGTCTTGGTATTACTTCATATTTGAACCATGACTTTCTTGTACAGTTCTTGTTTTTCGTAGAGTTTCTAGTTCTGCTGGTTTTTTTAATTATTGACAGAAAGATAATGTAACTTCACCATAATAAAAAGATTTTCCATCCTTTTCATCATACTGTCGCATGGAGTTCATTTATTTTTCCCGGAGATGTTCTTACCTGACTCTTGTAAACTAGACCACTTTATACCCTCAAGGCCTGACAGATAGTTGTCATCTTAGAATTTCCTCTCACTGCTCTTGTTGGTTGGATCTGTTGTTTACTAGATCCATGTCTTCTTCTCTCTTGGTTTTCTGCCTCGACTGTTAGAATACGCAGTCAAATACCTTTTTCAAAACATATGTTTGGGAGGTAAACTTTCTGAGTCTTTGCATATCTCAAAATATCATTATTCTGCTCTCACACTGATGGATAGTTTCAAAACGATTTCCCCTAATTTCAGTTTCCAGAGGCAGTCACGTCAATCTCTTTTAGCAGTATGTTTTGATATCTGTCTCTGAATCTTTAAATAACCTTAAAATAACCTGTTCATTTTTTCACTTTTCAGTTAGTCTCTATAGAAGATAAGAATTTAGCCACCTTTTAAAAAAATCACCATTTCCCCCCGACATTCATTTCTTCCTGTCATCTTTCTAAATAGGATTTCATTATTGTAACTTGGATAATTTCACTATTCAAAAATTTCATTATTATGACTTTACAAACATATTTACAGCTGAACCTTATAATGGTTTGCTTCTAGCACAACTTTTTGTTTTCTTTTCACCTAATAATTATCTTTTAAAAAATTTGTTTCATTGTCTGTGTTTGTGTTATATAATAGTAATCTAAATTTCCTTTCGAAATATTCAAATACATCAGTACTTTGTTAATTTCATTTTGGGGATCCTCTCCTGGATCCTGTTACCGTGCTCCATCTGGAATTACTCCTTTCTAGGCTTGTTAAACAGCTGTGATATTAGAATCTCTTTTCATCTTCATTCTGGAATTTCCTTTACCTCTCTTTTGGGTTTGATCACCTGTTTTCTGGATTCTATGCTTTCCTCCTTCTTTGTTTTTCTCTTATTTTATTGGAGCACTCCTTCTAGTAACTTTCAGGAAAAAGAGGGACAGTTAATTCCTATTCTGTTTGTAGTTGTGGGTTTATGCCAGTAAATAAATTTCCTTTATTGACTTCTGTTTCCAGTGAGATAAGTAGTTAGCAGGAAACCAGTGCTTCTACTATAAACAACTAGATAAAAAGCAGAAATTATTGTTTAAAGGAAGTGGAGAGCTGTTAAGACAATGAGGACTGGAGGGATTAAGATTCTAGAGAGGAAAGAACTATAGAGAAGTGAAATGATACAAAGATGAGTGTTTGGGACTCACCATGGGTTGGAGAATACAAGAGGCCCTCTGTTGAAAACCCAGGAGGGGCATGGATGAATCGGAGGTAAACTGAGCCTTACCAAGACTTTAATCTCCTCTCAGCACAGGCCCTGATTGGGTTTATATGATCATCCATCATTTTATTTGCCTAGTGGAAGAAGGGTGAATCATCTTAGGAGGAAGATAACATCATCTACACCCTCTAGAATTTTGTAATACAAAATACCTAGCTTTTAATAAAAAAATGGCTAAACAGTCTGACATGACCTAAAAACAAGATTTAAAAATTATATAAATAACAGCCCTACAGGTAATCCAGATATTGGAGTTAACTGGCACTGAATTTTACAGTTGTGATTAATGTGTTCAATAAAATAGAGATTTGTAAACTAAAAATAATCAAGTGGAAATTTTGGAATAAAATGTGCGTTATCTAAAATTAACAATTCAGATAGGTTTATCAGCAGATTAAATGCAACAAAAAGACAGAATTAGCAAACTGGAAGTTAAGTTAGGGGAAAGAAAAAAGAGTGGAAGATACAGAAGAGAGCATCAGAAACATGTGAGACACAGTGAAGAGGTCAAACATGGAATAGGAATCTAAGAAGGAGGGAAGAGAGACTGAGGAAGAAACAATATTTGGAGAGAATAATGGCCAAAACTTTCCAAAATGCATGAAAAACATCAACTACAGATTCAAGAAACTTTGAAAACCACAAGCTAGATAATACAAAAAAATCACGTGAAGAACTTTCACTTCTAGTCAGGAATATGGTTGCCTCTTACAGCATTGAGTGGTTAATATGGTGGCAGGTTATAGTCTCCTTCTCCACTTTCTTATTAAAATAATTCATTTTTTATTTGCTCAATAAAGTGTTTAACAGTTGCACTTATGTAGTTCCTGCTAATAAGCATAATACCTTATGTTTTCTAGATTAACTAGAGCTTGGATTCTAGTGGACTCTTAGGTGTGTTTTCCTCTAGATGAGTTCCTAAGTGCCACATATTTATAATATTGGGATACAGTTATAATTAAATAACTCATTTTGTCTGTTATTTGTGTCTTGCAAGATTTTTCCAACCAGCATAATAAAGTTAATGAAAATATCAATCTTAATTATTCTAATTCTTCAAATTCTTTAGTCAATAAAATGACTTTTACTGATAGAGGTTAAACTTCCAATTCTTTTAAAAACTTTTAGGTGCTCCCCAGGGAAAAATTAAAAGAAAGAGAGAAGAGAAAAGGGGTAAATGGAAAAAAAAGAAAGAGAGGTAGGTAATTGTGAATAATATAAGAATAAAATTTAGCAATTAGAGTATTCTGCACTTTCTTATTAATTAAGGAAAACAAAATCTACAGGGAATTTGAAGAGATATAAAGGGAAGGAGTGGTTTAACATGGTAGTTAATACTGAGCTAACTTAATAGGATCCTTTTCCTTCTTTTCAAATACTCAGAAAACTATACAGACAGGTAAACCTTACATTTGCAATTCTATACTCAAGTGAGTAAATTTGAAGGTCTAATTGGCTTTATTAAATGATTCATGAATCAGGCAGTATCTCTTGTGGCAAGAAGAGAGATACTCTGAGGTGTTATACAAAATGAAAGGCTTTAATATAAAGGAGGGTAGAACAAGAAGTCATGAGCAAGAGAAAAATGATAGTTCATTAGAGGAAAGTAAGAGTTCAGGTGACAATGGCTTCTCATTGGCTGAGCTGTGGCATTTCCATTGACTGGGCTTGTTGCTGGGCAAGAAGAAAATCTTCTTTCCTCCTTCTGGATTAGTAAAGTAGTTGCACTTCCTGTTTGGGAATACAAGGTACATCTCTTACTGTTGGGGGTCTGTAATTAATGTCTTCCTGTTTGGGGTATTTGATGACAAGTGATAGGGCATGAGAACTCCTTTTACAGGTCCTCCTAACTCCAATTTTACATAAGGTTTCCTTTATTAATTTTCACAGTTCTTCCCTTTTGATCAGAATCTTTCTCTGCAAGCATTGCTGATCAAGAATCAGGTTTTCCAAATTCAGTAGCCTTCGTCCCTTGGTGCAGGAAGGACCTTTACTGGGTGTCATGTCCCAAATTGGAGGGAAATTGCATGGACCAGAAATTGCTTGAGGCCACATTTGAATAACAAGGAAAGGTAGTATGGAGAACTCTCAGGTGTTTCTTATACTTACAGGGTGAACTAAGGGGTCATTGTTGTCTTGGACAGATTGAGGTTTCTGGTGACAAATCCAAAAATCAGAGAGGTTTCTCCCTTTTGCAATAGATTGGGAAATGCAGACAAGGGCATTGTACTTCCAAAAAAGAGAGGGAGAAAATGAAGAAGCAACAGTGAGAAAAGGGTGTACAAGCATGGTCCAGTCATCTTGAGAAAGCTGTCTCCTTCAGATGCCATCTGCTTCAGTTCCTGTAAATCTTTAATTTCAGGTCACCAGATGGGGTGCAGGTCCAGTTGGGATTTGGTGCTTTCTTTAGGTGTGACACATGAATCCAAAAGTCCACTCCCTAGAGTCTGGCAGCAAAAGAGGGTTAGTCAACAGTACCTGATAGGGGCAGTGATAATTTTAAGAAGTTTGCAAGGCTTTTGTTAAGGCTCATATAATTTTCCCAGTGAAACAGGTGCCTCAATCACTGAAGACTTCAGAAGGTATAAGCCAAGTGGGAGATATATTCTCTAACACTTCCTTTGCCACAGTGAGGACATCAGCCTTACAACAGGGGAAGGCTTTAACCCATCTGGGGAACATACATACAATAACAAGAACATATTGATAACCCATGCTAAATGGCAGTTGAATGAAGTCCAGCTGCAGGTGTCCAAAGGGTCCAGAGAGAGAGGAGGTCTGAGGCCTCTGGGGACAAAAATAGTTTTTCCAGGATTATGGACCTGGAAGGTCACATATTGCTGGTGGACTGTTTTTGAAATTTTGTAGAAGTCTCTCCACCAATGTTGATTCATAATCGAGTCATCTTAAATGCACTATAGTGGTTGAAGGAATGCAAAAAACAAAAAATGAGGTTTGCTGGGGAACCAGGAAGAACCAAGCAGGTGTCTTGGGTTACCCATAGCCTGAACTGTTCATTTAATATACAGCCATTTTGTTCTCTGACTCAGGAGCAGACTGTTGCCATCAAGATGGCAAAAGTCTGGCAAAAAGGGATCATTTTCAATTTTTTTTTTCAGGAGCAGAATAGACTCCATCCACATGTGCCACAATCCTTATAGATTCTGTTGCTGATGCCTTTGCCAGAAAGTCAGCTAGGGCATTTCTATGACATTCAGATTCAGTGTTTTTAATGTGAGCCTCAGTTTTGATGACAGAGACCCAGTTCAGTTTTATGACTTTCCTTTCTATGAATCTTCTTGAAGATGAGGCCTTTTTGCCAAAACATCAGAGTAACTATAAATGATAAAACACTTTAAAAATGGTTCATTATAATGCAATTGACACAGAAATTTGGTTATTTCTGTGACATATAACATTTTAAGATAATAACTAGAATTATGACTGATAACATTATAGCAAGACTTAGTAGAATTTTAGGAATTTCACACAATTTCTAGAACACTTATATGCCTGTGCAGACACAGCATAAAGAAGGCTTAATATTACTTTTATTTGACAATGCTTTCCAAGTAATTTAACATACCAGGTAAGCCTAATTAATTTCAATATTTCCATTTTATAAGGAGAGAAAACAGATTCTTTGAAATGCTTCAGGGGCCCTCTGGAAAATCTCAGTTATTTTGTGGTCAAGAGAATTTGATTTTGGGAAATTTGTCAAAGATATCAAAAAATTTGGACACTTGACTAAATAGGATCACAAATCAATATGGAACAATACTTAATTATCTGTTTAACCAAAGTGACAATAAAAGATTTCAAAAGCAAATACAAATCATGAGCAGAACTTAGCTCTTTTAGCAGATTTACTTAAGAAATCAAAGACTCAATAAAGCATCGCATAATCTCTTATCAGGAGCAGACCAACAGTCCAGGAAAACTTTGTGTTCTTTTAACAGAGAGAAAAACAAATTCTAATTATGCACCAGCTTACTTTTGGTATTAAAATTCATTTACTTAAATTTATTCCAATCTTAGCCAGTCCTGACCACATATAAAATTCCTTTCCCTTTTTATTTCCAGTAGCTTTAATAACATATGTTAGAATTTTTAGTCTTTAAAAACCTTTAATTTCCAGTGGAAACCAAGAAGTAAGCAATTATAAACTGTCTTTTACATTAGCATTCTATGGATTGGCAGACTTATAAATACTTTTTTATAATTTCTAGAAATGTGCTTTTTCATAGAAAACTTCTCAGTGTGACACAAGACATCTTTACTAATAGACCTAATTTTATCTTTAGTTTCTCTGCAATAGGAAGCCAAAAGTAGATAAACCCAGATTAGTAATTAATATTTGATATTTTATCTTACTAGTAAATAATCTAGATATTCAATAAGCTTTTATCATTTAACTTAACTTAGCAAACCTGTAAAGTTTCAGATTTCTGGAAAGATTTGGGAAACTAATTTGAAAGTTTCACCTTAAAAAAGCCCCTTTTATTCTACTTACATTTATTTAATTTACTTGTTCTTAACAATTATGTTTAGATTACTTAGGAAAATTTGATCATACCAAGTTATTTTTCTTGCTGAAAAATTTGTAAGCCTACATAGAATAAAAATATTATATTTAATGCTGATAACACTAAAGACATGTCTGTTTTAATTAAACCAATAAACTTAAACTAGCTTCTATTTACCAAAGATTATTCCAGATCACATGAACTGGAAAAGCATTTGGGTTAATTTCTGTTATAGTTTCGAAGGACTTTAGAATGCCCATCCTTACAAGTGCTTAACCTTCAAAACAACTAAATAGAGCTCTTTTACAAATTAATTTTGTCAATACCGTCTGGAAGTAGCAAAACATCACAAATTTATAACATAATATGTAGACACACACACAACATATAGGCAGATGCAGAGATCTCATAAACTTTCCCTCTTTTTTTCTTAGTACAGGACAATTCTATATCTAGTGTTCTCATCTTTTACAATATAACAGGGGAGTTTTGGGGATTGGCAAATTGACATATCCACCCACTTATTCTTGGAATGTTTCTTTCTTTCTGTGTGCCTAGTTTCATTTTAACTTAGGGGAGGAAGCCTAAAAAATTTCCTGTCAGGGTCTGAATATCACCTTCCAATCTGGCCAAATTTCTGTTCACAAAATTATGAAATCCTTTCAAATAGCTTGTCAGGTTTCAGCCAGGACAAACAGTAAACATTTCTTACAGATGAAATAACCTCATTAGTTTTGTTTTTAATTTCCCCATGGCTGTTTAAGGAAATAACGTAGCAGTTTACGAAAAATCCCTCAGAGTTTCATCAGCTCTGGGAGGGGCCCATATGGCGCATTTAAGGTGATGGTGAGGAATTTGCCTAGAGCTTTTAAGGACAATCTCTTTTCCAGTTGATTACAATTGAGACATAGATCTTTGGACCAGCATTTTTTCAAGGATGGACCACTAGGGTCCATATACCTATGCATATGTATATAAAAAAATAGCATATGTACTTTGAAAAAATGCAAATAGTACATAAATTAAATAAAAGGTGAATGGCCACACTCTTTCTCTTTATCCCAATTTCCTGGGATTATCCTTCCCAAATATTTGGAAAGTATCCTTAGATTCTTTATTTATGCACGAGGAAATAAATGAAATTGATATGTATGTATAAATGTATATAGTTTTATGTTATAAAAATAGATCACCAACATGCCTCTCTAAATTTAGTTAATATAATAGTTTATGCATACAAAAGAATATTTTTAATATATACAAAAGTTATACTGATAAGGAGCGGGGCAAGATAGCAGCAAAGCAAGACACTGAACTCACCTCCTCCCATGGACACACTGAATCTATACCTACATATAGAGCAATTTCTCCTGAAGAACTGAGGGCTGAATGAATAGCTTCTGCACAACAAATGATAGAGGGACCACACAGAGACCAGTAGGAGAGAGGGAGACGCTGTATCCATGGAACCCCACCCTCTACAAGGCAGCCTGCAGTAGGGCAGAGTGTCACTGAGGGGCTGTGTGCAGACTCGCTTGCCCTGGGGCACAGGGGAAAAACAGCAGTTTAAAAGACAACTACACTATGTGTGAAGGAAATCCATTTACTAAACCTAGGGCATTTGCCAAAGGATCGGGGAACTGCTGGGATTCTCTCTGGGGTTGGAGGCACCTGCAAGCACCATTTTTTGCATTCTCCCTCCACCTTAACAGTGCAGGCAGGAGTATGGTCCAGGTGCTCTAGCTGGCCTGTGAAGGCCAACCCAGTGTGCCTTAGGCCCCTGGCCCATGCCAGCTCCAGCCTTCCCCCCAAGGCGGCCCCAGTATGGTGCAACACAGCCCTCCCACCTGTGCACACCCCAGCTCCAGCCGTCCTGCCAAGACAGCCCCAGCTTGATGCTCCCAAGACTTCCACTTGCCCCCGATGCAGCCATGACCCCAAGGTGGCCCTGGCACGTTTCACCACAGGAATCACCTGGCCCATACCCACTCTAGCTCCAGGGGTCTTGCTTGGGGGTGGAAGGTGCAGCACTGAGTGCCCAGGACCCTCTGGCCTGCACCTAGTCCAGTTCCGACTGTTCCATCGGATGGCCCTGGCATGGCACTGTGGGACCTCCTCACCCCTAACCGGCACCTGCTACAGGTCCATCTGGCCTGCCAAAGCTGCCTGGTCCGTGCAGTCTACACAAGGGATGCTCCTACACAAGGCCACTCCTTCAAGACTTGGAGAGGTAACTGTTTTGCCTAATTCATAGACACAAACTCAGAAAGTCAAACAAAATGAGGAGACAGAGGAAATATTACGAAAGAAATGAAATGAACTTTCAAATCAAGAAATCAGAAAAAGAACAACTAAAATACGACTAAAAGAATGTAGGAGGAAGGAAATATAAAGATAAAAACTTTTAAGAGACAGGAAAAATAGACTGTAGATTAATCCAAGAGTTGAATTTTTGAAAAAATCTCCCCAAATTGGTCAAAACTTTGACAAGCCTACTAAAAAAAGAAAATACAAAAAAAAGTAAAAAGGATATATCAACAGATACATATCTCTAAAAATTCAAAGAGAGTAATATGAACAACTCTCTGCTAATGTGTGAGTATGAATCTGGCCACAACACAGTTATACAAGAAATCCAATTTTATTTTTCTGTAATTCATCTCGTTTTTTTTTTTTAAGTCCATCCTCATTGGAGAGAGATGGAAACCTGATCTCAGCCAGTCTGGAGTTTCCTTTTTGAGTCTCATTTCAGGGAGGGGGGTGTGGGTGGGGAGGTGAAGAGGTGAGGGCGATCTTTGTGTTTCTAAGGCATGAGTGGGTGTGGGGGGAGATATTCACCTAGTCCTCAACATTATCTGTTCATGACGTACATCATTCTGCCTGGTCCTCAGTCATCAATCCACACCATTTGCCACTGAGATGTCTTCACTCCTGCCTAGTCCTTTCAGTATGGTGGTTCTCTCTCTATTAATTCCACATCATATGTAGGGGCAAGGGCCTACTTCTGCTTCCTCACTGCAGTGCTGGGGTACTAAATGCAAGGCTATTTAAAGCCTTGTCAGCATAATCTGCCCTCCCAGTCATTTCTTTTCTGGTACCATATTACTTCCCCAAGGCTCAGTGTACCGCCTCCCTTTTCCTCCACTTTAGGATCCTCATATTTGTATGGATTGTTACTGCTTCCCTGGTGCTCTATGAATCAGGTTACAGGGCCCATCTTTTTGGGATTTATCAATGTCTATACTTTTATTACCTCCACACAATATCCTCTTCTTCCATAGTCTTGGGAAACTTCTTTCTAGTCTTCTTGCAGCTTGGGGTGAGGTTGTGGGGAGAGACTCAGCCCAGTTCTTTCCAGTTATAGTTCTCCCAAATATTTTCTCTCTATACGGAACCTTCTCTATTTCCTAATGGCTTACATTTTCAGAAATCAGGTTCAGAAAGACTTCTTTTTTTGTGTTTAGTACTCTGGATTATCCCTTCCCCAAAACAATGAGCTCATAGCTGCCTAGCTGCTTAAAAGGAGTATGGAAAGAGGAATAAGGAAAAGATGAACTAATAGGAGAAAAAAAGTTAGCATTTCAAAAATATTATCCTGTCACATAAAAACTTGTCGAGATGACAAATTTGTGGAATATTATTTGCTAATATTTATCAAACACTTATTCTGTACCAGACATTGTTCTAAGAACTTTACATGTATCAACTAATCTAATCATCACAATGATAATTAAATAGGTACCATTACTATTCTGATTTTACAGATAAGGAAACTGAGATACAAAGGGGTCAAGTAATTTAATTAAGTTTTGTTCAGTAGTGGCAGAGCTTGTATTCAAACCCAAGAATGCTGGCTCTGTTGTCCACCTTCTTAACTACTATGTAATGGGTTCTCCAACGTCCCTCACAAAGGACATTGGAACTGCACAGGGGATGTGGATCTGGTTTTCATCGAGAATAGGGAGAGTTACTGGCATTTAGTGGACAGGGCCCCAAAATGTTAAATGTCTTATAGTGTGAGGGATAGTTTTGAACAATAAAGAACAGGCCCATCCAAAATGTAAATAGAACTATAGAGAAACCCGACACTATACTATATTACCTCCAAATTGCCAAGATTGACTCAAAAAAACTTAAAAAAAAAATAAAAAGTTTAAATACACTACTCTTAGTGGAAGAAGTTACAAATATTATCCAAAAATAAATTGCTAGAGGGGCCAGCCCCGTGGCCAAGTGGTTAAGTTTGCATTCTCTGCTTTGGTGGGCCAGGGTTCGCTGGTTTGGATCCTAGGCATGGACCTATGCACCACTCATGAAGCCATGCTGTGACGGCATCCAATATAGAAAAGTTAGAATGACTTGCAACTAGGATATGCCACTATGTATTGGGGCTTTGGGGAGAAGAAAAAAAAAAGAGGAAGATTGGTAACAGATGTTAGCTCAGGGCTAATCTTCCTCACCAAAGAGTATACCTTAATAAATAGATAAATTGCTAGGTCGATTTTCTACTTAGTTCCTTTAAGGTTTTCTCTTTCAGAATGTGAGAGGATATAGTAGGCCTTTTAGTTGATTTTGTGAAGCTAATAAAACACAAATTAGATTTTGAGAAATATTGCTAGAGACAAAGAGGGGCATTTCATTACAATAAAAGGGTCAATATATCAGGAAGATATAACAACTATAAATGTATTCACACTGTAGTGAGTTGAATAGCGTCCTTCCCAAAATTCATGTCAACCCAGAATCTCAGAATGTGACCTTATTTGGAAATAGAGTCTTTGTGGATGTAATTAGCTAAGATACTATCATACTGGAATGGGGGGAGTGGCAGGGGATACTTAAATCCAATGACCTATGGTGTTCTAAGAAGAGGAGAGGGCACACAGAAACGAACAGGGAAGAAGATCATGTGACTACTGAGCCACTACAGCCACTATGCAAAACAGTATGGAAGTTCCTCAAGAAATTACAGATATACACACACACACACAATGGAATACTATTCAGCCTTTAAAAAGAAGGAAATCTTTCCTTTTGTGACAGTATGGATGAACCTGGAGGGCTTTAGGTGAAATAAAGTAAGCCAGACAGAGAAACACATAGACTGCATGCTATCATTTATATGTGGAATCTAAAAAAAAAAATCAGACTCATAGAAACAGAAAGTAGAAAAGTAGTTGCCAGGGACTGGGAGGAGGGGGAAATAGGGAGAGGTTGGTAAAAGGATACAAACTTTCAGTTGTAATATGAATAAGGTCTAAGCATCTAATGTAACTATAGTTGGTGATACAGTATTCTGTAATTGAAGTTTGCTAAGAGAGTATAACTTAAATGCTCTCACCAAAAAAATGAAAAGGTAAATCTGAGAGATGATGGAAATGTTCATTAACTCTATGTTGGGAATCTTTTCACAAGGCATGGATATATCAAATCATCATGTTGTACACTTTAAATATTTTATGATTTTGTCAATTACATACCTCTATTATGCTGAAGAAAAATATTGGCATATGGCTAGATGGCCGGATCAGTGAAATAGCACAGGAAAAAATTGCATATGGGTTTGATTTATGATAAAGGAGTGACTTCAAATCAGTAAGGGAAAATTGGCTTATTTAAGAAATATCATTGGGGCCAGCCTGGTGGCACAGTGGTTAAGTTCACACGTTCCACCTCAGTGGCCAGGGGTTTGCTGGTTCGGATCCCAGGTGCAGACATGGCACCGCTTGGCAAGCCACACTGTGGTAGGCGTCCCACATATAAAGTAGAGGAAGATGGGCACGGATGTTGTTAGCTCAGGGCCAGTCTTCCTCAGCAAAAAGAGGAGGATTGGCAGCAGATGTTAGCTCTGGGCTAATCTTCCTCCAAAAAAAAAAAAGAAAGAAAGAAAGAAATAGCATTGATACAACTATATCAATGTTATATATATATAACTAGCTATCTGGGGGAAAAAAAAAAAACTGGATCCATACTTCAATCTTATATTAGGATAGATTCCAAATGGATCAAATATTTAAGTGCAAAGAAATGAAGCCATACAAGTATTGCAAGAAATCATTGGGAGATTTTTAAAATTTTAATCATAGAGGGAGGAGAAGGCGTTTTTTAAAAACCCAAAGCCATGAAATAAAAATTAATAAATTATATCAAATACATACGTAGCATGAGCCCAAAGACCTAGCAGTCCTACTCCTACATATATTCTCTGGAGAAACTCATGTGCTTTTACTCCAGTATACCTGTGCAGGAATGTTCATGGCAGTGTTGGTCATAATAGTCAAAAATGGAAAGAGCCCCCGTATCAATCAACAATAGAACAGATAAATAAATTATAGTATAGGTGTGTAGTAAAGAATTTAACCTTGACCAAAGAGAGAGAGAGCCCTTGCTCTTGACTTCCCAAGGTAATCTCAAAGCCCTTGGAATGTCATACCTGATAGCGTCTTTGTTTGCTTGGGGGCCTTGGATCATGTTATCTAGGGTGAGGCTGGCCCCACGAGATAGTCTAACAATGTGATTTAGGGTGGGGGTTTTGGGTCACTCAGTATCAGCTGAACCCCCAGGGGGGCTAGAGATTGAGATCAGCCATGTATGTAGTCAGTCATGCCCATGTGACACAGCCCTAATAAAAACTCTGGGTACCAAGGCTTGGATGAGCTTCCCTGGATAGCAATACTCTATGCATATTGTCACACATCATCTGTCCTGGGACCCCCAAATTTGCAGTTGATGTCAGAAGTGAAAGTGGTCTTGGGAACCCTGGAATATCTTTACAATGAAATACATTGCAGTCATAAAAAATATTAAGGAGTTCTTTGCTCACTGATTAGGAATGGCCCTCAAGTTATATACACAAAGAATGGTGTGTGGAATATGTTACCATTTATGGAAATAGTGGTGGTGGACAGAAGAATGTATGTACTTATTAGCCTGTAAATGCATACAAATATGTTTGTGAAGATACCCAAGAAATTTGTAAGATTTGTTATTGCCTTAGGGAAAAATTAGGTGGTTGACAGGAGTGGAAAGGAGACTTTTTACCTTTTAAATTTTGAACCCTGTGAATATAATCACTACTGAAAAATAAATAAATTTAAATACAGAAAGTCTATGTATCTCTATTTTGTTGAAGCAATTATTAACATGTTTTTTGTCTTGTTTTGTTTTTAGGACAAAAGATGAAACATCAAGAAAAAGAAAGAGAAGAAAAAAAGGAGGGAATGGCCACATGCTATCACCTTTCCAAGGTGCTGTGTACTTCAGTTTAAAGAGTTTATTTTATGGTCCTTGTAGTAGTTGGTTTACATTTTCGTTGGCTTGTCAAGGTCACAGTTACAGTGTCTAATATGTTAAGGAAAAAATTGTGTATATAATTTTGCTTGTTGGTTAAATACGAGGTACATATAACTTTAAAATTTAGATTTATGTTATCTTCTCTTAAATATCTCTATCAAGATTAGTAGAACAGACCCACCTACTTCAAAACATCAAAAAATGCCAATTGGATTCTTTTTACCTCTGTACCCTGAGAGAGATGACATTCAGCACACAGTTGCCTGCTTTCAAATTTTATTTTATTTTATTTTTTTTTAAAGATTTTATTTTTTTCCTTTTTCTCCCCAAAGCCCCCCAGTACATAGTTGTATATTCTTCGTTGTGGGTCCTTCTAGTTGTGGCATGTGGGACGCCGCCTCACCGTGGTTTGATGAGCAGTGCCATGTCCGCGCCCAGGATTCGAACCAACGAAACACTGGGCCGCCTGCAGCGGAGCGCGCGAACTTAACCACTCGGCCACGGGGCCAGCCCCTCAAATTTTATTTTTTAAAAATACATGGTAACATAGTTTTATATAATATTATTAGAGTCATTTAGTATAATTAACATACAAGATTTTGAGTCCTTAGAAAAGGAATCTCTTGAAAGTAAAAAATGTCCTATGATTCTCAAAGTAAATATGATCAAAATGACGAAACTGGTTTTCCTCTTGTCTTCTATCTTGTATGGAATAGTTAATACACTAGTTACTCTTCCAAATCAGGTGCTTACAATACATTCAGAAATTATTTTAATGTGCTAAACATGATGTCCAAACTTGAATACTTCGTATCTGTATTTGTGCCTACTTTTCTTTTCCTTTTTTTTTTTAAGATTGGCCCTGAGCTGACAACTGTTGCCAATCTTTTTTTTCCTTCTTCTTCTTCTCCCCAAAACTCCCCAGAACATAGTTGTACATTCTAGTTGTAGATCCTTCTGTTGTGCTATGTGGGATGCCACCTCAGCATGGCTTGATGAGCAGTGCCATGTCTGCACCCAGGATCTGAACCAGTGAAACTCCAGGCCACCAAAGCGGGGCTCACAGACTTAACCCCTCGGCCACGAGGCTGGTTCCCCTACATTTCTTTTTGTATTTGTTCACACTTTTCTATGGAACCCCTACAGCTTCAAGAAGGCAGAAACTTCTAGAAAAGAAACATTTTGTGAACATCAGGTTCATGGTGGAGCATTTGGCGAAAAATTTTCTTAGAGGCCACAATCTAATGTCTAATGCAAGCATTCTGTCATAAATTTTTTCATTAGGATGGGGCACTCCATGATATAGTTGACAGGCTGAAATTTGCTACCCAGTTGACCAACTATTACAAAGACTTGGATAATTACAAATGACTTGTCTTCCTTTAAAATCTCCAGCACCTAACAATCTCACAGAATGTCAGGGATAAAGCAGTGGATGTCATCTCAGAAAATAAAAAATAAAGCTTTTAATCTCTCAGTGCTTAGTAGCGATAAAATGAAAACCTGCCTCTCCTCCAGTCTTCCTCATTTCTGTAAATTTACAACCCAAGCATGATCTAGAGGTCATTCTGGATTCTTCTTTCTCTCTCCCCACTCCCTTACCATTACCGCCCCACACACATTCAATTAGTGACAGTTACTATAGGTTTGCTCTCTTGAAAGACCTTCCTTCCTTCTTAGTCTAAAGACTAAAATGCCAATCTTCTGATTTCCAGCCTCCTTTGCAGCCAGGAATGGCCATTTGGCATGATTTTGGCCAGTGGTATGAAGGCAAAAATCTCTAAAATGCTTATAATGTTAAAAACATAATTCTTGTAAAATAGATTGGGGGCATACGCCAAAGTTTTATTTAGCTCATTAATGAGGGAACCAGCAGGATGACAAAGCTGGTTTAAAAGATAATATTAAAGACTTGGGTTTTTTTTATAGTGATTGTGAGGTGGGGTGGAAAAAAGGAATGCTGAGATAAGATTGCTAAGTTAGATATAAAACTGGTTAAAGTCCTATAGGGCAATAAAATGATGGTCTTCAAGGTTATCCTTTCTACTGGACGGAAAAGAAAATCATCGCACTTCATCCATTTTCTTTAAGGTAGCTTCTAGCTGTATAGAGTAATAGGTTATGTAGATGTGTAAGCTCTAATCCATAGTAAATACTGTATCAAACAAAGTCATAGTTCCTAGAGAGTTAGACGACTGCTAGGCAGCCTTCTTAAACAGTGCTGTAGTGTGACATTAAAAGGTCGCGCAGTCGTCATCTTACTAACTTTGTTTCCAAGTTTTGAATGTTCTTCTTAATGACTGGATTAGTGAACATTCTGAACTTTGCTCAGGGTTTACTCTGAACTTTACTCAGCTTCTGCCCATCCCCAGCTTTAGTCTGGGCAGTCTGCAGGGGCAGGATCTCGTCCCCTTTCCTGTTGCACAAGACCAGGCTCACCGCGTACCAGGGCAAAGCATCCTCTCACCCCCTGCCCAGCTGAGGTTGGGTCTGGCAGTCCAGGCAGCAGAGTTAACAGCAAGGTGGCAACAAATACTACTGGGTATTGTTAGCTATGCTGAAGAATAAATATGCTTGTATAGTAAATATCACACTGTAATGTTTTCTCGGTTCCTGAAAAAAAGACCTGTAATACAGTAAGAGTAAATAAAATTAAAATTCTAAAAAGGAGTAGGAAGGATAAAAAGACAATAGCAATTATCACTTAATATGTCCAAAGTATTATATCCCATTATAAACTATTGTTCTTCATTAAAATGTGTGGTCAATTGTGTAATCCAGGATACTTCTGTCAAATACATCTCAATAAAAATTAAAAAATAGACAATATATGGTTAAACAAATAAAAGAATTTAAAAAAAGATAACTCTAAAATTTCACCTGGTAGTTGGCATTGGATTTTAATTTTGTGGGATTAGAAACTCACTAATAAGTTTCACCCCTCACAAAATTTATGCAAAACTATTATTAAATGTTTGATTGATCTGAAATAATTTCAGCTTGCAAGTTAATGAACATTCTAACATTCAAAATAAGTATCCAAAATTTGCAAATCCAGGAAATTTACTATCAGTTATTTCCATTGCCATTCATTTCATTCTTTATAAATCCTTATTTGTGGGATTTTTTTCCATAGATAGAGTAACCTAACTCTTATCATTTAAAATTTAGATTTGCATAGTTGCACTTTGTTTTTCTCCCATTTTTCAAGCCACAGGAAATGGAGTTGCTGAAATAACGCTAGTGTATATAAGACATTTGTTTAATATGATGATAAAATTTGATGATTAACAGTATTATTAAAATTTTAATAACTATATATTGTGAGTTTGAAGTAAAGCTCCAGTGTTAGTTTGACTTATTTTTCAAGGTTTAATGTGCTCTCTTCTTAACAAAATGATGTCTAAAGTTTCTGTTTTCACTTGAATCATCAAGAAAAGCATAAGTATATACAATACAGCAAGTAGCGAATTTATTCTAATCAATTTTAATTTTTGTCTGCAGAGGGGCTGAAACCAGGCTAAACTCGTTGATTTCTGAAACTCAGTCCTTTGGTGTAAGGTGGCCAAACGAGAATGCAGAGCCCAGCACGGTGAAAGCTACAGTGGAGGAGCTTGGGGACGGCACGTCTTTCACACCACGTCTAGACTCCTGACACCAATCTTCACGTCCCCTGTAACCACACAATAAAAAGTTGGGAAATCACATTGTGTTTATGAAGATCCACGTCCAACACCGGAGAGCCTGACGACAAGCCAGTTGTGGCCATTTTAGGATGCTTACCCTGTTTGCAAATATTCTGTAGGGAAGGAGGAGATTGAGCCTACTTCTCTTAAATGTATGCCTAATAATTGCAACTAAAATACTTACACCAAAGTCCTACACAAAGCAGAAGACTTACAGATGGCATGAAAAAGCTAAAGCCTTCCCAAGTTTCATGTTTCTGTTTTTTACTAATGTCCCCTTCTTTCAACAAGTGTTATCAGTTTTCGTAATCTCAGTGTTTGTTCTGGAGCCTGATGTAATGTTCTTTTACTCTTGTTACTCCAGGTACACTGATGATAAGTTTCCAACCAAAAGCTTTCATCTCTAAAGACGATCACTTTGTTTATAAAACAAGAAAGGAGAAAGCAGTTCCCCAGTCAGCCCTTGCTGTTGCCTCTAACGGTTTTACGCATCGTTGGGCCTTTTGCTCGCTTGGGTTTGTGAGGGAATGTGTGTCCAATCTAACCATGTCCTTGATAGTTGCCTTTAAAAGAAGCTCCTGCTAGAAGTGAATGATGGCGACAGGGCTAGGTTTATTGTTTTGAACTGGAAGTTGAGGTACTATTATTTTGTTATTCAGGCAAAACTAAAAGATTGAAATTAATCTTGAATAGGGGCCGGCCCCACGGCCCGGTGGTTAAGTTTGGCGCTCTCTTCTTCTGTGGCCCAGATTCAGCTCCTGGGTGCAGACCTACACCACTTGTCAGCAGCCGTGCTGTGGTGGTGACCCACGTACAAAATAGAGGAAGATCAGCACAGATGTTAGCTCAGAGACAATCTTCCTCACCAAAAAGTAAATTAAAATTAAAATTAAAAAATAAATGAATAATCTTGAATGCTGTTTTGTGCTGAAGTTAGAGTTTAAGATGTTATTCATATCACCGTAATGTGGTGGTGTTACTGAATGCCATTCCTTGAAGGGTTTTTTCCCTTCAAAGTAAAATTATAATAGGATTGTAGTTAAATTAAATTAAGCATCTTTATCTTTGATTATAAAGAGATTTAGCACAACTGTACATTATTTTTCCTCCTATATTGTGTTGGACTCCTAGTATTTGTGTATCAAGAAAGCATTTCCTTATATTTGAATGATAACATTTTAAAAACATACCAGCAGAGGACATAGGTTTTTTGCTTTTTGGTATTTTTTTTTTTCATTTTTGATTTACTGAAGAAATAAAGGCATTTTAGTTTGCAAATGGACTGTTTTCTTTTTTCCAGGAAAACTAAAATTCACAATTATGGGATAACCATGGTCTCTTCAAGAGGACAAAATAAAATATAGGCATTAGACATTAAAGTTATTCCAAAACTTTGTTTTAATTTGCGGATTAACTAAAACAGTGAGCATGCTCTCTGGAGGAGAGCATAAGAGCAGTGGCAGGACTAGATGGAGGTCTGAAGCAGTGCAGCCCTTCTCTGCTTTCCTTCCTAACTTCAAGCCTCTTTACCCAGATGCATAGTGTTTATAATGGGCCACATTATTGTTTAAAACCTCACTTTTGAGAACTATAACGCTTTACAGGATAAAAATTAAATTTACCGAAAGAATCATGTAAAAAATTTGAGAAAGGCAAGAGATAGCTTTAATGGAGAGAATATAAAAGAGACTTTTAAATATGTTCTAGTAGAAAAAACTGTGGACTGCAATCAGGAGACCTGAGTCCTCATGCTGATTTGTCCCCACGAAGCTGTTTTCCTCATCAGCAGAGGCTGATGTACCAGGAAGCTGATGATGCTTAAGCCTCAAGGCCCTGCCAAGGCCTGAGGAGGGTCCCTAGCACTATGCTTACATGGTTTTATGCTTTCGTTGCACTAAGGTACAGGGACAGAGGTCTTACTACAATATAAACGTGTCCCAGGGTGCCTGGCACTGGAAGTTAAGTGAGTATTAGAGAAGAAACAAGGTTTGAAATATATGGAGCCAGGGGCTGGCCCATGGCCAACTGGTTAAGTTGGCATGCTCCGCTTCAGTGGCCCGGGATTTCGCCAGTTCAGATCCTGGGTGCAGACATGGGACCGCTCATCAGGTCACGCTCAGGCAGCGTCCCACATAGCACAACCAGAGGCACTCACAACTAGAATATACAACCATGTACTGGGGGGCTTTGGGGAGAAGAAGAAGAAAAAAAAGAAGATTGGCAACAGTTGTTAGCTCAGGTGCCAATCTTAAAAAAAAAAAAAAAAATGTATGGAGCCAGAGAATAGTCTGTGGAAAATGTCAAATAATCAGATATGCAAAATTATTAGCAGAGGATTCTGTTTTCATCAATAGCTATCAAAATAAAGATTCTCTCCACAAACTTGATAGAGTTGAAAATGCACCATGTACAAAATGCTCCATACTTGCTTGTTTATGGGAATCATACAAAATAGAATTTATCAGAATCCCTTTTTTTGTAGGGCAAGAACTTATAGCAGTGCTAGAGCTCGTGTATCTGTGTGTGAAGACAAATTTGTTTATTTTGCATCCTATCATTTAAAAAAACAAATTTTGATCAACCATGATAGAGGAAAGACTGAATTGTCTTTCAATTCTCTATGTACAAAAAAATATATTACAAAATCATTATACAATGAAGTGAAAAAGAATTGCAGCCTCCCCCCCACAAAAGTACAAAAAATAATATAGAGATATGTCAAGCAGTTAATAAAAATAGAACGTTATGTTTCTGGATTTTTTAATATTTGTGCTATTTGCCAAGTTATAAAATTTGTAATTTGTGATTTCTGTTATCATTCTAAACAAATATTCACACATGTAGTACCTACTTTTGTATTCATTTTCTTAGTGGGACCTCCAAATTGTATAAGCTTTAGGCCCCACAAAACCTAGCTCTGCCCCTCTTCATTGAACAGTGGAGGGATTAAGTTATACCCAGGAATTAAAATGGAATGGGAAGTCATGAAAATGATTTAATTCCTGAAATCATCATTAATACAGACAGTCCTATCACGTTTGGGTGAAATATCTGTAAAACCAGCAAACTTTTCTCTTAATTTTGTCTTTCTGCTGTGGTAACTCCACGGGGTTGTTATGCTGACAGTGTCTTTTCTATGCCTCACCAAAGACCTTCTCCAAAGAGGGGGACAATGAGGGAGAAAACCCTGTCCTTTCACATGTGAAAGTCATTTTAGCCCTCCAAACTAGCTGTTTTACTCCTTTAAGCTTTAGTTTCTTCATCTGAAAAGTAATATTTGAAACTTCTCCCTGAGATCTAAAATATCCGAGTAGAATTTCTAATGTTCCTGGGTGCAAATGCCTGGCTTTAAAGTAAAGAGATAAAACTCAAGTTGATAATATTTCCTTGTTAGCACAGGTACAAGTTTGATGGTGACATTGATTAAAATACAAAATTAAACTATTATATTTCCCAACTAATGGGGCACAATATTCTTGTATGAACAAAGAAAGCTCTGGACAGTTCTGTTGTCCTGGGCTTTTCTCATTTTTCTTTTTTGGCAATTGCTAACCAGGAAAGTGGAAACCAACATAGGGAGGGGAGAGAGACTGTCTGGAACGTGGGTGTAAAATGCGTTTGGGGTTGTGGAGATACATGGACGGGGAGCCACTTATACTCTCAACCCCTCTGAATCCCAGAATGTTTACATTTATGCCATGAACTGGGCAACTGGCATATTCCATAAATTGAGGATTTTAGATTTTCATTCTCATTTTCTAAATTGAGAGTGCTATAAATACATTATGGAGGTGGTCATTTTAAAAAGCCATCCCATAGGGGTCGGCTCCGTGGCCGAGTGGTTAAGTTCGCCCACTCTGCTGTGGCGGCCCAGGGTTCAGATCCTGGGTGCTGACATGGCACCACTTGTCAGGCCACGTTGAGGCGGCGTCTCACATCCCACAACTAGAAGGACCTGCAACTAAGATATACAACTATGTACATGGGGGGTTTGGGGAGATAAAGCAGAAAAAAAAAAAAAGATTGGCAACAGTTGTTAGCCCAGGTGCCAATAAAAAAAAAAGCCATCCCATAGATTAGATTTTAAAATGCTTTGTAGGAAATTAGAAGAGCACTATTCTTGTCACTGATAAGATTTGTTGATATCATCATCTCCATTTTATAACTGAAGAAACGAATTCATAATGGTTATGAGTTCAGGCTGCGTGAGGCATCAGAACTAGCAATATTGGAAATGAAAACCCAGAGCACCTTTACTACTATCTGGCGCTCCTCTCTCTTCTTAAACGGAATTCACAAGTTTCTAATAGATGGAGAGAGTGAAACCTGTAAGAGGAGGAGGGTGGACTAGGTGGAGTCTCTTACACTTACTCTCTCTCTCTCTCCTCTCTCTCTCTTTCTCTGGTTTTGTGATCTGGGCTTTGAAGGCAGCAGTTCCTGGATCACAATGGCTCCTACAACAGTCCAGCCCCACTGGGCTTTGAGGGGACTAGCGTTTTTAGGGTCCTATTTATTGGCCAGTGCTGACTGAACATTAGAATCATCTGGGAAACTTAAAAAAAAAAAATCCTCCCCAACAGGCCATACCTGAAACCAATTAAACCAGAATGTCTGCAGCAGGACCCAGGTGTCAGTATATTTGAGAGCTCTCAGGTGATTTCAATGTGCAGCCAAAGTTGAGAACAACTTGCTCTAGGTCAGTGCTTCTCAAACTTTAAATATTATTCATCTAGGGAGCTTGTTAAATGCAGACTCTTATTTAGTAGGTCTTTGGATGGGGCTCAAGATTCTGTATTTCTAGCAAGCTCTCAGATGATGTCCTTGATAGTCATCTGACGATTGCACTTCGAGTAGCAAGAATCTAGACTACAGCAATGATTCCCAAGTCATCAAACCACCAGGGAAACTTGGAATAAACAGAGATACCAGTGCCCCACTCCAACCTGTTAAAACCAACTTACTCTGTTGGGTTTAATTTTTGGGTTTTATGGACCCATTGAGATGAACAAAAATCACCACCAACAAATTCCAAGTAGTCCAAGAAGCCTGAGGATGGATGATATATGTGGCCCGGCTGCTTCTTAAGATGTTTCAAGCCTGTTTACCCTGCACAGCCACAACATCTAAGAAAGAGCACATACTTCTCCGTAGCTGAGTATGATCTGCAACCCGGCCCACCTTCTGGACTTGGGAAACCTGAGTTATGTGACTTTGGCCATTACTCTTGACCTTTCTATTCTTCAGTTTCCTTCTCTTTCTACCTGTCCCACCCCCACCCCAGCCCTTTGCCTCTCATGAAGGTACTGTGAGGATTAATGACACAGGGCAAGGAGAAGGGGTGAGGGTAGAGGGGAGAAGGAGAAGGAGAATTGAAGGACAAATTGTATGGTGAACTCTGTGCTAGTGCCAAGAACGAGAGCACCAAAGGGCCAGGAACTCGACTGCTTTCCAGGGAGGCACAGTAGGAACAATTCGCCTGGGACAGAGCAGAGGAGCTCCTTGTCTTTGAGCTCTGACACCTCCCCTCACACTCAGTGCCCCTCATGCTCAGGCACTCCTCCCCCATGATTCCCCAAGGACCAAAGTGACCTTTGTCACAGTCCTTCCAGGCTCCCTTTCATCTGATTTACTCTGTGGAGGTGAATGCCTCCCAGCCTGCCCCAGCCATTTGCATTTGATGTATGTACATTAATAGCACAAAATCGAACTACACAATGGAGCAGAAGGACCTCTGTAAGGTGTTCATTCTTCCATCTTCCTGTAAAGTCAGCCCCAGAGATACAAGAAGAAAATAGCCAGAAAGTGATGTGTCATGGAGACAAATCTCAAGTACAAGTGGAACACCCAAGCACTGAAGGCACGCTGGGTAAAAATAGCTCCTTCCATTTGCCTAGCTCTTTGAAGTTTAAAAAAGCAAGTTTATATCAAAGTAGAGGAGAGGAAATCCTCTAAGGGAAGTTTAGCGGATTAAATAGTATCCTTCCGAATTCATGTCTGCTTGAAACCTCAGAATGTGACCTTATTTAGAAATAGTGTCTTTGCAGACATAATTAGCTCAGGATGGAGATGAGATCATACTAGATTAGGGTGGCCCCTAAATCCAATGGCCGTGTCCTTATAAGAAGAGGAGAGGACACACAGAGACTCAGAGGAGAAGGCAACGTGAAGATAGAAACAAGATTGGAGTGACTCATCTACAAGCCAAGTCATCTACAAGCCAAGAAATGCCAAAGGTTGCTGTCAATCACCAGAGCTGGGAGGAGGCAAGGAAGTATTCTCCCCTAGAGATTTCAGAAGGAGCACAGCCCTGCCAACACCTTGATTTTGAACTTCTGGGCTCCAGAAAGTTCTGATACTTTGTAACAGCAGCCACAGAAACTAATACAGGAAGGAAAGATGTCAAATATGGAACAACCAAGCTGGAAGACTGCAAATGTCACCTTCTTGACAAGGCCTTTCCAAGCCACTGTTCTAGTTAGTTATTGCTGTGCAAAAGACCAACCCAAGGGGCTGGCCCAGTGGCACAGCGGTTAAGTTCGCACATTCTGCTTCAGCAGCCTGGGTTCGCCGGTTTGGATCCCAGGTATGGATCTATGCACCTCTTGGCATGCCATGCTGTGGCAGGCATCCCACATTAAAGTGGAGGAAGATGGGCACCGATGTTAGCTTAGGGCCAGTCTTCCTCAGCAAAAAAGAGGAGGATTGGCAGCAGATATTTCTTATCTCCCATACTTCTGTGGGTTGACTGGACTCGGTTGGGTAGTTCTCACCTGGGGTCTTTCCTGTGGCTGCTGTCAGATATTGATTGGGGCTGTAGTCATCTGAAGGCACGAGTGCTCCCTAATAGGCCTGGCAGATGTGGCTGGCTGTCAGCTGGGAGTTCATCTGGGGCTGACAACCAACATGCACCCTCTCCATGAGACTTGAGCTTTTCACAGTATGGTGGCTGAGTTCCGAGAGAGAGAGAGAGAGAGAGAGAGAGAGAGAGAGAGAGAGAGAGAGAGAGAGAGAGAGAGAGAGAGGGAGGGAGGGAGAGTTGCCAGAGCAAGCATTCCAGGGAGAAGCTACCAGCCTGGTCATGACTGTTACCGAACCTGAAGTGAGTTCGCTCACCCGTTGCGCAGCAAGCCAATCTCTGACACCGGGGGTGGTGGAAGAAAGTAGGAACTTTATTTTTGCACAGCGCTGAGCAAGGAGAGAGGGCAGCTAACGCTGAAATCCCAAACTGCCCAAAAAGCTAAAAGGAAGGGTTTTTATTTGGGCTTTTAGGTAGGGGAGGGGGAGCATACGGCCTTGCTGGTCGGAGCTTTCCCACCAGCCTGTCTTTGGCCTTGAGACACTAGCAGAGAGGAGGGAGCTCATGACCTTGCTGGTCAGCAGCTTTCCCACTAGCCCATATCTCTTTGCGGGAGGAGATAGTCCAGGTGCTTGTCCTTGATGGTGTCTGTCTCCATGGAGGATAGTGGATTCTGGAGCCAGGAAGCCAGAGAGTAAGCAGGGAATGAGTGTTTTGGTTTTAACCCATATATGCTGGGTTTAATGTGGGGAAACTGATACCAGGGTCGATATCATGACCTCCCTTTGGAAGTTTGAGGATGTCACTTTTGCTTTGTCCTGTTGCCTACTTCCAAGGGGAGGGAAATTAGACTCCATTTCTTGATGGGTTGTGACAAGGTCACATTGTAAAAGAGCGTGCAGGATGGGTGATGGGGTTGTGAGCACCTTTGGACAATACAATCTGTCATAGAGCCCTAGCAAAAAATTTCCACTCTCCGCCCTGCTGCTTCCGCTGCCCTTTTCCTGCTTTATTTTTTAAATCTCTGAGAGTACATAGCAAATAGTAAGCACTCAAGATGCCTACGACTACTCAAATATGTTTACGTTGAGTGAATCATCAACGAATTAATAGCATCTCAGGTGCTGTAACAGGCGCAGGGACAGTGCACCCAGCAGAGTGCTTTGCCCCATTAGGGTAAATGTGCTATGGGTTAACAAACTTAAAAATGCATAGGAAATAAAAGCCACCCCACTGTCTAGGGAATCACTGTTGACAGCTTAGAATATAACTTTACCACAAGCCACCATTTCAGACATTATACAGCCCTAAACCAGTGTTCATTTGAAGAACTGGGTCTTTTTTACTTTAGCTGAGAGCCAATGACTGATCTGTCATACGGTGGCAGCACCACTGGGAAAAATGGCCTGAACCCTGCCAAGGCCACAAAGCAGGGTGTTTGAGGACCAGGGTCTATGGCATCAAAGGAAGCCCGTGGTCAGGTTGAGGTACCCCCCTCAGCCCAATTCTCTTAGCCCCAACGGACTTGGGATGAGTTTCAGGACGTAAAGCACCTCTCTGCCCCTTCTATTTCCTCGCCCTCCTCTTAATGGACCTTGGTCATGGCCTTTGGAAGACCTACAGCCAGCCAGGTGTTCCCGTTGGACTCTGCTTTTGTATGTTTAAGTAGAAAAGCTTTTCCCATTCTGTGCTCAAATACATATTACCTTTATTCATAACTTACTTTATGGTTTAATTTGTAATGTTTACATCAGTAATCCATTTGGACTTATTTTGATACATACTGAAAGATAACAAAAAATTTTTCCCAAATGTTTACCCAATTGTCCTGACACTATTTATTTAATAATCTATCCTTTCCCCATTGATTTAAGATGTCTTCTTAATCTTATACTAAATTTTATTTATGTTTGGATCTGTTTGGAGGTTTTGAAGCAAGGAATGACGTCTATGTTTTAGAAAGATTACTGATTGTAAGAGATAGAAACAGAATACTTGCTGCCAGAGCCACATCAGACGTCAATCTGAGGCACACAAGGTGTGGGCTGGTGTGAGGATTTTCTCTCGGGGTGGGCAGTGGTGCTGGAGTGGAGGAGCAGTGGAGGCTCATGGAGAAAAGCTCAAAGTGGTCTGTGGACTTCTGGGGTCTGAAACCCTTCCAGGGGGTCTGAGAGATCAAAGTTATTTTCATAACAATACTAAGATGCTATTTTCCTTTTTCACCGTGTTAATATTTGCACTGATGGTATGAAAGCAATGGTGAGTTTTTACTCACCAGCAATTTTCTGCTGATACCCTAGCGTGAATCAAGGCAGGGACATCAGACTGTACTAACCGTCATTTTATTATCCCCTGCCGCGCACGTGCGGTAAAACGAAACAAAGAAACAAAGAAACAGAAAAGGAAACAAAAGCAGTTTCAAGAAGAATGCTCTTGATGAGGCAGTAAAAAATACTAATCTTATTAAATCTTGATCCTTGTATATACATCTTTTTAACATTCTGTGTGACAAAACAGAAAATGCACATAAAGCACTCTTGTGTGCCGAAGTACAGTTTTCTCAAAGAAAAGCACCATGTTTGAGCTGCAAGCTCAGATAGCTGCTTTTTTTCACGGAACACCATTTTTACTTGGAGGAGGGACTGACAAATGTGAGGATCCAGACTTGAGTATTTGGCACATGTTTTCTCTAAAATGAATGAAGTGAGCTTGTCACTCCAAGGAAATCATCTGACTGTATTTGTTGTCCATGATAAAATTCGATCTCTCAAGGAAAAATCCAAATTTTGGAAAACTTGTATCCACTAGTCATTTTCCTTCTTTTTCTTACATCATGAGTTTAATAGTTTCCCCAAACTTAACGACTTTTCTGATGAGATTAGTAGTGATATTAATGAATAGGAATTCTTTTTATCGTATCGTTAAACGAGTTAACTTTTGGAAAATCTGCATAATTCATAGAGCAATATTTTTCAGATAACCAATGCATGATGTTACAAAATCATTCATGGGTGAAAGAGTCATTTAAAGTGCAGGATAAACTAATGGATTTTAGTGTAATGGAGCATGAAAATCATTGATATGATTTCAGATTCCACACTGCAACTCTTTTTTGGTCTCTGAATTGTAGACAATTTATGTTTTTTTTTTTTTATTTTTTGCATTGTTTTTTTTTTAATTTAATAGACAGTTTATTTTTTTAAATTGTGGTAAGATATACGTAACAGGAAATTTACCATTTTGGTCATTTTCAAGTGTACAGTTGAGTGACTAAGTCTATTCACATTGTTGTGCAACCATCACCACTATCCATCTCCAGAACTTTTTCATCGTCTCAGGCTGAAACTCTGTGTCCATTAAACAAAACTCCCCATTCCCCTCTCCCCCAAGGATCTGAAAAATCTTTTAAAACACTTTTCTCTTTTCTAACTACACATCTGTGTGAGGCTGGATTTTCTTCAGATACTTCAATTAGGACAACTTATCACAATAGATGGAATGCAGAAGCTGATGTAAGAAGTCATCCATATTAGTTTCCTATTACTGTGTAACGAATCCTCGCAACCATAGCAGCTTAAAACAATAGCCATTTATCATCACTTTCCACCGGTCAGGAGTCTGGGTCCAGAGGGCCTTTCCAGGGTCTTTGCTCAGGTCTCACAAGGCTCAAGTCAAGATATCAGCCAGGGGAGCAATTTCATCTGAGGCTCAGAGGTCCTCATCCAAGCACACTGGTTGGATGGTCACTGGCAGAATTCAGTGCCTTGGAGTTGTAGCATCAAAGTCCCTACTTTCTGGCTACCTGTTGGCCAGGACTGCTTTCAGCGACCAGAAGCCAGCCACCAGTCCTCGCCACATGACAACGTGGGTCCTTGGCTGTCACAACATTGCGGCCTACTTCTCCAAAGCCAGCAAGAAAATCTCACTCCAGTCTGCTATGATGGAGTCCTGTATAACACAATGCAATCGCGGGAGTGACTATATAGTCAGCTTCGCCGGATTCTTTTAGCTACAAGCAAGTCACGTGTTCTCCTTCCCTCCCTCAACTCCTTAGAGGTCCCCTTAGGGCGTGTGCATCACTCCAGACATTAAAGAGATGTGCCAAAATGTAAAACAATGCCACTTTTCTCACTGTGTAAAAATATATATAATTTAAAGCGTGTTATTCATGCTAATATGTAATGGGTTTCTGCACACATAGTAGGTGTCCCACCACAATTTTAAATGAATTGGTAAAGAATTATATTTTTCAACTTTAGTTTCTAATATAGTAAATATTGATAGATATAGCCCATATAAACAACAGCTCTTGGGGCTCTTTAATAAGTTTTAAGAGTGTAAAGTGTCCTAAGACCAAAAATATGAGAACAGTTAATGTAATAAATCCTAGTGGAAAACCATTTATAAACACCAAACAGCTGGGATTTTCCAAATGCTTTCTGTGACTCACAGAAATACATTTTACATTGTGATCCAGTGTACGTATATATATATATATATATATATATACATTTATGCATATATAACCAAGGCAAAAGTTCCACAAATAATACTTATTCTTATGTGTAGTACACACTAGTTTCTACTCTATTGCATTTCTTTTAAAAATTCCTAGTCGCAGTCCAGTACATTGATTTCATAAACCACTCAACCACAGGTCAGGACCCGAAGTCTGAAAATCCTGGGTGATCATTAGAACCACTTGAAAAGCTTTTAAAAATACAGATTTCCAGGGCTAAGTACTACTTACCCCTCAGTGAACAGGAAAGAGGAAGGAAGGATGAATTTATGGTTCTCCTTCCTTGGGGTGCTGCTATACGGACAGGCTGGGGTTGATATTCTTCTGGGGATTAAGCGATTCTGGCCATCAAAGGAGTGAGTCATGAGAGGTACAAATTCTGGGTTCTTCAGCAATAAGTTATCCTAAGCGGAAATGTCTCCAGGCCCAGAGAAGGTGTTATGAAACGCCTGGCACGGTGCTCCTGGCCACTGTGAGTTTGCTGAGCTGTTCTAGTGGGTAGGATGGTGCTGGGAAAGAAGCAGTTTTCCAGGAATCAAGAGAACTAGGTTCAAGTCACTGCCGGAGAGGCAGGGAGGACTCTGCAGCCGGGGAGGAGGGGTCTAGTATACTAGTGACTCTCTTTACGACCTTGGGCAAATCACAAACTGCCTAAACCTCTGCCTCCTTACCTGTCAAGTGGGGATAAAAATACCTGGCTCTCCGTGTTGTTTGTGAGGATAGAAGGAGGTAATGCGTGCCCTGTGCTCAGTATGTGTCTGCACACGTACGTAGTAGGTGTCCCGTGATGGTAGGTCGTTTCTTGCTGCTCTGGCCAGCGATTTGCTGTTAGAAGTTGGGCAAGCCACTTAGCTCCCAGGCACACTGGAAATGATGCCACTGCCTAGCCTACCTCCCAGGGTTGGCTCATCTGTTCACCCCCACAACAGCAGCATGTAAATATTATTACTCAAATGAGAAAACTGAGACTCAGCAAGGTTAAATATCTGGGCCGAGGTCACACAGCCCATAGATGACATAGGGGTCCCACTTCTGCAGCTGGGAGAGTATGCAGTGCTGCAGCAGCTGCTGCCCAGGCCTCTCAGCTTGCTGGGTGAACTTGCTGAGGGGGCGCCTGGCTGCCTCCGCCTGGGGAGGAACATTGCACTGTTCATCCCACAGCCAGCAGGATGGACTCTCTGGCTGAGCCTCCTGTGACCACCAGGGGGTCTTCAACCCGCCTTCTGCCAATGAGAAGGAGCTCAGTTCCCGAGACTGGCTTGTGTCTGAAGACATCTTGAAGCCTTGTGGATCAGAGTGTGTCCCAGTGACAGCATCCCCACCCTCCCACTCACCTTTGCCAGCTCCCTCATGGTCTTAAGAAGGGAAGAAAGGGTCAGTAGAGCCCCTTCCCAGACAGTCACTTTCACCTACTGTGTTCCAACTCTCTCCCTCTCTTTTTTTTTTTTTTTTTTTTTGAGGAAGATTAGCCCTGTGCTAACATCTGCTGCCAATCTCCCTCTTCTTTGCTGAGGAACACTGGCCCTGAGCTAACATCCATGCCCATCTTCCTCTACTTTATACGTGGGATGCCTACCACAACATGGCTTTTGCCAAGCGGTGCCGTGTCCACACCCAGGATCCGAACTGGCGAACCCCCAGCCGCCGAGAAGGGGAATGTGCACACTTAACGGCTGCACCACGGGTCCGGCCCCTCTCTCTCTCTTTCCCTCTCTCTCACACACACACATACACACACACACAGCCTCATGAATAGTTTCTACAATAAACACCAGATAATTGTCATCCTACACAATTGTATTCTTCCAGGTTTACAAGAAACAGCTCAGATTCCATCATCTTCTCCATCTTTCCAGTTGCTATAAAATGGTATTTGCAGCGTTCTTTATAAGATACATTTCCTCTCATCTCCAAGCATCTCCTGAATGCTGCTAAGCAGAGATGGGAAACATCTACATGATAAACCACCTTACAACCATCTGTCTCTAACATGAGACAACATTAGGCCAATGCAATAGCTCCACGGTGCCTTTGCCTCCTGTTGAGATGAAGTCCTACAGGCATGCATTAGATTCAGACAGTTTCAAATGCGACAGCAGAGAATTCCCGAGTCCCCCAGAAAGAGTAACCCAGAACAGTGGTTCTCAGGCTTGGCTGCACGATGGAATCCCCTGGAGACTTTTAGAAAAACTGATGCCTAGATCCCATGCTGCATTTCTGATTTATTGAGTCTGGAGTGCAGCTGGGCGCCAGAATATTTAAAAGCTTCCCCGATGATCCAGTGTGCAGCCAAGCTTGAGAACCACAGATCTAAAAGATCAGGCTCAAGAGCAATGATTAAAGATCTGGGTCTGGATATTCCAGACGAGGAAGGTGACGAATGCTCTTCTGTGTGTTCCATCGACTTTCTGTTATCTGTACTAATTGAGCGGAAGACTGTCACAGACAACGGTCAGATCTTAAATTTGAAAGTTCCTTTATGGTTTGCAAAGCATTTGATCTTATTTTTACCTCGCCACAAGCCTGGGAGGCAGGCAGCACAGCTATGCTTATTTGATAGAGGAGGAAAAGGAGCTCAGAGAGCTGAATGATTTGGAAAGATATAAGTGGGAGAACCATTTTGTGAGAATCATATCCCAGAATTTTCAGCAGCCCAAAAGCCCAAACAATTTTATCGGCACTGCTAAACTCTTTTCTCCCCACTGAAGCACAGCAAAATCTGTTCATGGGTAAAGGATAGGAAACCCTTTAAGAGAAGGTGGAGTGGCAGAGAGAAAACCAACCAAAATGAAAAGTTCTTCAGATAGCAGATAATGGTGAGCCAGCTTCCTACTAGGGAGAACGAGCAGCTGTTTTATATTTTTGTATGTGTGTCTACACCTGAGCAGGAGGTTGATATGGCAACAGAGGGTTAGACAGACGAGGGAACTTTCTAGCTTTCTTATCCATGAGACTGTCAGCTGGAGCCTTATATGTGGCCTGTGAAGTAAAGTAAAGTGGCGTTGGGGGGAGCCTCTGTGAATTACCTTGATATGAGATTGAAGGTAATATTAAGTTCTTTGAAAGAACTAAGATGATAGTACGATAGTCGGTAATAAGGAAAACCATTTTAATATTAAGCTATACAGATTTTCAAAGAGTAAATCTTTTGGACCTGTGAATATTTTAGGTTGCTCTCTTATTCAGAGCTACAGTAAATAGGAAGCTGATATTTTGTGGGGCCAACATGTATTTTCCCATCCACTGTCTTTTAGCATCTGCACCCTTGCCCTTCACTTCCTGTGGTCCTAATGGGGCTGCAATCTGGTGCCCCGGGCCCTCAGATGGGCTCACGATCCCCCAGCAATAACTGGTCCGGGGTGGCACGCATTTCAAGCAGGGCCACTCATGGTGTATGTTGGTTACAGATCTGCAACCCCAGCATCTGCAAAGGTCACCCCCCAAATCTCTGTGGTTTAACAAATAGATGTGTATTTGTTATCCACATAAGTCCAAGGTGCCCTTCCATATGGTCATTCAGGGGCCCAGGCTCCCTCCATCTTGTGGCTCCACTCTCTTTTTGGACTTCAGAGTCTTCTCTATGAAGCCAGCAAACGGAGCAAGAGGAGAGAGAGTCACTTTTGGGAGGTTTGTATGGGCCAAGCCCGAAGGGGAGCCTTTCACATCTGCTCAGATTCCGTCGGCCAAACTCACTCACGTGGCCGCTCCCGAGGCAGGGAGGCTGAAATGCCAGCTGATGCAGAAGGAAGAAGCAGGTTTGGTGACCAACTAGCCAGGCTCTGCCCCAAGGCCTTTCTCTGGAATTGGTATATGGATGTTGGGAGTGCTAAACGGGGGTCCTGACAGCCTGGGGCACCAGCAGCCATCTTTCCTGGCTGCAAAGGGGGACTGTGACCACCCTAGAAGAAAAGTAAACCACCACACAGAGGGAGGCAGAGCTAGGAAATGGAGAGAGAAGGAGAGAGAGAGGAAAAAGAGGAACAGGAGGAGGAGGAAAGGAGAAAAAGGAGGGGGAGGAGGCGGAGGGGGAGGAGAAAGAGCATATTCCACTGGATGAAGTCCTTGGTCAGCAATGACCCTGGACTTGCCAGTTATGGGTGCCGTCAGAGCCAGCTACGTAATTTGCAGCTACAAAAGTGCAAAATTAAATTTGGAGCCCTTTGTTAAAAAGTTATTAAAAATTTCAAGATGGTAACAGTAAAGCATTAAACCAAGTCTGGGGCCTTTCTGAGCTTGGGGCCCCGTGTGACTGCACAGGTCACACACCTGTCGATGCAAATAATCCACAATCAATCTATAAATCAGAATTTGGGTGCGTTTATTATGAGCAAATTCTGAGGAGTATAGCCTGGGGGGGCTTCCTTCCTGGGGGAAGGAAGCACACCCAAGAAGTGGGGTGTACAGAGTGGTTATATACTGTCTTGGAACAAAGAGCGTATGTCACATAAGAATGTCTCTTTTACTACTGTCACAAGATCCTTAGTGACCCAGCAGGTCGGTTGTCAAGAGGTGAGAACAGCACGTCAGTAATTAATCCTAGGTTTCTAGGAAGAGATGCTTATCCTTCAGGAAATTCCAACATGGGGGGAAGCCACATCCTTATCTTTAAGGGCATCATTCTTGGCTTTGGGACATTGTACATGTTTAAAGCAGATATACAGTACATGCTCAACAGGCCCCACCAGGCCCTTTTGGAAAAACAAGTTCAGGCCAAATTAGTTTTAAACCAAATGGCTTCCTCATATAATCCAATATATCCTATTGCTTGTCATTTATTTATCACACTTATGAAGCTGGCCCTGGGGGTCACAAAGGCCCTTTGGTGCTTCTGCCAGTTCAATCTGAGTTTCTCTCAGCAGCAACTAAAAACTCCTGATTCATACAACAGCATTGCCCTGGACTCTGTGCCAAAGAGATTATAAACCCTCCGATTTTGGAAATTATAATAAATCTGCAGTGTGCTTATGAGTCCTGGCATGGAGCTCTGTATACAGTGGATGTCAATAAGTGTCGATTAAGTCGGTCTTGCCTGGAGGCAGGAGTCAGGGCCAGGCTGAGCTCTGGAGGTTTGTCCTGGTTCTAGGATTCTATGAATTTGCTGCAAGATGTACATGTCTTTTGGCAAAAGATATGTCCCCCTAGAATTTGTGTATACTTTAGTGTTTTGTAAACTAAATCCTATTTTCAGTGCTTACCCATTGAAGAACTTTGTGGGGAATCATTTTGCCAGGTCAAGAAAAGTTCCTTTCAAAAGTACACATTCTCCAAAATCCGTTTGCTTAAAGTGAGGGACATGCAAGCTGTCACCTAACCCCCTGTTCTCAGTCCCCCCAATAAACACCTGCTCTAACAGCAGTCGCCAAGGGTCCAGCCCTGCCCCAGGACCTCTGCACACTGCCCAGCCCTCGCCTCCAGACAAAATCAAGGTTTCACCAAAGAGGGTGACTCACACATGCACCCCATTTATGGACCCTGATGGAGTCATTGGGTGAGGTGGCCCTCTGGGGCTTCCCTTAGGGAAATGTTCCCCGTCATTGGGTTCTGAGGCCCAGGAAGAGTGAATTTAAGCATTTATGACTATCTGCCCTGACCGGAGTTGGTCTAGGCCCGAGCACAGGGAAAGGACAGTATTCCCTGGAGTCGTTCCACCTCTCTCTCCACAGAGAAGCTGTTTCTAGGGAGGTCAAAATGCTAATCAGAAGTGTTTCTCTCAAGGTTCACATTGAACAAAGAAAGGCACCAGCAAAATAAGGGATTCTAGCAATCTGGATTCATTTGGAGACCACACACACCAGGGTCATTTTTACCAAAAGTGCCCTTGGGAAATCCCACCGCCTCCAGGAAGCCTTCCAGAGTAATTCAGAGAAGAGCCAAAAGCTCAGTGTTGTCTTATCCGGCTGGATCACTTACAGGTGACCACACCCCTGCCCCATCTCCTCTGTGATTACTACACGTACAGGTGCTCAGCAAATATTTGATGAATGAACGAATGAATGAATGAATGAATTCTTAAGGAGTGTGTTGACCATTCACCATGTGCCAGGCACATCTTGGGAGATACAAACTGAAACCAGACATGGACCCTGGTCTCACAGAGCTTACAGTCTGATGAATGATATAGATACATCACGAATGTCTCGATGTTCAATCACAGCTGCACCCTGCCCGGCTGGGGTAAGCGCCAAGTTGATGTCCACAGGCACCCATCCCTTAAGCACAATGTAAAGTACCTATTGTGTGCCCAGAAGAAAGAGATGCAGAGACGAAAGACGTGCTTAAGCTCTTAAGGATTTCACAAACTACTGGCGGCAGTGAACAGTGGGGAGGGGGCGGGAATGAACAGATAACCACGTATATTTACATCACTGTGTGGTAAGCACAGGATGTGGATTTTTCGGGCTCTTCTGAGGGCGCATAAGGATCTACAATGCCGAGATGCAGTGTAGCAGGTGGAAGGAGCCCAGGCTTCCGAGGCAGGCCATTGCCTGTAACCTGAGACAAGACAATGCACCTCCCGTCAGGGTCAAGATCAAATGAAACAAGGTGGGTGAAAGCACTTTGTAAATTGTAAAGTACCATTCAAACAAATGTTAAGGAGTCAAATTGTAAAGTACCATTAATACAGGAATTTTCTTGATGAGAAAGCCATTTCTGTCCACGGCAACATAGTTGGACTGGCTTATTTGGATGAAAGATGTATTTCTCCCGTCCCTTTTGCTCTTTGGAGCAGCTTCTCTGCCTCATGGCTTGATTTCTTTTCTAGTACGGAGAGGCTGACCTCACTGTATGCCCTCTGTCCTGGGTTCCGGGGCCTAGACCTTTAGAGGAGCCTAGCAGAGGCCCCAGCCTGCAGCAGGGGCCAGAAGCGGCTTCTAAGCTGTTAGCCTCAGCACTCAGCTGACACGGAGAGGAACGGCTTGTTCCTGGAATGGAATTCTCCCCGCAGCAGATCCCAGCTGGGAGGGGAGACCCGGCTGGAGAACTTCAAAGCCGGACTGCGGGGCTGTGGGAACGTTGCATCTGTTCCAGCAAAGGAACTGTAACTGGAATCAAACCAAAAACAATCAAATGTGCTAGAAAACACTCCAGCCTCCATCGTCTCGTGAATTCCCTTCTCAGTAACGTAAAAACTCTTGAAGATCTTTAGAAACCTCAAAAAATCATTGTGCTGCTTTTGACTTGAATATGATAAAGCCATGATTTTTGGTAAATGTTCTGATTTTTAGATTAGCACTACTAAATAAAATAATACTAATCTAATACGATATGTAACAATATGAAAACAAACAGATGCCCATTTCCCCATTTAACAAATGATGCCACGTGTTAAATTAATTTAACATAACTGTCTAAAAGTGTCTTGTCAATGAATACGTTTTGAGATAACATACTGTGTTTTGTTGGGGAGCCAAATGCATATGAAGACAGACTGAATTTCACTACATGTTGAACGATGGCATCAAAAACAGACATAAACATTTTCATTACCTACTAACGGAATTCTGGAGATTCCCCCTGAGTTATTTTGACAAACTTTAATGTTTTGTTTCTAAATGGCAAGAAAAGAGGAGAAGGTTTTAGGTTGCTCTTAGCAAGCATATCTCAGAAAATAAAACACATAGACATGGACAGTATTTTCATCAAATGAAAAGTCAAATTAGATATATTGTCACTATTGATTTTTAACGTTACTTTTCAAGGGATTAGAGAATCTTAGTGGCTGTGGAAGAATTTTAATCAAACATAACAAGGATCTGAGTAAAGAGCATCTTTAGGCTAATTTGCAGAATTATTATCATTTATGTGCAGCCATAACTTACTGCGTACTGACACTAACCTTCCACAAGCACTCTAAGTTTAAACAAAACGTCAATATCGACTATAGTGGAGCCATTTTAAAATGGAGTTGGAGCCACCTTTCCAGAGAAACCGCCTTGCTGTCTTGAAACTTGGACTGGCCCAAAGTGACAATTGTTTTACAAGCAAGTGTTTGAGAAGTCGGCAGGAGAACCGACATCCTGATCACAAAGACTGGGGATAGCGGACTTTCTGAAGAGAGAATCAATAGCCAATCAATGTTTAGCCAAGACTAGCTCTCTGCCTCCAACTCCAGTTAAAATTCTTTGTAATACAATTTCCCTTCTTTGCCTTTAAAAGCCACTGACTTTTACCCCCTTGCAGGACACTATTTGGGTTTCTACCTGACTCTGGGCTCCTTGAATTGCAATTCTTTGACCAGATAAATGCTTCGCCTCTTAAACTGGTTTCTCTTTTTGTAGGCTGACAAATACTTCATTGTGGAATTAAATAAACACACTATGACCCAGTACCAAAAAAAATTACAACTTTCTTGTCAATGTGTGGGGCTTGATTCAATCCTCAAAGAAATAAACTGCAAAAATCATTTGTTGGAAATAGGGAAATTTAAATGTGGACTGGGTATTAGCTGATATTAAGAAATTACTGCTAAGAGGGCTGGCCGTGTGGCCCAGTGGTTAAGTTCACACACTCTGCTTTGGCGACCTGGGGTTTGCTGGTTTGGATCCTGGGCGTGGACCTACACACTGCTCATCAAGCCATGCTGTGGCAGCATCCCACATAGAAGAGCTAGTCCGACCTGCTACTAGGATATGCAACTATGTGCTGGGGCTTTGGGGAGAAAAAAAACTGGGAAGATTGGCAACAGATGTTGGCTCGAGGACAATCTTTCTCACCAAAAAGCATTAAAAAAAATTGGTGATATTTTATCTTCCTCAAGTATTAAAAAAAAAATTACTGCTATTTTGTTGGGAGTGATATTACTGTACTGTAGTTACATAGGAAAATTTCCTTATTCCTTTGCAGTGCATACTGAAGTATTCGGGGTGATAGGTCATGATGTCTGGGATTTATTTTAAAATACTTCACACAAAAATAAATAAAGCAAATATGGCAAAATGTTATAACTATTAAGCACTGGGGATGGGCATATGGGGATTCCCTACACTTTTCCCTCTACTTTTCTGTGTGTTTGAAAATTTTCATAACAAGTAAAAAAAAACCCCAAAAATCCACAAAGTGAAATAAAATGTGACCTGTTGTCCAACGCCCACTGGCTCCCTCTAGTGGCTAATGGTGTCCAGCTGCATGCAAATAGAAGCCCAGGCGAGTCTTGAGCGTGCCCAATCCGCCCCCTCCAACTGCCACCAGCACTATCACACACTCACAGGAGGCTCTTAAACTCTTTTGTTCTTTTATTTGTTGCTATTGGGTTTTTAAAACTAGAAATTGAGGCGGACATCATTACTCTCTTTAACGACCGAAATTCAAAGGAGCAACTCTTGGCCCTTCGAAAGTTTTAGCACCACCAATTGGTATTTGCTGCCAAAGGGCATCCGGCATCTGAGGCTGGCAGCTTCTGTCTGCCTTGACGGAGGTGGACAGCGAAGGTTTTCATGGGCGGCCAGGTTCTTAAAAAAGAACATGATGTTGAAAGCCTCAGGTCTTCTCTTGGGGGAGAATAGGTACATGCAGGGTGGTGCGGAAGGAGGAAAACAGTAGACATTCTCTCAACCGAACTCCTCTGAACGCCCCCAGGATGACCTTGACACTCCATTCCCTCAGAAAACATGCTGACCACACCCAGGGTGCCCAGAAAGCTCACAGAGAGTCGATCGTTTCTAGCTCTCCCCAACACTTTTGCCCCTACCAACTGAGTTGTCTGCTTACCAAGGCTCGCTTCTGTTTGTTTCAGACCTTGTTTAGGATGGTTGTTCTCACTGTTATGATTAAAGTACACACGAGTTCTACACAAACCTAAGTGTAGAACTCCCATCAGACAACCCACACATGTCATGAAAAAGGGAACACAGCTTGGACCTACATTAAAAGTTTGGCAATCAAATGAACTTTTTTATGTCATAAAGTACATAAGATGTTTAAGGTGTATATTTTTATTTAAGTGATTCTCAACTTTTATCGATTATGTTAATGAGTCAATCAACTCCTTTATCTTGACAGTGTTGGATAAGAGGTTTTCCACCATTCCATGATTCTCTGTCTAGATCTGAGTGAAAATAATCCAAAACGAGATCATTAAAAAAAATTTTTTTTTCCACCAAACTTGGTCAGAGAATACATGATTCTCCCCCTGCTGACTTATCTCCTCCTGGCATCTTATATAGACTAATATTGAGATCCACTTGTATTTTCTGAGCCTGCATTGATAGTTGGGGGCACTATCCCCATGCTACCCTCCCCACACCCTGCTTCAGCCCAGTGTGTGGGGAGGCCACCTGGCCTTCCAGATTGGCCATGGGTGATGCACACATTGGAGAATCCACATGCCCATCACCAAGGTCGAACTGTGTTAGAGATGGAAGGAGAGTGAACACTGTAGGGAGACTCTTCTCGAACATTTCACTCAGGTGCCTTGAAGTCAGTTAGAGATTTGGGCATCCCTTTCTCTGTGGAAAACCAAACAGCAGTCATGATCAGAAGCAGAAGAGACCCTGAAATCAGAAAGCTGGGCTCTCCAGAGCAGCAAGTCAGAAGACCTTGAAGTTTAGTCTCTGGAATGAGCTACTAGGGACTGACCACCTCCCACGTGAGGACACTAAGAGCAGTCTACCTCCACCCCCAGCTACCTTAGACCCCCATGCCGATGCCAAGAGGTGGGTCAGACTACAGGCAGTTGGAGACATAGCCCTTGGACCTGTCCCTTCATAGCCCAGGGCTCAAGGACTCAGGGGCAGAGACTATGCATACAGGAACAGCCTCACTGCCCACGGGGATCTGGCTGCATTTTAAGGTGGAAGAAGCCTGGCCCTCTCTGAGCCTCAATTTCCTCATTCACTAGTGGAGGATAGTGGACCTAGTGATCTCTGTGGTGCTTACAGCTCCACCACCCATGAAGCTGTGACTCACCTGCAGGGGTGGGACAGCCAGTCACCTGCAGAGAATGGACACTACTCAACAGGTCCCTCATCATTCCTCAGGGAGAGCGGGTGAATGGGACATCCCGGAAGTTGGGATGAGAGCCCAGGTCTTGGCAAAGAGGCAGAGCAGCTCTTTCCCTTCCAGACAGAAGCAGAAGACGGGATGGGGCTGTGGTCTGTGTGCCAAGACCCTGGATCTCCGTGAGGCAGGGAAGGGGCTGCTCCAGCCATCTGTGCAGGGGAGGGAGGGGACCCCACTGCATCTCCAAGCCCGGACTCTGGGCCTGGTGGCAAGTGGGAGAGGGTGGGTGGAGAGGGGTTGCTCCATCTTACAGAAGTGGCGTGGGAGGGGGCCGCCTCTGTGGTCTCCTCATCAGGGTCGAGGGGGGAGGTTCCAGGACCGGGGACCAGTCACCGGCCTATCATGCCCTCCCACAGGTGGCTCGGCTCCTGGGCAGGGGAGGGTGGCTCAGTCCTCTTTGGGCGCCCGGAACTCGGGCATGCTCCAGGCCCGGGGCGGCGGCGGCGTGTCCCGCTCCACGTCCTCCGAGATGGTCCGGATGTCACTGGCGAAAGGGGAGATGCGCGCGCGCGTCTTGAAGGTGCCCAGGCTGCCGCGGGGCCGCAGGCTCCACTGCCGCGTCAACTTGTGGGCCTCCTCCTCCTGCTTCATCCTCTCCAGGACTTCCTGCAGCACCGAGCGGAAGAGCCGGGCCACCTCCTGCACCTCGGGCTCGAGCTCCGCCATCAGTTGCCGGAACCTGGGCGCAGAGAGGGAGAGGCCCCATGGGGCGAGTCACCCGGACGTGGCACGTGGCCGGTGCATCCCGTGGTCAATTCCCATTTCCTCCACTTCCCCACTTCTCCCCAAGTGAATCAGGAACCACGCCACCTCCCTATTGCTCCAGCCCATCTTAAGTTCAAATCTCAGCTCTGCCGCTTCTGGCCTCCGTGAGCCTCCGCTTCCTCATCTGTAAACTGGGGTCATAGCTTCCTCTTTGTGAGGTTTAATGAGCTCACATAACGTAAAGATCCTGGCGTTCGCTTCAGGTTATGATGCCAGAGTAGTAAGGGGAGCCCCCTGCTACGCCCGCCTTACAGACGTGAGGCTTTCTGACTCACCCTCTCCCACTCCTCTGCCCACTGGCCAGAGGGAGCGCTCTGAAATGTGGATCTGATTATGTCACCGCCCTGTGATACTCCTACTGTAGCTCTGCACCACCTCCTGAGTGAGGGTGAGCTGTATGGCCATGCACTCCAGGTCCCATGCCACTCGCCCCACCCCCCCATCAGGCTGCGCTCCAGCCAGGAAGAATCACATGTGGTCCCCCACAGCCCAGGTTCTCCTGGGTCCCTGTGTGTGTCCTAAGCCATTTCCTCTGCCGTTAAAATGCCTTTGCTTAGAGCTCAAGAACGAACGACAGTTAGCAAGGCCATTTAATACCTGGTTTCCTCCACCATATATATTAGTGTCAGTATTTCTCAAACTTTCCAGCAGTGACATGAGACAGGAAATGTGACAGGACAATCATTACCATATGTGTGTTCCCAGCCTCCCCCTCATTTATGAGGTTTGGTTTGCCAGCTTAGAGTCGCTTATCAGCACCACCCCCCATGACTCACCCCACCCCTGTCCCCAGGATGCTTCTAGAACTAGATAGGGGCCTTCCATGGTATAGAATGAGCAAAATGGGGGGAGGGTAAGATTCTCAGCCTGGAGGAAGAAGGGGGAACCGGGTTAAAAAGACTACAAAATCTAAAGGAGTGTAGATAGGACTGGAGAAGAAGGAGTTCTTAAGGGGAATTTCGAAGAAAAATGTGTAACAGTGGTGACATCCATTGGTTAAAGAGATGGGTGAGGGAAGATGTGGGGAAACTAAGGGGGGATTTTAAAGTCTTTTTTGGTGGATTTATATTCCACTGCTAGTGTTTGAGAAATACGGTTAAAGAACTTGAGATACTTTTGAAATTATTTTCAGATGTTGGATTATGCTTCTTTGATTTCAAACATGAATCCAACTGAGACGGGACCATGTGGGTCACAGCTTTATTAAGGTTACATTTATATTCAGGGACATAGTTGTACCCAAGCTCTAAATCTCTAAATGTTCAGTGCTCAGGGCTCTGAACTCTTCTCTCTCTCACACACACACACACACACTCACACTCCTCAGGCAAGCTAGTATGAAAGATAGTGTGAAATAGAATAATTGAGAAGCCAGTTTTGGAGACGTGATCTGGGAAAACCTCTCTAAGAAGGTAACATGGAAAATGAACTGATGGAGGAGGAGCCAGCTATGTTAAAATCCAGGAGAACAGCAACCCAGGCAGGGAGCTCAAAGGCCTTGGCTTCCCTCCTATAGAAACTCATGTGCCTCCAGGAGCCGCCCCCTGCCTCCCTTTGAACCCCCAGCCCGCCTGGTGTTCCACAACTTCTTTCAGATTCCTGCTCCTGCCTTGCTCCTGCTAACAGATAACTGGGTCATCCAGCCTCCTGGCTCCAGTCCTGGTGGCCTCAGGCCCCTGCCATTGCAGCCACCCTCCCTGGAGCCTGCAGCCCAACAGTTGGTCCCCGTGCCAGTACCTGAGGATGGCCGGCCCACAGTAGGATGGGTGGATCTTGGCGCAGACACCCTCTAGCTGCAGCCGCTCCCCAGGGCTGAGGTCGTAGGCGGGCCGGGGCGCACTGGCCAGCCAGCTGTAGTCCACCCCGGTGCAGATCTTTCTGACCGCATTGCTGCGCTCCCGCTGCTGCCGCTCAGCCTCTCGCATCTGCCCCGCCAGCTCCATCATGAGGGTCTCCAGCACCATCTCCGCCGGGCTCCGGGACGACAGCCGCGGGGGGGCCTCATTCCATCGGAGCCATGGGATGAGGGACATTGCCCCCCAGGCCCTGCTGAGACGGGGCAGGAGTGTGTCTTCCTTGGGCCCCTCTGTCGGTTAGGGTGGGGTGAGTAAGCGGGAGGGAGGAGAGCTGGGACCCAAGTGGGAAGAACTGCTTCACCCTCACAGCTGGGTGGCCTCAAGTGAGTTGCTTAACCTCTCTGAGCAATCATTTCTAATTCTGTAAGACAAGATAGAGCTGTTGTGAGAAGCAGTTGTGAATAAACTTGGGACACTCTGAACACCACATAAAAGTAAGATTCTCTCATGGTTATAAAGATCCCTAAAGCATCCGGATGACTGAGCCCAGAGAAACTGCCTCCTGAATGTCTGCTAACCCCAAACAAAGCAAGAAAAAGACTGTATACGGCTGAGCACAAACTTATTGCTAGGAGTTAAAGAGAAAAAAATACACACGCACACATTGGAAACAGGTGATACAACCCGTGTCAGCCTAATAGGAAAACACCCTGAGTTCCTAAATGCCCCAGCCTGTTGCTGGAGGAAGCTTAGACTTGTATGGGGTTGACATTATCTGGCAAAAGATATAACTTACCCACCATTCATTCATCCATCATTCATTCACTTATTCATAAGTAGGAGTCAAGCACTGTGTACACATCTGTGGAAGAGCACAATTGGGAAAGAACCTAAGGGACCCTGCTCCCCAGCAGAGACAGGACGTGAGTAAACACCACAACAGTGGTAGAAAAAAGTAAAGGTGACTGGTGAGGCACAGAGTCAGTATGGATGGGGGAGAAATGGAGGGACTCTAGGTGATGAAAGGCTCACAGAAGGCTTTGTGGGTGAGAGCAGGCTTGGGGTGAGTGTGGGCTTCAGACACACAGACTGATGGAGAAGGTGTCACAGGTGTAGGACCCCACCCTGGTACAAGGTGAGATGTGTGCAAGGAGCATCCGGTGCAAGACCCTAACTCATCATCGTACTCCCACAGGGTCCTGTTCAAATATGGGTTTGGTGAATGATTGACTGACTAGATGAATGAACAGATGGATGGATGGATAGACGACGGATGGATGGATGAATGGATGGATGGATGGATGGATGGGTGAATAAGCTGCCATCTCAGGCGTGCCCCGCTGCCTGTCAGAAGTGGGTTTATACCTCTGACAACAGTGAATTTGAGCACCATTCCTGGGCTAAAACCTGAAGTGGCTATTCAGGGTGCCCCACCTCCCCTTTTGATGCCTTTTCCTCCTCCAAGGAGCTCCCCCTTCCATGCACTGATGGCTGTCTTCCTGCCTAGACTCTGGATGCAGAGAAAAGATTCTATGAACTCAGTCTCAACAACGTGGCTGTGAGACGTGTCACCTCCTGAGGACATGCACATTTTTAGGCAGCCCTCCCACCACCCTGCACTCACAATGCTTAGCCCAGAGAAATGATTTGTTAATGCTGGAGAGTCAGACACCAATGGGAAAATTGTTGTGGGGTAGCAGTAGCCTTCTGGAGTGCACAGATCAAACCTCCCACTTCCCCAGGGAGACTTGAACAACCAGTTCCCTCAGCAATCAGCATAACTGGGAAATCTCAACATTTTCATCCTCCACTTAGCCTAAGCCTATCACACTGGGGGCCTCAGATTACACCCGGACTCCTTCCTGGGAGGTTTGGAGGGAAGGAAGGACCATGAGACCCTGATCTTGGGGGTAAGGAGTAATTAGGATCTTTTCTTCTCCCTTAAGTGCTTCATGAGTCCAGACTAATGAGGTCAGGCAGCAGTGTGGGGAGGCGGTGGGGGATAGAGATGGGCTGTGTTCTGTCCTGAGAGCTGTGAGCACCAGAAGCCTCCCCCTAAGGCCAAGGGATTCAGTCAGTTCAGGCAAAACGAGACATCGTCACTGAACGTTTCCTTTCCTGGAGCATCTGTGTTTTTAAAAGTACACAGGTCAGGTTGATGCTTAACACCAAAAGAGGGAATGGGGTCATTTCAGGTGTTCAATCAAGCCCACTGAAGGTACTCCGGGTATGAAGGGGTCAGCAGTTCCCGCAGGGGCATCTGACTATGCTGGGCCTTTTCACAGCTCCATCCTTTGTCAGTGTCCCTCCTTCTGCCTCGAGACTTAGTTCTAGGGTCAGCTCTCCTCTGAAGCTTTCCTGCCCCTCCCACCTCACAGGTAGGGGTGACCACGCTCTACCTTGTACGCTGTACAGACATTTTTCATAGTGCCAGGAACACTTTATGGAGCATGGCTATCTACCTGCCCCCACACTGTGTATCCTATTTGGGCAGGCAGGGTGCCCTATGGATCTTTCCATCCCTGGCGCTGGGTAGTAGTGCAGAAAGTGCTTGATAGATGCCAAACAAATGAGTGAATAAAGGAATGAGTAGATGAACAAAAGAATAAATGATGAATAAATTATGGTTACGTCGTTACGGCTGCATCAAGGAGCAAGACCCACAGATCTGACCCACTCTGAATAAAAGAGCATTTGTTGGAAGCCATTGGAAGACAGTCTCTCCTCTGGCCCCCATGGCTCTGCACTCCCCGTCACTCAGAGATCCCTCCAAGATCCCATGAGACCTGACAGGGGCCTGGGCAGCCCCTCTACTTAGTCATCAAGGGAAGGGCTGTGTGTGTCCCTGTAACAGAGCTGACTTTCTGTTCTATCCTTAAGGTGGTCTTTAGGGGCTTAAGTACTGTAAACTTTACTGAAAATATTACCTGAGGATGAGATATTGGGCTGAGAGTGGTGGGGTCAGAGGTCACATGAGATCCCCCTGCCAGAATGATGCCCACCTCTCCTTGCCACTGAGCCTCACCCTATGACACCTCGAAACCTGGACCTGACCCTCATTCCCCAGGAAGACTTCTTTGGTTGACTCCCCTCAACCACCCACCCCAAAATGCCCCCACTATCACTAGACCACACTGCTCCTGCCCCTGAATGCCTGGCACCCAACCCTGAGCTTCATCAGCTTGGAAGATGATTGAATGAGGAACAGACTGGTGAGGCTTGAGGCAGAGGGATGTGATGCCCTTGAACAATCTCCTAATATAACCTGCCACATACTCTCTCCCCCGAGAGCACCCTCAACCACCTGTCACATCCCTACTGACTGACCCTAACCCTAACTACGCCCAACCCACTGGAGGCTTCCCAACCCAGCTCTGCAACCACTCCGTTCTGTGGAAATGATCATTCCTTGGTTTCCATTAGACCACACTCCTTGGTCTACTCCTATCTGTGTCTACCTCCTGCCTTGGTCTACTCCTGCCTTGGTATACCCCTATCTTGGTCTTCCTCCTACCTTGGTCTACCCCTGCCTTGGTCTACCCCTACCGTGGTCTACTCCTACTTTGGTCTTCCTCCTACCTTGGTCTACCCCTGCCTTGGTCTACCCCTACCGTGGTCTACTCCTACTTTGGTCTTCCTCCTACCTTGGTCTACCCCTGCCTTGGTCTACCCCTGCCTTTATCTTCCTCCTACCTTGGTCTACCCCTGCCTTGGTCTACCTCCTACCTTGGTCTTCCTCCTACCTTGGTCTACTCTTACCTTTGTCTACCTCCTACCTTGGTCTACTCCTACCTTAGTCTGCCTCCTACCTTGGTCTACTCCTACCTTGGTCTACCTTCTGAAGACTCCCTCTAGAGCCCTTGTGGATGCCCCTCCTCTGGCCATCCTTGGATTGTGGCTGTTCCCCAGGGCTCTGTTCAAGTCGTCTCCTCATTTTAATCACCCTCATCCTTTCACACATTTCCAATTGTTGCCTCAATGTTGATAGTTCCCAAGTTGAAATCCATAACCCAGTGGTCTTTGTAGCTCCATATCAGGGTGGGCACCTTCCCTTGACAGTTCCACTTGCACCTTCAACTCAAAGCTCCCCATCGGCTGCTGCTCCTCCCAGATCCCCAGCTTGGCAGTGGGCATAATCTAGTTGCCCAAACTGATGCACCATCCTTGTCTCATCCCTTTGCCTCATCTGTCAAATCTTGTATCCAATTCCTGTTGATTCTCACAAATTTAAGTATTATGATTTTCCCAAATCTGTTCACTCTCTCTCTCTCTCCATTAGTTCAAGCCTTGACCATCTGCCAGATATATTAAGCTGCTGCCTTCTAACTGGCAACCCAGGGCTGATCCTTCCAATCCAATGTCTGCTGTTTTCTTTTTAGTGTGGTAAAAAAAAAATAACATAAAATTTACCATCTGAAGCATTTTTAAATGTACAGTACAGTAGTGTTAACTTATTACACTTTATTATGCAGCAGAGCTCTAGAACTTTTTATCTTGCAAAACTAAAACCCTATACCCATTGAACAACAGTTTCCACTCTATTTTCTTGAGTGTGATTTTTCTAAAGCATAAATCTGACCACTATTTTGTTTTCCTTAGACCATAGCACAGTGCATGGGATCTGTGAGCTGTACAAGGGCCTGTCACCCCCGTACCCCCTAAAAAGTTTCATTGGCTTCAAAATAGAAATAGAAATCTGCAAAATTGAAATTAATAAGTTAGTGGTAATTCCAAATCAGAGTTATAAAACTCCTTTCAAATTTTTTGTTAAAAAATATATGTAATGTGGAGGGGCTGGCCCCCTGGCCAAGTGGTTAAGTTCGCGCGCTCCGCTGCAGGCGGCCCAGTGTTTCGTTGGTTCGAATCCTGGGTGCGGACGTGGCACTGTTCATCAGACCACAGCGTCCCACATGCCACAACTAGAAGGACCCACAACGAAGAATATACAACTATGTACCGGGGGGATTTGGGGAGAAAAAGGAAAAAAATAAAATCTTAAATATATATATATATATATATATATATATATATATGTAATGTGGATTCATTTGATGATGTTTGATGTGATATGGGGTGGGGCCTCCAATAACAAAAGCGTCTAGGCTTGTGAACATCTTTAAATCACCCTATATGGAAGCCCTGGGATGCTTAAAGAATTTCAGTGGTTCCCAACTGTCCTCAAGACCAAACTCAAACCCCTTAATGTGGCTTCCAGACCCTTTATCAAGTGACTCCTACTTAGTCCTCAGCTTCATCTCTCCCCAAACTTCCGCTTCCCCTAGTCTTCCCCAACCTGCTCCCTCACTCCGTTCCCCTAACGTGCCCTCCTCTCTCTTCCTTTTAGGCTTTTGCACACACCTGGAACACTGTCTTTTTCTTTTTTCTTTACTGAGGTATAATTGACATATAACATTACCTTAGTTTCAGGTGTACAACATAATGATTCGCTATTTGTATATATTGTGGAATGATCACCACACTAAGTCTAGTTAACATCTGTCACCACACATAGTTAACATTTTTTTTTTCTTGTGGTGGGAACTTTTAAGATCTACTCTCTTAGCAACTTTCAAATATGCAATACAGTATTGTTAACTAGAGTCCATGCTGTTCATTACATCACCAGGACTTATTCATTTTGTAACAGGACATTTGAAGCTTTTGACCCCCTTCACCAATTTCACCCCCTCCCCCCACCTCTGGCAGCCACCAATCTGTTCTCTGTATCTATGAGCTTGAGGTTTTTTAAGATTCCACACATGAGTGAGATCACACGGTTTTTGCTTTCTCTGACTTATTTCACTTAGCATAATGCCCCTCAAGGTCTAGCCATGTGGTTGTGAATGGCAAGATTTCCTTCTTTTTCATGGCTGAATATTATTCCATTATGTGTGTATGTGTATTGTGTATGTGTGTGTGTATATATATGTCTAACATTTTCTTTATCCCTAGAACACTTTTATCTTCTCAATTCCTGAATAAGTCCTAACTCTTAGCTCCTGGTCTGTTCCTTTAGGAGACTCTCTTGACCCTCCCTGACCGGGTTCCAGTGCCTTATATCTCTGCTCCCAGGCTGCTCTGTGCTTACGCCATCATGGCACAGTCACAGCGAACCATGATTGCCTATGTGTGTCACCCCCTCTCCAGACTGAGTGAGAAACTAGGTCTTGTGCATCATCCTACCCAGGACCCAGCACCCAGCAGGCTGTCTGGCCGACAGCAAGTGCTCAATGGATGACTGAAAAGAGGAAGCAAGAGAATGGCTTGGTGATGGAGGGTCCTCCTGTGGCTGGGAGAAACATAGAAGAAAGGGGAGGTGGGAGGCCCTGAAGACAACTTTTGTCTCCAGAATAAATTGGCCTCCAAATACCAAGGCCACTCCAGGCCTGGCCAGGGCACTGGTGCCTGAGCCCACACCGTACATATATATGCAATGAGACTGGGGCGGTGCTGCACATGGAGGCTCACATGCCATACGTCTAAATATCTGTAACTTACAAATTAAGCTAACAAACTATTAAATAAAATATGCTCTGCTTCCTTCCTTGTCAAATATACCTTCATAACAACTTGGAGGGTCATATTCAAACCGAGAATTCTTGGACTCCTCAGCGTCCTTCCCCAGCGGAAGGAGGTGGGGGCTGAGCCAGCTCCTGGCCCTCAGCCTGTCCCCTTCTCTTCTCACACCATGAGGGGCCTTGCAAACATGCGTGGGGACACCCCAGCCTTCACGTCCAAGGCTCATCCACCCCCTTACCAATAGCCACCTTGTTGCCGCCTTCAGACCCAGAGTTGTTCACACTGGTGATGTCGTCCACCCTCGGGAGGCTGGGCCTGTGGATGAGGCCTGCTCAGGCTCTGGAACTGGCGGGTAACTGTCTGGGCAAGGAGTTCTGGATGTCAGCCCACAAGGCCTGATCTAGAGAGGCAGTGACCTCAGAGTGGGCACATCTCCTCAACCCCCTAGACTCTTCACCAAAGGTGGGGTGAAGCCAGAAGAAAGCCAGAGAGTGAGGCCTAAAGTGCAGCCCGGAGAGGGGCCTCTTCCCAGGAGGTTTAAGGCTTATGCTTCCGCCCTGGGTTGTCCTCTAGAGACAGACACACACCCAACGTCAGATGGCAGGGGCTGGGCGGGGTGACCCCACCTGAGTCCTGGGTTCTGTGGGCTCTGAGCTTCTCTAGCCTGGTGGTGGGGTCTCACAGGGACAGGGGTTCTGCATTTTCTCCCCCACATCCCCCGCTCTCCCCCCACAACCCTCCCCAGGGCTGGAGGCTCTGACGGAGATGAGGTTTCTGCCGGAGCTATTTCTGTCTGTGGTGCCAGCTGTTCTCCCAGGGGGCCCTTCAGCAGGTCTGATTAAGTTCTTAAGGGCAAAGGAGCAGGGGAGACACAGAGGGAGGGAGAGCAGGGCAGAGAGGCAGGCGGGCCAGACAGACGCCAGAGATGGTTGGCTTATCCCAGGGCCCCCCCAGGACCCGACCACGGGGGAGACCCTGTGTGAGTCTGTGTTGTGACGGGGCATCTGGGGAAAAACGTCATGGCGGGGTGTGGTCTGATAAAGACGCCCAGAAGATCCATCAGAAGAGTAAGGGTGGTCTTCTCTGGGTGCTTTGCACAGTTGGGATTCTGCCCCTCCCTTGCTCTGGATCAGCCCCGGCAGCGTAAGCTTCAAGGCCCCTCACACTCCTGCTCACTGTTGGGCGTGACAGCACTACGGTGACTCCGGAACCTTCCCGTGAGGGTTGCCTGCTTCCCATTCAGTCAACGGCACCTACAATCTGCCTCCAATGCATGAACATGGATAGAATTCTTGTTTAAAAAAGAAAATTAGGACATTTGGGGAAATTTGAATATGAGCTGGATGTTAGGGAATGAGTGTTGATTTTCTTAGGTATAAAAATGGTGTTATGATTGTAGAGGAATATTGACAAAGAGCCCAATCTTAGGAGGTGGTGCTGAAATGTTCATGGCCGACGCGTGACACTATCTGCAATGTCTTACATTCAAATCGTTCAGAAAATGTTACATGTACACGCACACAGGCACATAGCCGCGGCAAATATGGCAAAATATTAGTAATCATTTTATTTAGGAGGAGTGGTATTTCCATGACACTTTAACGCTGCTTTTCTTGAAATATCATTTATGCTCATCACTGTTAGGAAACCCTGGTATTTGTTAGACCTGCCCTTAGGTTCTATTATTTGACATGTTTGTAAAGAGGTACATGTATTACTATATCTCAGATTGTTTTTAAAAAATATGTCCATAGATGCATTTCAATACAGCTGGTTTCTCTTGAAATCCTGTGCATTCAGAAACATTTTGCTGAGACTGTGTCCACAGGCTTCACAGATTCTCAAAGGGGTCCATGGCACAGAAAGTAAAGAACCTCCTGGCCTGGTGCAAGCGTGACCCCAACGCTGTCCCTGGCCTCACCCCAACCCTGGCTTCTGGGAGAGCTGATCCCCCACCCCCTGGTATGAAGAGAAAGCGTGCATGGTGGTGCCTCAGTTTACCCAGGCGGCAGTAGGAAAGCCCTCCCCAGTTCTACCTCTGCCCTTTGACGTCACTCCCTGGAGCCCTCTCTCTGCTGCTCCCTGCTCTTCCCTGTCTCCTTCCTTTCCGCTTCATTACCCCTTGCACCCCCACGAGCTAGCCCTCCCTTCTACCTATTTTTGAACATCTCTGGGGATAATGTCTTTTCTGTGGCTCCCTGGGAGACACTACCACCAGCTGTGGCTCATTAGATACGCTAGAAAAAACCATCCCCAGGCCTCAAGGACAAGAGGGGTCTGGTTCCAGGCAGTTGGCAGTCGGAGGGGCTCTGACCCCCTGCAGGAGGCGTGAGAGTTTCCCTTTTTGCCAAGGTGCTAACTTCACACATTGCAAATTGACCGTATTATTGGGGTGGGGGGCAATATAGAAAAATAATTAAAGTACTCCACCTAGCAGGTGTGACTCAGCCTGACCTGTGGTCCTCTGCCCACCTGACAAGCACCTGCTCGTCTTTTAGGACCCACCTCAAGCGTCGGCTCCTGCCTGCAGCCTGCCCCTCACCCCCAGACACTGAGGTAGAACGGGGTGTCTGCGGTGCCTGGCATAAGGGCCTACCATCACGGCATTTGTAACAAACACGTTTCTCACTTTTTTGGTTGTTTTTCTCTCTCCCCCATTTGGCTATGAGCTCTGTGAGGGCAAGAGCTGAATTTGTTGAATCTGCTGGCATGCAGTAGGCCCTTGATAAATGGTTCCTGAATGAGGAATGAATGAAGGGCAGCCAGTCCTCCTCATTTTGAGGTAGGGGTGCAACCAGATGGGGTAAGGGCTCAGGTCCAACTGACCACAGGTGGAGGAGGCCGATCCCCAGGGAGCTCTCCCCTGATCCCACGGTTGCAGCTCAGACTTTCCTTCCCGAGCCTGGTCCTCTCCCTGGAGCCCACCCCACACCGCTCTGTCCAGGCCCACTCTCCCAGGCGTGTTACCGGGACTCACAGACATCTCCATGGCCAGGAGGACTGAGGCCCACTCATCGCCCATGTGTTTGGTCACTCTTGTGTCCTGGAGCCTGACTCTGCACCTCGGGCTTAGTAGGTCCTCAAGTCACAGTTCTCGAATCGATGAGAGAATCTGATCTGGGTTTCACCTGGGTCCTCCCCATAAAGCAGAAGGGAAAATGCTGGGGCTGTGTCCTCCCAGACGGCTTGCTGGTTCCAGAGCAGACAAAAGCTATGGCTTCCCATGGGTCCACGAGGCAAGGACCAGGCCACCGCCCGGAGGATCCTGCAGAGTCTGCCCACTCTTGTGGAACAGATGAGGACTGACGGGCCTCCCTGTGGCCATCTGGGCCCTGGACTCAGACTGCTCAATAGGCTGTCCCCAGCCTGCCACAGCCCTGAAAGCTTCTCCCCCCCTAGCCCAACCCTCACCCCCACCCCGCTCCAGCCTCCACCCAGCCTCTGCTCTAACTTCTCAAGGTGCAGCTGCTCTCAGGTTACAAGTGGGGAAGCCACTGTCTCCTGGGGAGATGACCCTCTTACCTGGCTTTCTGAAGTCAGCCTCTGCGGAGGTGAAAGGTCCAGCGAGGGTCCTGTTTTCTGCTTCCCCGTCTGGGAGAAGAGAGTGTCTGGTCTTTTGCGGGAACAGCAGAAAGTCGGCAGCCGCAGGAGGGCAGGGTCGAGGGAAGACTACATCCTAAATGTCTCCTCCTCTTTCTCGCCTGCTGCTGGCTGCCGGCTCATGCTTTTTCCTCTCTTTCCATTTCTCAGAAGTTGTGCTGAGAGCAAACAACACTGACAGGAGAAGGGCTGGTGTTTGTGGAGCGTGTGTGTGCCTGTGTGTGTGTGTGTGTCCCGAGAGGCTCCTCTGATGAACCCCTGAGGCGGAGGCGGGCCTGCTCCTGACCTGCGGTTGCCATGGAGACCCACCTAAGCCTCTTTCACCTCGAGCTGTTTTATCTGTAGAGGGAGCCCGTCTGACCTGACACAGACACCTGAGAAGACCCAGGCGGAGAGGGAACGCCTGCCTCCAGATGGCATCCTCCGCCCCTTCCTCCCCCAGCCATGCTCAGGATGGTGCAAACTGGGGGAGTGAGACTGCACTCCCCGTGCACTCTGCAGAGTTCTGGGTGGACAGTGGGCAGAGGTCTCCAGCTGCCCGGTGGATGGTTCCTGGCCAGAGCTCGCCTCTTTCCACGTCCTCCCTCCATCAGGAGAGGGGTGATGCTGGGTGCCGAAGGCAGGGGCCTGAAAAGGTAGTCTTCCCCTTTGCCTCACCACTTCCTTACCTGTCCTCCTCTTTGCTAATCAAAATTCTCTCAAGGCAAGTTCAAGTGCAGAAAGCTCCTCCAACTTTCTGGAGGAGGGATGAGGCAGAGGAAATAATCCAGGGAGAACAGGGAATGTGGACTGTGAAGTATTGATTTTGAAGTATTTGAGGTACCGTGCAGGGCTGGCAGTAGCCTCCTGTTGCTGTTCTCCGGCATCCCACACTCACACCTGGGCCTCCTGCCAGTCTCCATGTTCTGGACACTCTGTCACTTCAGACTATTCTGGCTACGGGCCATGTGTGGGCCGGCCTGCACCTGACAGACATTCGGGGGCACTGACACAGGTGCTTGTTGCGCTGGGAGGGAACGCAGGGTGCTGCAATGGGTACTGAGCTGCATTATAATAGATTTCGGGTGATGCTGTAACAGGTACCAAGTGATGGAGTGACTTCTGGACACATCGAGTCCAGATTGTGTTAAAAATAAAGCAGAAAACAGCCAAGCAGAAGTTAAACTATGTCTGACGAGCTGACTAGGATAGCTCTCCTGCCTGCCTGCAGATTGTGATTATTTTCCCTGGGTGATGTGCCACTTTGTGCTTGCTCTGTGGCTGGGTTCATTCGGTGCATCTGCCTTCCCTCCCTATCCACCTTCTCAAGCAGGGGTCTTGAGTCTGGAGCTGGGTCATACACTTCTCTTGACCAGTTCAAGCACAACATTGGGTCCCAAACATTGGGAGGGTCACGTGGGCTTGGGAGACTCCCACATCTTGAGCTGAAGCTGACCTCCTCCAACCCACAGTTCTCAAGTGGCCTCTACCCCAGGGCCAGCTAAAGCCAGAACAACCTGAGACAGGTAAGTGGGAGTCCCCACCTCTGAGCATTTCACCATCACCCTGGCGCTTCCCCAAAGGCAGAAATTCTAAGGCATTTCTACATAGGAGGAAGGGAGTAGATGGAAGAAAAGACTCTGCCTTCCTTTTGGGAAAGTTGGTAGAAGTGACAAGGAGAAGGGGCCAGTGACCAAGTCACACACTCATTCATTCAACACGTATGTCTAGAGCATCATTCTGTGTAGGCACAATGCTAGGAGCTGGCCGAGAATGGGTGATCCCATTCCCCTCCCCTCTCCACACTTCCCAGCCAAGCCTTCATGAGGCTGGGTCTAACAAGTAGGAGACAGAAGTCTTGCAGGGCGATGGGAAGAAGGGCCAGCATTAGGGTTCAGAGCTAAAGGCTTTTATCTCCCTGCTGTACAGCCTTGGGTCTACTACTGAGCATTCTGTTTGAATGAAAAAATTCATCCCTTTTCTACCACCCTGCCCCAGTCTTAGTGCCTCATCCTCAAACACACGCGCACAATGAATGTAAGTGAGATCATATAGGTCAACATTTTAAGCCATCAAAAGGAAGATTCCATTGCAGCAGTGCTAAAGCAAGAGGTGAGCTTTGGGACTCCTGACCTACGACTCTGGGGAACACGCACACAGATGACCAGGTTTTTAGCATCCTCCCTCCCAATACAGCTGTATCCTTCTCTGCACTTTTCAGTGATGACTACGACCGGGAGTGGGGGCCACCCCCTTCCTCCTCCCCTCCTCTGCCTGCTGCCTTGACACCGTAACTCAATGACGGCTTAGTGTTTGTGTTGACTGCTAATTTATTTTGATTCGTTAGCCTGTGGAGGCTTTGTGATTATCCATGCTGTGTGAATTTGTACGAGAGAGGGAAGGTGGTGGTTGTTTGTTCTCTCAGTTGGCATCAATGGAAGTTGCTGAAGCATAGCTAAATATTCAGCAATCATTCAAATGCAGAAACACCAGTGGGGTCCGTGACATTGCCTCACAGATGGCGTTTGATTAATAAATTGGAGATGGGGAATTATGAAACCATCGGGTGCAAGGCTGGATTAAAAACTGCAAGGAGATTTGAAAAGCACCCTGACCCCAGATGTCAGGCTGTGCATATGGGGGTACTCCTCCTGTTCCTTCCTCCCTGGCTTCCTCCCACTCATCGTGCATCAGGTTTTCAGAGTCCTGCAGGGCTCCCTAAAGCCCAAATCCTGAATGAGATTGAAAGAAATTGACATAACACCCAGGGGTACAGACCAGACTTGCCCTTGCCTTTACCCATACCTCTTCTCTCGAACTAGCCCTCTTTCCACTCCTCTGCCCTCATTTCCTTCTCCGGGTAAAGGAAACACTGTATCTGACTATAGGAAAAATGAGAAGGCTCACCTTTCTCTCAGCCGGCTTGCTTAAGCACCGCCCACCCCCGGCCCCGCCCTCCTTTCCCCTCTCTTCCCTCTAAACTCGTTCTGTTTAAAATGTATACAGATTAAACTAAAGGGAACTACAGAGAGAGACACAATGCAGTTCTCATTCACTCATTCACAAAGTGTTTATTGACCATCTACTCTGTTCCAGGCAGCACCTCGATGCCCCATTTCCACAGAATTCACTCACCACCAGCTTCTTTTAGGTTCTGCCCTGTGGTTTGACAGATTGATCTGAGGGTCTGTGGCAGAAACAACTAGCTGTCCACCAAAGATTCATGACCTTCCTCCAGAGTGTAGACATCTTTCTGGGAAGCGGCTGTCCAACCAGGGACTACATTACCCAGCCTCCCTTGCATCTAGGCGGGGCCATGTGACAATGACATGTGGGTGTAAGGGATGTGTGCCACTGCAAGGCCTGGCTTATAAAAATCTCCTGTGCAATCCTCCATCTTCCATCTCTTCCCACTTGCTGATGGTCGGCAAGGACTCTGAGGCCCTAGAGGAAGGTGGAGCCACAATTTTGAAGGAGGCTAGATCTCACCAATCACCGTGTTGAACTCTAATATGTGCAAGAAATGTATTGGGTCAAACCACTAAGATTTGGGGTTTCTCTGTTTTAGCAGTTGGCACTACCCTAGCTAATGCAAAATCCTGGGAGAAGGGAGGGATGTGCAACCTTCCTGCCCTTTCCTTGGATCCTGGAGATCAGAGCTCTTCATGACGTGTTCCCTCCCTGCTTTTCCATCTTTATCCCAAAGAAATCATTACTTCACCCCATACTGTCCCATCCTTTGTGCATGACGCACATTCTGCCCCAGTGCTCTCTCACCCCTGGAAGTCTCACTTCGCCCTCAAAGATTAGCTCAGAACATTTTCCCGTCTTCCCACCTGCTCACTCCACTCCACTCTCTGAAGCTTTGTTCTTCCGTACATACAGTCGACCCTCATTCCTCGCCAATTCCATATTTGCAAATTTGTTTACTTGCTGAAATGTATTTGCAATCCCCAAATCAATGCTCGTGGCAGTTTCACCATCATTCCACACATGGACAAAGCGTTGAAAATTTTGACAGCATGCACATGCCCAGATGAAGTTGAGCAAGGTGACCCTCTGTCCTCTCATCTCAGCTCTCATACCCTACACCGGTGTCCTCTTCACGGTCTAGGTAGGGTCACACTTTTCACACTTGGTGTTTTTTATTGGTGATTTCACTGTTTCAAATACCCTCTAAGCACAGTGCTAAAGTGCTGTCTGGTATTTCTAAGCACAAGAAGGCTGCGATGTGCCTTACGGAGAAATACGTGTGTTGGATGAGCTTCCATCAAGTATCAGTTATGGCGCTGGTGGCCATGAGTTCAATGTTAATAAATCGACGCTATATATAAATAAGATGTCTTTAAACGGAAACACATAAAACAAGGTTATGTATGGATCGGTTGACAAAAATGTCATAACCAGAGACTCACAGGAACCTCCCTGCATTTCCTCTAAGAGCAACGGCTCAGTATTTGCTAATTCAGTTTTCACAGTGACTTTTAGAATGTAATGACCGCAAATAATGAGAATTTCTGAGCATTTGGTTTAGCATCCTACAGAATAAGAACTCCTCAGGGGCGAGGAGCCAAAGCCCCAGCACATGGTAAAGGCCTGTTGGTCATGCACGTGATTCAAAGAAGGTGAGAGCTAAATACCACAGACCTGCCCCCTGCTTCCCTGAAGCTGAAAGAGCCCTGACAGATGAAGTGTCAGAGGATCAAGGACCCACAGACAACAGACGTAAGCCAGGCAGGAGAGGACTGTGAGGTGCTGAGGTCACCCATGGATCCAGGTATGCACGTGCACAGGAGGTGAGTAAAGTGGGGAGCTGTTCAAGGGTGGTCCAGGAACCTGGGCATTCCACCTCCCGGTCCAGGCAGTGTGGGCCTAAGAATGCAGGGAGCCCCCTCGCTCAGCCTGGCAGTGCTTCTGGGAGGAGGCTGAGTAATGGAAAATGAATGGGGAGAGCGAGCCAGGCATGTGGCCCTGCATTAAAAGGAACAAAGCCTGAAGTGGCACAGCTGGTGTGGGCCCTCTGGGTAGATGCAGCGGCGAGACCATAGAGGGCATGCCCTGGGGCCTGGGAAGAAAAGGAGGTGGTATTAGTGAAAGATGTGGAGAAGGTGTGACGGTGCGGGATGAAACAATTTGTCACACGTGGACCTGAATGTCACATTGAGGATCTCAGATTCTGAAATCAGTTCCCAAGGAAGAACGTCGGTGAGTCCAGAACAATGGTAGCAGCCTGGCGGTTAGTACATCGCCTGAACGCCAGAGGCCGCTCAGACTGGGCACGGAGAATGAGGGAGAGGGTGGAATTGTTTGGGAGTTCTGACTTGCAGGGTGGGGAGACATGACATCCATGGGGAGGAGCAGGCTGGAGGGGGAGCAAGGCTCGGCTTTGGCTGTATGGAAGTAGAGGAGACTTTATTAAGCCTGGGAAGAGAGGTCCAGTGCCCAGCTTCACACGCAGAAGAAAAGGTTTAGCTAAAGACTCAGATCTGGGGGGCATCAGGGTAGGGTAGAGGTTTGACCTCGGGCACAGGTGAGCAAACTCAGATCACACAGGACCAGAAGAGAGAGTGCCTCGGACTGACTCTCTGCCAGTGGAGGAGCAGGCTGAAAAAGGGTGAGGAAGCCCCAGCCAGGTGCTTATTTCAGGTGCGCTCCCTCCAAAGTCCGCACAAAGGAACAAAGGAGGGCTAAGTAAGCATCCTTCAGTCATGTGTCTCCCTAGCGTTGTGACATGATCCCAGGGCCCTGGCAAAATTCTGGACTGCATTAAACAAGTGGTGTGTGAGCATTTGGAAAAGGAGTGGAGATCAAGCAGAGTTAGTAGATGTTTATTGACAACAGGTCAGGAGAGGCACACCCCAAGAGACTGAGGAAGGTCAGTGTCCCAGCGATGCCTCTGATGCCCCATCACATCCCCCTGCCCTCATCTGCTTGAGGACAGCTCTGGCCGTCAGAACTGAGCTTAGAGGTTCTTTAATTGACATCTCAGCTCAAGCTCACAATCCCCTGAGGCCGAGGAAGCCCACTGGGCCCACATGTGAGCCAGTCCCAAGTACGGGGCAGTTAGTATCACTGGGGACAATCTTCAACCAATGGGGGATGGGAGCTGGCAGATCAGGTGGACCATTCTTGGAAGGCATGCCCTTACAACGTGCAGGAGGTGCCCTGTTGCCCTCAGCAGTGACCTTGAGAACACACCCTTAGGCTGGTTTTTCCTCCTTCCTGTCTCAGTCTCCTTGTGCCCTCACTCCTGCCTCCTGGGTCACCTCCCAAGTCCTAGGATCTGCACCCAAGCCCTTGTCCTAGGCTCTGCTTCTGGAAAAGTCAAGAATGTGGGGGTGGTCAGTGACATTAAATGCCACCAAAAGGTCAAGGAGAATGATGCCTGGGAAGAGCCATTAGGAACAGGGAGGTGGAGCAGGTCACTGGGGGTCACAGCCATTGGAGCATGGGGTGGGACCCGTACCCAGGGGCTGCCAGCCCAGCATGCAGATTCTGTTCTTGCTCTGTGTGGCCCTTAACACAGGGCTCAGCATCCCCCCCAGTCTACAGAAAAATATATTCCCTAAACCAGTCTACTGAAGGTGTTACAGACAAGCGGAATAAGGAGTTTTTCCTGCAACCTGACCTGCAAACTCTGTCAGTTTCCTCTGGCCCTTCACTCTTCTCAGCCCCTCTCTCCAGCCACTGCCACGTCCCCGCTTTCCGACCCCTGGGCCCTCTGCCCTGCTGGCTCCCGCCTCCCTACTCCTGGACACCCCTCCTCCTCCTACCTCCCCGAGGGCTGGGCTCATACACTCAGTGATGCTGAGGAATGAGCTACAGTGGCGAGGCCAGAGGCTCTGAGTTCCCCTGTCCTCTGTGGGGTTCCCACTTCAGCCATGTGTCTCCTCCCCCAGCAACTGTTCGTAGAGAAGATACTCCAAGAACAAGAAGAGGGCTGATCTAATGTGGTCCTTGCCCGCAAGTCAGGGTGGATGCCTTGCTGTTGCTCTCACAGGGCTGAGAACAATTCTTTCTGGAAGGCTTCCCCGCAAGGTGTTCTCTCATGGACTCAGAAATGGCGAGAAGTCACATGAGCCCCCCGGGGAACTCGAAGTGCTGTGTTTTCCACTCGCCACATCCGCCCCTCCCTGCGTGCCCCTGCCCACATTCACTTCCCCAGCGAAGGCAGACTAGGCTGTAGTTTGCCCCAGGGCTTGACGCCAAGCATGGAGCTGGAGAAGGCGGGCTCGTCTGTGCTCTCGGGGGCTTCCAGCCAGAGGAGGGGAGCAAGGCAGGGCTGGGTACACTGAAGAGACCCAGAGACGCCCCCTGGCTCCCACTCCCTCTCCCATACCACACACACCATTCTCTTGTCCCTGGGTTGCTCTACTGATAATCCCAGAGCAGCAAGGGGCTTAGATGCCCTTTACCACCATACCTGCTGAGATTATGAGTTCAGAAAGGGCAAGCAACTTGCTCAGACAGCACAGCAAGTGAGTAACAGGGTCAGGATGATTACCTATGCTCTTTTCTTCCAAACCGCTGCCCTGCACACTGCTGTCTTTTGGCATCCACAAGTCAGACAGAAGCCCCCAGTGCGTATACCCTAAGCTTCACGAACACCAAACACATCTCATTTTCTGTATGTAACAAGTATGTTTATCTGGAGAGGGTAAGGAAGTGGCGTGTATGTGTGTGTGCATGTGTGTATGTATGTTGGGTAGAATTGCACATTACTTACTCTTCTCATAATCCTGGAAGGTTGCCTGGAAGAGGAGATATTTCGTCAGTCTTCCAAATGATAGATGTACTTGGTAGACTGATCAAGGAGGGACCCCCGAGACAGTCAGGGTGGGGATTGGACCCAAAATCTGGGGCTGATGAAGGAGTCAGGATGTGTGGTGTCAGTGTGAGGCAAGACTGAGCACCTGTCCTGTGTAAGCCCAGTGCTGGCTGCTGGAAACTGCCAGAAGGGAGTAGCATGCTGTCCAGGGTTTCTTTCACCGGTACCGTTGATTCTTTTCCCAGAAGATAAACCAAAGTCACTTCAACCACCTCCTGCCAAACAACCCATCAGGGAAGAAGAGAGAACAGAGCTTTCCGGTCAACCACAGAGGAGCAGAGCGGGCTGCGACCCAGGGGTTGAGGCACCAACACACTTCTCGATGAGGCAAGAGGCCCCTTCCACTTCCGGCTGGAAGCTGAGTGCCTCATGAAAGCTGCCCGGATGCCTGGAATCTCCAGAAACCTCATGCAAAGGAAGCTGGAAACAGGAACTGAAACACTGAGATTCAGAAACTTGCTCTGGCAGGTACTGGAAGGAGTCTCGCTGTCCAACGATGGAGAGGCCACTTACGCGTGACAGTACTGCAATATCCCAGACTTTTTCAGCCTTGAGACCATAATTACGACGAAACTTGCTTCTAGCTTCCCATCCCGTGAGACACAGCGGAACCCACGATGGTGGGCGTGCCATGGACAAAGACAGGGCGGGAAAGCCCGACAAAGAAAGGCCTTCGTGTCGTGGTGGAATTAACTTACCACCCCAAGTAAAGAAAATGACTGTACCCGTGCTGGGGTTCTTCTCCAAATGTTCCAATTGCTGTTACGTGGCCTGTTTAAAACGAGGGTATGATATAAAAAAGGACTCTTGAAGGAAGAGTAGTTTATTCATTTATTTTCTAGCCAGCAGCTTCTCCGTTTCCACTGACTTTGCACATTTTCTTGACATTCGCGAAGCTCAGAGAAAACTGTCGAGCTTCTTCTGAGCTGGCGCCTTTCTTCAAAGCGGGGTAGAGTTCAGACGCCCGGCCAACTCAGTGTTCTTAACAGGCTACAAAAGGACATGCACATAATAGTTAAATTTGTAAGAACAAAAGCCTGTCCTTGGATCTAGCGTTAGGAAACATCTCTTAGGGAATGTGTCACCGCCAACTATTTGGGCTACATGGCACCGGGTGAAAAGAAGTTGTATAAGACCATGATTACAGAACTTGACCCATCTGTTTTACGACTTCACCAAAGAAGTATTAAACATAAGAATCCAATCTCATAATTCACTGGTAGAGTCGTTATGTCCATGAGGGAAAATAAGCTGCAATCATCTTGTATTTTCATAGCACCTGGCAAATTTACAAAACACTTTCACATCCTTTGCCTCATTTGATTAACAAATACTTATCTTCTCTCACCAGAGCCCATTGAACTGGGGAGGTAGATTCCTGTGTGCTGGGCTGCGAAGAAAGCTTAGGGCTCACCCTCTGAGCGCAGGAAGCCTCGATAACCACCTGCTTCCTGGCGTCTGGGATGAGTTGCACAGAGTCACTCTCATGCTCATGGGAGCTTGGCACAGAGGCAGAGGGCCTTTCTCATGAAGAGTAGGGGCTCTTCAAAGACCCATCTCTCTAGTTTCAAATCTAGTTTTCAAATCTAGTTTTCAAATCTAGTTCAAATCACTTGTTTGCTGTGTGATCCTAGCTTTGTGTCCCAACTTCTCTGAGCCTCAGATATAATTTGGAGCTAATAATACTTTCTTCGTAGAGTTTTCCTGAGAATGAAAGGAGATATGTTTGTATAGCATCTTATCCAGGGCCCTGCTCAGAATAACCCCTCAATAAACAGCAACTGGTCCCATATTTGGGCACCTCCAGATTCAGTTTCTCTGTGTCACTCCACTGGCACATTCAAGGGCAGAGCCCACGGCCCAGTCTCTTTAGTTCTCTGTAAACAACTAAACAAGACCACCCCAACAGCACAGACCTTACCTCTGGGGGAGTCAGCAGGCAAGTGAACCGGCTCCCTCACTCCCTCGTCCTCCCCACCAGACCCTGCCGGAGCTCAGGACCACGAGGTGCCACTGGAGCAGACTCAGACCTGTCCCCAGCAGCAGTGGAGACGGAGTGGCTGTGGAGAGGGGCTCAGCCAGGGTCCCATCCTGTCCTGCCGGGAATCCTGACCTCCCACCAAACTCCCACACCAAGCCCTGAGGCCCCAAACATGGATCTGGAGAGAGGCTTTGCTCCCTGCCTGGCCTCCTCCAGAAATGCAGTTTTAAGGGTCCAGGCTGGGTGCTTTGTGAGACATGGGGCAGGAGAGGCTCAGAGGGACTCTCGGGGTCCTCCTTCATCTTGGGGAGACAATCACTGGCCCTTGGGTGCTCATGCAAGACCAAGTGTAATCATGGCGACATAGGGTAAGGCTGGTCGCCTCATCTCGGGCACAACTCTCCACTTCATCCCTCCCTCTATTGTTATGGCTGCTGCTTCACACAGGTGGGTATTTACCTGGCGCTCAGAGGTGTTTGAGTTTATGAGCCCCACATGGAGCCCCACGCCAGTCACACAGGGGCTTGGTTTCTCTAATGCGATGACAGCAGAAAGGACCTAGTCCTCTTGAGACCCTGCCATTCACGGGGCCCTCTGCAAGGCCACTGACACCATCACCCATCAACATCATTCTTCCCCATCAACAGTATTCTTAGTTTCCCCGTTTTGCCAATGAGAAGACGGAGGCTCCGGGAGTCACTGTCGAAAGTTCCAGAGCTAAAACAGGCAGCCTCTAAAGGCCAGGCCCTTCTCATTACTCCAGGGGCAGAGCTGTCACGTGTGGTTCAGGTGAGGCTGCACAGAGCCAGAGGCCCCCTGGGGCTGACGGAACATGGAAGGAGCCTGGTTCTTCTGGAGGCTGGACCTGGAGCCGGGGCCTCATTCCCATGACCCTTGAGAAATGGAGCCAGCCCTAGCGGGGCCCTCCCCACCCCCCGCACCCTGACCCAGAGCTCTGACCACCTCAGAACTGCCCGTGGGCTGCCCCCAGGGGTCCTCTTGGTGCTTCACCTCCTACCTCCATACCTCTTCCTCCTCCGTCACTGGGGCAAACTCAGCCCCGTGCCCCCCGCACCCCAGCTCCCTTGTCTGATGGGCGGGAGCAGAGCCGCATCAGTTGCTGTGCTCAGAATTCTCTGCTGGCCCTTGAGCCCGCTCCTTGTTTATGCAGAAATCAGGCACCACACCTGGGGACCTAGAGAGGCTGCTCAAAAGCTCATCTGTGCTCCTGCCCACCCTCAGTCCCTGGAGCCACCTGAGCTGGGAAACATGGCAACGAGAGTCACCTGCCCTCGTTACCTGGCATCATCGTGCACTCAAACATCTCTCCCTCACCAGCGAAATGACACTGAGACTCTCAAGCTTTGGGCTCCAGCTGGGAGACCAGGCTCTTCTACCCATCACGTGCAGAGCCACTCTGTCCCCAGGGTTCACCGAGGCCTCACTGCACAAATGCCCTGGCGTGGCTTCCTCCAGTTCTTTGGGGTCCTGAAATGTGGGTATCAAATGATGCTTCTTTATAACCCATCCTCTTCCAGAAGACACCTGATGCTCAGTAGGTGCTACAATATGTAAATACATGTAATACAAGATCAAATTAAATATTAAAAAATGGATGCTAAGGCCCAGACCGTGGTCTTGAAATGTCATTTATCCCTGAAACTAATGAAAGCTTCTTGGAGAAGAGGCTGATTTCAGGTCTGGGCTGGAAATGTACAAGATGAACCTGAAACTTCTTATATTATGTGGCAAGGAAACCATAGAAGATGCTACGGTCTACAGATTGGATGGTAATGATGAGTCAACGTTGAACCGATGCTGGTTTGATGAAGTACCCAGCCATGCTGGCAAGGTGCACATAGCAAGGACCTGTGGGTAGCCTCTCAAAAATGTGGGCAACCTGTAGGAGCTGATGAGGGCCCCCAGCCAGCAAGAAGCCAGGGCCCTCAGTCCTAGAAGTGCAAAGAGATGAATTCTGCCAGCAACCTGAATGAGGCTGGAACAAGGTTTTCCCCAGTGGGGCTTCCAGATGAGCACACAGCCCAGCTGACCCCTGGATGGCAGTCTTGAGATCCTAAGCAGAGGACCCAGCTAAGCTGTGTCCAGACTCCCAACCTGCAGAAACTGTCAGATAATAAATACGTACTGTTTGAAGTTGCTAAGTTTGTGGTACTATTGTTACACAGCAATAGAACACTAACAGAGTTGGGGATCTTCATTTCAGCCACCAGCCACAGGATAGGGAAGGGAGCACATCCCTTCCCCCACTCTACCCTTATTCCAATACAGTCATTCCCAGCTGAGCAGACGCCGAGGACCATGGCTTGGACCCAGGGACTCCGGGAGGAGATGAGAAGAGCCTCATGTCTCCTCAGCCCCCTTCCTCCAGGAGGTTGCCCCACCTGCCACAGCCTTTCTAGATAAGAAGACAGAAAGCAGAATTGTTCCTCACTGGACAGGAAGAAGCCAGGAGTTGCCTGGACATTAGCAGCTGGGCCAGACCAGGGCAGACAGTACATCTGTGACTTGGGTCAGCTCATGCCCCTCCTCCAAGAGAAAACCGACTGGGCCACTCGCTTGTAACTTTGCTGGGCAAACTAGGGCTTTGGGGGTTAGAGCCATGAAACAGAGAATCCCAAAACAAGCAGGAGGAGGCAGGGGTTGAGGAGGCCGAGGGAAGAGTTTATCGTATTTTTGTCTGACAAGGAAGAGACCACTTAGATGCCCCGGATGCTCTCTTGCTGCTGCCTCCACCTAGCCTCACTGGTCTCCCCGCTCCATGGGGTGTGCCAAGAGTGATTCCAGCTCTGGGCCTCCACTCTTGCTGCCCCCGTAGCCTGGAGCATCCTTCTGCCAGCATTTCACAAGGCTGGTTCTGTCTCTCTGCTCCAAAAGGGAAATAAACGCCCCTTCTTCAGAGAGGCCTCATTTGACCTTCTCTAACTCAGATACCACTCACCGTCCCCCCCCCGCCAGATATCTCTATTACCATGTTTTATTTTCTTCACCATATCGCCATCTGAAGTTGCTATTTATTTATTCTTTTCTTTATTATTTCTCCCTGTAGAATGCAAACTCCAGCCTTGTCTGTCTCATTCATAGTTGTTTCCCCGAGCACCAAGCACAGCGCCTGACCCGTAGTAGAGCCCAATAACTGTTTGTGGAATGAATGAGCTCTCAGTGGGTGCCGTCCCCATTCTAGGGGCTTCTCCTGTGTCACAGCATCTCATTGGAAGCACAGTGTCACATGCAGGTCAGCCCTGCTCGCTGGCTCCAGGGTAATTTCACAGACTCTGAGCCCGACTGTCAGGCTTCGAAGTACAGGTCTGCCTCTTCCTAGCTGTGTGACCTGGGACAAATAACTCAACCTCTCTAAGTCTTTATTGCCTCCTCTGTGAAACAAAATAATAATAAAAGTACCTATCTCGTAGGCTATTATGAGAAAAAGAGGAGATTCACACAAAGTGCCTGGCACAGAACTAACACTCAACAAATATGAGATTTTCCAACCTTGAGCCAACAGCACACCCCCTTTAGCAATATGACACTTTCTCGCGCTGCTGGCTAAGTTCCCTTTTGGCTTTATCTTTTTCTTTTTCTTTTTTTTGAGGAAGATTAGCCCTGAGCTAACATCTGCCGCCAATCCTCCTCTTTTTGCTGAGGAAAACTGGCCCTGAGCTAACATCCGTGCTCATCTTCCTCCACTTTGTACGTGGGATGCCTACCACAGCATGGCGTGCCAAGTAGTGCCATGTCCGCACCCAGGATCCAAACCGGCGAACCCCAGGCGGCTGAATCGGAACGTGCCAACTTAAGCGCTGCGCCACTGGGCCGGCCCCTTGGCTTTATTTTTTGTTTTAATTTTCACCCAATTTTTATTTCCCCTTTGTCCTGCTGTTCTGACCCATTTAATTAAATATATTTTTTTGTTTGACTTAGAATATATAAGACAAGAGCATAAAACCCAACCATACCATTTGACACATAATTAGCCATCTCTTAATACCTTTTTTGTGTTCAGCTTTCTCTGTCGGGATGCCCTTTCTCGTTCCTGATATTGGCTGTTAGATTGATGTTGGACCTTTTTCTCTGGATCAATACCAACAAAGGTTTGTCATTTTTACTGGTCTTTTCAAGGACCAATTTCTAGCTTTGTTTACCCTCTCTTGTATGTATTTCCCCACATCCTTTTCAACCAAGGCATAATTTATACATAATACAGTGCACAGACTTCACGCATACAGTTGTCTGAGGTTTAGGTCTTACATTCAAGTCTTTAATTTTTACATATGGTGTAAGATAATGGTCTACTTTCATTCTTTTGCTTGTGGCTGTCCAGTTCCCAACACTACTTATTGAAGAGACTTTCCCTTCTCCATTGTATGTTCTTGGCTCCCTTGTTGAAGATTAGCTGTCCATAGATGTGTGTGTTTATTTCTGGGCTCTCGATTCTGTTCCGTTGATCTGTGTGTCTGTTTTTCTGCCAGTACCACGCTGTTTTGATTACTCTAACTTTGTAGCATATTTTGAAATCAGGGAATGTGATGCCTCCAGCTTTGTTCTTTTTTCTCAGGATTGCTTTGTCTATTCAGGGTCTTTTGTGGTTTCACATAAATTTTAGGATTCTTTGTTCTAGTTCCATGAAAAATGTTATTGGGATTTTGACTGGTGTTTTTGAGTCTGGACAGAGTGATGCATAGGACAGAAAACTGCTTGGTTGGGACAAGGCTGAGCACCCTGACTCTGTGCCTTTTGGGGGACTCAGGGCATGTCAGTAACTCATATACCTCTATAGGTTGCAGAGAAAGTGTAGGGATTACCTCTAGGTAAACAGAGGCTGCAGGTCAGAGCTGAATTCGAACTGAATGAAAAGCCCAGATGTGAAGCAGGAAGTGAGAATCCAAATGATTTGCCTGTAGGTTTTGGGGTAAAAAATGTTAAAAAAAAAAAAAAAAAAAAACGCTTTCCAAGGAATAGATGAGAAAACTGAGGCTTGTCGATGGGATCTCTTCAAAGTTAAATATCTAGTGAGAGACAGAAGGAGGATTTAAACTTAGACCAGCGAGCCTCCACATTCCACACTCACCTGGCCACCTGACCCGTGCCTTGAGAGCACTCTCCAATGCCCACAGACCTCGGCCCCAGCTGAGAGCCAATGGGAGAGGTGGGGGCTTGGCCAAGTTCCAGAAGGAGACAAACACAGCCATCTACCAGGCATGGCAGAGCCCCCTCCCTGACTGACGCCGCCCTCCCCTGGATAGCTCTGGGGGAGTTCAGGGTCACTGATGAGAAACAGCCCCTTGTTGGCAGGCATGGCAGCCCTGGGGACACAGCGGTAAGCAAGGGCCAGGATTGGAGCTCGTTTACTGGCCCCAACTCCAGCCTCATCACAGACCTTTCAGGGACGTTATGGGGAGAGAGGCCATGAGTTTTCTCCCTCTGGATCCCAGAACCATCTTTGTCTGATCTGAGGAGGGGACAATGGGGAGAGAGGAGGCTGTTGAACACACAAAATATACTGAGTACCTACTGTGTGCCAGACACTCTGCTGTGGGCCTTATACAAGGCACCCGCTTTGAATCCAGGTGAGAGGGGTTCAATGATTCACGCACGATCACAGAGCTAAAAAATGGCAAAGCCATGACTCTGAATCCAAACCCAGTGCTCTTTCCACTACTCCACACTGCTTCTGATCACACAGGGGCCTGGGAACCAGGCTTCAGAGGCAGCACTGTGTAGCTGTCAAGAACAAGAGCTCTGTGTTGGGCTGCCCGAGTTCAAATCCAGCCCCACCACTTGCTGGCTACATGATTTGGGGAAAACTGTTTAATCTCTCTGTGCCTTCGTTTCCTCATCTGCGTCCTTCATAGCACCTACTTCACAGGGTTGTGTAGAGATTAAACAAAGTAAAATACACACAACAAGTAACTCAGGGTCTACAACATGGTGAATGCTCCATGGAAGTTGAACTTTTATTAGTGGACCACATGCTGCATTGAACATGGCTTTCCCTGGGTCTCTGAATGGTGATTCCAAGTGTGGAGAGAAATGGGAGTGGTGGAGGGAAGAAAAGAGAGAGGATGGAACCCTCAGAAGTAGCTGCATCTCAACTCAGTTTGGAGCTTGTCGTGCAGGGAATAAAACAGCAACAGCCACCACACGTCCTTACAGCGTAGTTCTCTACCTTTGCAAACACATTGTCACACACTGTCTCATTTTAGCCTCATAACAACCCTGTCTGGTGGGTACTATTATCCCCATTTTGTCATCAAGGAAATGGAAGCTCTGAGAACCTAGGTCATCCCCAAGTCGGGTAGCAGGGTGGGAATCCCAGGTGGGTGGCCGACTGAGTTACTCTGACCACCTGCAGAGAAGCAAGACCTCAGAGGCAGCAGGGCCTGCAGGATGACCTGTATGAGTGCTTCTCAAACTTGAGCATGCATCAGAATCTCCTGGAGGGCCTGTTAAAAACACAGATTGCTGGGCCCACCCCGAGAGCTTCTGATTCTGTAAATTGCACTGGGAGTTGGTCCAGCCCAGTGCCCTCGACTTGTGAACAGCAGCGACATCTTGTGGTGAGGAGGGGAACGAACTTTGGGCTCCCTGCGAACCTCAGCCTCCGCGGTGGCCCATGGGTCCAGGATGACACCGGACCAAGGCAGCAGCGCCCAGATGGAACCTAATAGACCCAGTCCTTGCCCCCGAACGTGCAGGGGCCTGCCTGCCTCATTTTACCCTCGAGACTGGGAACTTCCAGCTTCATTTCTAACTTCCTTTATCCTCATTTTCATGAATAAGTTCCTTCCCTGGTCTTTCCACCCCCAAAAAGGGAAGGCCTGTGAACCAACCCTTTGAAGTCTCAGCCACAGAGGGTGTGGCTCCCGAGTCAGGAGTCTGGCTTCTTGAAACCGGTACCTCACTTAACAATTGCTTTCAGCCCAAAGGGGCATTTTAAAACGTGAACTCTTACCCCTGGCAGCTTGACATCAAACCTTGGCAGGATTTGCTGACTGATTAGGATTGTAGTAATGATTCGTGAGCGGGTAGAAAAGGGGGCCCATAGGCCTGGGCTGTGCCAGCCCTATTTCCTCTGCTCCTGTAGTGGTTAACTTGGTAGGTTGGCGTGTAAGTTTCTCCGGCATTGGGCAGCCGTGGGGAAGTAAAGCAAGGCCGGGCCTGTGTCTGAAAGACCTGGGTTTGATTCCCTGCTCGGCCGCTGAGCTGTGAGACCCTGGGCACCTCGGCATTCCGAGTTTGTTCATCCGGAAAATGGGGAAGATGAAATCAGTCATTTATGCAAAAGCGCCCTGCGGTGCCTGGCACAGGGAGGTGGGCACTGGATGGACACTTGATGAGACGAGGCCAGCGTGCGGCGCCTCGAGGCAGGGCGCCGAAAAGGGAGGTGGCGTGCGGAGTGGAGAAGAGGAAAGAAGTTAATGGTTCAATACCCTCTCCTACCGGGACCCCCAGCCGAGGCGCCTCGTGACCTCGCCCCTGCCTGGGCCTCTGCTTCCCGTGGCAAAACGAGCAGCTGGATGCAACTTCGAGGATCCCTCCCCATCTGAGGCCTGTGTCACCGTGGCTTCATGCCAGAAGCAATTAATAACAACCTGGTTAGCGGGGACGGCTGGGCTGCGGAGGGAGGGGGGTGCTGCCCCCAGTCCTGGTGACCCCGGAAGGAAGAGGAGCGCAGGCCACCCACCGTATGTCTCCCCTCACTCTGCGCTGTGCTCGACCCGGTGCTGAGTCACTGCGGCCTCGACCAGCTCCCTCCAGTCCCGACCTCTCCGGGAGCGGCTCAGCCTCCCGCGCCAGCCCGCAGCCTCTGCCCGCCCCCACCCACTACGCGCCGACCTCGGCGCCCTGCGGCTCGCAGTCAACAGGTGGCGCCCGCCTGGCCGGGGCCTGGGGTGGTGTGAGAGTCAGTGAGGGGGTGCTGTTAGAGTCAGCGAGGAGGCGGCGCCTTCCCACAAGCCATAAACCCTCCCTCCTGGGATGACTAAGCGGCTTAGCCTTAGCCCTCAACACCCCACCCCCTGCTCTGGACCTGCCCAATTTCAAAAAGTGGCCTGGAAGGTTACTCAGGGAGCCCAGGTCAGGAGGTGAGATGGTCAGCCTCTTGCCCAGCCCTGTCCAGTGGAACTTTCTGTGATGATAGAGCTGTCCTATATCTGGGCTATCCAATACAGTAGCTATTGAGCACTCCAGTTGCTCAAAATGTGCAATGGAGGAATTTTTAATTTCATTTTTATGAATTTAAATAGCAACATGTGGCTAGCAGCTGGAGTCATGCCCCATCATTCCTTCTCAGCCCCTTCCCCCCCTCAAAAAAAAACTGTTCTGGAAAATACCGGATAAATTAGTTGATAAAGGATAAATTCGTTGATAATAAGAAGCATGTAACTAATACGATGTAAAACATTGTTACCCTCCCTCCACCGGGTTCAGGACTTCATGCCAAAGAGCACAGGAACTGGTAGTAGATTTCACAGGGGCAGGAGACTCTCCCAGCACCTTGAGGCCCCTCCTAAGGTTAAAGCGTTCTTGGGTGCCAGGAGGGCTCCCCCAGTTCTGCTGTGGGGGCTATAAAACCACCAGGGGAGATGCTGAAGAATTCCAGTGTCTCCTACCTCCAAATCTCAGGGAATTCTGCTTTCTCTAATTCCCCATCATGAGATTGAGGAGGTCACTCAGCATTTAATCCGGCCCCTACCTGCCAGCAGGTCAAAGGTCAGCGTGCCTGTCCAGCCAGGTTTCACTTTAACTGCAGTGGTGGCTGTGATGTGACTTCACCGGGCAGGCTGACCCCAGGCACCGTCCCTGCATTGAGTGGAGTGAGAGAGGACCTGGGGCATGCTGTAGTCCAGGGGATGAGGCCATAACAGCAACCGGAGATAGGAGCCCAGATTGACTGTCCCCAAAGCCCAGAGCCAGTGGGGTACAAATCTGCCCACATCATCCCTGTGCCTTTCCTCAGTCTGACCCTCTGAACCCCAAGGAGTGGCTGAGAGGGTGCAGGTGGGTAAAAGGGACAGGCAGTGGACATTAGTGCAGGCACTGGAGTGGCGGGTGCTGGGAGAACAGGGTTCTGACTCTAGTTGGTCGCTGCATCCCTGTGGGATGGCACCTAATTTCTCTGTGTCTCAGTTTCCCCAGGTGTAAATGGCACTAGTAGTAACTGGGCTGCCTCAAAGGGTTGCTCTAGGATTCGAATCAGATAACAGATGTTCATTCATTAATCTATTCATCCACTAAATGTTTGTTAAGAACTGGCCTGGAACATGACAATCTGTCTTCTCAGTGGGAGCAGAAAGATCAAGAGGGACCCCTGTGGGAGCCGCTGCCCTTGGCGGCTTAAACACTGAACACTGGCGATTGTGCACACAGGCGTAGCACTAGACTTTGTGAAACTGTGTGACATAGGCCTGCTTTAGGGGCAGCGGAGGAGGAATGAACCAGCAGGGGAGGGGTGTGCTGCAATGCAAGGGTGGAGGAAGGAGGAACAAGGGCAAGGGGGTTGAGGAGGCTGGCTGGCCCCGATGGCCTCTCAGGCTCTGTGAGCTCACTGCTGAGCTGCTAGTCCCGACAGTGCCAGGCCTAGTTTCTCCTGGAAGCTCCTGGGGAATCATCCAGCTGGGTGTGACCTGACAGCCCACATCTGCCCCGCCAACTCATGGGCCTCTCAGTACTGTCCCCAGGTTCTTGCCTCCATCTCCTCTCACTTCCTCACCCTGGCCTCACTGTCACTTTCTCCCTTACCTGCTTTCTCCCAGCCTCAGCGGCGAGGGTTTGGAAATGGAGAAGCCCGCAGAAAACCCACCTAAGGAACCCCCCCACCCCAGAATCCAGCCTTACTCCTCATTTTGGGCCCAGGCTTTTTGGGACCTTTCCCTCTGCTAGAGATTCTACCAAGAGAGCATGAACCAGCCTGGCCAGATGGTACCTTCCAGGCAAATGAGGGGCTGGACCAGGGTGAGAGGCAGGGTTTTCTCATCAGGGGCAGGCACTGTGTGGGGACTCCTGGGTGCAGGGGGTAGTGAACCAGCCTCTCTGGTCAAAATGAGCTGGGACCATGGAAGGCAGAGGTAATAGAATGGTCTAGGGAAGCGAAGATGGTGTGCGGCAAGCCTGATGTCTGGTCTAGAGGCGGTGGCTTGACATCCCTCTGAGAGAGGCTGGCATATCAGCCTGATGCCCCCAAGTTCAGATTCAATCTTGTAACATTTCTCCCATCAGGCTGGGAACTTCCCAAACACACAAGCCATGTTCCCTCTTCATCTTACGTGCTCAGCATGCTACATAAGAAGCTCATCCTTTAGAGCTCCATCAGCGCTCACTGAGCACCTGCCGGCCCATGGGCCAGGCCTGCTGGGAGCGTAGCAAGGCACCAGCTGCTCCTGGGCATCCTGAGCAGCTCGCTTAGCCAGTCTGGGCCCCAGTTCTACCAGTATCAAGCTTGGCCTCCTGGGCATACAGGATTTGGAGAAGCTCAAGGGCCGTTTTCCATGCAACTAAACAACCTTCACTCTCCACCTCCTTATTGCCTTCTGGGACAGGCACGGACCCAGAATCCCTCTCTGGATGTTCACATGAGCCTGTTGGCATAGATGGAAATAGATGGAGGTTCGGCAGCTGATGTGGGACCTGGCAAGGTCCTGCTACCTGACTCCCCACTTCCCTCCCTCCCCAAATGGTTGCAGCCAGAAGTCAGCCAGTCAGCACTGTGGGTTGAGCACCTCCTGTGCACAGAGCTGGGTGCTCAGGATATGGTAGTCAGCTTTAGTTTTGTCTGCCCGTCATCCCTGCCCCCTTATTCTGGCAAAAGCATTCCAGTTCTGAACCACGCACTTGTAAGTCTGTAAGATTCCTGTGGGTCTCATCACCAGAAGTTAGCACCTGGCCCAGGCCTGGCCAGTAAGAGATTTCACCCCACTCCCCACCCTGGCCACAGCAATCAGTGCAGGGGTGAGCATTGGAACTTTGCTGGAGCTAGTGGGGGAGAAAACTCTCTGCTGGTGGAACGTATGAACCTGAGACTGCAGTGGGCTCTTTGCCAACTCAGGCAGAGAATCAAGGCAAGGAACAGAGAAAGACCAATTCCTGAGGATGTCGCTTGAGCTCTGCTGCCAGGAATTGGCAAGCTATGTAAGCATCTACCATTCCTTTTTTGCCTAAGATAATTTGAGTTGGATTTTCTGTCACTTGGAAATAAAAGAGTGCTGGCTGAAATGGGGACAGGAGGGTACAGGGAGAAATAGAGGAAGTGGGGAAATGTGGTTTCCGTCCTTGGGTGTCTGAACACATGACCTTGCATTTTTTAAAAACTTTGTGTACCTATGTGTGTGAAATATACATTCAGAAAAGTTCTTATACTGTTTGATTTCTCTACCAAGTAATACATATTCATAACGGAAAATTTACCAAAAAGAAAAACTGAGGGGAGGTTGTTTGAATCCCACTATCCAATGTTACTCTTTCTCGGTGTGTCTAAAAATGACAGTCGGGTCATACTGTACACATCACCTTAGTCGGTTTTTCTCCCCAATTACCAGTACATGGCGATCTTCTTCAGGAACCTAAAAAAGAAATCGTTAGGAGCTAAATTTCATGGCACAACAGAGTTCACACGTGTCTCACCACCTGGCCTCCCATCTTGTTTCAGAAAGAAAGAGAGGACGCCATCTGTGGACAAGAAGTAGTGATTTTTCTCCACCCCATCATCTTCAGCGGAAGTCTAAAAAATAGAGCATTCATTAATTCACTCGTTTAACCAGCGAGTATTTAGGCGCCTGCCATGTGCCAGCCCCTGTACTGTGAGCTCGAAGTGTGATAAACAAAACCAGACATGGTCTCCCCTTTCATGGAGCTTGTGGGATGGTGAGGAAGAGTCATTCATAAAATACTCACTAAACAAATATGACACATGAGCTGTGATGGGTGCTACAAAAGCCTAACATACGAGGATCTGACTCCCTCAGGGAGGCTGTCCTGGGGAACTGGGGTTCAGGCTGGAATCTAAAGGATGAAAAGGTGCTACCCAGAGCAAGGGAGGGAGGTGAGCATTTCACACAGAGGAACAGCACAGGAAAGGTGCTGTGGCTGGAGAGAGCATGATGAGAGACTATGCAAAGGTCCGTGTGGCTGGAGTGCAGAAAGAGAGAGTGTGTGTCATGTGACATGAGAGCAGGTGGCAGAGGGGAGGAGCCAGATGACCTAGCACCTTGGAAGGCATATTAATAAGTTTTGTCTTTATCCTAAGAATAAAGGGAAGCCACTGGGGTTTCCCTGAGCAGGTGTGTATGTGTGTGACATGACTGGATCTGTGTTCTGTAAAGGCCATGTGACTGCCTCGCGAGGAAGGGATTGGATAGGTCCAGTATGGACTCAGGGGCACCAGGTGGACGGCTACTGCAGTAGCTGAGATGTGAAAGGTCAGGGTGGCTTGCACGAGGGTGATGATATAGACAGTGGAGAACAGAGTGGGGAGTGGAGAAGTATTTAGGAAACAAAATCAGTAGGACTTGGTAACTGACTGGATACGGGGTGTGAGAGAGGATGTCAGGGAGATTCTTGGGTTTCTTCTTGGCTTGCTCGACTGAGGAGGTGCTGCTACCCGTCACGGAGACTGGAAACGCTGAAAGAGAACCAGGCTGAGGAGAAGACGACGTGTTCAGTCTTAGACACGTTGAGTTCGAGGAACCTTTGAGACATCCAAAAAGAGAGGTCAAGTAGGCAGTTGGATGTCTCAGTCAGGAGCTCAGAGATCATGTGCGTGAGTCATTTGCAAATTGTGTGCACTGACTCGAGAAACAACCAGGGGTGTGGGTTCTGACCTCAGCTCCCTGTGCTTCACTGCCCCTCTCCAGGACTCAGTGTCCTCAAATGTTTGATGAGAGGTGGACCAACACTCTGTCCAGCTCCAACAGTCTCTGAATCTATGAGCATAGGAGGATAAAGTGTTGCCCAAACGTCCTGGATTCCCCCCAAGAAAACGGGGGAAACAAGTCTCCCAATTTGGGGAGTATTCCTGGCTGCGTTGGACTGACTGTTGGGATGATCTTCTTGTGACCCTGGCTGTCCCTTCCCTTGTCAGATCATAGACCATCCTCAGCATCCGAGATTCCTATTCTTGGGTGTGAAACCCAGGCCCTCATCCTTGTTTGAATGGAAAAGTGAACTGCATGAGCTGCTGTAGTGCATGGTGAGGCAGATTCTCCGAGGAAGGTCAAAGTCAAAGACATGACCTGTGGAACAAGGATGCTTCTTGCCACAGACCCTGCAGGACACTTCCCCCAGGGTTTTCCTCTCCTTCCTTGCCCCCAGCCTGCTCTCCCCTGAACTTGTCGCTCTCTGCACTCTTCCCAAAAATTAATTGCTGGGTTTCCATGTGGTGTTTGCTTATTTCACAAGCTATTCGGTTCCTGATGATGTCCCAGGTTCTATTAACCCGTTTTGGCAAGAGTAGCCCATGGAATAGTGTCTTCCTGGAACTGTTTGACACCCAACTCCCTCTCCTGAGTCCTGGCCAAGGGCTAGGAACCATTCGTTCAGGGCTCGTTATTAATGCTTACTGTGTGTTTACACACTGGAGATAGAAAATGAACAAAATCCTATCCTGGCCCTGGAAAAAACTTCCTTCCAATGGGTTTGAAGTGTGATCTAAATTCATTACCAGCCTCTTCACCATCATAAAGCCTGTTTTTCGCTCACTCAGCTTTTGAGTTTGACCCAAAGATCATTGATGCTAGTGGTTATCATTTACTGAGGGCTTATGATGTACCACTCTTGATGTTAAGCCCTTGACGTTCTTTATCTCATTTAATCTTCGAAACAATCTGTGAAGTAGGTTCTGTGTCTCTCACTTTACTCTTGACGGCCTGGAAGAGATGAAGTCACTTGTCTGAGTTCAAACAGCGGGGATTCTAACCCGGGTGTAGCCTGACTTGAAAATGCCAAGCTCTCAGCCCCCGCTCTGCCGCCTTTGTTGGGATAGCTGAGTGTTTGTTGCCTGAAAACTCGCTGTGAGGCACAGAGTGCCAGTTTAATGAGAATGTTGGCCCCCGAAGTGCAGGAGCCTTGTCTTACTCAGCCCTCATCCCCAGTGCCTGGCAAATATTTGTCGGATCAATATGAATGAAGGAAACACTTTGAAAAGCCCTCTCCCCACCCACTATCATCGCACACAGCTTTGAAGTTATCACCTGCAATGTGTTAAATACATTGATAACCTAATAAGAGTGGATCTCTGGCTGAGGAGCTCAGAGTACCCTCCAGGGGAAAGGCCCAAAGTAGTCGTTTATTAAGCTATCAGTAAATGCACAGCTACCTGCATTTCTCAGATATGTTTGTATTTCTTTCTTTTATACCAAGGAGCCTTGTTCTGTGCCAACACTTTCATTGGCCAGTGACCTTTAATAAAGGCAAAAGGTTTTTAGCAAACAATGAAGCAACACTTTTGAGAAGAGTAAATTGAAGCAAAGTTCATTATTTTCTAAATTTGCTTTTCTGTTGAGAACTTTTGGTGTTGGCATGGCTGTATTCGAAGGCTCCCGAGCCGTTCAGGTCAAAGCCCTCTCTCCTTCATACACTCCAGTCCCACCCCTCGTCTCCCCTCCACGCCTCTCCGACATCAGACTTTCCCCAGCCTCTGGGGCTTTGTCCTTGCAGTTCTCTCAGCTCGAATCTCCTTTCACTTCCTCTTTGCCTGGTTAAATATTATTCATCCTTCAAATTCAAGCAAGTCTTCTTGAGTGCCCCCACCGCCCGCCCCCTGACTTCCCCGACACACCATCTGAGGTCAGTGCCTCATCTCTATTCCCTGTGACACCAGTAACATAACACAGCAGCGCTTTCTTGTCTTTATCCCACATTCCACCCACCCAGACACCCTCTCTGTCCTGGTCTCCCCAGCAACAAGCGGAGAGCCTAGCCCATGGTGGGTATCATGAAATAGCATTGTGGTCGATTGCTTTACCACCTTATCAAATAGTTGTAGACCCACTTACTGGGTACCTACTATGTGCCAGGTCCCTAATGGGTATCATTCCTAAGCCTTGCAACAGCCTTGCAGAGTGGGTTTGATCACTCATTTAACGAGAAGGGAGCTGGAGCTCAGAGAGGTTCAGTAATGTGTCAAAGGACACACAGTTAGAGGCAGAGCCTGGATGTGAGCTCAGGCCTTTAGGACTCCAAAGCCTGTCTCCTTTTCCTGCTGGCTCCTGGGCTTCAAGTTTCCCAAATCTCTGTCATCTCCAAATTCCAGATTTTACTGCAAAAGAAAATGTGCTTATCAGCTGGGTGACCTTAGATAAATCACTTGACCCCAGTTGGTCTCAGTTTTGTCAAGTGTAAAAGAGCGGGGAGGGGTGGGCCACCTGAACTCCAAGGTGCCCTGTAGCATCGAGGTTGCACAATTGGAGACAAAGTGGAGCTTCACCTGAAAGCAAACAGCACCGGAGCGTAACCTGGCTAGCGTGGTGTTTTCTAATCTGTGGATGCCCGCGGAGCCCTGGTGCGTGTGTACAGATCCCATCCATGCCTTCTAGTTCCTGTGAGTGTGCACGCAGCCCATGAGTGTTCCAAACTGTGCGTGTGCAAAGAACTCCTGAGTCTGCCAAAGCTGTGGGTGTGCCAGGCAGCTAGATTGCTTGTTTTCTTGTTCTGGAAATTGTCTCTTGCCTCTTCTAGGCTGGCTTCTCCTCAGGAGAGATGAACTCAAGCTGTTCGCCAGGAGTTGAATCAACAGCTCCTGGGCTGCTCCTGCTGGCCTTGGCTTGGCCATTCCTGCTTTCTGGGGTGTGGAGACCTCACCAGTGTGCCAAGCACTTTCTCCTGCTGCCCTCCAGCTGCCCTGCTGCCCACTGTCTGCTCCTCAGGTGGTGGAGCCTGTGTTTCTAGGAGCATAAGGCAGAGGTCCCACTCCCCACCCAGAACAGAGTGGGCCTGTCAGCAGCAGTGGGGGAGCTGGGTTATCAGTGGGGAAGGGCCCTGGAAAGGCTAACAGGACTATGGGTCATAATTCTATATTCATGATAAAAAAAATCACACAGGTGGCAAGACAGTGAGCAAAGAAAACTGAAAGACACAAGGAAAAAGTGCAGAGGTAGGACCTCCACAGTCCTCCACATTTCCAGGGTGGAGGTGAGTTCTCTCCAGGTCAGGCAGAGTCCTTGCCCCAGGGCACTCTGGGATTAGCCGCCCTTGACCAATCAGAAGCCACCTAGGGTGCAGGCACCCCAGGGCCACCCAAGAGTCTGCTCAGGACCCCTGTTCTTGTTTGATCATGAGCCCAGCCAGCCACTGTGAATACATTGGGCTCTGTCCCAGACGGCCCCCTCTCTCCTGTCCAGAACTTCCTCTCCCCCGAGGTGGGCTAGGGCTGGGGCTGAAGCGGGGCAGGATGGGTGGGAGTGCAGGGCCACTGGAAGTGAAAGGCATTTGATGTCAAAGCCTACTTTCCAGCAGGAAACAAAATGTCACAAGAATTCAGGAGGAGGCACCTCATCTGGTTTCCTTCCTTCCGGGCACTGGGCTAGAAAAAAGTCTGGAGCCAGAAAGCTCCTCATTCCCACTTACCCTGCATCCCTCCGCCCCCATCCTCCTAGCAGGGGGCTCCCCTTCTCCCACACACCCTCCCCTACCCCTGGCTTCCCTACCATGGGGACCCCATCAGTCTCAGGGCAGAGGGTCCTCATCCTGGCAGCCTCTGCCCAGACAGGGCTGTGATAGAGAGGGAGCTGGGTCCACTACCCACCCCCTCCCACCCCCCCACCCCCCCACCCCCCCGCACCAGGGCTTGCAGGCCCCAACACTTTAGAGAAGGAGGGAGGGGAGAGAGTGGGGCCTGGGGGAATCTCCCTGGGCTACACTCTAGACAGTACTAGGAAAGCATGCAAATACCATGCAAAAATAGCATGCAAATTAGCACATCCTCCTCCGATTCCTCCTCTGTCCTTCCTCCCATAGGGTCCCATGATCCTTTAGGCTGAAGGGAGAGCCTTTCATATTCTCCCCCCCAGCAGCCTCGGGGAGCTTTATTCTGCCTTCCCTCCCCCACCCCTCACCCCCATCCTTCCCCATCCTAACCCTGCCCCACCCGCTGCCTGACCTTTGTGGTCTGAGTTGCAGGGTGTTTGCAGCTTTGGCTGCGGCACCTGCAGGAGGGGCCTCTTCGAGGGTTCAGACCCTAAAACAGTGACGAGGTGGAGGGGAAGCGGAGGGGCCTCGCCTGGGCACCCATTCCCAGCTTTAGACCCCTTGGCAATTTGCTGGGAAGTCCATGGCTCTCCAGGCAGGGAGTGGCCAGGATGTGCTCTGCCGCTGGTGGGGTCACCTGGCCAGACTCCTATTATACGATTACTGCGACTGTTGCTGTTGCATCATCAGGAAAGAAGCCCTGGTGCCAGCGTGGGATTCTCGGCAAAGAAGCAGAGTGGGATTAGTGGTAATCATTGTGCAGTGCATACATATGTCAAAACATCACATTGTATACCTTAAATATACACAATTTTTATTTGTCAAAAGTAAAAAAAAAAAAAAGAAAAAAGAAAGAAAAGAAGTAACCCTGAATTGAGATAATCAGCTAAGTTTAAAACTTAGCGTTTGAAGAGTTAAATGTTAAGCAGTTGCTGAAAGCTACCTACGCTGGCTTTTTAGTGGGCTGCTCCGGGCCCTGCACCCACAGGGAGCTATCTCAGGCTGCCTTAGAGGGTCAGAAATGGAGCTCTGTGCCCTCTGTTCTCAAAGTGCCAGGCTGGGTCTGTGACTGACCCCAGTGGGGCAAGCTCAGTGGCCCTGCCTCCTCCCCAGGAGGGTGGGTACCAAGGTACCTCCCCTTCCCTGAACTGGAAGAAATCTCCCGTATCCAATGCCTTCCCAAGCTTGGCCCAGACTCGAACTGGGCCTGGCGACAGCTGTGGGGTAGGGAGGGAAGCCTAACGACCAGACCTCTTAGCTGACCTGGCCTGGGACAGGAAATGCTTGAGCCAGTTTCAAAGGCTTTCTAGCCAAGGGAAGGAAGCCGCTGGGGGTGGGTCCCCAGGGCAAGCCAAGGCCTTCCAAAGGGAGGAGTAAGTGCGAATGCCAAGCTGGAGCTTCAGGGAGAGGGTCCCAGACCCTGCCCGTGGCTGGGCTGTAGCAGCCAGAGGGATCAGTGAGCAGGACCCAGAGGTGCCCCTAAATCCAGCACTCGTGGACAATTGAACTTGTGGTTTCCACACTAGCCATAGCTTCTTCAAGGTTTGGCCTCTGGGCTGGGAGACAAGTGGCTCTAAGTGACCCCCATTCCTGTGACACCAGGTAGAACTCCATCCCCAAACCCCTAGGGGTAAAATTCTTTCTTTTTTTTTTTAAATATTGGCACCTAACAACTATTGCCAATCTTTTTTTTTTCTTCCTTCTTCTTCCCCTCAAGCCCTCTGGTACATAGTTGTATATTCTAGCTGTGAGTGCCTCTGGTTGTGTTATATGGGACGCTGCCTCAGCATGACCTGATGAGCGGTGCCGTTTCTGTGCTCAGGATCCAAACCGGTGAAACCCTGGTCCCCCGAAGCGGAGTGTGCGAACTTAACCGCTCGGCCATGGGGCTGGCCCCTCTCTTGCTTTACAAGATTTTCAAGAACAGTGACTCTGCAGCTCACCTTGGTACCCACCTTTCAATTTACGTCTAACTCGAGTCACTTCAGCTGCAGTCTAAGTCATTTTTTTAAAATTTGTTTTCAGGAAAGAGAATACTGAGTCTGAAAGGGATCTTGATACAGTCAGGCAGATGGTCTCCCGCGCCTCACACTGGGGCTTCCTGGATCAGCCCAGGCAGGGGACCCCTGGTATCCTGCCTGCCCACACCTGACTTCTTCTCTCTCCTGGAGAATAAGTGACTGAGCACTCATCCTGTGCCTTTTGCTGATGTCATTATGAGCCTCACCCGGTCAATCAGCAGAACAGCCCTGGAAAACGGCGTGTTCTCCTACCAGCCACATTTGACCGACAAGGAAACCAAGGCTTGGCAAGCTCCAATATCTTTCTCAAGGCCTCACTGTTAGTAAAGGACAGAGCCAGGACCAGAATCCAAGTTTGACTGACCCCTTCATGATCACTCTGGGCCCCCTTTCCTTCATTCTCCCCACATGCTCCAAGGTCATGATGGCAGAGGTGAGCCCACCAAGTAAGGACTACATTGACCTTTCTCTTTTTTTCACTGTGGACACACTATGGGCAACATGACATCTGTGGCAATGATAGGGCAAGTGTCCCTGGAAGACAACTCTCCAAGTTAATTGGGTCAAGCCCCTCTTCCATTCACCCCTCTCCAGAAACCTTCCGGGCCTGGTTACTGCTTCTTCTCCCAAGATTTTTAGTCCTTTAGCGTCTTCAGTGGGGCAACAGATGTCATGGGCTATCTTACTCACCTCTCCTCTCTCCCTGGGACCAGAGTGCTTGACCCATCTCCTCAAAGTAGATACTAATTCCCATGGAAGGGAGGAGGTAGGGAGCTGAAGTGGAGAGGTGGGGAGGAGGGACAGATTAGATTCTACTGCAGCAGGTGGCTTTCCAGCCATAAATTCATTGTGGAATAAATAGCACCTCCCACCTTTCATTTGTGGGCTGGTTAGAGATGTCACCCTGACGCCAGCCCAAATCCGCTGGGGCGTCATGGAGCAGCTCTCAGAGCACATGGACTGTCTGATGGGCCAACAGTGGAGAAAGGAGCCCCACCCCACAGAGCCCCACCCAGTCCACTGAGCACCCCCAGCCTCCCACCTCCACCCCCGTTGGCTCCACGAGGAATCCTTGATCCTTAAGGTCTGGTGAGAGCACACCAGGACATGGACGTCCTGGCTCACGGACCCAATATTTCAGTCCTGTCTTGTGGGAAATGGCCAGGAAAGTTGGAGGGGGTAAGGCATCATATTCCTGACCTTAACAACTCTCCAAACTCTCATATATTGCCAGTGGACATATAAATCGGCACAACCTTGAAAACTTTGACAAATCTACGGAAGCTAAACCTAAGCCTACCTGGCAAGGCTACCTCCTGTGTATAATCAATAGAAATTAGTGCTTATGCTCACCAAAAGACGTGTGCCAGAGTGCTCAATTAGTTTTATCATAATAGCTCCAAGTTGAAAATAATCCAAGCACCTATCAATAGGAGAATGGATAGATGAATTGATTTTCTATATATAAAATATAATATATATGTATATGCATGCATATATATGTTATATATACATTGTGTATATATGCTATCCATATGTACATTGTGTATATATTCTATATACATATACATTGTGTATATGCGCCATGTATATATGTACACATTGTATATATATGCTATATATACATTGCTATATAGCCATGAAAAAGAGTGAACTGCTGCATACAGTGACAAGCATGAACCTCACAGATACACTGTTGAACAAAAGAAGCCAGACACAAAAGAGTACTTACGGCATGATTCCATTTCTATGAAGGTCAAGAGCAGGCAAACTAAAACACAACAATAACCTTCGCCTGGAGGAAGGGTATTTTCTTGGAGAGTGCACGAGAAAGCCTCTGGGGTGCTGGAAATACTCGAGAAGTTCATCTGCGCGTTAGGGTTTCACAAGTATATACATATGTTACGTATGTAGAAAGCCATCTGGCTGTGCACTTGAGATTTGTAAACTTTATTATATAAGTTATATCCACCCACCTCCCCCCCCCCGAAAAACTCCCCCCAAAAGTTATTAGATGGTTTTGTTTTGGTTTAGTTTGTTTTTTGTTTCTGATTGATTTCACTGCTGGGAAACATTAGCTGGCTGGCTCAAGTCTAACCCACGTCCATCTCATAGATAAACGGTATTTCATCGTACGTGGCCCACGTAAAGAATAGCTGTTCCCCAATGTCTTGGCTAAGTTAGACTGGCTTCCTGTGAGTGTGTGCATGTGTGTGTGTGCATGCGTGTGTGTGTGCACATGTGTGAGTGCATCTGTTGTATTATGTTCAATTAGACGATAAACTTCCGGGGAGCTGGGACTGTGCGGGTGAAATCCTCCTTAACACTGCACCATCCACAATGAGACTTATTTCAACAAAATTTGCGCTGTGCCTACTATGTGCCACCATGTGCCACACACTATTCTGGGGACTGGGGATATAGCAATAAAACAGAAGCAAATCCCAGTCTACTGAGACCAAGGAAGGCTTGAGGGCAGGATGTAGGAAAGACTCTGTTTTCAGATTCTTTCCGACTTGCTCCGGGATCTTGGGCAGGCCTCACACCCTCCTGCACTTCGCCTTTTCCCATAAAGAACCCTGAGCTCCTCCTCTATGGGGCTGGAAAGGAAGGTGGGATGTACACCAACAGGTCTGTTTACCACAGTTTGTTACCAGTCACCACTTGCAAATGGCTACACATGGCTTTAACCGATATGTAAGCTTGATCATCTCCCCGGAGCAGGCAGGGACAATCCCTAAGATGGCAGGTCGTTAGGGAACAAGTGTGATGGAAGGTTGATGAGCTACAGAGCAGACACATTTTGTTTGATTCCTGGTTCTACCACCTCATCTCCACGTCACTGCGGGCAGGTCAGTTAACCCGCTGAGCCTCGTCTTTCTCATCTGCAACGTGGGATGGTCATACTGACCTCAAAGGGCTATTCGTATGGATCAAATGAGATAGATCAGTGCTGGCTTGGCGCACAGTGGTTGTGAAATAAATAGCAGCTCTTAAAATTAAGTGGAGAGACAGAACAGATACATCCAAATGGAGTCGTTTACCCACCTCCCACTCCAGCCTAAAGCATGCTTGTTCCCACTTCCTCAGCCTTGCACGCAGCTTTTCAAACTCCTACACACTGCCAAATCAGGACACTTCCCACCTTCAAAACCCAAGATGCGCCTTCTTCAGCAAGCCTTCCCGGACTGATCTGTCACTTCATGGCACATCTCCCCACTGAGACCTCCGTATCTCTGCTGCAGTGGAGTGCCACTCTCGTGGTTGACCTCCATCGTTTTCCCCTTCAGAGTAGGAGGTGCTTGTGAGCAGGGTTGTGTCTCTCAGTCGGATTAGGATCTAGACACCAGCCACTTTGGAGCCCTTCATGCATGACCTTTATGCAGAAGCCACACTCCTGTCCACCTCAAGGTCTCAGCATGTGCCACTCCCTGGGCCTCGAATGCTTGTTGCTCAGGCCCTCTCACCCCCTACTCCCAGCAAGTTGCCCGATGAACTCACAGATACCCTCCAGGACTCAGCTTAAACACCACTTCCTCCAGGAAGCCTTCCTTGACTCCCAAACTGAAATCCTTATTTTACCCTCTCATGGCACCCAGTAACTCTCCTTCAGAGCAGTGACAGCTAAACATAATGAAGTAACAGCAAGTCTCCTTTATGTTCGTCTCCCCCCAGTAAACTAAAAGTTCAGTGAGGACAGGTACCCTGTTTCCCCCCAGATACCCTCAGTATATATTATCAACAAGTATAATCTCCAGCTCAGGGCTTTGTGGGTAACAGAATGGTAATAAATACTTGTTGAATGAATGAATGAGTGACTGAGTGAATGAATATAGCCTTTCCCCCACCACTCCCAGGTCCCAGCATGAATCTGTCTACACAACATGCTCAGGGACCAACGAGGAGGACAGACATAAAGATCTTCTGCTTCCAGCTGAGGTACGTTTCTTCCTGGGAACTTGTTGCCTTTTCTGGGTTGAGCCACGAGTCTCCAGGTTTTCTGTACATTGCAAACCTCCACCCCCCGCCTGCCCAGGAATACAGTCCCTGGGCAGAGGAAAGAACTCCAAAGGGGTTCCCTCACCGGGAGGGGCTGATACCACAGCGGCAACCACAGGCTAAATATACCCTGCTTTGCATCCTGTTTGCTTCGAAGCACACCTGGCAGACACGCTTCAGAGGCTGGGAATCGCACCTCGCCCGCTCGCCCAGTGCAGCTCCAAGCAGCGGCCCCCACAGGTACCCCCACCCCATGCCTATATGTTGCTTTGCCAGTTCTAACAGGTGGTCCCGCGAAAGCCTTGGGCAGCAGCCAGAACCCACGGTGCCACACTGTGTGGACCCTCCCCCCAAGGGGCCGTGGCCAGGCAAGCGCTGACTCAGGAAGCCTGGGGTCCGCTTCCAGCCTGCTCTTCCTGCTGCAACCAATCATGGCACTTCTCTGAGCCTGTCCTCTCACTGGTGAAATGGGGATGGTGGGGTGCTTCCCGCCTCCCAGGTTGTTGTACAAGCCGAACAAGAAAACGGAGAGGAGGCCCTGCAACGGGCTGGGTACCATATGGCACTGAGAACAAAAAGATGGAGACCTGTCCCTGCTCTCAAGGAGATTAAGTCAGCAGTCAACAAGCAGAGAGACTCTCTTGATACAGCACACCAGAGGAGCGGGAGGAGTGCCACCAACGCGTCATGACGCACGCGAGAGGAACAGATGCCAGGGTCATGGACACCTGTGGAGTGTGTAAAAGGTCATCAACTGGGAACTCAGGCCAACCAGAGTGCAACACTTGCCCACCAACTGTGTGATCTTGGGCAAGTGACTTACCCTCTCTGTGCCTGCTCTGTGCCTCATAGAGGGGTTGTAAGGAGGAGGAGATGTAAATGAACATATGTAAAGTGCTTCGAACAGTTCTGGGGTGGAGTAGGTGCTAAATAAGGGTTAGCTGCTTTTATTGTTATCACTATTATCTTTAATTCATTCATTCAACAAATATCTACAAGGCTCCGTCTAGGCACGGGGAACATGTCAGTAAACAAAACAAACTGGAAAAACCTGCTGTCATGGAGCTTACATTCTGGAAGGAGAGACAGACCACAATCCAAATAAGCATGCTCTTTAATATATTTGATGATAAGAGTGCTTTGGAAAAAAAAAAGGAAGCAGAAAAGGGGAATGAGGTACCTGAGCTGTGGGGAGGGTTTCCATTTTCAGCACGGTGGTCCGGGAAGGCCTCCCTGGGAAGACCGAGGTGAGCAGAGGCCTGAGGAAGGGAGAAGGAGCAGGAGGTCGGCTGGAGGAGACGTGCGCATACACAGGGGCAGCAGGGGCCTTCTCTGATGTCGCTATGAAGACATCGTGAGCTGTGAAAGGGCAGTGAGCAGTTTGGGGGATTGAATTAGATACAGAATGCCAGGCCTCCATGAGGCCCAGAGTAAGTGTTAGCTCCTCCCTTCCCCCTTTTGGGCCACAGGGCTCCTCTCCAGTCATTGGAAAATTCGGGATATCCAGACCAGAGCATGCCTCCTTCTCAGACCTTTCCAGGCCTCTGCGCTGCTGCCGGGGCCCCTTGCGGGCTGGGTGGGCTCAGACCTGAGGTGAGTGCAGAGGGCTGCTGAGTGTCCTTGAGAAGACCCAGGAGGCTGAACCTTGCGTTTGTAGGGTGAACACTGGCTGTGGGATCTCGGCAAGGGACAATAATAACAGCTGTCACTCATGCCAGGCACTTCATCATTTCATCCTTCCACCAGCCCTGGGAGGCAGACAAGGAGAGTGCACCTCGGAGAGGCTCACACAGCTACAAGGGAAGAGGCCGTGGTCTGAACCTAGACTGGGGGGCTCCACCCCTCCAGCTCTCAGTGGGGCTGCCAGTTTACTGAAAACAAAATCAAAAACAGAACACTGGGTTAAATTTGAATTTCAGGGAAATGAGAAATCGGTTTTTAGTATAAGTCTGTCCCAAATATTGCATTGGACATATTTCTAGTAAAAAACGATTCATTGCTCCTGTGAAATTCAAATGTCACTGGGCATCCTGTGTTTTTTCTGGCTGCCCTAGCTCTCAGCCACTCTCCCGTCCATCTCCCAGCCTCAGAGATCACTGTCCCATGGGGATGTTGGAGAAACTAGAGGTCAAGGAGCTGAGGTGGCCAGGAAAGTTCCCACCCCCCGCTTACTTGAGGCGAGCTCTCACTTGAAGTTGTCTGGTTTCATCCCGTCTGCAGAGAAGCAGGCATGGTGGCCCTGCTCCAGCTCCTGAACTTGGGGGACCCAGATCTGACCTTCCTCTGGCCAGAAAAGTCCTCAGGGCCAAGATGTGCCCACCCAGAGCCTGTCCCGCCTGACCAGACTCTAGGTCCGGGACCCTGGAAGTCCCTGTCCCATGGGCCCTGGAGGCCCTGAACCCACCTGCAGAGCCTATGAGGGTCCCTACCATGGGCCTCATAGGGCACCCCAGGCAGGGCAGCCCTGAAATAAAATAGAGGATGCCCAGTTACATTTGAAATTCAGATACACAAGGAATCACTTTTTAGTGTAAGTATGTCCCAAATATCGCAACTCTTCCCCAGGCCCAAGGAGTGGCCGGAGGCTGCTATTTGGTGATATGTGAATGTGCAGGTGAGAGTGTCTACATAGGCACTGATGGCACCCGTGGCGCCTCGAGATACAGGATGGAGACAGGAGTGGGAAGAGAAGAGTGGTGGGCCCCCGTCCGGGAACACAGTTGTTCTCCTGCACTGAGCCCTGCAAAAGGCAGGGCAGACTGCTTACCTCTGCCTTCCCCGCCCACCCCTAGGTCACCAGCCCTGCATCCCCCAAAGGGACTCCTCTGAGCTGGGCAGGAGGGGGCTGGCTGGCTCCTCCTCCCTCCACCTGGGGGGCCTCCAGTGGCCCAGCCTTGGACACCAGCCCCACAGCCCCTCCCTCCCCTTCCCGACACCACCCCCAAGCCTCTGTCCACCTGCATCCCTGTGGCCTCCCCCACCCTCCCAAGGTTTGCTTTCCCCAGGAGGCCCAGAGGGCATGGGCCCCAGACAGGAGCTGGAGAGATTGGGTCGAGGCTGCTCTGGTCTAGACAGGTCTGATCCAGCCAGCCCCAAGCAGGGAAGGTCAGAGACTGGCCAGCCTGAGGGCAGCTGGTCCAGGAGGAGATGGGAGTGAGGGCTGCTGAGAGTTCGGCTGCCCTCCTTGACCTATTCTAGAACTCCGTGAAAATCCTGTTCTCCCTCCTGGAGGAGTTTCTCCCCAGGATTGAGGGGAACGGTGAGGACAAGGAACTCCCACCGTTGGGCCCCAGGCTGCAGGAGGGGCTCTTCTCTGTGTGCCTCCCATGCCCCACGCAGACCTCAATCCCAGCACTGAGTTGGTACATGTGAAGTGCCTAGAACATTGCCGGGACATGTGATCACTCAGCGCACCTGCCGTTATCTTCATTGTCTCTACTTACGAACGACACATGATGGAGGACCCATTTTCACATGCATCTTACTCATTGGATGGTGAATTCCTAAGGACTAGGCTGGCCTGTGTTTACTTCATGTTAGTGGTCCCACGGCCCGGCATGGACGAGTATGTACTCCATAAATGTTAGTCTGGTGCAAACAATGGATACTCTTTAATTGTTCCTATTTTATGATCCTGAATCTCCCCCAGGCCTCTCTGGGCTATGGCTGCTGATGGACCACAGTAAAATGTCACAGACTTTTATTTTTGTTGTGCCCCCTTTCACAAGGCCTCAGACACCTGCCAACTCTCAAGATGCTCCCCCCAACCCCAAGCTCCTGTCCCCACCCCTAGATGCCTCCACCAGGGTTTCTGCTTCCCCTGTGTCACCAGCCACTGTCACCAATTGTTCAGAGCTAGGTATGAGGGGCTGGGGACCTGAGGGTGGATGTGTCTCCACTTAGGGTTACACTTGGTTGTGGGGGGAGGGCAGAGTCTTCATGAGAATGGTCTTCCCATTTTGTTGAGAGTCCTCTTCCAAGGGCTCAGACAGCATCGGGCTGGGCTGTCCCCTCCTCTGATGGGCTGCAGGTCACTTCTCCTCTCTAATGTGGGGGGCTTGGTTACCCACCTCCTTCTGGGGGAAAGTCCTCTCCATAGCGGCTCCAGGAACCCGGAGCAAAACTTCTATAGGTCAGTCCCACCCGTCATTCACGTCTAAATCCTGCCTGAGGTCCACGAGGGACCCCTCCTGTGGCTACTCTGAGGAGTCTATGCACACACACAATCACACAGTCTCACAGCCTCACACACACGCACTCACACACCCTCACCCCCTCACCCCTCCTGGTTCACTCTACTGGCAGCAGTTCACAGATAAGCTACAGTGTGACCAACCGCCAAGCACATGCTGTAGTAAAAGTTGTTTATGGCTTAGGAGCCCCAGTTAGTGGTGGCCTTGAAGTTTTAAAAATCTCTATGGTCACCCTTTTTCAAAATCAGCCCTGTCCCTCTACATCCCCTTGTTCTAGGCCCCTGCATCCCTTCTGCTCCCTCTCTCTTTCAGCTCAGAATTTCTTGCTTCTTGCACCCCATCAATGCCCCCAGAGGTCCAGAAGTAGGGAGGCCCAACCACACCCCATACTCCAGCCAGGGCAGGCTGGAGTGGATGGAAACCCTCTTCATGTCCCCCCGCCATGTCTGGACACCTCGCTGGACCTGTGAGCTTGCGGGCACCAGGAGAGAGCATCAGAAGGACACGTGCTCAGAACAGGGCCTGAGGGGGCCCTTTGCTCCAGGAGTCTGGGCAGGTCTGCAGGGCCCAGGCTGAGCTGCCTGCCCCCCACCCACTGCTGGGCATGCAGTGATTTCTCAGTCCTGGGCTTAGCCTGGGTGCTGCCGTGGGCCCCACTCTGCTTCACTCTGTCTCTCTTCTCAGCCCTCCTGCGCTTTCTCCTCGTCTCTGCCCAGATCCCCCTCTGACCCTGTGGGTCTGGCTTTGTTCCCCTTTGCCTCCCAGCAGTACCTGCTCCTTCTTGTTTCTCCCTCTCCATCTTGCTGGCTCCATCTGAGTCACCTCCTTCCTTGCTGTCCTCTCCTTGCCTGGCGGCTGGTGGTCCTCTCTCTGTCCCTTGAAGTGCAGAACGTTTCAGGAGCCCTTTTCTGAGATAGCCACACTCAGGCCTAGGGGACAGCAGGGGCAGGTGCGGGAGGGGTGGGTAGCAAAAATAGCTCCTTATCTGCGCATGAGGGAGGCCAGAGCAGGGGAGGAGCAAGATGGGCCCAGAGGCTGGAGAAGAGGACAAAGCAACTGCCACCTGTGTCTGTGCCTGGAGTAGGTCTTTGCAGGGACCCTCTGGCCTTCCCTTGTCTGAGATCTGCAGCTGGTCAGTAGTGGGGCCTCCCAGGGTCCTGGACTCAAGACTCCTACCTGGGGTTCATAAGAACGGGTGATGGGCCCCAAAGAGACCGAGGCAGGTCTTAGAACTATCAGACCTGGGTTCACGTATTCATTCCTTTCCCAGTTACCATGTGGCTGTGTGGAGCCAGACACAGTGCTGTTCGTCTGGAAGGCCCGAGGGGCTCCTCACCCTCAGCCTCCATGTGCATCGCATGTGCCTCCCTCAAACAGGGTACTAAACTAGGGGTTCAACGGCAAACAAGGCCGCATCTTGCCTCCACACAGCTCACAGTCCAGGGGGACAGAGGACTGACTCACCAGGCAATTGCAAGCCTGAGAGATGGAGGCTGCACTGTGGAAGGTACAGGGTGTGGCGGGCTCACGGCTGGGCACGACCCAGGCTTTAGTGGCCTGGTTGTTGGTTTACAGAATATGGCCACTGTGTAATCCGATCCTGCCCTACCTCCCTTGCTGACCTCTTGCCCACTGTCCCTGTTCCCCCAACACACATACGAGTACACGCCACTGTCATCAAGCACGTCCCTGTCAGTCCCCCTCTGCACCTCTGTGACTTCCTTCCCTTCACGTGAATGTCCTTTCCCTTCTGCTCACCCAAATCTCCACATCCTTGCGGATTCAGCCCAGGTGCCCACCCTCCATGAAGCCCCTTGACCAAGGGCTGCCCTCCCTGGTGCCCTGGCCCCTTCAGGCCCAGCCTACGCCCCGCTGCCCGTTGCTCCACGTGGGTCCTCCCCAGCTACTGCTGCACTGCCCAACCACAAGGGCGTGACTTAGACATTTTTTTTCTGAGATATAAATAAGCATCTTCATCATGGTTATTATGATTTTATTTTTATCATCATTATCCTTTGTATAAATTCTCCCACAGAAAGAAACTCCCATTTGGTGAGAGCTTTCAAAGTGCCATATGCTTCTGGAACATTATTTCATGTAATCTTCCTCGCACCCCTGGGGACCGGACATTATAACTCCTATTTTAGAGAGGAGGGGAATGGCAACTCCGGGCACAGCAAAAGCAGCAAGACTAGGCTCAGTAGCACCCCTTGATACAGTTGGCCGCTCCCCCAGCCTGAAGCTTTCTCTTCCAGTGGCTCCCAGGACACTAGCCTTCTAGACTTTCTTCCAACCGTCCTGCTTGCTCCTTCTCTATGCCTGGACTTCTCAACACTGGAGTCCCCGGGGCTTAGCCCTTGTCCTCTTCTCTGTCTGCGCTCACATTCTTCATGATCTCATTCAGGCTCATACCATCTGTAAGACAACACTCCAATGTAGAGGTCTAGTCCAGATCTTTCTCTTACAGCCTGACTCCTGTGCCCAACTGCCCATCCAACACGTCCCGCTGGATTGACAGACATCTCACATGTAGATCCAAGACTGCACTTGTGCTCTGCCCCCGCCCCCTCCAAAATCTGCTCCTCTCTCGTCTTCTCCATCTCAGCCACTCCATCTCAGGCTCTATCAGTCATTCAGGTCAAAATCCCTGAGGTCTTCTTTGCCTCCTCTTTTCTCTCCCTCTCCATATCCAATCTGTCAGGAGATCCTATTGGCTCCTCCCTCAACGATATCCAGAATCCAACCTCCTCCGGCCTTCACTGCATCTACGCTGCCCCAGGCCTCCCCCGCCTCTTGCCTGGCTGTCCCACCAGGCTCTAGCTGGTCTTCGTTCCCTGCACAGCAGCGGGAGAGTCCTTTACACATAGGAGTCAGATCACGTCACTTTGCTCAGAAACGGCCTCTGTTCTCTGGCCCCTGGGTCCCCTTCAATCCTCATCTCTTCCTACTCTCCCCATTGTCCCTCACTCCAGCGCCTGCTCTCCTGCTGTTGCTCAAACACACGAGCCTGTGCCCTCCCGCCTCAGCACTTGGACCTGGCAGTTCCTTCTGCCTGCAGTACGCTTCCCCTGGAACTGCACAGCCAGCTCCTTCACTTCCCTGATCGCCCTGGTTAAGATTGCTGCCGGAATCAACCCCAGCCTCCGCCACACATACACTCCTGCCCCGCCTTTTTCTGCTCCAAACTGTCTTTATTTCAAACCTTTAGGACCTCATTTACTTATTTCTCATGGTTCTCATGTACTGTCACCTCATCCCCCATGAGAAGCAACCTGAGGGCAGTGGGCTCTGTCTTTTTGGTTCTCTGCTGTATCCCAAGCATCTATGATGGTGCCTAGCACACAGTAGGTGCTCAATAAATATTGGATGCCAGAATGAACAGATTATCCCTTTCTCCTCCTTTTCTTCTCTGGGTGCTGGAACTCCATGAGGCTCTGTTTGGGGAGCTAGCCAGATAGACACGCTGCATTTTCTTAGCCCAGTGACTCAGGAACGAGGAAAGGAAGGCCTTAGAAAGCCAGGAAGCTGCTGGGGCTAGTTTGGCTGGTCCAGCTAAAATAAACAACAGCTGCTCAGGTTGGGCTGAGCCTTGGTGATCCCAGCTGTGACCTCTGCACACGGCCCCTCCCTCATCATCCAGTCTGCCCAAGTCACTTAGCCTGCATTGTGCCCCACCTACCGCCCTGACCTGTTTCCTCTCATTCACTCCTCCTCGCAGCTTCTCCAAACACCTCCCGGCCAGGGGAAGCTGCCTCCCAGTTCTACTCAGACACAGATCAAAGGATGTTTGCTTTGATCTGGATGCCTTCAGCACTCCGGGCAGGTGACTTAAATGTTGTCCCCCACCCTCCCCCGCACACGTACACCCCGGAGTATTTCATATTTCAGGAATTCCTAAGGAGGAAGATTGATTCCATTCAAATCCTAGCTCCACTAGTAACCAGCTTTGTGAGTGTGGACAGGTCTACTGTAGTCCCCAAATCTTAATTTCCTCATCTGTATGGAGGAAGATGCTGCTGCCTTTTAGGGTTGATGTGAGGGTTAAAGAGATTATGTTTGCAGAGAATCCAGCACAGCACCGACCCCCAGTGGGTGCTAAATAATGGTTACCACTCTCGCAAATACCCACTTCTTGAGTGTCCACTGTGTGCCACGCACTGTTACAGGTGTGGGTGGCTGGCCGACCCGATGGTCCCTCTTAATGGAATTCTGCCTTGGATGGCAGGCAGACGGAAGCTATGGTGTGTGTGACTTGGGGTGGTGTGGAGAAGCCCCAGAAACTGTCCTAACTTCTTGCTGTCCGAGAAATGAGTAACATTTATTCAGGAGAAATGTCAACTGGTGATGTAAAAAGACTTGAGGCTAATTTGCAAAACCCATGAAGAGAGAAAGGGTTTGGGGGCCAGGCAACTCTGGTTCGAAGCCCAGCTCCACAGAAAAAAGACTGACAGGATATGCACTTCTCTGTGTAGGGCGTGCTTTCTCTCCCCAGACCTTTTATCAACATACTGTTGGCAATAGTGTCACTGTAGGCTGTCACCTCTGAGTCCCCAGCATCTCTGGGAGGAAGGCTGGTCACCCGTGAGCAGCTACATATGGAGGCCGTCGTCTCTAGAGGTGCCTTTGTGTTGTGTCTGTGCTCTGGCACCGTACCCTATTCTTTTGTTACACTACAAAATTTCCGACTTCCCAGTCAGCTGAGCTAGGTGAGCTCTGCCTGGAGAAGGTCAACACTTCCAAAAGTCTTTGAAACAGCAAAAGGAAAAACAGAGCAGTCTCTGCTGCTATGAACCTCCAGGCAAAGTTAGGGAGGCCAGTCTACCCTTCCCCACCCCTGCCTGGCTTCCCAAACTCTGTTCCTCCCTCTCTCCATCCCCAGGCTCTGCATTTAAATCACATATTTAGGTATTCACAGGTTTGCCTGAAATAGACTGGAATCATGAAGCTTGTAATATCCCCCAAGGATTACCGAAATCCCTTAATCCTCTTCTTTCCTCTAATATCGTACAGGGAACCTGATTTTGACAAACGCATTTTTAAATTGCACAAATGTTTTCAAAATCATGGCTCTAGAGTATGTTAGGGAACATGTTCCATATCAAAGCGTCATCCGTAGTCATACTTTTGCACCAAATTGTGTGTGTGTGTGTGTGTACGTTTTAACCCAGTTTTCTCACTTACCTGGGGACCTAGCACAAGGCGCCTGGCCCTGGAGCCTCACTCGAATCACCCCTTTGACATTCCTTCCGTAAGAATCCACCAAGCACCGTCTAAGGCAGACACTTCTCTGGGGCCTGGGTACAGAGGGAACAAAACGAATTAGACTTAACCTGGTGTGTGGGAGGCGAGACAATCAGTTACATATCTCAGATCATTTTAAGCATTTAGAAGAACAGTGAGCAAAGTAGGAGCAGAGTGACCTGCCTTTTGGGCTGCTGTGTGGATCATGCTAAACGCCAGGCCCACTGTCGGAGTCTAGTTCCTTGTCTCACCCCATTGTCTCCTACGACACACTGACCAAGGTATGGGAAGGCCCTGTCTTCACTCCTCACATTATGATATATTTTCCCTTTTTCTCTTTGTCAGCAGAAACTCAGGATAGGAATGGCAGTGGGCATGGGGGTGGATGGGTGAGAGGACCTCAGCGATACTTTTCTATTTCTTCCACGATTATCTATTGAACCTACTATGTGCCAGGCACTGAGGCTGCAGCAGTTGGCCTGCACAGCTTTTCTTAAATTGGAAAGTTTTATATAAACACCCGTAGTTCTGGACCCTCTTGAAAAATTGGAAGTTCTGGAAGTATTTGGCTTGCCTTCCCTTGGGACAACAATTGGCCAGTGCCAAGAGGTGGGTGCTTACTTCGGAGAGCGTGAACATTCTCTGGTTCACTAGCCTTTACTGTCTCTTCCACCTGGTCAGCTCCTCTCCCCACCCCGGCTGTGGTAGTCATTTATTTGCGTTTGTGAGCCCTGACTCAAGTTCTCACCATAATGAACACATGCAAACTAAGATAAGAATACTGAGAGAGTCAAATGTCAAGTTTTTGACATTCCTCCCATTGAGAAGTAGAGTCTGTGTCCCTCCCCTTGAATTTGGGTGACTCATGCCTGCCTCAGCCAACAGAGTCCAGTGGAAGTATCAATATGTGCCTTCAAAGGCTAGAACATAAAAGGCTGTGCGCTTCTATTTTGTTCACTGGCATTCTCGTTTCTGGAGCCCCAAGCTACCATGTAAGAAGTCCAGTTGCCTCAGCACCGCCATGCTGTGAGGAAGCCCGAGCCACATGGAGAGGCCATGCGTTGGCACTCTAGTCAACAGTCCCAGCTGAGCCCTGCCTTTCAGCCATCCCAGTCCAGACACCAAACATGTGAGTTAAGATGTCTCCAGATGATTCCAATCCTCAGTTATCCAAGTCACCCCCAGCTGTTCAAGTCTTCCAGACTGAGGCCCTAGACATGTGAACCAGAGACAAGTCATCCCCACTGTGCCTTGTCCGAATTCCTAACCATACTAAAATGGCTGTTGTTTACATCACATTTGGGGGTAGGTTGTCACACAGCAGTAGATAATTGGAACAACATCCATTAGGAAGGGTCAATTGAGCTCAGAGCTGGAGGATAACTAGGTAAACAATAGGGCATTGGGGCAGAGCATTTCAAACAGGGGGGACAGGAGGTACAAAAGACTTCTGGTGGGAAGAATCTGGTACATTAAAAAACAACAAAGAGAGAAAGCAACCAAAAAATCCCTCCAGGTATTTCAAGCACAAAGTTATTCAATACAGGGAATTAAATGTTAAAAAAAAAAAAAAAATGGAAAGGGCTGAAAGAACAAGTCATGGAAGTTGCTACTAGAATTCAAATTTGGTGCCAACTTTCAGAGAATCAGGAAGTTACAAGAAACACTGGAAACTTCCCACAGTGGTCTGACTCCGCTAGTGAAGGCCCCCCAGAGGCCTCTGCATGTCTTCTATCTGTGAATTCAAAGCTCATGTATTTGTCCACCACTGCCCTGCTGGAGAAACAGTAATATTATTTCTGCTTCTCTTCTACTTCCAAGTCTACCATAAGTGCCTCTTGTTTGTGGCAACTAACCCTGAAATTTACTGGCAGGGGATTTTGCAGTTCCTAGGCGTCTAGCCCCTGTAGTACTGGGGAGAGCACAGGGGGGAAGGGAGACTGATATTAACAGGTAACCTGGCACACCTGGACTCTCCATTCCTTGACCTCCTCATTTCTGGTGGTCTTGTCCTCTACCTCACTTCAGCCACTCACTTCCACGGTCATGGATGTGTTATTACCAATAATTGCATAATCTCAATTTCATGCCTCCTCTCATCTCAGTTCACTCCCTCTGGTACCTGAACTCCAATAATTCTTCAGTCTCCTGAGACTTGCCCACCTTTTTCCTTCACCTCCTCAATCCCCTCCTTACCCAGTTTAGATGATCTAGTCAATCATTATAATCACTCATTTGCATTCACCGTCAACCCCCTTGCCCCTCTCTCCCTTCACTGTGCTCTTCTGGGAAAACACCAACTTTGGTTAAATCTAGCTCTCCACCAATTTAACCCTGCACCACAACAGCTAAACATATCTAGAAAACAGCAACCATGCAAACTAGCCTCACTTTAAATTCATGGCCAACTAAGGTCAAGTTCACGCTTAGTGCTCCCCAGCAATCCTATTTCATTTCCCTTGTCCATTCACCCTCCCACTCTCCAAGAGGACTATTTCATGTATTCCTCTCTCTTCCCAAAATTCTAACACCTGCTTCTCTATCATCAAATCTCAGCTGCTGACTTCTCTTCCCATTTTACTGAGAAAGTACTAATAATTGTAAGAGAACTTCCATGTGCTCCCACCACATCTGCCAGCGTAAGTCTGGACTTATGTATCATACTTTTCCTCCTGTTACTATGCATGAACTTTTCATGCTCCTATCTGAAGCCAAACCGTCCACCTAGAAACTAGATCCCACCCTCTCTTGTCTACCCAAGGACCTTATTCCAACAGTTTCTTTCTCCTTCATCATCAAATTTTCATCTTCCATCATCTCACTCTCATTAGCCTACAGATATGTTGCTATTTCTCCTATCTTTCAAAAATATCCCTCTCTTAATCCCTACCAGATACCTGTCCATTTTTTCGCTTCACTTGACAGCAAAACTCTTCGAAAGCTTTACCTATACTCAGTGTCTTCAATTCCTATCCTCCATTCTCTCATGACTCCACTCCCATCTGCCTTTTTCCCTCACCTCTCCACAATACACACCTTCCCACGGTGACCGATTACTTGCCAAATAATCGATTCTCTGTTTCCAGGACTTTTTTTTTTCCCTGGGGGAAGATTAGCCCTGAGCTAACACCTGTGCCAATCTTCCTCTATTTTGTATGTGGGACACCACCACATGATAACTGATGAGTGACGTAGGTCTGTGCCTGGTATCCGAACCCACGAACCCGGGCCACCGAAGGGGAGCACACTGAACTTAACCACTACGCTATGGAGCCGGCACCCCCATCAGGACTTTTTAACCCAGTTGATCACTCCTTCCTGGAAACTCTTTCCTCCCCTGACTTCCAGGACACCACTCTCTCCTAGTTTTCCTCCTACCCCACTAGCTGCTCCTTGTCTGTGTCCTTTGCTGGCTCTCTTTTGTCTCCTGACCCCAAAACATCACAGTGCTCCAGGGCCTTGTCCTTGGACTTCTCTCCTCTGCCTCCTCAAGAGCCCATGGAGGTTGCTGGTCATGAAATTAAATCAGGCCAATTCTCAACCAGGCTCATTGCTTCCAATACCTCCTATAGCTGATGGCTCCTACATTTATATTTGCAGGCAGATCACGCCCCTGAATTCCAGACTCAAACATCCAAATGCCTGTTTGACACCCTCTCTGGAATGTTTACTAGTTATCTCAAATTTAACATGTCCAACACCAAATTCCTTATCTTGTCCCCAAAACCTGTTTCTCTTGTAGTCTTCCCATCTCTATAAGTGGCCAACCTATCCTTCCAGTTGTTTGGGCTACAACCTTGGAGTCATCTCTGACTCAGTTTCTTGAATATCCACATCCAATCTGTCAAGCAATCTGGACTCTCTGCCAAGGTGTGTCTGGAATCTGGCCACCACTCACCACCTCCGCCACTAGGACTGTGTCCAAACCTCCATCGCCCCTCCCCTGGATCATTACAAGACCTTCCTAACCCATCTCCTTGATCCTGCCCCTACCCCCCTTCACTCTATTCCCAAAAAAGCAGAGGATCCATTTAAGACATAAGTCAGATAATATCATTACTCAGCTCAGAACACTCCATCTCACTCAGAATAATAGCCAAGGTACAAACACCCTGGTACTTCTTTGATCTCATCTTCTATCCTCCCCTCTATTTTTGCTACACTGGCTTCCTTGTTGTTCTTGAGCATGGAAAGCACGTTCCCACCTCAGGACCTTTGCACATGCTGTTCTCGCTACCTGGCATGCCCTTCTCCCAGATGTCTGACTTGCCTTTTCTCTTCTTTTAGGCCTTTGCTCAAATGGCACATTATCAATGAGGCTTTCCTTGATCATCCTTATAAAATAGGACCCCCTTCTCCCCTCCCTATTTTGTTTTTCTCCGTAACAATTATTGCCAGCTGACTTGCTATAAATTTTGCCTGTCTCCCCTTCTAGAATGTAACCCCACGAAGACTGGGACTTTATTTGTTTCACAGGAGTATCCTCAATGCCTATAGCAATGCCTAGTACGTGGTAGGCATTCAATACTCTTGGTTGCATTAATTTAATGACCAGGTGTGGAGGTCATGGGTGTTAGATGAGGCTGAGAAGTGGGCAGGTGCGAGATCAGCAGGCTTGTAGGTCTTGCTAAAGATCTGGAGGAGGGCTGACACGATCATGATTGTGTTTGGAAAAGCTCCCCTGGGCTCCAGGAGGGAGAACGCCTCTTCGAGAAAGGTGATTCTTGCCTTTGTGGGGTTGAGTGTGGGGAGGTATGAGGATTTGTTTTCTAGAAAGGCCTCTACTACTTAGAAGGGGCAGAGGGCTCTGGGACTAAGGAGGTCTCTGCACTTTGAGAAGACTCAGCACCACACAGAGCTGTAATTATGGGTAATCAGCCCCATGCTTCTGAGTCAACGGCTCAATCAAGCCCTTTCCAGCGACAGGTTGCAGCACCGCCTCCTCCCTCCAAATCTGCCTCACTGGGAGCCTGCTCCACCCTGCTGAGGCCTCACTGCTCTGGAGAGCATCAGAACATGCCAGAAGTGCCATTCTCCCACCTCCCCTGTCACCCAGTCTCGCCCCTCCTTTTCCTCCACCTGAAGAGATTTCCATGGAGATCAAGTGCAAGGAGTGAGAGGCCAGCTGAGTTTCTCAGGCCCGGAGACAGCAGGGGAGGAGCCGCCTAGGCACAGGAAGGTATTGGAGCTGAGTAACACACGGACCCTGCCTGCAGACCCTCTCAGGATGTAGCTCCCAGGAGCCACAATGCCTGGCTCTGGGGCAGCCCTTACAGATACTCCAGCTATCGAAACAACAAGACTATTTATTCAGTGTCTCCTTGGCCTACTGGGCCCCTCAAATTAAATTTGCTTCTGCACATTCTTCAAGGGTTTTAATAACCCACCAGTAAGAACAAAAAGTCCGTTTCTACAAGCTAATAAGTCAAGCCAAGGTGGAAATACCTTTCAAGGGCCCCTGCCTTCCCAACTCAGCTGGACTTTCCTTGCAGAGGGAAGCAAAATTATTTTTGACTTTGCCGCTGAGATGCACCTAATTATTTAGCTTTGCCAAGCAAAGGGGGAGGGAAATCACAGCAAGCAAGGCAGAATGTTCCATCCCCAGGCACTTAGGAGCTCAAGGTTCTTTCCAACCTTCTCACGTGCTGGGTTTCAGGGTTCTTGCCAGCTGCTGACCTCCTGGGCCCCGCTCTAGTGGCCTTGCCAAGCACACAGCACCTCCTAAGGCTACAGGGCTTCATGGAGAGTGCAAGGCTGAGCCAGGGGCAGCCGGGTGTGCTCTGTCACCAACCACAGGTTACAGGCCAATCCCAGGCCAGGTATCCTACAAGTGCAGGGCTACTGAGGACAGAGGAGAGCAGACAGGAGGAAGCTCCCCGAAAGAACATGGGTCAGACAAGAGAGTCAGCAATCAGACAGAAAGCTGCCCCTCTCTGGCCCCTTCCTCTCCTGGCCCGGTGGTCATGTCCATCCACCATTTCCCTTCTCTCCTGACCCAAGAAAAGTTCCTGTTTCTCCAGTTCCTACTTATTAAATTTGAATACAGTGAGTTTGACTCATTGACTGATAGATTCACCTGTGGGAAGAAAAACGTCTGTCCATTTTTTGGGGGGAGGGGGAGAGGATGGGACAGAAGGAAACTAATATTTGAGTGCCTTCTATCCACTTTCATATGTTAGCCTGGTATTTGGGAAAGTGCCTCAGTATCTGAGCTTGGAACAAGCAGGACTTGGGTTCGAATCCCAGTTGGCCTTGTGTTAAGTGTGTGGCTTTGGGCAACCTTCTTAGCTTCCCCAAGCCTCTGTAGACACATCTGTAAAACAGGGATAATGGTACCTTCTTTCAAGGCTTTTGAAAAACTAAATAAGATGTTAAGGTGAAATAACAGAACCTAGAATTCCTTGTCCAGCTAAACTAGACTCTCTCTGAAATAAAGATATATTCCAATAAGAAGCAAAAGGAGTCCATGAGGAATAAGTGAGTTTCATGAAGTAGTAAGCTGAAATACATAGGTGTATATGTGTGTCTGTGTGTGTGTACATACACAAAAGTGTATGTATGTATATATATATCTATTTGTACATATATTTTTTGTGTTGCATCTATATTTAGGTGTACACAAATGTTTACCCTGAAAACAAACAAGCAAAACAAACAAAAATTTCTAGGACTAAACCTTTGATAAATTTGGTAATTGCTCTTGGTAATATCAACATGGATGACATGAAAAGACATCCCATGGACACGGATTGGAAGATTTAGTATTATTAAATTGGAGGGCTGGCCCAGTGGCCTAGTGGTTAAGTTTGGTGCGGTCCATTTCAGCAGCCTGGGTTTATGGGTTCAGATCTCAGGCATGGACCTACACCACTCATCAGCCATGCTGTGGTGGTATCCCACATACAAAATAGAGGAAGATTGGCACAGATGTTAGCCCAGGGCAATCTTCCTCAAGCAAAAAAAGAGGAAGATTGGCAATAGATGTTAGCTCAGGGCTAATCTTCCTCAGCAAAAAAAGAAAAAATATATATATGTATTATTAAATTTGGTTTGAATTCTCCTGAGGCCTCTCTCCTTGGCCTGCAAATGGCTATCTTCTTGCTGTGTCCTCACATGGCCTGTTCTCTGTGAGAACACATTACTAATGTCTCTTTCTCTTCTCATAAGGAAATCCTTCATATTAGACTATGGCTTCATCCTGTCAGCCTCATTTTAACTTAATCACTTCTTTAAAGGCCTTTCTTCAAATACCATTGCATTCTGAGGTACTAGGTGTTTGGACTTCAACGTATGAATTGGGGGTGGATATAATTCAACCTACAACACCATTCAATATGGAAAGGACAGTCTTTTCAACAAATAGTTTTGGGAAAATTGGATAACCACATGCAAAAGAATGAAATTGGACTCTTACCTAACACCATATACAAAAATTAACTCAAAATGGATCAAAGACTTAAATAAAAGACCTAGAACTAGCTTAGAAGAAAACATAGGGGAAATCTTCATGACACTGGATTTGGGATGATTTCTTGAATATGACACCCAAAGCTCAGGCAACAAAGAACAAATAGATAGCTTGGACTTCACTAAAATTAAAAACTTTTGTGCATTAAAGGACACTATCAAGAGAGTGAAAAGATGACCCACAGAATGTGAAAAAATAATGTCTGATAAGGAATTAATGTCTAAAACATATAAAGAACGCCTAAAACTCGACAACAAAAGACAAGTAACCCAAATAAAAAATGGGCAAAGGACTCTGATAGATATTTCTCCAAAAAAGATACACGTTGGCCAATAAGCACATGAAAAGCTGCTCAACATCACCAGCAGCTAGAGAAGTGCAAATTAAAACCACAATGAGATACTGCTTCACACCAGTAGGCTAGCCATTATGGAAACAATGGAAAATAACAGGTGTTGGGGAGGATGTGGAGAAACTGGAACTCTGGTGCTTTGCTGGTGAGAATGCAAGTGGTGCAGCCTCTGTAGAAAACAGTAAAGTGGCTCCTCAGAAAGTTAAACATAGAATTACTGTAGATCCAGCAATTCCATTTCTAGGTATTTACCCCCAAAGAATTGAAAACAAGGACTCAAACAGATATCTGCAGATCAGTGTTCTCAGGAGCATTATTTACAATAGTCAAAAGGTGGAAACAACCTAAAAGTTCATCAAGTGAATGGATAAACAAAATGTGGTATATACATACAATGGAATATTATTCAGCCTTAAAGATAATGATGTAATTCTGACACATGATACAACATGGATGCACCTTGAAAACATTGTGCTGAGTGAAATAAGCCAGACATAAAAGGACAAATATTATATGAGTCCATCCACGTAGGGTACCTAGAATAGGCCAATACACAGAGACAGAAAGTGTTCCAGAGATTACCAAGATCTGGGGGAAGGAGGAAAAGAGAAGTATTGTTAACAGGTGCAGAGTTTCTGTTTGGAATGATGTGAAGTTCTGGAAATGGATAGTGGCGATGGTTGCCCAATGACGTGCATGTACTTCCTGCCACGGAATCGTACTCTTAAAGTGGTCAATTTTATGTTATGTCTATTTTATCACAATAAAAAAATACACTGTCCAAAATTATCAGCATAGATGGATGTGGAGTGGAATGAGAGAGGAGGAAAGGAAAGACATGCTAAGTTTCTTATCTTGTTCAAGGGGATTAGTATAGATAAGAATGAACTCTAGGCATTGTCAGAAAATAGTATGCTTAAGAATATATGTTCAGTATTTAAAGGGGTTGAAGAACTTACATGAATATAAGTAGAATGTAAAACTTTCTAATAAGTAAAGGAAATAAAATGGAACCAAAAAGCAGAGGGCAAAAACAAAAGCAAAACTGTAAAGTATGGAAATATGAAACACACACAAAATGGCATGACGAACTGTAAACACATCACTCGTCTCAATAAATATGAATAGGTTCAATTTGCCAATTAAAAAACAGAAACTAGGATTGGATTTATAAAACGTATCCAGCCACAGACTTCGAACAAGAGCTAGACTTTTAAAAATGACTCAGGAGGGGGCTGGCCCCGTGGCCGAGTGGTTAAGTTCGCGCGCTCCGCTGCAGGCGGCCCAGTGTTTCGTCGGTTCGAATCCTGGGCACGGACATGGCACTGCTCGTCAGACCACGCTGAGGCAGCGTCCCACATGCCACAACTAGAGGAACCCACAACGAAGAATACACAACTATGTACCGGGGGGCTTTGGGGGAGAAAAAGGAAAAAATAAAATCTTTAAAAAAAAAAAAATGACTCAGGAAGATAGAAAATAAAGAAATGAAAGAGATATATCACACAAATGTAAAGAAAATGAAAGTAGGTATAACAATACAAATGTCAGATGAACTAGAATTCAAAATGAAAGGCATTAAAAGTGATAAAAAGGAAGATTTTATATTATAAAAGGAGCAATCTTTCAAGAAGATAGAATAGTGATGAAAATTGATATGCATAAAACACAGCATTGAAATGCATAAAGTAAAACCTGATAGACACACAAGTAGAAATCGACAAATACATTGTTATGATGAGCAAGTTTTACATATTTCTCTCAGAAGATGGCTTATCAAGCAGACAAAAAATAATTACGGATATGGAGGATTTTAATAACAAAAATTAACAAATTGCTCCCAACAAACAAATCGAATACACATGGAATTTGCACAAAATTTCTCATGAATTGACCACAAAAGAATTTTTAGCAAATTCCAAAATGTTGACTTCATACAGCCTCATTTACTAACCACAATACGATAAAATTAGAAACCGTGAGGCTCTCAAAAATTCTACGTACCTTTGGATTAAAAGGAAGTAAAAATGGTGATGACACATTATTTGGAAATGATCCAGAATGAAAGTAGTACATATCAAGATCTGCAAGGATTCAGTTACATCAGTAGTCAGAAGAACATTTATAATCTTAAACACACATTAAATAATTGTGAATTTCCAAAACAAATGAGTTCAACTTTTAACAACAGAAGCTAGTAAAAGAGAAACAAATGAAATGAAACCCAATTGAAATAGAATGAAGGAATAAATAAATATAGAACCAAAAACTAACGATTTAAAAGCAAATTTGCATTTCTCTCTAAAGCTAAATGATGGTTCTTTGCAAAGTCTAACGTAATAGATGATCCTTTGGCAAATATACTGAGAGAAAGAAAAAGTAAGGTAAATGTTAAGAAAAATAAAAAGGATATGACTATAGATATAAAGTATATTTTAATAATTGTAAGGGCAAGTTCTAACAGACCTTCAAGAACCGAAAAATTCTTAGCTTATATAATCTCTTCACAGTGTGGAAAAATGGTGGAAATCTATTCAATTCATTTTCAGAGGTTGGCATAACTTTGATTCTTAAACCAAAAGAAGATATCATAACAAAAGAAATTTGTAAGCCAATATAACTTATGAGATAGATGCAAAAATCTTAAAGAAAATTTTCGGAAATCAAACCCAGCGTTATATTAAAAAATGAAGTAAAAACTGAACTGAGGATTCAATGATGGTTCAACATAGAAAATCTGTTAGTCTAACCTACTATGTTAATGAAATTAATGAGGAAAATCAGATGATTGCTTCAATAGATTATAAACAACAGCCTTTGATAAATTCAAAACCATCCATGATTTTTTAGTGAACTCCTAGACAACTGGCAGAAGCCAACTTTTTTATCAATTTGTTAAAGGGCGTTAACCAAAAATATATGACAAACATGGTACATCTTTGCAAAGCACTAAAGCATTCCCATAAAGTCAGCAAAGACTGATATCACCTTTACTCTTCAACATTTGATAAGAGGCCCTGGCTAATGCAGTAAATATATAAAATGTATAAATGGTGGGAAAGAAAGAAAAAGCGCCATTATTAACAGACGATATAATGGTTGGTCTAGAAAATACAATAAAATTAATTGACAGGCTATTAGAACTAATTAGAGAATTTAACAAAATGGCCAAATACAAAATCAAGAAACAAAACAAAACAAAACAAGAAATTAGCCACCTTCATACACACCAGTTACCCCGTTAAAAAATGTCGTAGATATCCTTGCCAAAACATTTGAACCTGACTCTAATAAAGCATTTAGATCTAACTACAAGGTTTCAGGAAACACTGGGGACATTAAAAGACACTGTGCAGAGGCAGACATATCTTGAATGTGGGAACCTCTTCAGGACAAATGACCAGTTTTTTCACCAAATCAATGACATGAAAAAGTGAACGGATAATGATGAATACAGATCATAATACATTTGGCCAAACCCATAGAATGTACAACACCACGAGTGAACCCTAATGTCAACTATGAACTTTGGGTGATTACGACCTTTCAATGTAGTGTCATTGATTGTAACAAATATACTAACTACTCTGGTGGAAGATGTTGATAATGGGGGAGGCTGTGCATGCAGGAGGGTATATGGGAAATCTCTGTACCTTCCTCTTAATTTTGTTATGAACCTAAAACTTCTCTAAAAAAAAATGAGTCTTTAAAAAAGACTCCCAAAAAGACTTCAAAAGTTCAAAAACAAAACAAACACACAAACAAAAAAACCTAGCGATCTATGCTGTGATGTAAATAAACCTAAAATGCAGAAGCCAAGAATATGACCAATAAAATATTGTTTCCTTACTATTCATAAAAAAATTAAAATGGTGAGAGGAGAACTGTTAGAGATAGAAGAAATCAAGAAACGTACCCACCAACTTGTTTAGATCCCAATTCAAATAAACATGAAAATACAGCTGTAAACAATCAAGGAAAATTTAACCTGAGCTGGGTATTAGGTGATATTGAGAAATTTTTGCTTATTTTTTCAGTGCAATTATTATATATTATGTTTTTTGAAAAAGTCTTATCAGTTAGAAGTAAATATTGAAGTACTTACAGGTGAATGAAATAATATATCTGTGAGTTGCTTTAAAATACTCAAGCAAAAAGAAAGAAATATATAATATACCTGGTCCATTCCCCCAAATAAATGTTATGCCCCACAATAAATTCCATGTGAATTACATATATGTATGTATGTGTGAATATATGTACATGTGTATTAAAATAAAATATGATAGGGGCTGACCTCGTGGCCCAGTGGTTAAGTTCACGCACTCCGCTTCGGCAGCCCAGAGTTTCGCTGGTTCGGATCCTGGGCGCAGACATGGCACCACTCATCAAGCCATGCTGAGGCGGCGTCCCACATGCCACAACTAGAAGAACCCACAACTAAAAATATACGACTATGTACCGGGGGGCTTTGGGGAGAAAAAGGAAAAATAAAATCTTTAAAAAATAAATAAATAAAAATTTTTTAAAAAGAAAATAAAATATGACAAAAATGTTTATTTCTATGGGCTTTGAAATGTCTACTGAAACCTGATTCAAAAAGAAAAACTATAAAGAGAAAATTTAATTTGTCTACATCAAAAATATCAATGTTTTGTGTTGTATATAAAAAGATATAAACAAAGTTAAAATGTAAGCAACAGCTTAGGAGAAACAATATCAAGAATATACTTTAAAAACTCTAAAAAATTAGTATAAAAGAGATAACCAGCCCAAATGAGAAAGATATGGAAAGAATTTGAATAAGAAATTCACTGAAGAGGAAATATTAGTGGCCAATAAAGGCATGAGAAGATACCCTGCTTTACTGGTATTCAGATACACACAAACTAAGACAAAATTGAAGTATCGCAAACTTTTGACAAAAATCGTAGATTAACAATGTGAAAAGTTTTCAAGCATTCTCATGCACTATTGGTGGAAATTTAAATTGGCACTTTGAAGGGCAATTTGGCAGTATCTGTTAAATTTAAATTGCACACACCCCATGACACTTCTTAAAATCAACCTCCTAAAAAGGCAGACCCACAAGCACAAGGAAATGCAGTAAAAGATAGTCACTGCAGCAGTCTCCAAGAATGAAGAACTGGACCACCCTAAATCTCCATCAGCAGGAGCCTGACCAAATAAACTGATCACGAGGGAACACCAAGCGTCAGTTACAAATGCGAAGGCAGAGCACAACGAGCTACGTGCCATTGAGTTAAAAAGCAAGTTGCAAATGATTCAGTTGGGAAACACACTCCACAAAAAATAATCCTGCACAAATTAATATAGATATTAACTATATATATTAATAGTATATAGATATGTATACATGTATATGTGTATGGCTTGAAAACCAATATTAATATAATACCCTTATTAATTTATTACCTATATATGTATATATACACATAGGTATTAATACATATGTATGTATATATATATATACACGCATATATATGTACACATAGGAAAAGGTCTTGAATGATGCACACCAAATTGAGGATCATAGGGGGATGATGATCAAAGGAAAAAAATTTGATCATAACAACAGGAAAAGAAAAGCTTTGATAAAATCAAAATCCATCATTTTTTTAAAACTCTTAGAAAACAGAGGAAAATGTCTTTGAGCCTTGTCAGCATTATTTTGTTTACTAGGAGAATGCATCATGGTGTAAATTGTGTAATCAAACACGAGTTCATTTTTAAAACCCCAGAGCCGCGTAGATTGTTTGGGCCACACGATCTGGAGGTGCTTTGGGACAGAGAGGAAGACAGCAGGACCGCAGATTCCTCCAATTGCTTGTGACAGCACGAAGTCATTGCCCCAGGTGGGTTTTCCCCAAGAAAAGTGCAGCCCCAGGCCAATGACCATCCCTCCACGCCCTACAAACCCCCTATCTACGGGGAAAGTAAAAACTCTAGAGAAAAGCCTGTGAATCTATGACTCCATGGATATCCACAGAAGTATTTGATAGAAAGTAAATGATTCTGCAAACACAAAAGTACGCATGTCAAAATACGAAAAATCTGGATTAAAAAACCAAAGCATTAGGAGACAGTCAATCTGTGTTCTTAAAACATGCACAATGTAGATTCTCTCGAAATAGGGATCCCTTTGCCACATTCAGAACAGATTTCCATTTACCCGAGTCCATCTGTAAATGACAAGTCTAAAGAATGGGGCAAAGAGAATACTGCATTCTAAGCTCAAATGGGAAAGACACCCAACCCCTTCTGTATAAGGTAACAGCAGGTAATCAGAAGTTGACTGAATTTAGCTAGCTTATCTGATATGGCTCCACGCCCACCCCTGTCTAGTTCTTCCAGTGCAGGTCTATATGGAGATCACGCCGCCCATTTTCAGTTGCAATTCTGGCTCTGCAGGGACCACAGTTTTATCAATATTTGGATAAGGATTAGGAACTGGACAGAGTAGTGTGGCTGCTGTTCTGCTAGCATGGGAGTACTCAAGAGGGTAAAAATAATCGTAGTGACCATTTATGGAGCTTCTACTGAGTGCCAGCACTGTGCAAGGCACGCTCCCTACATCACCCCGCTTGAACTCAGTCTCCTAGCGTCCTCATTTCGCAGGTCAATAACTTGCTCAAGATTACATAACTCGTAAATGCCAGCGCAAGCACTTAAATCAATTCTCTGATTCCAAAGTCTGCGTTCTTGCTGGCTGCATTCAGCAGGCTCTCTTCTGTCCAGGGAGGCTGGAAGATCCCTACTTCTGTGAGTAAAGCATTCGCTCCAAGCTCCAGGAGTCCAGACAGCGAGACAACATCAAGGTCAGGCTCAGAGAAATGGCCCCTGCCTTCACTCTGCAGAGGATCCGAGGACATGGCAGGTCTTGGGGCTGGAGCTGGTCATCCACTGGGTTGACTTTCAAGCACAGAACTCCGCTGAGTCACCAAGGCAGTCACCGCTATTACACAATAAATCAGAATGCCACTAAGCCAGCCCCGCTACTCAGGAGTGCATCAACCCCACAGTTTTGTGACCTAATCGAGGGCTGGTAGCTGAGTCAAGGGGAGTCCAAATGTTAGAAAAACGTCCTTTGGGGAAGAAAGCTGATTCTCAGCCTGATTGATAAAGAAATTGTTTCCAGGGACACAGAGCTTCCCCCAATGGCATCTACTTCTGCCCTCCAAGATTTGCCCAGCTCCCACATCAAGGCCCCTGCCCTGCTGTTCCCTCTGCCTGGAAGGCTCTTCCCCCGAAACCTGAAGAAAGAGGGGCTTGCTTCCCCATCTGCTCTGGCTCTCTATTCGAATATCTCTTTTTCATTTATTCAGGCTTTCCTGGCCTTCATATCTCAAATGACAACCCTCCCCTCTGACGGACGCACAAACACAGCCACACTCACTTAGCCCTCTTCCCTGCTTTACTTTTTTCTCCCTGGCATTTACCACTACCCAATCTAATATGCATGTTACTTCTTTATCTTTTCATTTCTCTATTAGAATGTCAGCCTCACAGGGCAGATTTCTGTGTCTGTGCTCACTGCTGTCTCCTTCACCTAGAATGGTGCCTGCTGCATAACAGGCACTCGACAAATAGTTGCTGAATGAATAAATACATCTGTGCATCAGAGGACAAGAGGAAAATCCAGGAGAACCCCCACCAGGTTTCAGTGTGGCATGAAGGGGAAAATCAAGAGATTTGGGGTCCTCAATTTGAATCTAGGCCTAGCCTAGAGGAATACGTCATCTAGTTTAATAATTGATCTAGATGAATACTTAATCTCACTAAGCTTCATTTTGTGGTTGGTCAAGGCAGAATATTTGCCTCCTGGGATTGTAGTGAGGACCAATAGTAATTTACTGAGCATTTGTTTAATCATAGGCCCCGTGCCAGAGACTGTACACGCATTGTTCCTTTAATCCTCACAACCACCTCATGAAGCATGCACTACTATTCTCCCCAAAGAGACCAAAGTGATGTTCTAAAGACGGAAACGGACAGGTCACAGGACTCCAACCCTCCTCTGCCTGTCTGCATACCCCATGCCCTAACACCACCAGATGTCGAGCGGGATCATGTGCATAAAATGCTGGGCCCTGATGGAGAAAAGGTGCCCACAGTGTCCTTTACCTCCCCTCCCACCCAAGCCCTCAGCAGAGTTGCTCCCGACCAATCACTGAGGCTCTGCTCTGCTCTTGCCCTAAAAAAGAGCAGAGACAGCCAAGAACCCAAGGGACAACTCCACTTCCACCCTTCCCAGCCCTGGACACGCCACAGCCTTTCCCATTGAGGTAGAATCTCGTCACCCCACTCCCACCCCCACAAGGCTCTTGTTTGGCACCAGGCCCTGGTACTTTGTCACTCTCCCAAAGAGTAAGTGATTTATAAAGAGACCATATTTTTACTTTAGATCAATATATAATTAAAATTGTTCTATAAGCTCCTTTTAAATGAGATCTCACATTTTGACGTTTTGCTGTTTAACAAGCAGCATAAGTTGTTCAATGGACTGACTTATTTGAGCAAGAAAAAATATTTGTGGATACATATATGTATATATACTCATATGTAGTTTTAAAATATAAGTCGATATATCACCATGTGTTCCAGCATCAAAAATAGACAAAAAGTGCTTTCAAGACCTAATTGAAACACTTAACAAAATTAGCTGTTTTTTTTTAAGGACACACAAAATGCTAGTGTTTTGCTTTAAATGATGAGGTAAGAGGGAAGGTTTCAGGTTGCTCTTTGCAAGCCCTTCACAAATCCCACCCCTTGATGTCTAATAAACGAAAAACCACATGTGATGGAATCAGCACCATCTTTTCTCTTTTGTGCATTAGAGTTTTGAGGAGTGCAGACATTTTAATGTCCTATAAAATAATAGTTATCAAGTGAATGCAACACAGCAATCCAGGGAAGAAGATATTGAAACAAACCTGCAGAATCATTATTTTTTTGTTGCTCATTAACTTATATTTCAAAAAAGTGTTCCTTATGTAACTTGTCTCTAAGTTGTAATTAAGAGAGGGAAAACGCAATTTAAAACTCCGAGACAGCCAAAGCCCCCACAGCAGCCGGTGGTGTTCAGTACAGGTGCCTGAACTGCTAACTCAGGAGTTTGCGCACCAGACCTTCCCTGCATGCTCACTGCCTGCACACTCGGGGGTTCTCAAAGAGTTCAATTAAAAAAAAAGTAGGAGAAAATTGTCTTATCCATTGATGAAAAGGAAGAAGAAGAAGAAGAAGAAGAAAGAAAGGAAATAAGGAAGGAAGGGAGGGTGGAAGGAAGGGAAAGAAAGGAGGAGAGAGAGAAAGAAAGGAAGGAAGGAAGGAAGGATGGAAGGAAGGAAAGAAAGAGAAAGAAAGGAAGGAAGGAAGGAAGAAAGGAAGGAAGGAAGCAAGGAAGGAAGGAAGGAAGGAAGGAAGGAAGGAAAGAAGGAAGGAAGGAAAGAAAAAGAAAGAAAGGAAGGAGGAGGTGGCAAAAAAGAAGAAGAATGGAAGCGGATATCATTGCCTCCTTTGGATCTGCCTCCCTGAAATCTCAGGTGGCAGGGCTGGATCTGCCAGGTCAGTGCAGTGGAAAGTCATGTCTGGGACTCTTTCCACTGTGGCATACCACTGCCCCTTCAAAGGACTTCTCACAAAATCCCCCATCTCAGCTAGAAAGGTCTCAGAGATATTGGGTCCAGGCTCTGCCCTTAGCAGAAATCACCACCAGGCTCCCCAGCAACAAGCAGACAGACAGCATGCATCCAAGCACTGTTGTCAATGGAAACACCTCACACGTCTTCCCTCCACAGCCGACACAAATTGTTGGAATTGTCTTCTGGTTTTGAGCCTTAACGATTTCTCCTCCTCCCCCAAACCCTTTCCTATGGAGGTATAAGTCAAAGAACAGATCAGTAGGTAAACAGACTCAAGATACTCCTGTGTCCCAGCAGGCAGTGTTTTCTTATGGAAGTTACCTGAAGAAAAAAAATGTCCAATGATTTTGAAAAAGAGAGAAAAAAGTCGTACCACTGAAGAGAACGGTATAAACCCAAGAGTCAAGAATGGGATTAATCAAGGTCTTAAGGGTCACTATTGGGTTTAGGAAGAGAGAGAGAAAGAAAAAAGAGAAAGAAAGGAGGAGAAAAGAGAAAGAAGGAAAGAAGGGGGAAAGTAAGAAATAGGAAGGGGAGAAAATAACTGGCTTTTATTTACTGAGCACTTAAGGAGCAGGCACTGTTCAAAGTGCTTTACTTATACTGATTTATTTAATCATCACAACAACTCTAGAAGAGAAATATTATTATTACCCTCATTTTTCAGATGAGGAGACTAAGGCGGAAAGTTGAGGTGCCTTATCCAATGACACACAGTCAGTGAGTCTGAGACTGAAGCCTGGCAGTCTGACTCCAGAGCTCACCACTTTGCACACTGCTGATCTCGAAGAGCTCCCACAGAACAGAGACAGTGCTCAATACTCTGCGGAGCTGACGTCATAGTAAGAGCACAGTTAAGTTCTGCTTAGACAGAACTGGGTTCAGTCCTGGTTCCCCCACCTACTAGATTTATGGAAGTCACCCAATTTTCTGACCTTCAGTCTCCTCATCTCTAAATTGGACATCATAGCATTTAGCTCACAGAGCGACTGTAAGGATTAGATGGGCTGAGACCTTTAGCACCGTGCCAGAACACAGAATGAGGCAGATCAGTTTTAGTTTTCGTCTGATGTAATCCTCACAAGGACCTTATAAAGGATGCGTTATCTCCATCTCACAGATCTGAAGACTGAGACTGCAAGAGTTATCCAACCTGCCAAAGTCATATGCCTAATATGGGATGGGCGTGAGGAAGAACAGGATAGAGAGAAAAGGGAGAGGAGGAAAGAGAAAAGGAGGAGGAGTAGGCTCTAAGTGGGACAAAAGGAGAAGAAAGTGGAGCCCGCTGTGGTGAATGCCACTTGACAGTTACCTCACGTGGCCTCAGAGGTTTTCAAGATGACATCTCTAGTCCACGCAAGGTTGATTCACTCACCATCGCTCTCCTTTCGTTCAGCTTAGGTCTCACCGTAACACAGGAGGAAGTCTGGACTCCCACCAAATTCCCTTCAGGAATTATTTATCCTTTAAGCTTGATATCTCAACATAAAAACTCAGATCACACGTACAAAGAAAATCCCTCATTGTATTTCATGTATTCAACCTTAGCTCTCCTTCCTACCGTAAAATCACAGATCAATGTTGCATTAACTTACTCATCCAACGTAAATTATTGCATCAGCATGAAACGAAAGAGCATACCACCGCTTATAGTGTCTAGCCCTTTTCTGATAAAATTTTATTTACAAGTTAGTCTGTCATTTAACTTCAATGAGAGCAAAGGCTTTGTAATAATAAATATACAAATTTAGTGTATAAATTCTATTTATGCACTTATATATGTATATATATATTAGTTTTTTATCTGTGCTGTAACAAATTACCACAAACTTAGTGGCTCAATACAAGACTAATGTATTACTTTACAGTTCTAGAGGTCATAAGTTCAAAATGGGTCTTAGAAAATGAATACAGGTGTTAGCAGAGCTGTGTTTCCTCTGAAGGCTCTAGGGGAGAGCCCATTTCTTTGCCTTTTCCAGCTACTAGAGGCCACCTGCATTCCTTGGCTAGTGGCCTCTTTCTCCACCCTCAAAGTCAGCAGGGTGCCTTCAAATCTCTTTCTCTAACCACAACCATACTTCTGTCATGCACATCTCTTGTCATTACATCTTCTCTTTGACTCTGACCTCCTGCCTCCTCCGATAAGGACTCATAATTATATTGGGTCCATCGAGATTATCCAACATAATTCCCCCATCTCCAGGTCCTTAACTTAATTATACTTACAAAATTACTTTATCATGTAACATATTCAGAGGTTCTGAGGATTAGGACATGAACATCTTTAGAACGTCATTATTCTACCAAAATATGCTACCTAATTGTTTTCAGCTCATTCACCTTTAAAAATGTGTAGAAAATCAAGATACAATAGCTTTACCAATAGGTACTAGCTTATTACCATGACCTTCCAGAGGAATCTAAAACTTGATATAAGATCCAGGGCACGTATCATTGAAAGTCACTCTTGTTCCAAGCTATAAAAAGTCCTGAAAAATTTTGTCCTTGACATTTTCACCATTAGAAAGAAAAATTAGGGTAAATCCTCCTAAATTTCTATTTGAATATTCAAATTTGTATTTTAATAAAAGACACTGATTTGAACCCTTTTTATATTGCCAGAAACCCATTTTTACTTTATACTTCAAAAGAGATAACCAAAGGTTTCCATGACAATTTGGCAGCATCTACACTGCTTTCTTAAGCAGAACAATCTTCTTAACATATCAGAGGAGTTCTTGTCTACCAGGTCCTAACAATGTTTATAAGCCTCAGAAATCAAAACTTCCGATTTTCTATTTGACTATGTAGGCTTGGAAGCATGGTTCCTGGACTTGAGGATTAGACTGAGGTTCAAACAAAATACAAAGGACTTGTGTTACCAGTCTGGGGAAAAGGTGGAGACTGGCTGTGGCATTAGGATCACATGGGAGAGACCGGAGGAGTACCCACTGGGTTAGGCTTTTACGGTTTCCTATAGGGCCATACTGCTTTCCTAGGGGACATTTGAAACACTTGGGGTGAATTGATGACAGGCAGGAGAGCAGAGTGGCTACAGGCATTTGTATGGAAGGAGGCCAGGGTTGCTAAACTCAATGCATGGGACGCTTCTGTACTAAGATAAACTGTCTCACCCAAATGCTAACGGCACCCCTATTGAGAAACACATGGTTCTCTCCCATTCACATTTACTCCAATCACCTCTGCTCCTCGTTTCCCCAAAGGCCTACTGTTTTCAGCCTAAAACAATATTTAAGCCACAGTTTTTGTGCTCTGGTAGAAGCTGTTAATATCTCAAACAATACCATACGGCGGTTAAGGTGAAAAACACTACTAGTTTGTAAAGATTGGCACTTGTCTGCAAGGCTGGATTAAAACTAAGAGGCCCTAAATTCTAAAAAGAGATTGTTATTCTTCTCCCCCATGTAATTCAAAATAAAAACGACAGTAAACTGTAACGTAAGAAAGTTAAACTTAGGTAAGAAAGTTCTGATTTTTTATCTGGTGAATACTCTGATGTTTTTCATCAATATCAAATGCTTTAAATTTTGTTTTCTTCATTTCTTTTGCCTATTTATCACTGCTCATTGGATGAAAATTAAAAAGAACTCTTCATTTTGAATTTACTTATGAAGTAGGTTGTTGAAGGTTTGAAGATGAGAAAGCAAGCTGCTTGCTGCGTCCTGCATCTCTTGCTGAACTCCAGCTCTGGCTCCATCACTTGCTAGCTGGATGACTTTGCGGGAGGTGCTTAACATCTGTTTATCTGTAAAATGGGAAGAATGGAACATACTTAATGGTTTGTAAGGATTAAATGAAAAGCTACGTGCCTGGTATGTAATAAGTGCTCAGTATATTTTAGCTATTAATAGAACTGTTACTGCATCTCCTTCCACTCCCGCCATTCCTCAATATTCAAACATCTTTGAACGCTAGTCCTTGTGCTAGATCCTGAGGAGATATAGATGAGAGCCTTGACCTCACAGAGTTTATAATCTAAAAGGGAAACAGGTTTGTAAATAAGCAAATGCAACAAAGTGTCATAAGTTACTTGATTTAAAAGAAAGAAGGCTATATAGGCTATAGTTGGGGTGGGGGAGGCGTGCAAAAATGATGGTTAATTATGAAGGCTCAGACATGTCTATGAAATTTCATTAAAAACAATGTTGTGGCTGATTTTATTTTCATCTAATTGAAAGCAATAGCTCTCATCCAGATCTGCAATGCATAGTACATGAAATTGTTTTAGGGAATATTGGCAAATACTTCTTGAAAGACCATATTGCCTGAGAATTCTTTGAACCCTTAAGAGTAAGACACATCTAGATAAGAAAAAAGTTGGCCAACAGCAATTCTAAGATACCGATTGTATCTATGCATTCTGATTTCTGAAATGCTACAGTATGAAAAAAGAATGTATGTGGAATCAATTGCAATGTGGTATACATAGACGTGGGCATGTGTATTTTGGGAACTAGTTCAGGCTCTTAGCATTGAAAATTAGTAAAGTGATTCATCTTCCTGTCTCACTTTGTCTACCGCCCCCCGCCCACCCCCCCCCCCCCCCCCACCGACCGGTTCCAAATCTATCCTGGACACTAACCTTTACCGCTTTCTCAATTATGCACTTAAAACTTGTTGACGGCTTCCTCCATTCCTATAAAACCAAATTCAAAGCAGTTGACAAAGCACTTTAACCTTCCCTTTTACAATCTCCTACCTCCCCACTCTCAAGCCTCTATACTATTCCATGCCCCCTTGCCTCTCAACCCCTACCATTCCTTTTAACCAACATGAATCCTTTCCAAAGATTTTTATTCCTTCTTTGGAATATCTACTGTACTTACCAATTCCAGTAGTTATTTACTACCATTTATTGTCAATTGATATTTCCACTATCTCCCAGCCAGAAGTACAAGTTCTTCAAAGAAAATCTTTATATGAGAGACTACATTATGATAGTCCTGAATTCATACAATCTAACTAATGTACTCTTGGGTTAATACTTCCAGATGATTATATAATTGTAAAATATTTAATAATCGTTGTTACTAACTATGCTTACAAATAAAACATAGCAAGTACCAAAAGAAGGTTAACCTATAAACACATAATTTATAAGCTTAATGCTTCTAACAAAAAAATTTCACAGCCATTGAGTAGTTCATGTTAGTGAGCCTTTGCAGTGTCGCCCTTTCAATTTCTATTGCAATTTTTGCACACATTGTTTCCTTCCACATCACTGTCCTGTAACCTGCTCACTCTGCATGCTGGCAACACTTATGTTAAGCTGCAATCTCCCTTTTAATACTTGAGGCCCAACTCTCTTCTACACAACCCAGCCTAGCATAGGAGGGGAGGCCATATGCACAAAACAATGAAGTAGATATTAAAATTAGTTTATTTTTCTACTTACTTTTAACAAATGAGAAGAAACACAGTAGTCTGTCTCATAAAGAACATTTATAATACATAACAATCCATAAAGCCTCATGGTGAGGTAGGAACAGCTTTGGAAAACAACGCACAGTCATAAAACATACAAAAAGTTAGGTAAAATGCTGCAGCACTAAAGACATTTTATCTGCATCTGCATTTAATGAGATGATAATTGCATTTTACTGTGCCACATCTGACCCAAAGGACAAGCTATGGCAGACACAAAACAACACAACATGGAAGTTTCATACAGAATCACAGAATACACTGGTACACTTCATTGTGCTGTTTCAAGGCAGAACCATAACATGGCAATTTGTGTCTTTTTATATACAACCACATATTAATTGTATGTTACATTCCCTTCAGCATCTTCTTGCCAAAGACACTGGACCATAAAATTTTTGGTTTAAAAGTTTAAACTGAACGACATACAAAAGGCTCTTGTGCCAGTGAAAATGACTGCTAAACATTCCAGAGTTAGTAAAACAAAATAGCATTGCCACATGGTATCGGTAGAGCTACATCAAAATAGTGCTATTACAATTCCCATTTCAGATGGTCAAACACTGTATTTGACAAGTTTCAATTTAAAAAACAGCAAACAAAAAAAACCCTCCACCTTCCCAAGTTTTAACACTGTTTAATGACTTAACTGAAGCTCTATTAAAATAAATATTTTTATATTGTAGAATTACTCTCCATTTATTTGTGTACATGTGAACATCTTAAGACAGCAGGTAAATGACATTTATATCATTCAAATGGTATCTGCTTACAAACAGTAAAAATCTTCAACTCAATACCAGTCAGCCTACTAAACACTTCACATCAGGTTCCATAGGCCTTTTCCCTCAAAACAAAAAATTAACTGAGGATGTCAACAAGATAGAAAGGTGTTAACATAGTCTTCTACCTATTGTGTTTTTCCAAGGTGCTCTTGGTGGAAATTTTTCCTATTCAAATTCCATACCTTAGTTATTCAAACGTATCGTTTTCTAAAATGTTAAAATACATACGGTAAAATTTTTGCGAATTTTTTTTTAGGTTCTAGTCCATACTTTTACAATGCAGATGCCCTTCAAAAAAATTAATTAGACAATCATATAAGCTAAAAGGTGACAATGGAGAATTAAATCTCTCTCATCACTAAGGCTGCATTTGGCTGGGGGAAATTTCTGGGTTGGTTTTAATTCAGGCACATGCAGCACCTCCTTCTCACTAAACTGAGACAACAGACAAGTTTCTAAACACATATTCTAAATACACTGATCTTGCTCAAATATAAAAGAGCCAGCAGGAGAGATGCACCTCCTAAAACTGATGCAGTGTTATAAAACAGCGTATTTAAATATTGGGTTTAAGTCTCCTAATAACTCAGGGTATTTCCCTCATTTTCTTTCAGGAAGGAATAAGCTACTTTGGAAAAGACACTTAAATCCCACAATATTTAAATATAAAAGCATTTTTAAAAAAGATAATGCTAATATAGCTAAAAATGGGTTAGAAAGTGCATTGTAAAGAAATAAATAATTCTCTGCTAAAACTCAAAAGGTGAGTCAGTGCCCACTGATTTTGCTATTATGACAAAGTCCTTTGAAAAAAGAGAATCCTATGGTACCACTGTTACATATAAGCTACTTAAAAATTACGAAAAGTGAAATAACTGAAATCTAAAGACTGCTACCTTCAAAGTACGTTTGAAAAAAAAAAAATAGCCCTTGTCCCATGCTCATACACCATTTAAAAAAATCCTCATTCAGTGGACGTCTTACATGTTACACAACCTCTAAGAAATAGACCCAATAGAGGGTTTATAAAGAAAACCCCACTGAACGTAATATTTTACCAGTTATGCTATGATGTCATTACTGAAATGTTTCTATAACAAACTGTTTTAAGATCTTAATGTCTCATAGTTTAAAGTGTTAAGTCAGGAATGTACATGATACAGCACAATTTGAAGCTTTCTCTATCTTATTCACGCATATAATGAGAATCCCCAATTTCACGTTAAAAAAAATTTTTGCAAAATCCAAAGTAACTACCAGTTTAGGAATTGAATTATACAATATCAGATAAGAGTATTAAAAGATCAAGATGTATTGCAAATTGGCAGGTTATGGTTTTGGCCCATTATAGTAAATGTGAACTTACAAACTATTTTCCTAAAATTACCTCATTCTCATTGGAAAAATCGGCTGTTCTTAAATAGGCCCATTGCCAGCAATAGGCTTACACTAGAAAAAAACACCATCTACCACAAAAGATCATCCCTTTAAAAAGTTAACTGTCAAAGGCCAATGCTTTCATCTTAAGACCCATTAAACAATGAATTATTTCAAATCCTAAAAGGTAGCCATCCCAAAAGTAGTCAGCTATAAAAGTTACTGAAGTAGTCAAGATACCTTGTTTCTAGAAAAATAGAGTTATACATGATAACTGATATTAACATTCATCCTTTTGAGGACAAAAATCTACAGTCTCTTCACAAAGCATAACCCCTCTCTACCAAGAAAAATATAACTTAAATAGCCTTAAATAATATTGGTGTATGGATTTGAAATCCATAGCATCAATGAAATAGCCAAGAATAATTTCCTGTGCAGATACTGCGACACCTTGCAAAATAAGCCACTATGGGAAATCTGAGCAATGTCAAACAGGATGACTTACAGAATCTTAATTATCAATTTTGTTTTTTACTAATAATAACTCATTTTGTTTCTTAAGAATTTAACATCCAAATTGTATTAACCTTCCGATTTCTTTTTTCTCCCATGTCAGTGGCTCTTGGCAAACCACAAGCATTGCTGGTTGTGCTTGAAAAGCTGTTTGAATTCATTCAGGATTGGTCACCATGAAATGACTTTAACTCTGAAAAGGTTTTTTACACTCACAATTTAAAAGATTACATTAATAAGCTTGCATTTCACATGTAATTACTAGATTAAGTTTAATGTCTTTAAAAATATTACTGTATATATTTTGTGAACAAACTTTCTGCTCAATATTCTAATGCCAATCTTTCAAAGAAAGTAATGCTGGTGAACAGGTCCATGTTTCAGATTAACTTTGGTAAGAAAAAACATGGGTTCAAATTCTCAGAATAATTTAGAAATACAGCCTGAATGTTAACTTTCAACAACCTAAAATATTTAATTTGGTAAACTTTCTTCCCTGATCTTACTGCCCATATGCCCCATTGTGTAAACTATAGTTCAATTTGTTAATTATCTCACTATTAGAATAATACTCATCAATGCAGAATAGTAACCAAGCTTTCAGTATTATAAATACCCCATGTGAAGAAAAACAAGAACTTTCGCTAATAATATTCATGAGTCACTCTTAAAATACGTTGCCATTATGCTATGTAATTTAGATCTAAAAGGACAAACGTCAAAGGAAATAAACTCATTGATGCTTTTTGAAGTTCTAGTGATCATAATTCTAATAAACAAAGTATAACACTAGGGGAAAAGAGAAGCAAAGAAATTCCAGTAACAATTTTAATTTATTTATGCCCCTAATTTTTTACCATGGAAAAACTGGAAATCAAATGTCATTATGTTATATAAGGTTTATACTTACTTTAAACAAAAATGTAACATAGTGTTAAAACTGGCTTTCCAAAATTGTTACAGCGGAGCTGTACTCTGCACTAATAGTTACAAAGTTGTAATATAGAACTCTGTTAAGCAGTCCCATTATGTTCTTACAAAAATAGAATTAAACTGAGTGACCAGACAAGGACTTCAATTACACTACTTGGCAAACTTAGAATTTCAATGGAGTCTTTCTCCTCTTGCAGTTTAAAGCAAAAGTCAAATATCACATCTTTTTCAAGACTCACAAAGATGATTCAGGTTGTTTGTTTGGCATTTTTTTAATCTCTATCACAACAGCAGGGATGCTTTCAACTTTAGTCCTCCTGGGCTTCTCTAGATTGTCACTAAGTTCTAGACAAGAAATGCTAACTGTCGGAGCCTTTTCTGCGTCCTTTCCAGAATGGGCTTGTGGCCGTGTCCCACAACATTGCTTCAAAGCACACTGAGTTCTGCAGGCAAGTTCACACGGGACTACACTTGATTTAGAGCCTACACTAGCAAATTCAGGCTGAATGGTGGTAGCGTGAATTCCGTGATTATGAAAAACGTCCTTAATGATTTTAGCCACCTGCATGTACGATGCCGGGTCTTCACATTTTATGTGAGCGGTGGCAATGATTCTGCTTCCAGCCAGCTGCCAAACATGTAATTCATGAACTTCCTCAACGCCTTCAACATTTCGAAGTTCTTTAATCAAATTTTTGATATCAATTTGTTTAGGAACAGTTTGTAGAAGAATGAGAGCAGATTCCTTAAGTAATGGATAAGTTGTGTAAAGAAGTATACAAACCATCACAATGCAAAGAGTTGGGTCTAAATATAGCACCCAGCAAGGACCAGCCTCATAAACTGTTGCATGAGTACCATTAATTATTTCTACAAATGCTTTGCAGGGGTCGGGGGTACACGGGTTCACACAGAACTCCCCCTCAGGACAACGTTTCCAAGAAAAGTAAAAGACCAAGGCATTTACTACTACAATCACTGAACCCAAAGCATCTCCAAAGACATGCAGAAAAACTCCACGCATGTTGAGTTGTCCGGCCTTATCGTCATCTTCCAATTCCACAAGGTCAGGTTCTCTGATAAGATTCCCATTCACCTGTACTTCCGTTGCATCATTTCTGGACTTTTCTGGATCTACAAAGAAATGAAAATTCTGCATCAAATATGTTTTAAGTGTTTATATAAACATCCTTACCTATCTCGTCTTAAGTGAAAGAGGTGGAAATTTTTCATAAAACATAATAAAAAATGTGCTCGGGGCAATTTAATATAAATTCACATACTGGGAACAAGCCAGGACAGAACGGCCAGGGTGAAACTAAGTCACTGAGATGATATTGCTTCCCCATTCTCCTAACTACTCTCCTAGCTCGCCCCCTCCAAAGTTCATCAGCTTCTGTGAGAGCGTGGTCCTATGAACGCTCTACCATACTTTTTGGCACATACCAAAAAGAAAACATCAAATTGAATGCTACGACCCCAAATTAAATGCAACAATGGATAAGCCTAATACAAAGGTCTGATTTGACACAGAGCTCTAGACACTCTTTGTCACTGAGGTGTTATGGGTTAGTTTACTTTTAAACTTTTATCATGCATATAAATGATAGTCTTTTGGTGGAGGGGGTTTAGAAACTGACAAAACAACAATACAAACATATCAACAACCAAAAACTTCAGGAAAAGTTGGAACTAAATGATCACTATCTACCCTACTAGCTCTTACCCTAGTATGTATCTTTTAAAGAAATTATGCACACCAGAGCAGCTTAATTTTCTTTGGAATAACACCCCATGGAGTGGGAGTAAGAGGAAATTCAATTGTTTATTAAACTTTTTCAATGTACAACTTGAATTTCCTTAACACGATATCCTGCATCTTGAAAAAAGGAAAACTGTCTACCTCGTATCATACAACTGGATAAATAAATATAAATGGAAAACAATTGTGAAGAAATACACTAAATTGTTAATGCCCTTGAGCTTGGGTAGTAGGGCATTGGCTGATTCCTTTCTCTCTCTCCTTTCTTTCAACATTTATTTTCCAACTTTCCTTCAAGAGCCCTGGTGTGTAGAATGAACAGCATCCATTAAAGCTATAAGATGAATAGTCACTTTTATTTTAGTATGATTATGAAAAGTCCTCAGTGAAATGTTAAACATGCCCAGACAAGTCCTAAGTCTAGGATTTTCAGGATTAGGTTTAGATTTTAGACAATTAACTGAAACATACACTGCTGTTCATAAAAGAAACCTTTACCCAGGCTTTTGAATTCAGGACAATTAATGGCTAGATGGCTCTGAACACAAAATGAAGAAACTTGTGGAAAGGGCGAAAGAACTACTCGGGCAGAGCAAGGTCTCAAACAGCCACCGACTAAGGACGAATTGGGGGAGTCTCTCCGTTTCCCAGTTAGAGCCAGGAAATTTTATTAGCAAGCATTTCTGATCCTGTTAAAACCAAAATCACGCAGTCTCCCGAAGACAGCCTGTAAAGACAGCCCAGTGCGGCTGCGGACGGCGGCGGGCTGACAGTCGCCTCCCGACCCTCCTCCCACTCTCAGATCCGCAGTCCACCTGCACCCCCAGATGCGCCTCCCGCCTCCTAACACCTGGGCTGCAAGGGGGTCCCACTTCCCGGTCCTCCCCGGCGAGCGCGGGACGCGGCGGCTCGGCGCGGGCCGGCTCGGGCACCAGGGGGCGTGCGGCCACCCCACCCGCGGCCGGGCCGGGGTCGGGGCCGCCCGAAACCCAACCACCTGCGGCGGCCACTTGCTCTCCTCACCTGTCCGGTCCAGTTTCAGCCCGTTGGAGTTGCTACTATTGGACACCAGGGTGTTGGTCTCCTCCTGGTCAGGCCTCTGCTCGCCCGGGGTCACGCTGTTGTCGCTGCCCCCGGAGCGGCTGCTCTTGCCGCGGACCCCCTTGGGGAGGCCGTGGCCGTGACCCCCGTGCGAGTGGCCGTGGCCGGAGTCGTTGCCGAAGCCGCTGTGATGATGGAAGAGGCAGAGCCCCAGCACGTTGACCACCAGCCCCGCCACGCCGACCCCGAGGACCACCAGCGGCTGCTGCATCTCGTGCGGCTCGATGAAGCGCTCGATGGCCTCCAGGAGGATGGCGAAGCAGAGGCCGGTCAGGAAGATGGCGTTCACCAGGGCCCCCATCACCTCGGCCCGGATCCAGCCGAACGTGTTCTTCTGGGTGGCGTGGGTCCGCCGGGCGAAGCGCTCGGCCACCAGCGCCACCACCAGCGCCAGCACGTCCGACAGCATGTGGAAGGAGTCGGAGAGCATCGCCAGCGACGAGGTCACCCGGCTCACCACCACCTCCAGCACCATGAACATGAAGGTCAGCATCAGCATGCACAGCAGCCGGCCCCGGTTCCGACCCCAGCACCCCATGGCGGCGGCTCCGGGGCCCGCTGAGCGCGGCCCGGCGACTCGCGAGGCGGCGCGGCGCCGAGGGTCGGCGACCCGGCCACAGGGGAGGGAGCCCGGCCGCCGGGAAACCGCGGCGGGGCCTCCGCGGCCGGTCAGGGGCGAGCCCGGGTCAAGCCTCCGAGCCCCGCTCCTGCGGGGGGCCCCGGCGGGCGGGCGGCGCGCAGCTCCTCAGGCGCCCGTCCTCGGAGCCGGCGCGGAGGCCCGGCTCAGCCGCGGCAGCCCCCCCACCCACAGCGCGGCGGCGGCGGCGGCGGGGAGCTGCGGCTCCGGAGCCCGGGGACGAGGAGCCGGCGCAGCAGCGGCGGCGGGCGGGCGGGCGGCGGGGGCGGGCGGCGGGCGGCTCGGCGCGGCCAAGGCTTCGAGCATCTGCGGGCTCTCGGCGCAGGTCTCGTCCCCACGGGTCTTCTCCGCGCTGGTCTCCTCCGCTCTGGCTCGGCCCGAAGAGCCAACGCCTGAGGAGCTAAAGAGGCGGCGGCCACGGCAGCTGCACTCGGCCCGGTCTCGGGCGCCTTCTTCGCCCCCCCGCCTTTGCAGACGGTTTACAAAAAAACTTTGCTTTGCACTCGGAACCCCCGTTTTCACACGGACCCGAGCGTGACAAGGCCTCGACGCCCCGCCCACTCGGCCCGGCACGCTTCTCTATTGGTCAGAACCTCCTCACGACAGCCGCCGCGCCCCGCCCGTCCGCGCTCGCTATTGGGTGGGGTCTCGGCGGGGCGGGAGGGGGCGGTGTCGCGGCTCCAACAGATGGAGGCGGGGCCTTTCCCTCCAGGAGCCGGGCGTGGGCCGGGGGCCGCGGCCGGGTGCAGCGGCGGGCGTCGTGGGGGAGGGTAAGGGGCGCGGGCCGCGGGCCGCGTGCAGCAGGAGGGGGAGGGGCGGGGCGGGGCTAGCGGGGTGTCCCCGGCGTGGCGGGTCCCCGCAACCCTCCGCACACCTGCGAGGGCCGGCCAGCAAACAGACTTTGATCGGCCGAGCCGAGTCCACGTGGGGCGGGCCGCGCGGCCGGTATGTGACAGATAGCAGCCCGGGAGGAGCCCGGAGCGGGAGCCCCCGCGTGCGGGGCCCTCGGGTGCGTCGTCCTTTCAGAAGAAAAGAGGTTAGGCCGACAGACTCCTAAGCAAGTCCTGCGCGTAACTTGTGACTGCTCAACGCCGAGCTGAGGAGTTAGTCCTGCAAGTGGCGTGAACCGAATCTTTCTAAACGTTTCGGTAAAGCAAGTCACCCCTTTCGCCAGCATCCCCAGGAGACCTTGTGTAAAGTCCGAGATTTCTGCCACTGATTATCTAAGGACAGTTTAGGACACAGACTTCAAGCAGGAGAAACCTGGGCTATGGTCCTTGCTTTGTCACTAGCCAGTTGTGTGACTTTGGGCAAATTAATCTCTCTAGACCTGTTTCTTCAATCTATAAGGTAAAGGATTGGGCAAGAGGAACTTAAGATTCCTTCTGACTCTAAAATTCTAAGGCTCTGTGATTTAACAAACATTTTATTTATAGACTACAAACAGCGGAACCCTCTGTTGGTTGCTATGGGGAAGGGGAGGTGCAGTAAGAATACAGAAGAATGAACTTCTCTCCAGGTGGAGGTAAAATATAAACATAAAATTTTTAAATTAACGATGAGATACTTTTAATAAATTGTGCTAACACTAGTTTAGATTGGATATATATGAGCTGTGGTCTGAGTGGAGATGAGTTAATCTGCAAGCGAAGGCTCCCTGATCCTAAAGTGGAGGGATGGCTGGAATCACAGGGGCCTGCGCTGGACCTCCAAAGGCCTCAACACAGCCCCGGAACAGGAGGAAGGACCCCCAACTGCTCTGGATTGCTACAAGACAAATGTGCTGCTAGCCACTGCCTCAGGGTCTGTATCTAAGGCTTGTTTGGAGCTATGCTATTTTGATTTTTTTTTTAATATTTCTATGAAATTTTTTTCACTTGTATATGGTATGTTTCTCATCTCCCCATCCAGGCTAGAGAGCTGGATCCTCATCTTCTATTTCTGTTCTGCTGGAATAGAAAAGAATAGAGAAAAGTTTCCAAGACAGTATAAATGAAGAATTGATAGGATTTGATGATTAATTGGGTATTGGGAGGGTGAAAGCTACAGAGGAGAATTTAACAAAGATAGTTCCAGTGTTTTTGACCTGACAAAGTTTACTGCTTTAAACAGGTGAGGAAGTTGGAAAGAGAGGGGCAAGGAGCTGGTTTTAAGGGGAAAATATTGAGCCCATTTTTAATATGCTGAATTTGAAGTGAAGTCTGGGTGGTGGCAGTGCTAACGGTTGAGGAGATGGGTTTTGGGGCTTCCATAATCTCCTCTCCTTTGGTACGGACAGTTGCCATTAACACACCTTCAAACCTCCTTCCAATCAGCCCTTCCTGTATGGAAATTGGGGAGCCACTTAGAAGTCAAGATATCCTATGGAAATGGCCAGGAGGCAGCTGGAAGATCATTTTGCTTCCTATTGGGAACTGCTGTGTCCCTTTATTTAAAAAATAGATTCCTCCAGATGTGAGAATTTAATGCCCAAAGAGGAACTAATAGGAAGACATAGAAGGCAGATGCTCAGCAAACAGGATAGCAATCCCTTCAGTAACTAACGGGCTGAATGGGGAGCTGTTTAGACCTATATGAAGACAGGCTGTTAAGTTCAGTTCAACTCAAGAGGCACTTATGAGAATCTACTTTGTCCAGGCGTTTTTTTTTCTCTTATAAGCTATTTTCCAGACAATTGCCTTGTCTCTCATAACCCAGGGTAGGGGTGCCCTGGAGGTACATTTTGTAGGTCGTGAAAAGTTATAATGATGCACTCCAGAAAAAGTGAAAAGAATAATACCACTTACATATCAGCAAAACACTTCAAATAAACTTTTCTTCCCCCTAGCATTGTGTAGTCAAAATACTTTGATAACTTGACTCAAATTCCTCATTTCTCAGCTGGTTTTGCTAGCATAGTGTTAACACATCCAGGAGCGGGTTAAAATGAAGGGAAACTGTACTGTTATTCACCAATACCCCTGGAGGATGTGGCCCCAGGTTGAGTAAAATGGCTTGGCTTTTTCTTCCTAATTCGTGAGAACTCTCCTGATAATTGGCTTAAAATCCAAACTGACTAAACTCAGCATACTTTAAACATGACAGAATAATGCTCCTTTTGAAAGAGACTGCTGGTTTGAATGAAAGTCAGGTATTTAACGCAGGCTCTGCAATCAGAGTCCTCTGGACCTCTGCTTGCTCTCAATGCCAAGCTCCTCCAACCTGGAGCTTCCTTGCTCGAGGAGCTAGCTGCAGATTACCAATCCAAACTGTAGGTTCAAAAGGATTCTTGCAAAAACTGCTATACCCAGACACATCTCTGAATCTTGGTTATCAAAAATCATGTATATTGAAGCTGTACCGTGGAAAGACAAGAAGCAAACTTGTGAAAACGAGCTTCCGTTTGACTGATGGACAGTACATCACTTCTAGCAGTCGATCTTAAAGCAAAAATCACAGGGAAATGAGATCTGTTTGTTTTGTTTTGGAACGTACTTGAATAATTATTACAAATATAAACAAAAATCTCTAGCAACAACACGAGGGCCAAGGTTTGAATTTTTAGCTGTTCCCTGAGGGAACAGGCAGTAGAAAAATGAATAAACAAGGAACAATGCAGTATTAAAGCCCAGAAACATCACAGAAGGGCTCAGAAGTATAAGGGAAACCATAAGAAAGAAAGGGTCAGCGCAGGAGCCCTACTGGGAAGCAGAGGGGAAACAGAACTAGTGCAGAGAGTAGAATGCACAGTGAGAGACTGGGACAACCTCTGGGCTTTTCGTATTTGTTGATTAAGCTCCTGAATGGAAGGTGAGAGTGAGCAGCCAAGGAAACTCGTTTTCCTTGGAGACTGAAAACTGGATCTAAGTTCTCCAGTCATGCCTGGAAATTAAATCTAGAAATAAAGGCACTGACACCTATATAGAAAGGCTTGTGAAAGCATTTGTGATTTTCTTGGGTGCAGTGTTGCATAATACCAGATATTAATGAAGGCTCAGGTAGTGAGGTTTAAGGTTTAGACTGCATGCCTATTCTTTCTTTAGCTTTTCTACTCTAGGGGCTGGAGACTGTAATTAAAGTACAAAGTACAGAAGTTTAAAAAAAATTATTAATTTAAAAGCATGTTTCTATGACTCTTTCCATGACTTGTCTGTAAAGATGATGCTGAGCAGTAGAGCATTTTGAAACTATCACACACCTACTGAGTTTTAGAAAGTTCAGGGAACTGGTCCTTAAAAGTTACTATGTAATTTTGGACAAGTTATTAAACTTCTCTAGGCCTCACTTTCCACATCTTTTCAGTGAAGGCTTGTAAGAGACGGCCTCTTAACTGGATGTGAGCAAGATATGAGCAAAGGAGATGATGCTGCCTGGCTGATGCTGTCAGGGGGCCTTGCAGGCTACCTGAACTTGGGGTCACCATGAATCCAGGGCTGAGTTTTCTACCTACAGATTCAGAAACTGCATTTTCATCATTTACCTGGGGGAAACTGATTCACATGGACTCAAAACGGACTAATTTGCTCGTTGGATCCCGAGTTTGTTCACTTTCTTTGTCTAGAGCGGAGAGCTTGTTGCACAGAACCTGCCTCCCTCTTGCTGGGCGCTGCCTCTCAGAAGCAATGCTGCATGGCGAGGCGAGAACTCGACCAGAGGAGCTGGATCTTCCATGAAGGACAGCGTTTCCACTGTCTCTCCTAGGCTGGAAAAATCTCCTGTGTGTCTCCACACGTATCCTCTGCCCTCCTGTCCCTGAGTTATACTCCATTTTGCTGCCAGAGTGATCTTTTCAAAACCCAGATCTGGTTGTTGCAAAATACACATCCTCCACCACCACCATCATCACAGCTGAGACCCTTCAGAGGCCTTCTAGTGCTCTGAGCAGAAGAATCAAACTGGAGTGCCCAGGGCAGGGCGTGGTCTGGCCCTGGCAGCCCTCCCTAGCCTCATTCCATCACTCCACCTAATGGGACTGGCCTCTCCCACCACCATGCGATCTCATACTCTCTCCTGCCAAAAGGCCTGTGCACACACTGTTCCCTCTGCCTGGGACACTCTTCTCTCCGATGCTCCCCACCTTAGTTCTCGCTCATCCTTCAGTTTTCAGTTCAAAGGCCATTCCTCAAGGAAGTCTTCTCTAATGGCTCTGACCCGGTCAAATCACTCTAGTACAAGTTCTCCCAATTCCTAGGCCACCCACTCTTGTGGCACAGAGCAATGATGCAGTTTACACTTATCCACGTGAGTATTTGATTAGACTGTAAGCTCCAGGTGGGCAAGGGCAGTGTATGCTTTTGCTCACCATTGTATCCCAGCCAGCCCAGCTCAGTAAATATTTGTTGAATGAATGCATGTTGATAAATTACCTTCCTCAAGCTTAGTAATTCATGCATTCATTCAACAGATCCTTATTGAACACCATGGTTCCCTATCTACACTGGAACATGAGAATCAGAGGACCCTTTTCTTCTGGACAGTGTAGAAAACACCATGACACATTCTTATTGATTAGCTCACCTTTTTCTTTACTTCAGGCAGGCTACCACTCTTTTGCTGTGATGTTATCTCACACAAGATGCAGTTAATTGGATGAAACTGAGTCCCACGCTTAAAATCTGCCATGATAACATGCTAGCTTTTCACACCACGTTCACAGTCCTTCCAAATCCCTTATTTAAAGTGCACGATGACCCTATGAAGTTTGCAGGGCGGATTCTAAAGATTGTAGACTGCCACTCCATGAAGAAATTTACTCAAGGTCCTGTGGTTTGTGAGGCCCTAATCGCATCAGCAACAGGTTTATTTTTAACTTCATACCCAAATTTTGGGGGAGCAAACCCAGTCTGAGGCTCAAGACCTCACAGACACTAACTACTACGACTTCTATCGTTCATCTCAGTTCTGAAAGCTTCTGGTTCTATGATTTTCTTATTAATTTGTAATTACTATAAGGACTAAGGGGAGGTGGCCTACTTGTGAGTGACACCTCTTTAACAGGTCACTCCAAAGTCTGAGTCTCCAGTGGTGTGTTCCAAAATTGGGTCCTGTTCACACATAACTCTGTAGAATGAATTATTTAGTTTTTCTGCCTACTGCTTTTATCCACTTCTTATTTTCAATTTCTTTAACAACTGGGATGCCTTCCAAAGGACTTATATTAGTGAAAATACTGACCCCTCACTGGGGTGCCTTGTTAAGATGCAGATTCTGATTCAATAAGCTCTACAGGGGAGGCTGAGATTCTGCGTTTCCTGTAAGCTCCTGGGAGATGCCAATATTGGTAGCCCCCAGACCACACTTTGAGAGCCAAGATATTAGAAGCTTTTTCTTAAACGCTAGAAAGAGGCTGTTACGTGAAGTTAGGATATTTCCACCAAAATAAGTATCCTCAAACTGAAAAATGTTTTAATTTTACTTTTTATTTTATATTCGTCTGCCATATTTTAATTTTATTTTGTAATGAATTATATCACTTTTGTATTAAAATTTTTAAATGAAATAAAATGTTTTATCCTTGTAGGAAAGCACTCCTGAAAATTAATGAAACTCCGCGTGTGAATAACCATTTCAGTTTTTGCTTTCTCTGTGTCAGAGAAAAATAATTACAGCTTTTAGAAACATTTTGTTACTCTGACTGGTATTCATGGCCCCTGAAGTCTGAGTAATAGGTTGGGCTGAGGATTCAGAGTATCAGTGGGAGTCTCTTGTGCTCAAACCTTTTATTTATTATTATTTATTGATAGGGAAATGCCTTTTCCATTGGGCGTTACTGATTGAATCCTCACAAGGGGTCTAAAAGACTGAAAATGAATAAGTGGTGTTTAACATCCAGGTTGCACCAGGAGCAGCAGTAGTCACCAAGAAGAGTAGGTGGGAGATGAGAACACATCTGCTTCCCTCTCCCTGTCTGCTGATTCTGGAGGAAGAGAGCAAAGATCTAACTTCATTCCCATGAGTCCCTGTTATTGACTTTATGCTTTATGTTGACTTCAAGGCTTATTCCATTATAAGGTCAGAGTTGACCATCTCTTAACCTCAAGAAAGACATCATTCAGTCCCCAAAGTGCCATTGTCTTAAGAGTGACCACAATCAAACCTACGGGGTTTGCATTTCTAGGCGCTGCTCAGGTGCCTTCAAATTTGAGAGCAATCCTTTAATGGAAAACCAGTGTGGACTAAATTGGGGAAATGGAGATTGTCTTATCTCTCAATTGCCTCCTGGTATGGAACCTAGGAAGACGGAAGAGCTAAGTCTAATGGAAAAGAGAGTCTGATTTTACATGTTGGGATGAAAAGGATGAGCTATTAAGTATACTTCTGTGTTTCTGTGGCCAGACCTCCAGTCTAGGCCTACATATCTCTCAGAGCAATTATACGAGCACTTCTAATAGGTCTCCCCTTCCCGCCCTCCTCCAATCTGTTTAACACAGTGCTTTTGATCAATATTCCCATACATCAATGCTTACATGATGGTCTTGCTCAAAACCCTCAGTGGCTGCTAATTACCCACAGAATAAGGCGCAACGTTTTATCTAAGTATTTAAGGCATCCTGCATGTGACCTTAACTTATCTCTTTAAGCTTATCTCTCACTCCTCCTCAACACAATCTTACCACTCAAGCCAAATTATCTTAAGTTATGGTTCCAAGTTACATAATGGCTCTGTGCCTCCGTTTCCTCAATGTGGACCAAAATAATAACTTATCTCATTGGATTGCTGTGAATTAGATGAGTTAATGTATATAAAATGTTTAGGACATTGCCTGGCACATGGAAAGGACCTGTAATGGATTGAATGGTAGCTCCTCAAAAGATATGCTCCTCTTCTAATTCCTGGGAACTGCAAATGTTACTTTATTTGGGAAAAGGGTCCTTTGCAGATGTAATTAAGGATCTTGAGATGAAAAGAACATCTGGATTATCTAGGTGAACCCTCAATCCAATGGCAAGTATACTAATAAGAGAGACACGAGGGTGACTAGATAGAAGAGAAGACCATGTGAAGATGGCGACAGAGATTGTCAAGGAATGGTGACAGCCACCAGAAGCTGGAGGAGGCAAAGAAAGGAATGTCCCCCACAGCCCCTGGAGCAAGCACAGCCCTGCCAACACCTTGATTTCAGACTACTGCCTCCAGAACTGTGAGAGAATACATTTCTGTTGTCTTGAGCCACTAAGTTTGTGATAATTTGTAATGGCAGCCATAGGAAACTAATATAGGGTCCATTACATTTTAGCTATTATTATTATTAATTAATCCCCAAATGTGCCTTTTCCTTTTCCTCTCAGCATCATTTTTTTTTATCACACTGTTCTGTTTTAGTGTCTAGATAGTACCTTGTAATTAGAAAACTAAATATTTATTGAAAGAATGAATGATTGAATGAGTGAAAAGCCTACACCCGCCAGTTACTTGGTGTGACATAACCACAATAGCTTTTCCTGACCTATTCCATAAAGTCTAGCATACGGTGACAAGAACCCTCATTTGGTTCTTTTCATCTGCTCTTTTGTAATGTACCTTTGTGTGTCTCTCTCTCCCTAAAGCTTCTTGAGGACAGGGATCATTTCTTTTACCTGTCTGTGTCCCCAGGGCCTAGCCGTAGTAAGTAACTCAAGTCTGCGGCAGTAATGATGATCCCGTTGTCAAAAGTTGTCCACTAACTTGTTACTCATTCTCGAGTTTCCCCAAGCCCTAGTGTGTATCGCGTCCTTGTCAATGCTAGAAGTTTGCTTCTTGTGTCAACCGCCTTTCCCAACTGACACAGAACCCTCCAGTCCCAATATATCTCAAGGAACAGCAGATGGAGGATGAGCTTGAACAGGCTAATTCTTCTGCTGGGTAGACTTGTGTTGAAAGAAGTAGGCTCTAGGCCCATGCCTGAAAATCTTTTCCTTACACCTACAGAGATGTTGGTTTTCCAGGTGTTTGTCATAGTGGAATTACTCTGTAATTTGTTCACTTGGGAGCCTGTTTTCTGTGGGACCCACATAACTCCTCGGGTTGGTGGGGGAAGCCCTCAACTGCAGGGAATCACCTCAACCTTAGGTTTCTCCTGTTTGATGGCAGTTATTCTCATGGCTCAACACAGGTCATTCCTTTTCCTTCCGTACAGTTCAAAAACTCAGAGACTGACCACCACTTGCTAATATGATATCAGATTGACTTTAAAAAAAAAGGTCTCCTTATTTAGACATATTCTCTTTTTTTTTAAAGATTTTATTTTTCCTTTTATCTCCCCAAAGCCCCCCGGTACATAGTTGTGTATTTTTAGTTGTGGGTCCTTCCAGTTGTGGTATGTGGGATGCTGCCCCAGCATGGCCTGATGAGCGGTGCCGTGTCCACACTCAGGATTCGAACTGGCGAAACCCTGGGCCGCCCAAGCAGAGCACGTGAACTTAACCATTCAGCCATGGGGCCAGCCCCTGGACATATTTTCAAACTTAGGAAAGGTTGCAAAGAAGCCTCATATACCCTTTCCCTAGATTCACCTGTGGTTCACGTTTTACCCCATTTGCTGTAGCATTAGCACGCTCTCTGTCCCCTCTCTTTTGAACCATATAAGAGTAAGCGACATGCATCAGCACCCTTCACCCCTAAATACTGTGTGAATTTCCTGAACCTAGGAATATTCTCAACATAACCACAGTACATTTATCAACTTTATAAATATACATTGGTAGTGTTTCTATTCCAATTTTGTTGGTTGTTCTAGTAATGTATTTTGTAGCATTGTCCACACTCCCGCCTCCTGCACAACATCCAGTCTAGGGTCTGGCTTGCATTTAGTTGTGTTACCCTGTAGCCTCCTTTAATCTGGAATTATTTCCACAGCCTTTTTTTTGTCTTTTATGATGTCGACATTTTTTAAGACAGTTCCCGTTGCCTTTTTTTTTTTTTTAAATAGAACATTCCCAGATTGCATTTGTTTGATGTTTTGTTTATGCATTCTTGGCTGGGATATTGCGAAATTAACATTTTGTCCTTCTAAGGGTATCACAGCTGGAGGCATACAATGACCTTACTGGTAATGTAAATTTTTCTCCTCCATCAAGGTGTTGCTCAATTTCTCCACTGTACAATTTTTTTTTCTCCCTTGAATTAATAAGCAGTCTCTGGAAAGATACGTTGAGACCATACAAATATCTTGCTCGTTAACATTTCCCCCTTAGATTTAGCATCCGTTGATGGTTCCTGCCTGAACCCTTTCTACTCTGCTGATAACCAAATGATGATTTTCCAGCTCCAGCAGTCCCTCCACGTTTACCAGCCAACCCTTGGTATTCTGCTTATTTATTTATCTATCTATTATCGGTAAGGGGACTCATGAATCCTGTTTTTTTCAGTGGTTTATAATTCATCACTGTACTTCATTTGGGTGCTGAATTTGTCCCAGATTTAGCCATTGGGACCCTCTTCAAGCTGGTTCCTGTGTCGGATAGATATTCAATGAATGTTTCTGAATTTTAATTGAAAGATAAAATACAAGACTTTAATAGTTATTCTATACACCCTTGCTTGTCGTACAGTGGTTAAGGGTTTGAAATTGAAATAGATCTGGGGTTGATTCTGGCTTTCCTATTTACTGGCAATGTTTCTTGGGTAGATTACTTACCCTCTCTGTGCCTCAGTTTCCTCATAATTGTGTGATATATTGGAGCCTACCTCACAGGGCTGTTGTGAGAATTAAATGAGATAATGTATGTAAACTGTTTAGTAGAGTAAATGACACAAGTACTTGATACATGCGGGCTAGTGCCATTACTTCATTTCCCCATATTAGAGCTGTGCATGGTCTGAGTTGTCTCACCTGGTACCGCTGCTTCCTACTGCTAGCCACCACCACCCAAAAGTCACCCCAAATTCATACCCATCTGCGCTTTTACAATACATTTCAATTAACTGAATTGTTGGATATTGTGGGCCTCCAGGGTTCCAGAGATAATCTAGCCCCACTTCCCCTTTGTTGAAGATGAGGAGTCTGAGATGCTGAGAGGTTAGATGGCTTGCTCCGGGTCACCCAGGAAGAGTGGAAGAGCTAGGAGGGATGCACAGCCTTCAACTCCACACTCTGTGTGCCATACCCCATCTCTACCTCGATCAAGAGCGACATTCATTTGGTTTCTTTTCCCTGTTAAGGAGTATTATTCAAAGCATCAGCGGGAAAGCATCTCATTTTCTGCATGACTCATCCTCATTCCAAGATTAACATGCTCCACTTTCATTCTTTGCCTCCCACTCAATTTCACATCCAGCCGGAGCCCTGAGAGTCTCTGTGCCCTATCGGACCCCCACTCCACCCTGCTCTCTCGCCTCCTCTCTCCCCTCCCCAGCTGTACATTTACCTCCCGGCCCCAGACTGTCCCACCATCCTCAGATTCCACGGGTCACTTTTGTTGGCCTCTGGTTTAAGAAAAGCATGTCTTCCTGAAATACCACTCTGGTCTAGGTTGAAAATAGAATAAAGAAATAGAGTTAAGTTGCAGCAGATGTACAGGGACAAGTGTTTGTCTACATGCTTCCAACATTCCATTAAGGTCCAAGATTACAGCAAAAAGTGTGTATTTCTGAACATATACATTTTATTTCAAATTTCTCAAAAAAAAAAGTTAAGCTTTCTTCTGATGTGCTGGATGTTGTTAAACACAATAGAACCAGAAATAAATATGCCATTGGCTGAGGTTTGGGGATCTTTTTATTGTGTCAAGATTTTCAGTTTTTTTGGAAACAGGCTCTGATCTGTATAATTTGATCCTGCTTACATCAAAATGTGAGTAAAATACTGAAATATTTACAGATGGATTGATATGATGTCTGGGATTTGCTTCAAAATAACCCAGGATGTGGGGGAAAGTGGGTAGGTGGATAGAAGAAGCAAGATTGACCGTGAATTGGTAAAGTTTGAAGCAAAATGATGAGTACACGAGGCTTCTACACCTGTTTATGTGATTGAAATCATCTATAATTAAAAATTTTTAAATGCTAGTTTAAATTTTCCTAATTAGCTTTCTACTTTTTTTTTTTCTTCTTTGTTTCCTTTTGTTTGCTTGTTTTCACTCTGCTTCTCCCAAATCTGCCCTTTCTTGAAAGCCAGTTTAGGCTGTGGGCCATTTAATAAAAGCGTCTTGACTACTTTAATCCACTAACACCATTAGCACCCGAACGTGTATTTCCTTGCATTCACCTGAGTTAGCATTGTAGCCTCACTAACCTGGACACTTGTTAAAGGCAGAGAATAAACCTCCTACTTTGGGGCAAACCCCGCATTGCCTGGCCTAAAGCTGGGCCTAGTCACTGCTTCCTGACTGATGGTCATGCTCGTCGGTAGATCAGAAGAGACTGGGGAAAAGCGTTCTGAAAAGTTGATGTAAAGAACAGGCTGTGGATCTGTCGTTATTTTTCTTTAAAGCTGTTCTGCATAGAGTTTGAAATATCTCACTCTACCTTTAGGGAGAACTGACTTAAGAGAAATTCTTCTCCCCGTTGAAGCATTTCGTGGTGGGTAGCGATTCAAAAGCAATTGATGCAAATGCTAGTGGAGAGCTTACCCCCAAAGGAGACTTAACGAGATGAAATCCTATCTACATGGGAATAATCCTAGACCTCTGCATCTCCTCCCACTGCACCGTCTAATTGAAGGAGGCAGTTGGGTGGGAAAATATCAAGAAGAAAATGTCAGTTGTTAGCTTTCAAAATTTTGCCCGGGGAGCCATATAAGAACCATCTCATCTGAGGCTTGTCCATGCTGGTTTAATGCAGGGCGAGAGCCAAATTCAAAGGAAATCTCATTGAGCTGCCGTTTGCTTGTTAGTTTCCTCACACACACTGATCTTTCGAAATGCTTACAACTGGTGCTTTTTCAGACCTGGGGAAATGCTACTGTACAGTTGGGAAGAGTCCAAGAAAAGTTTCTCCATCTTTCTTCACCCCTTGGGGAGCCTAGGGAACTCATGCCTGTGGTGAGACCTTCTCTCATCTGTAAGTCCTCCCGGGGAGGGGACACCACAGCCTCCCTTTGCATCAGATCTTACGTCAACAATAAGCCCTCAGAATCAGAAAAATCCCTTGCCTCAGCCTGACCTGAAAGCCTTCACTCTGTAGTTTCCTATGGTCATGAACGCCGTGGCTCAGCGTCTTCCATATTTGCATTCCGTTGATTTGTCTCTCGGCCTTCTCTTCTCCAGGGAAAATAATCCCTGGAGAGGATAGACCAGTGAAGTACAATTGTCTGGCATTCAGGCAGGGCATAAAAGAGCCCAAAATACAGAATAGTCTGCCTTTGCCTGCTGAAGCTCCCCACAGAGCCTCTCCGAGTGGGTCTTTCAAGACTTCCCTGGAGCCGACTCTTCAATAGAACGAGTCCTCACAATAGAGAAACACTGGTCTTTCCATTTAACACTAGTTGGGAAGGTAGAAAGAGTAACAGCAAGAGAGAGTTCAGTTAGACTTAAGGAAGAACCGTAGGGAAGTGCAAACTTGGACCAAGAGGTTGGAGGCACTAAGAAGCCTTTCCCCACAGACAATCGTTAGTCTTGGGCTGTTTCATTGTTCACCTGCAGTGAAATGAGTGAACCAAATCACCTCTTGAAATCCCTTCCAGCTATTGATTCTAGAAGCCCAGCGAGTTTCCCCTCTGCACTGGCTGTACTCTGAACTCCACGTGAATAACCTTGGCTGGGCTTTAATCACTAGGTCTCCAGGTTTCCTCAACTGTAAAACACAGGCGGTGGTAATGCGTGACGAGTCCAAGTGTCCCGGAAGCTATATGACTCGCAGTTGCCAGATTTCTGCTAAATAAGGTGACACTTTTGAAACGGTCAATAACGGGGTGTGGCTAAGATCCTACAGCGAGCCCCGGTGTAGAGAGATGGGACAGAAGTTTTCCAGTGTCCAAAGGATGTTTTCCTGCAGGAGTAATGCATTTTAGTGTTGTTTTAGGTGTGCTGTGAATAAGAAGAACTTTTTCTAAAGCTGAGTTCTGAGGCAGCTACATTCCTTTTCCCCAACACCTTGAAATACCTTCTAACTACAGCATGAGTTGAACATAAGCACGATGCCAGGTGTGTACTATCTCCCAACATACATGTATTTCTTGACTGATGTTGTGAAGTGTATCTCCTGCATTCAGTGAAAATGCCTACATTCAAACTCGATGGCTTTGGGAGAAATGACCAGAAAAGGGCAGCAGCAGAGATGCCCCACTGGGAAGCTATAGGATAAACGGTGAGTTCTTCCTCAACCAGGACTCTGAGCTGACCATCACTTTGAGAGCCAGGTTTTGTAAACAGGCAACCACAACCACAAACCACAGGGCATTAAGAGTGCATGTACAGGAAACAGGGAGACGTGTGTCATACGTTTCACTATCACGTCTGCTACAGCAGAATACAAAGGGCAAGTGGCCTTGTCTTTGAAAATGAAGGACAGATACATCTGGCAGTTGTTACACAAATGGCAGGTTTGTCTCTTTAGCAGTGGCATAAATCACTGAGCAGTGTTCCCAAGCACAGATTGGGGCCACATTCCATCCATCAAGGTGGGCACTTGGGTAATTGAGGTAATTAGGCAGTTTGGGTGAGAACGCCTATTTCTTCACACTTCTACTTGTCTGGTGTAAAGAACACTGGATCAGAGTCAGGCAATCTGGGTGCTAGTCCTGGCTCTTTGACCAATAGTCATTGTCACCTTCGACAAATTGCTTTCTCTCTCTGGATCTCAGTTCCTCGTCTGCTAGCTTAGAGATTAGTCAGTGGTTATTCCACTAGATCTACCAGTCTCCGGGGCGGGGGGGACTGGACAAATGAAGCTTGCAGAAGCTCCCCCAGGAGATTCTGATGTGCACACCAAAAGGAGCACCACTAGATCCAGAGGTTACTGAATTCTGTGATTCTCCAGGATGGAGAGGAAAGATAGCTAGCTCCATAGAGTCAACAGTTTATTGCTTAGCCCAGTTTAGGGCGTTCCGTCTCAAGGGGTGGTCCGGGGCTCACCGCTCGTCTGTGCACTTCCTCCACTAGTGTTTGGGAGTGGTTTTGTAAGTTTGTACTCTATAATGAATATGACCGTGTTCTCAAGCCTTGAATACATTAAAAAATAATTAAGATAATTCTATAATTACCAGACATGACCTCATGAGTTGCGCTTATTCTAATGGAATCTGCTGAGGATGCTTATTTTCCCCTTCTGGAGATGTCATCTACAGCCTCGTAAATCCTCTAACAGGGACTTCTGAGAGAGCCATCTGGCTGAGCTAGTTATGTTAAGAAGGGCTACACTCACAATTCTTTGCTCATTCTGAGCACTTTCCTTTGAAGGTCTTATACACGTCTGTGGGTTGAGAATGGTGGTGAGATTAAGGTAATATTTGGCCACGGAGCCCAGGAAGACCTAGACCCTGTCCTTTGGTCGGCAGCCCCTCTCCATGAGGTCCTCAAGGGAAGCTATGCTCAGAGAACAATGAGTAACAGCAAAGACTGTGACTCTGAGACATGGGCCCCCGTCACCGGGAGCCCATGGTCTAGCCTGGTTGGAGCTCATGCAGAACCCCTTTGACTCAGGCATGAGGCAGCTTTTTTTTCCTTTATCCTCTTCCATAAGTCCACCTCCAAGTCCTGGATCTCACTACATCCAGTGGAGAGGAAGTTCCAGGCAGCAAGAAGAGAGTACAAGAAGTAGGATACAGGACAAAAGGGCATTTGTGTCACTACCAGGGGCAGAGCTGGTCCAGACTGCCCACCCCAGGCCTCCCAGGTAGGGGCAGCTGCAGCCTTTTTGACTTGACAGACAAATGGAAGAGTCCGAAGAAAGAATGCCAGAGACAGCCAAAGAGAAGGCAGATATTACTTCTCCAGCAGGCGAGAGTGTCCAAAGAGAGAACAAAGTGATGGTCCACCTCCTGCTTGGAGGCTGGGAAAGCTCCTGGGAGGAGACTCTGGCACCCCTGAGGACCACTCTCTGGGGTTGAGTTCCCACCAAGTGTACGCCTCCTGTTAAAGGTAGAGATTGTGTGTCTCTCCCCTGTATTCCTAGGATTAACGTAGTTGCTGACATATAGTGAGTCCTAGGTGCTTGTTATGGACTGAATGTCTGTGTCCCCCCAAAATTCATATGTTGGAGCCCTAACCTCCAGTGTGATGCTGTTTGGAGATGGAGCCTTTGGAAGGTCCTGAGGGTGGGGCTTTTAAGATGAGATTAGCGCCTTTATAAGAAGAGATTCCAGAGAGCTTGCTCTCTGTCTCAGAACGCACAAAGAGGTCGTGTGACACACAGTGAGATGGAGGCCACCTACAAGCCAAGAGAAGAAGCCTCAGAATGAAACCTACATAGCCAGCACCTTGATTTTGGACTTCTCAGCCTCTAGAACTGTGAGAAATAAATTCCTGTTCTTTAAGCCATTCAGCCTATGGGATTTTGTTATGCAGCCTGAGCTAAGATAGTGCTCAATACATTTTAATTGAGAGATTGAAAAATTGAAAACATGAATAAGATTTTGCTTCCCTTGGCAATATAGTAGGATGTGTATAATAGCACAACCTTTGAGATGCAAAGGAGGCCCAACTCCAACAGGCTTAAGCAAAAACGGAGAATTTATTGGTTCATGTAGCTGAGAAGTCTAGGAATTAGTCTTTGGGCACAGCTGGATTGAAAGGCACCTACACTGTCTTCAGGAATGTTTCTCTCTCCATCTCTCTTCTCTGCTTTGTTCTGTGTTGACTGTACACTCAGCAGCATTTCTCCAAGCTTATCTTTGACCAAGCTTATCTTCCACTCAGTTGAAAGAAAGTATCACTTTCCCGATAGTTGCAGTAAAAGTCCTGTGGTTGACTCTCATTGGACTGACTTGGGACATGTGCACCTTGTGTCCAGAGAGATGGGAGGCAGGGATGGGTGATGTGCTCCTTCACAGGGGCTGTGGGGTCAGCCTCACAGCAAGCTCATGGTCTCAGGAGAGGGACAGATACTTCCACAGTCGGGGAATGAACAGACGGATTGCAGTATATTCATACAATGGAATACTACTCGGTGATAAAGAAGGAACCATTGATAAATGCCACAACTTGGATGGATCTTAAGGACATTATGCTAGTGAAAGAAGCCAGACTCAAAAGGCTACATACTGTATGATTCCATTTGTATAACATTCTGGAAAAGGCAAAACAATAGAGACAGAAAACAGACCAGTGATTGTCAGGGTTAACCTAAATAACTAACTAAGAGCGGGAGGCTTGACTGCAAAGGGGCAGCATGAGGGAATTTGGGGGATGACGGAACTGTTCCTAGGCTCTAGAAGGAGACTAGGTACCGCTCAGGCCAGACAAACACAGAAACTGCAGGTGTCCAACACAGGTAGTACGTGACTTTCACGGATTAACACAAAGAGCAAGACCATCAATTAAGATTTTGTTTCTACATTGCTGTTAAGGCTAATTTTCAGGTTAATTATTTTTCTTTAATTGAAATAATTGGATTAGAAAATGAAAATATGCTTGAATTTCAATCAGTACGCTTGAGTTTCATACTAAAGCCTTATCTAATAATATTCGTTTAAAAATAACTTTATTTTTCTTCTGGTTATATAAGTAACACTCATTATAAAAATTTTTCGGAAAATATGAGAAAGAAAATAACCATCCCTTATAATCCTAAAAAAGTATTAACCAATAAAATTTTTTCTATAACCTTCCAGACTGGTTTTTAATTTTATACATATATTACGTATCGTGAAATGTATTTTACAGAATGTATTTTAAGGAATATATTTGAACGTTGAACATTGCTTCATGTTTACAAATATCTACGTCATTGTTTTTAATAACTGCATACTATGACAATGACATCTATTTAATTAATTCATGGACATAAAGAGTGTTTCCAGTTTTTCGCTATTATAAACAATGCTCCCATGGACAGCCTTGACCATATAGCTTTACACACTTGTGAGATTATTTCTCTATGATAAATTCCTGGAAGTGAACTTGCTATGACAAAAGGTACAGGTAATTTTAATTATGGCGCATATAAAAATTGGTTGTTTATGTCTTTTGCCCATTTTTCTATTGTTGCTTTGGAAAAACCCTTTACATATTAAGGATATTATCTCAGGCTGAGTTCCCTAGAAACAGACTCATGAAGAGGTCCATTGGTGGAGTATGCTTGGTACCAACACCTAAGGGGGAGTGAAAAAAGGATTGAACAGAAGGCCTCACCCAGCTGACCCCATGGGCCCTGGAGCTGGGATGACCCTTCAGAGTTCTACCTTGAGGCAAGAGGGCCAGGCCCTTATACCCCTTTATTGACTGGTCATTGGATGAGGGCTGCCCCAAAGAAGGGGGATCACTTCAGGTGAAGTGGCTCTCTTCATCTGTGGACAGCTGCAAGAGAGGAACTAGCTGTGAGCTGTCAACACCAACATTCCCGACAGCTGGGGGATTAACACCCCGGTACCGAAGGTGGGATCTGGGTGGTGGCCCAGCACCCACTACAGAGATCTTTGACTATCAGATGTGTTGTGGATATTTTTCCCACTTTGTCATTAGTCTGTTGACTTGTTAATATTTACTCTTTGTTTATTTTACTGCGTTTTTAAAATGTTTTTGATTGATGTCAGATCGATTCATTTTTTTCTTTATGATTTCTGACTTTTATATTATCTTTAAAAAGTTGTTCCCCATTCCAAGATTATTTAAAAATCTATATTTTCCTCTAGTATTCTCATTTTTGTTTCCATTTAAAGCTTTAATTAATCCTTCTGAAATTTATTTTGATTTAAGGATGAAGTAGGTAACTTTTTCAATGATAAAAACGGTTCCCAGAACTGTTTATTAAATAATGCATCGTTTCCCATGGATTTGAATTGCCATCTTTGGCAAAGCTATTAACTATTTATACTTCATTCCATTTCTAGCTCTCTATGATGCTCCATTGATCTGTCTATACCTGTGCTAGTGTAACACTGGTTTATTTTATTTTTTAGTTTACGTACACTACAATTTACTCTTTGGGGTATACAGTTCTGAGTTTTGCCAGATGTGTAGAATTGTGTAAGATAGAGAACAGTTCCGTCATCCCCCAAATTCCCTCATGCTGCCCCTTTGCAGTCAAGCCTCCCGCTCTTAGTTAGTTATTTAGGTTAACCCTGACAATCACTGGTCTGTTTTCTGTCTCTATTGTTTTGCCTTTTCCAGAATGTTATACAAATGGAATCATACAGTATGTAGCCTTCTGAGTCTGGCTTCTTTCACTAGCATAATGTCCTTAAGATCCATCCAAGTTGTGGCATTTATCAATGGTTCCTTCTTTATCACCGAGTAGTATTCCATCGTAGGAATATACTGCAGTCCATCTGTTCATTCCCCGACTGTGGGACATTTGAGTTGTTTCCAGCTTCCGGGGATGATGAGTAAATGTGCTGTAAATATTTGGTTTCTGTGTGAACATAGGTATTCATTTCACTTGGATAAATACCTAGGAGTGGGATTTCTGAATCATACGTTTAAATACTATGTATATATATCTGAACATTTGTAATGTGTATTAATACATGAAAAGGAAAGCGATTGCCTCATTACCTTATTACTCTTCTCATTCTTCTCTTTCTCCTTCTCTTCTTCCTCCTTCTGCTTTTTATCCCATCAGGATATTGACTAGAGTGGCATTAAATTTGTTGATTGAGGAGCCAGCCCCGTGGCCGAGTAGTTAAGTTCACACGCTCCACTTCGATGGCGTAGGGTTTCGCTGGTTCAGATCCTGGGTGTGGACATGGCACCACTCGTCAGTCCACGTTGAGGTGGTGTCCCACATGCCACAACTAGGAGCACCCACAACTAAAAGAAAAATACACAACTATGTGGTGAGATTGGGGGAGAAAAAAGCAGGGGGAAAAAAAACGAAGATTGGCAATAGTTGTTAGCTCAGGTGCCAATCTTTAAAAAAAAAAAAGAAAAAATTTGTTGATTGATTTTTGTAAAAAGCCACCTATTTTAAGTCATAATACCTCTTACTAAGGCAATTCATTCTTAAAACTAAACCATGAGTAGCCCCAATATCTGATAAACAATTTGTGATTTTGCTAATTGTCCCACTGTTATAGGCAAGAGCAAGAACCTTTAGCCTTAATTTATATACCAAGTCACTTTTTTCCTTTTTTTCTCCCCAAAGCCCCAGTGCAGGGTTGTATATCCTAGTTGTAAGTCCTTCCACTTCTTCTATATAAGCCACCACCAGAGCATGGCAACTGACAGACCCACTGTGTGGTTCTGTGATGGGAAGCGAACCCGGCCTACTGAAGTGGTGAGAGCACCGAACTTTACCCACTAGACCATCAGGGCTGGCTCCCAAGTTGCTTCTTCTGTACACAAAGCATCAAGACCCCGACCAGCCAAATTCCTCTGAATCAAGTGAGCATACCTGTTTGAGACCTATGGGCAGGGGGGCCCTGGAGTCAGGCGCAGAAAAGCACAGGTGATCCTGGTAACCACGGCTAATTGTTCTCAAGGATATACCCTCCTTAGAATCTACTCATTCTGACACGTAGTTCAGCAAAATCATGGGGGAAATGCATCCCATTAGGACACTGGAATTTCCAGGTTGGAAGAGTCCTGGAGAACTCCCCAGGTTCCTTGCTTGGAGACAAGATTACTTTTTTGGCATGAGGAATATACACTGTCCAACTTCCTTCAATAGTTACTTCCAGTATGTATCAATCCTCACCATCTGGGTGTCTAACCAAAACTCTTGTTTCAAACACATTTCCTCCTAGCCTTTCCTTGAAATGACACTAGCAAGCTCTTGCAAAACTAGAACTACTTGTTCAAAGCCAGCCCTGAGCATCGTGCTTTCATCAGGGTAGGTGATTCTAATTAAGTTGTTTATCCACTTAGCACACTGTCTCAGCCACCTCAGGGACTTCCTTTCAATATGTTTGTCTCCCTTTGTTAATTGGATAAGCCAAGTGAAATGAGGTCTCTCTTATGGAAGTGCCTGCAGAGAGGAAGTCACTGCAAATTCGCCCATGTGGCATTTCCCGTGACAGTAAAGGGACACAGAGAAGCGTCTGCACTTTCCGTCTGCTCTTTTATGCTGGTGAAAGCTCGGCGACTACTCTGTGCCCTATGTCAGGAAAGAATCAATTTCTTTTAAGGGCTTACAAGGCACTCCAGCTTCCCAGCTTTTGAATCTGTCCCACAGTTTTCGACCTACAGTACTGATCAGTCCACAGCATGCCTTTCAAGTAGGGCATTTATTCAGTCATCTATACTTTCGTTCAAACATTGAGTTGAATTGAGCACCTACTTTGTGTTGGAAATAAAATAGTCCTTGACATTCAGATTATTTATGATTGCTTAGAAACTGGTTTGGAGATTAAGAATGAAGGCTCTAGGGCCCGGCCCTGTGGCCCAGTGGTTAAGTTCACAGGCTCTGCTTCAGTTACCCTGGGTTTCACCGGTTTGGATCCCATTGAGGACATGGCACCTCTCATCAGGCCATGCTGAGGCAGCGTCCCACATAGCAAAACCAGAAGGACCCGCAACTGGAATATACAGCTATGTACTGGGCTTTGGGGAGAAGAAGAAGAAGAAAAGAAGAAGATTGGCAGCAGATGTTAGCTCAGGCCCAATCTTTAAAAAAAAGAATGAAGGCTCTGAAATAAAACCAGGGATGGATCCAGGTTTTGTGGGGACTACAACCAACACAGTTTGTAGTGAGGGGGGATGGGGAGTCCTTAAGAAAAAGAACACAAAATTAGGCACAGGGCTTTGCAAGGGGCCACATAAGTGAAGGGCCCTGAAACCTCAGCTCATTAGTTTCTCAGAAGATCTCCTTTGAGCCAGGCACTCTTAGGTTTAAACCCCAGCTGTGTGACCTTGGGCACATGGCTGCACTACTCTGTGCTCGTGTCCTCCCCAGCAAAATGAGAAAAATGACAAGATGATAAAATATATCTCATAGTGGTGTTGGGAGGGTTCCAAAGATGAGGACAAAAAGCGTTTAGCCCAGTGTCTGGCCCACGATAGATACACAATAACTGTTAGCTATTATTAAGAGTGTCATTATCATTATGAGCTTCCATGCAGTAGGATTCTAGAACCACAAAACCTGTCTGCCTGAGCAGACTTTAGGAAAGAAAAAGAGAACCAAGTCCAAATTCACACATTCCTGCTAATCCGGCTTGTGTGTGGTACATACATGATGTGACCCTGAAGCTCAGCCCGGCTGTGCTACGACCACGCCACGTACAGCGGAGGGCAGGCCTTCCTGCCTGCTGTGCTCAACGTCTCCTGGCCCCGAGAGCTGATTCATTCTGAGGTCATAAAGCATTTATCCTCAAAAACAGTATATTAATATCCTATTGTGCAAGTAAACCAGACCTGTCTAGTTTTGCTTTCTTTGAGTGAAATATGTTCATTCAGCATAAGCGACAAGCATAAATGCAAACTAGTCTTTTTTTTTTCCAATGTGTGAGGAGTGGATGGTTGATAATAAAACAAGAAAGGCCATTCGGAAACTATTAAATTACATCTTTTGTATTTGCACAGCACATTCCTCTGATTTTGATGCCGTGACGTCCCTGTAAAACCGGCAAATATGTGCTTCCATATTGCTAATTCAGTTTGTTCACTTGGCATTCTAACCACATTTTCCTTTTTTTTTTTCTTTTCAAGGCCAAAAGCTACTCCCCCATCCCCCCAAAAAAAGACTTACCTATTCTCTATCTCATAGCCTGTCATGGACATCAGCCCTAAGAGTCGGGTTCTCACCCATGTCTCCCTCTGAGAGAAGAGGACAGGGCAATTGGAAAGTAAACTGATAAACAAGTTATCAGAGCAGACCACTGCTGCTTCCTCCCTTTGAAATTTTCTTTTTGAAATCTTAGTGGATTTTGAAGCCTGGGATATCTGAAAGTCTGATAAACAAAATGTGATTATGCTTCTGTTAGCAAGGATCGGTGGTAACTCCAAGGGGTGACAGGGAGGAGGCAATGATGAAATGATCCCATAATTGCCAATAACCACCCCACGCCATGTCAAATATCCGTACAATCTGAGCCGAAACAGTGTGCTTGCTGTGTTAACGCGATTTCAAGACAAGCTTCCAGCCTCCCTTCCTAACAGATTGCTGGCGCTTAAGCCCCTCCCGTGTAGAAACTCTGACTAGCAAAGCAGACTAGAATGTTCGGGTAATAGAAGTGAATTGAATTATCTAAAGGTTAATCAGAAAAACCTGTTTATTTCAATTTTGTAGCAGAAAACCATCATTAAAATTATTCATTCAGTTCTTGCCTTACTTGGTAGAATGACTCTAATGTAAACTTTCCTGAAACAAGGCCAAGTCTTATAGCCTAGCCCAATCGCTGGTGCAGAGGAGGCATTCGATAAATGGTTAATATAATTAACTAATGAGGTAGGGAGTAGAACAAAACAGTGTTTAACTAGTTCACCAATTTTCTCTAGTCTTGTCTTTATCTATGTAACTGACATGAAGTATAAATTATTTGAACATGATAAAAATACCTCCCTCCACCATTGCTTGGACTTGATTAGCGTTCAAAGCGTTCCTTACTATTTACTTTCATTTAAAGTCATTGTTCTTTTGGAAGAGATATTGTTTTGCAGAAATATTTACATTCAAGTAACCTCCAAAGATATTTCAAGTGCTTAAAAAAGAATAGGTATAAGTTAGAAAAAGAAGTAGATGAACTATCTAATTTATTCATTCACCAGATATTTCTTGAGCATCTGCTGTGCGCCAACCTCTGAGGATTCCTTGGTGAGCAGAACAAACATGGCGCCTGCCCCATAGAGCTACAAATGAACACAATAGAAACATAATTACAACTTGAAATTAGATTCCAATAGGGACACGAGTGGGAGGTGGGGGCAGGGGAACCCAATTTAGTTTAGGAGGATTGGAAAGTTCTCTTCAAAGAATGACATTTGAGTGAGACAATATAAGAACAAGAATTAGGCAACAAATATCATGGAGACTATTCCCCACAGAAGGATCAGTGTATGAGAAGGTCTGAGGGCGAAAGAAACCTACTCCATTCTAAGAACTTTACAAAACACAGACAGCAAGAACTGGGTGAGGCAGGACCAGCTCATGCAGGCCTTGTGGGCCACATGTGGGGGACTGTTCATTGCCTCTGACGATTCCAATCCCCTCTCTTCCTCTCCAACAGAACCCTGAGCATGTTCAGGTGGAGCACAATCCTCTATACTTCAGGGGATGCTGATCCCACCTCCAGTTTAAGGAGTAGCTCCTCACTTGTCTAAGCCGGTCAGTAAATGGCGTTTATCTGGTGAACCTTACTGGCCTAGAGATGTGCACATGATCTGAAGTGGTCCAATCAGATTGAAGAGCAAAGTTTAGAGTCCATGGCTGGGAGAACATTCCCTATCTTTCTTCCACCATGCCCATTACTGGCAGTTATTTCTCAACCAAGGGAGGAGTCAACCCTTAGATGAAGCTAGTGCCAAGTGCAGCAGAGCAGAGAAGTAGAAAGAACCTGGGTTCTAAGTGACATCATCGAGCTTCTCACTCAACCAACCCCAAAGCCTGCCCAAAGTCACCGGTGTTTCCTTGTGTGTTAAGATCCTTGAATTTGCTCTTCCCTTGGAATCTTTGGACACTAGCATCCTAGCTTCCCCAATTCTCTGGTAAATCACTCACTCTTTGCCCTTACACCTTCCAATTAATCTCTAAATGTGGTTGTTCTGCAAGGTTCCTGTGACTTCTCTCCACACTTTCTCTCTGGGAGATCTTACCCACTCCTATGGCTTCCTTCTTTTCTTAAGCGTCTGCTCACCAAGTGTTGGCATTTCTTTATGACATCTCCAAGTGAGGTCCAGCTTGATTACCTCCAGTAAACTCACTGGTAATGCACAAAAGTTCCAAATTCATGTAGCTTCTCTTTAGAATCAGCAGCTACTCTTAATTTCCCAACTTTAGAAATAGTCACTTAAAATGTATATGCAGAAGCTAGAGGGTGTCTCACAGAACCCAAGAACAGGAAGTACATGCAGAAAGTGACAGCCTTCCGGGATCCAGGCAGCCACTCCCAGCCTTGCTCTCAGAAGCCATGACTGCATCTGCTTCATTCTTCTCCATATTGCAGACTGGCTTCCTCTGCTCCTTGGTCCATGTGGAAGAATGAGACCAGTAGCAGGTCAGCAATCTCATCTTCAACCTCCAGAGAAAGACAGACATCACTTTGTCAGTTCTGGTGCCAAGCTGAGGAAGAGTTCTGATTGACCCATCTCAGGTCAGGTGCCCCATACAGGGGTTGTACATTAGCACAGTGGCCTCCACAATAACCATGGAGGGATAGTGGGGAGTGGACAGTTCCCAGAAGGAGGGAAGGGTCCATTTCCAGAAATGGGAGGAGTCCTGGGAGTGCCACCAAAACAAGGCTCCAGGAAAAGGACACTTTCCAGTGAATGAAAGGACAGATCTCAGAGAAAGGGGTTAAGGTTGTGGGGCAGACATTCCAAAATTTCACCCAGGCCAGAGGCCTTGGGGTCATTTTCAACTCCTCCCACTGACAACACCCACCCACTTCCCTAATGTCTAATAAGACACTAATTCCTTTCACTTCTTTCAAAATACTTCCTAGTTGCCCCTCTCTTTCCTTTTTCACTCTAGTTCCCCAGTTTCAGCCCTCGTTGCCTAACCTCCTGTGTTCTCTAACAACCCCACTGGTTTGCCAGACTCTCCCTTCCTCCTACCCATCCTGTAGTCAGACTAATTTCCTAAAATACCCCCTGAAAGAAGACACATCCCAGATCTAAAAGCCTCCAGTATCACTGGCTGCCTATAGGATAAAGTCCAAACCCTTTTTCTGGCTATTCAAGACTGTCTCCAGCTGTCATTGGCATTGCTAATTGCTTTCTCTGCATCTATGACCTCCAAAGACTTTCCATGGAATCTCCCAGCCATGTGTCCAGGCTGTGATTTCACTTACCTCCAGCCTCAGGAGGGGAGGGCTTACATGACCTAAGCCCACCAACGTTGCCCCATCACCCTAGCCCTAGTGACTGGTTCAGAAAAAGCCACTGAGCTACGTCCACACTCCCCAGCACGTTCTCCAGGCCAGCGTCCTTGGCTCAGGGGATGGCATGGGATCCCAGAAGATCCACCAAAGTGAACCTCAGGACTTCTGCTGTGCAGGCTGGGGCACAGAGGCCCTTTTTCCTCCTGGACGTGAATAGAGACGCTAGGGGCTGCTGCCAACCATCTTGGTTCTCAAGAACAGCTGGAAGCAGGGCAATTTGCCTAGAAACAATTTTCTGAAAGCCAATTAGCTGAAAACCAATTTCCGAATCAAGTTAAAAATATATGCATTTTCATTAACTGTTTTAAAAAAGATTATTCCTTAAATTATGTTTTTGGCAAATTGGTCATTTGGCAGATTGACTTAGAGGTAGGCTGGTGGGGTGAAGCCTCTTTCAGAAGAAGAGTGGGAAGGCATCCATGCAAGGTCCTTGCTGTGGTCTTTGAACTCCAGATTGGGCCTGGACTGAAGCCTGCCACACCCACCAACATCTCACAAAAATGAGCCAGTCCCTTCCTGTTAGAGTTTAACCTGGTCTGGTTGGGTTTTCTGTTAGCTGTCACCGAAAGCATCTAATTGATACAACAATAAGTCTTTCCGAATATTTCCAAATTCTGAGCTTATAGTCCTCGGCGCCACCCAAACCGGACTACTCAGACTTTCCCAGATACTTGTCATGCTTTCCCATCGCCATGACTGCTCTCCTTCCTCCAGCCCCTCTGCCTGTCCCACGTCCTCCTGGCCTTCCAGACGGGAGCCTCTCTGCTCTCCTCAGGCTGCTGCAGCCCTCCATGGTCCCTTCCATCTCGGAGTTACCGTCCAGCTTTCTCGGTTCCAAGAACCAAACACTCACTTAAGTTCCTTCAGAAGGAACTGAGGCAGCTCCGAGGGTTGCCCCTTCTCCTCTCTCCTCAGGAGCCTCCTGGTCGCCTTCTTGTGCTGTTTTCTGCTCTCTCTGTGTCTGCTCTGATCCCATCTCTGTGGATGGGCAGCCTCTTAGTCACAGCTGTTTGTTTACAATGTTGGCTTAGGTTACAGCCTCACAGCCCCACTTCCACCTCAGGGTGTCCTTTCAGCTCCTGTTCCCTCAGTTTTAGTCTGATTTTCTCCGTGGGTCCAATCCAGATTTCCTAGAGAGAATCTGATTGTAGTAACTAATCTTTTTATACTGGGCCATCCCAGGTCCCCGGCTAGACTGTGGTTGGCCAGTTACTGGGTTGAGTGTTTGCTCCTGGTCTAAACACCTGTGGACAGGTGATGCATTGTATAGTCCCCATTGGGCTGCCCCTTTCATAGGGTTGAGGGAGGGGAGGCCTGGCAACCTAGAAATGGATGGTGGGCACGGCAGGACCAGCCTGGCCTTTCAAGATGCTGTACCACCCATTGGCTATCAGTCACACACCCCATTTATGTGCTGCGATATTGAGTCAAAGTACTATTTATTACCTAAATTTGCATATGTTTGTTTCTTATCCCTTCAACTAGATTCTAAATGTCCTTAACAGTAGAGTTGATGGCCCTAAATGTCTCTACTAAAATGATAACAATAAGTGATAGCTACTGAGCACTTACCATGTACCAGGTACAGTTCTAACTGCTTTACACACACACACACACACACACACAAACCCTCCGTCTAAGCTTCACCTATTATCATCCCCACTTTATAGATAAGGAAGTTGAGGCCGTGTCACACAACCCATCAGAGGGCTGTGATTTGAACCCAGTCAGTTTGATTTCAGAATCCGTGCTCTTAGCACATGGCTCCTCCTCCAGCTGGTGCTCATGCATGTTTACTGCAATTGCGGATACTTTGCCGAAAAGGAAAACTATCCTCTCTCTTTGTGCTGGGTTAGTTCTCATTGGCCTATTTGTTCCAGGAAGACTCACTTTTTGGCCAAAATCCTCTCTTTCGCAGTCAGCAAACTAATGCCAGAGAAATATCAACAGAGCAAAAGACAATCCGTTTTCAAACCAAAAACTCCCTCTTGGCTCGAAGCGAGTTCATCAGCCAGATGCCCCTCCCTTCCCCCATGTTTTCCTGGCACTGCTTTGCAGAAATCTGGATCCAGGGGCCGTGTGCAAGGTGGTTTCTGTGGGCATGAGCAATTGCTAGACAGACGTGCGGGCGGGGGAGCCAGCCAGGAAATCATTTCAGCTGCTTCCATCTTCCCTTCATGCCAAGTTCAGGGGGCAGAGGAGGGGCGTCAGCCTGGATGTCCCTCAAATGGTGGCAAGGTATCCCGGAGCTGGAGGCTGGGCTATTCCCACCCAAGTAGTTAATCCATTAGCCCTTGGCACACGCAGGTCCCCAATGACAACGCCTTGCCAGAGGTGACTGTGCCTGCCTGCCCGCCCCCCTCCCACCGCTCTGCCCGGGCTAGTGAAGCAACAGGCACTCTGAGGGCTACGTGAAGCCTCCCAACCTCCTCCTGTGGCAGAAAGGGGTGGGTTTGCCCACTTTAAAGATGGAGAGATAAGGCACAAGACTTATGGGGGGCCATGCCGGTGTTGCCGGTTGTGGGGGGTGGGGGAGCGCTCACATTCTCTGTCAAGGTCTCTTCTAGCTCTAAGGCCTCTCTCTGCCTCTCTTCCCACCACCCCCGTCCCACGAGGCCAAGCTTTCTGTCCATTACCCAGACCCCCTTCACATCCCTTTCCTTCCTTCACAGAGTCCTCCCGTCCCCGGGGAGCCTCCTGAATCCTGACTTGAGCGTAAAGGCGCTGGAGGAGAAAGGAAGAACTGAGGGTGAGGGGGGATGGAAGAGGAAGCAGCGATTCAGCTGACAGTGCCTAACAGTGGAAGGCGTGCCTCAGCGCAGGAGAACCAGACACCAGACTCTGTTTTCCTGTGCAGCAATGGACCTGCCCGTGAGGTGGGGTGGGAGGAGCCACAGGAAAGGCTTTCTAATGAAAGGGATGGGGGAGGGCTTCTGAGGGAAAGAGGGAGAGAACCCCCACACTCCCCTTTTCGTCCCTCATTTGCCCCTACCAGTCCAACTACTGGCCCCCTTAGCAGGTCCTCTCTCTTCTCCTGAACAGAGCCACATTTTCTGAATAGGCACATAATATTAACTCGGAAGATCAGGTCTGGAAGAGATCTTAGAACTCATCTTGTGCAACACTATCTTTTTATAGTTGAGGAAACTGAGGCCCAGAGAGGGGTCATGTCTTGACTAAGGTCACACAACTAATGAGCGGTAAAGCTAAGATGAAAAAAACAGGGCTCTTTGTACTATACGAGGCTGCCTCTTACTCCTCCACCTGTACAAATGACCCCCCACAGAGAACACGCAGGCCAGCTCCCCAGTCGTGTCCAAGAACTGGGCCACTTATTATCTCTTCAGTCCTGCCCAGGGAGCCTCAATTTGTCCTGTCATAGATTCTATTCCACCCAGTCACCATTCTTCACTGTAGCAGGTGATGCTCCCAAAGCAGGTTGCTCTGTGTGGGGTTGTGGTCAGAGACGCAGCGGCCGGCATCACGGCCCCCACACCACAAGCCGCCCAGGTGTTTTCTGCCCGCTGCTGGCCCTCGAGACATTTTTGAGAGTTTGTTCTGCATCTGCCTTTTCACCTGCTGTTCATTCCCATCCAGCGGCTGTGTGGGGATCCCATTGGAGTCCCCTGGGAGCACTATAGAAAGATCTCACCCTATGCCTTGCTCTCTGACTGAGATGAACAGGCTGCCATTTTGAAATCTCAAGAAATCTACAAGCAACAGAATGGAAGCTCCAGAGACTTCCTGACATGACTCGGTGCCCAGAACTCTTACTTCTCAGTCTCTATGAGGAAAGCACTGGTGGAGTGGGGGTGAGAACGAGAGGTAGGACATCGGGGCTGACATTCAAACTTTCTTAGAAAAAGTCAGGATGAATGTCCCAGGAAAAGGCTATTAACAGGCTGCCTTCCCCACGCTCAGCTTTCCGGGGCTGGAGCTGCGTGAGAATGAGTCAGCACATGGAAAGGCTAATGGTAAACCTAGGGGAACAGAACCCTCTCCACAGGGGAAGTGGAGGCTGTGAGACTGCACTTTTCCCCAACCTCTGGCCTCAAACCACCCCGCCCTCCTGTGGGTATGTGATCTGTACAGCTGGTGCGTTACCAACGTTGTCAGTTCCAATTCTGAAGCCAGAATTTAAATCAGCAAAAATATCCAGAAAGTCCTTCCCCCCACCTCCCCTCCCTACTTTCTCTTCATTGACTAAGCCAGTGGCCGGGGAAGAGGGCCCATCCCCTGCAATGTGGAGGGCTGTTGGGAGGTATTTCTGCTCCTATCTACCTGCTGGCTCGCCCTGAGACAAGCTCCTGGTATCGAATAGACACACATCGTTGAGCCCCAGACTCTGTGACAGGCAATTTTACATATCTCCTCCCAATCTCACAATAACCCCAGGAGGATGATATATTGATATCTGGCTTTCACAGAGGAAGGATCAAAGCTGAGAGAGATGCAGCCGTCTGCCCAAGGAGCCACAGTCAATGTCATTTATCAAGAGTCTGACATATGCCAGGGGCTTCTGCACAGTTTTTTAAAGATAGGTAAACATCCTTTTTTACAGATGAGGAAACCAAAGCTCAGAAGGACTGAGGTATCCCAGTAAGTACCGGTGCTATGGCTTGATTCTGGGTCTGCCTGACTCCCAAGCCTGTGCTGCCTCCAGGTCCCGGCGGAGGCAGGAACTCCAGCCACATCTCTGCCTCTAGATCTACCACACCCAGTGCCTCTCCAGAAGAGGATTTGCCTTGTGTGCCCTGATTGAACGCCTGTCAGTCTGGGGGGTGGGGAGGCGCCGGTATCACAAGGCCTGGTATTGGCCTCTAGGCAGAATTTCTCTTATCACAAATTACACCTTGGAACCTCCATCCTCCTAAAAGGGGGGGACTTGGTGGGGCTGATCCCAAGGTGTCAGTTCAGGGGAGCGAAAGTTAAGAGAGTGGCCTAATGGGGACACTTTCCTGAGACCAAGCCCATGGAGATGTGAGCAGAATTTACCGTCAGCCAAGGCTTGAATAAAGTGGCCTTAAAGGTAACAGATATAACATCAACCTGCCAATTTTTATCACAAAAAAGTTCTGTGGTTTGTGGTTGGTAAATTTCGATATAGAAATATTTGACTCTTGGGGAAGTTGTGTACAGAGGGGGTAGTGAGGGGTCAAATGGGGGGGGGGTCTCAATTTTCACCTCTGATTTCTAAGACACTCTGAGTGGTGGGGACAATGAGAGAGTCCAGGATGTTTCCAACACCAGGGAAAATGTGTAATAAGTCAGCACTTCTTGAGCCTGTTTCCCCAACCACCCCAGCAGAAAGAGCCCTTCCCCTCCCTGTCTTTACTCTGCTTTAACTTTCCGTAGCCCTTTTCTGTAACTCCCATTACATGATGTATTAACTTGTTTATTTTCTCTCTCCTCCCCCCTCAAAGAATGTAAGCTCCCTGAGAACAAGGGCTGTGTCTTTTGTCCACTGATGTTCCCCAGGGGCTAGAACACTATATAAGAAGCCCTCAGTAAAGGTGTGCTGAGGAATGAATGAATGCACAGATGAATGAATGAATGAGTGAATGAGTGAATGTACCTTGAGGGGGCATTTAACCAACATAGGCATCCTCCACGTCAGTTTCTCTGGGGAGCGGGTGTCAGAGTCCTCTGAACTTGACTTGCCCTCTCTTCAGCATCAGCCAGATGCAGAAGCCCCTTGGGCTCTGCTCTTTAGGGGAAGAGACAGGGGGCTGGTGCTCACGAAGAGCACCCTGATGAGACCTATTAAGCCCTGAATGGAGGATAAAGGAGACACAGTTTCTACCTCATCCCAAGGGGATCCGCATTCTTGAGAGTTTCTCCACTGGAACGTGGCAGTGTCTGAAGCCAGTTGTGGAGAGCAGGAAAAACTTTCTGGAAAGCATCCACTCTAAGATGATAACGGGCCACCAAGCTACCCACTCCCAGCCAAAGCCCCCCCAAATCCTGTTTTGTTCCTCATTTCCCAGAGCCGTAGCTAAGCCGCACGTACACAGGGGGCAGACGCTGGCAAGCGTTGTCTCTTCCCAGGCCACAAGGATAACAAGACACTTGGCGTGCTCAGATGAAAGGGGGCTCTCCTTGCAAAGCGCCGGGTTGCACAATCCCTCTGAACTCCCTGAAGTGGGAAGCTGGTCCCTCTTAACTCGTGATTACCACTGTGGAGATTAAAGGCTTCCTGTTGGAGAAAGCAGTTCCCCTGAGCCAAACAACACTGAGGGCTGGCCAGCGGCCATCTTGTCAGGGCCGCTCTTGGCAGTCAGGGCTGAAGTGACTGGCTCCCTCATGCGCCAACCTGCCTGAGGCAAAGTCAAGGTGCCTAGGCCAAAACAGTCCCTCAGCAAGCATGGTGCTGTGGCCTGAGCACTTTCTCAGTCTCCTCAGCTCCAGCCTGGGCCACCTTGGCAAGAGCAGCTGCCTTGGTGAGACTGATGGGAACAGGCTGAAGGTCTTCACTTGCTCCCCTTTCCCAAGGTACCCTGAGCATTTCCAATGTGTGTTAGAGCGGGGAAAGAAGGGCATGCTGGGAAAACCAGCTCAGGGGGCAGTGAGGGGTGGGAAGGTCACTGTTCCATGAGCTTTCCATGTTTACTCCACCAGAGGCCTGAGCAAGTCAGACCCTGGTCTCTTGGCCTAGTGCCTCCAAACTAGCTAAAGATCAAAAGCATATGGATCTCTTGGTAAGAAAGCAGACCCCCAGGCCCCACCCTGTGAGTTCTGGCTCCATACATCTGAGGCGGGGCCTGGATATGTTGGTTTTTATGAAACCCTCTGACAACTCTGATGCAGCCTGCTCTGAGCGCCCTTGAACGGGGGAGGTGGAAAGGATCATTGGGTGAGGAGTCAGGAAACAGGACTCTGGCCTCTGTTCCGTCAGGTGACTTTGGGGAAGTCACTTCATTTCTCTGGGCCTCAGTTTCCTCGTTGGTAAAGTACAGAGCTTGAACAATTTCAGAGTGTGGCTCAAGGGGATGTGTAGCTGGTCACTTTTCCATCCTCACATCCTGTGGTGCTTTCAGTCTGCAGCCATGGCCATGGTCCCAAGGAAGGCCCTGGCCTTTAGGCTACCCTTAGCTGGGAGGAGGACGACTCAGGAAGCTCTGAGAGTAACAGTGACAGCTGGCATCCTTCCTTCAGAGCAAACCTTCGAGTTAAACACTTTATCTTGCCTCATTTAGTCTTCACAACAACCCTCCAAGGTAGCACTTACCCCACAGAACTTCCTGCAGTGATGGAAATATTCTATGTCTGCATTGTCCAATACAGTGGTCACCAGCCACATGCAGCTATTGAGCATCTGAAACACAGCCAGTGCAACTGAGAACGTGAACTTTATTCATTTTAATTTTATTTAATTTTAATTATAGTTAAATGCTACACATAGTAAGTGGCCACCATATTGGCCAGCACAACTCCAAGGTGTGGATCAGTATTATCCTCATTTTAGGGATGAAAGAACAGGATTAGAGAGGCAAGGTGACTGAGTGGTAGAGCTAGGGATTTGAATGCAGACTTGGTGGACTCTAGAGCTGATGGCCATGCTCTAATCACTGGAGTATTTGGCAGAATGAGTCCTACCAAGCCAGGAGGGCATGACTCCAGTCACGGCCTGGCCTCTGAGAAGCTGGTTGACCACCTTGAGTGGTCTCTGAGGTCCTTCCAGCTCTGACATCCCAGCCTGTGTGTTTAGGGGGGGAGCATGGAGGGAATGCAGGGAATATTCTGCTCTCTAGAGCCTCCTAGATGCAGAACCGTCAGTGTCTACCCACCCAGACCCCTCCTGCCACAGTTATCACTGGTTACTGGTCTTCTCCATGACCCAACTGTCAGAGCCTTCTCAAGATGGACTACTCCTCAACACTTTTGTGAGGTAAATAGTGCTACACCCATTTTGTAAATGAAGAAACTGAGGTTCAGAGGGATGAAGTAACTTGTCCAAGGTCTTACAGCATGGTGAGTGGTAGAATGAGGAATTGAACTCAGATCAGTGTGACTCCAGGGCCTGAGCTCTTACCTTCTGCCACATGGGGTCAGTGGGGTCAAGCAGAGGCCCAGGGACCTACTTGGTTAAAAGTTTGCTTTGGTACCCAGGCAAACCCACTCCCAGCAGGATCCTACTGCTCTGTCTGAATCCATCAGGGATTCCGTTCTCCTGCCAGAGTCCTGGCTCTTGGGTCCATCAAGACTCAACACCTTCCTGAACCATGCTGGCCCATTAAGAATCTGGTGTGTGTGAGCTTCTGGCTAGAAAATAAAGAGAAGAAAGAAGGACAGCTGGTCAGGGGATCTGTGGGCCAGCCCTCCTCACCTCCAGAGCCCAAACCTACCCCACATGGGGCTGAGAGAAGCAGAGGTCTCAGTGACTACGGCAGTGGGCTTGATTCTGGAGGGGACCGTACAGTGCCCTCTGGTTTGAGGCAACCCCCTACCCACTGACCAGTGTCCCCATCAGAGCCAAGCTCCTGACAAAGGCTCAAAGGCCAAGTCCAGCATCTTCACGGCGGATGAGAATGTCTCCTTTATCCACAGACTCAGAAACTGCCCAAGCCCACAGTGAGACGTGTGCACCTGGGGTCAGCTCTTTGGAGTCTCCCAGAGTCCCCCATGCAGGGACCACATGTGTGCTTGTGTGCACTGGCAGGCACTTGCACACTCATGGGATGGGGCCAGAGCGGGGAAGACAAAGGCTGGAAGCCATCAGTCTTTTTAACCAGAAAGGGTTCTTTCTCTGGCAAACTGGGGAAAGAGCTCCAGAAACCTAATGCTGGACCTTCTAGAAACATGATCTCTCCATCCCACCAACCACTGCCCCAGGACAGCATCAGGACCAACTCAAAGGGTCCCTCATGGGGAATACAGAGCCCGGCAGGCTGGGGAACTGCCTTACACACTTGCACCCACCAAACATGCACAGCCCATTCACACCCACCACACATGCACAGTATGTGTACACGTACACACAGGCTCACACTCACACACTTGTTCACATGCTGTCGTGCACATACATCACACACACACCACACACTTACGTATACACATTCACAGACTCAGCATGGGGGCGGGTGTCTAGAGCCGAGTCAGGACCTTGTCCTTTGTTGTTTCCAAGAGTGTGGAGGAAGTAGGCTCTGCCCCCTCCTGCCCTTGGATACAGTCGGAGACAAAGGGAGGCAGAGACATATCTACGAGGGCTGCCCCACACCACGCACGCAGGGTGGAGCCTGCCTTGGCAGGCCGGGCTGGGCCACAACCAGGAAGACGTCGGGAGATGTTCTTTCTTCCCTATGGCCTCCGCTACTGCCCAGGGCAGGTGGGATGCCGCTGCAGCCTACAGTCTGGGCAGGTGGGGCTGTAGGGGAGGGAGGGACGGAGCCAGGGAAGGGGAAAAGCCGATTTCTCAGGGATTACGAAAAGCATGCAAATGGAAAGAACTCCAACTCACTGTTCTTTTCCTGAAGACAATTCTCTTGTCACCGCAAGGACAGAGTCTGGGTGTCCCTGTGTCTCCCCTGTGGTCAGTGCTGCTACGCCCCGACCCATGAGCCACGTGGGATGCTTTCCAGCTTGACTGGACAGCGACACACATCCTCCAGATGTTTTGCAAACAGGCCCCTCCAAGCTTCTCAACCAGGAAACCTACCCACCTCCTGGGGCCTTCCATAACACAGCTTTGTAACCTCCGTTACAGCTGGGCCTTCAGGTCCTGGCTTCCACACCCAGACCCCTGCTCCAGGCCACTTATCCACCCCAGGACCAGGCCTTCTCCCCGCCATGCCCCAAGGCCCAGGCCACACTGTGCCCAGGCCCGACAGCCTCGGCCTCACAAACAGAACCCCTGTATCTTAAGTAGTTCCTGGATGCCTGCAGAGCTGGAGTCCTGACCTTGGACCCCCCCCCCCCCCCCCCCACAGCTGGGCTTTGCCCATTCTCCATTCCTCCCATTGTCCCTGCCTGCCTGGGTTCTTGCCAAGGGCTGCCCTGGGCAGCTGGGAGGCGAGGCTTCTGCTCCTCAGGCCCACTTGGCCCTCTGATTCAGCCTACCACTCGCAGAGCTCTCTGCAGCCCGCAGTTTCCTGCAGCCTTTTCATACATCCTGCATGAAGAAGGTCCCTCTTCTGGATTCCTGGCCTGAGCTCCCAGCCTGCAGCATGACCACCTCACAGAACTCGGCATCCACGACTCCAGCCCAACCCGACTGCGCAAGAGCACGGATAAGAGAAGACTGCTGACTTCTCAAGCAAGGGCATCTCCACGCCCACCGAAAGCAAAGGGCAGAACCTCTACTCTGACAAGGAAGGGACGGGCCAGTTGCTTCTGGCAGGGGAAGCCAGCAAAACGGGAAATTCCAATGTCACTGGTCATTGGCCAGTGACTTCACAGCTCAGTTTGGCTCTGTGACCACACCTGGCAGAATGCCGCCGAGGAAGCCTGGGCCTCCTCCTCTGGGTTTACTGCAGCCCAGCTTCGGAACAAGCATCCCGGAGTCACACGTGTTTTTCTTTCTTTAACCCTGAAACTTATTAGCAGCAACTTCTTGCACCTCTAGAGCTTCCCTTCACCCACTCTTGCCCTTACCTCCACCCCCGTGGCCTGGCTGTCTGGGCCCTTCGCTAATAAGACTCTGCATTTCTCTGCTCTCTTTGATCCAGATTTTAACGAGTCTAACCCTCCCCAGCCAGGCGCCTGGGCCAGGAGGGTCGCCTCTTCCCCAGGGGGAGTGCTGCTAGGAAGTAGGAGGCTGCAGAGAGTTTTGGTCTCTCTGCTTCTTGTGAGTCTCAAACCCTCACTAGGATTCCATGATACTTTGGGAACTGGCAAGGAATCTCCTCAGGGTGAAGAAGCTGGGCATATCCCTGCCATGCCAGGCAATGCTTCTCATTCACTCAATCATTCAGCCAACACATATCTATTGAGTACCTACTTAAGGAGGCAGTAGCCTTACATGGAGGCAGGCCCAGGAGCAGAGATGGAAGCACAGGGTGGGAACAGGCAAGGAAAGTGGGGTCATGCCGCTCACTCCTGGAAAAATGTCAGATGCTTTAGTCTCCTAGACAATAAATTCCTAGAACCTATAAGAAGGGCACTCTCTCTCTCTTTTTTTAAGTTTCCAGAGCCTAGCATTAAGTCTAATATATAAAGTGTCCTTCATAAAGGATTAATGGTTGAATGAATGAATGAACAAATGAATGAATTGAGGTTCTGGACCCATGGCCCATTGTCCTCTGGAAGGAGGCCTCCAACTCTGGGAGAGCAGGAAGAGGAAAGGAGGCACCAGAGAGCACCTGGTAAGTGCATTCCTCGGCCCCCTCTTTAATGATCATGATTATAGAACTGCAGGTTGTCAGGCTTTATGAGGCAGATGTTGGATGCTGAGACATTGCTGGCAAAAGGGACAGCTTGTAGCCGGTAGAGAGAGAAGAGGCTATGGTGGCCTTGGTGTTTATTTAGAAAGTGAGTGGATGGGTGAGTGGGAATGGGTTGATTCTGATTCTAATGCCCCTGCAAAACCTTCCAGAGGAATGCCATTTGGGTCTGGTCTCTCTCATCCTTCCAGAAGCCCCTGGCACACCTCTACAGCATCGGTGTATGTGTGTTTGTGTGTGTGTGTGTGTAAATATATCAACAGTCACAAAACTCAATTCAGTTCCATTCAACCAAGATATATCAAACTTTTACCAAGGACCTCCTTGGGATAAATATATAAAATGTGAGTTCCTGCTCACAGCCTAGTGGGGCTGGCAGACAAGAAACCAAAATGTTAAATACAGCGTGGAACATACAATACAGGGTGGTCCGATGCTTGGGGAATCTGCTGTATCATGATGGAGTCTATTGTGAAATAGAAAGCTCCGTGAGCACAGGGACTTGTCATCATTGTGTTCCCAGCGCCGGGCACAGCACCTCACACGGAGACACAGAGTGGGACCTTGGTGAATATAGCTGGAACAAATGAATGCTGAATGTGAGCTGACTTCAAAGAACCGAAAAATTAGGAAGTAGAAAAATAAAGATAAGAAACTAGAACAACTGGCCCCAAAGGAAATGGAGCTAATTCAGGGAGCTCTAGGTGATTCTAATTGGTAACTTTAGAGTGATCCAAGAAGATATGGATTGCATCTATAAACCAAAAACAATGAAAGAAAAGGAGAGGTTCTTGGAAATTACAACTATGATTGCTAGAATAAAATATGTAATATAAGGGCTAGAAGAAAAAGGTGAACCAATCTTCCAGAAGATAAGCCAAAAAGAAATAGAGACAGAGAACCAACCTATGAAGCCCAGCATCCAGGAGAGAAAACAAAGGCAAAGAAATTATCAAAGAAATAAGAGAAGACCGTTTCCCAAACCTGAAAAAAGATTCAGACCTTCCAGTTTGAAAGGGCCGCCAAGGACTAAACAGGATGAATGGGTGGGAAGAAAAGCTCACAGCAGTAGACACATCTGCATGAAATTACCTGGCGCCTTCATATGCAAATACAAATTTGGACCACAGACCTTTAGCATCTCCCGCCTGCCGTATTCCTAATGGTGGGCCGGGCCCTGAGCCAGCCCACCCATTCTACCCGATGGGGCAGAGGCAGGCTTGTGTAGACATTGTCCTTCCCTTCGCTTGCTTACTGTAAGGGTGATAAAAGCAATAGGCTGCAGCTTGCAGATATATTTATATTCCGATGGCCATTCCCCCTGCAACTGCCCCCTCACACCCCAAGGAACTTTACATGACCTTTCTCTGAGAGGTTTAAAAGCACCCACTCTAGAGCCACTCTGTCTGGGTTTGAATCTCTTCTCTGCCTTTTACTAGCTTGGGCAAGTTGCCTAACCTCTGTATGCCTCAGTTTTCTCATCTATAAAAAGGGAACAAAAATGGAAGCTACCTCAGAGAGCGGCTGGCTGTGTGGATCCAATCACTAATATGTCTAAAGCGTGTATAACAGGCCCTGTTCTAAGAATAAACCCTAGATGAGTGCCTGCTGTTATTATTTAAAGACGTAAAGGTAACCAACGGAAGAATTGCGAAGCATTGTCAAAATAATCAAGGCGGGTGAGTTTGGCAGGGAGTAGAAGGTGCTAGAGAGGAGCTAGGATCCTAGTCTTTCAAGCCAGAGCTTCAGTGGATGCTGGGATGGTAGTTTAGGCTCACCATTTGGAGCTATGGAAGGGACCAACGGCAGAACCAAAGCCAGAAACTTGCAGACGGTCCCTCTCGGGAGAGGATTGAAGGTGATGAGGAGGTTGCTCATTTGAAGTCCTCTATGCTGTTTGATTTTCCCCAAACATATACATTATCTGTATACTTTTAAAACAAGTAGGCTTTTAGATTTAAACTAGTTGCTAAGGCCAGTGGTGTGCTGGATCTGGCCAAGAGAGCCAACTGTGCGTATCCACAGGCCATGGTGGAAGTATTTACACCATGGGAATCAGCAAAGGGTGCCAGCCCGAGCTTTCTACTCTGAGAGCTGGTTTATCAGCACACTGCTAGATAAGCCAGTTATCCCCGTGGTAACTTTGAACTCTTGATACCTCCTGCTGAAACTCCAAAGGTCAGAAGCACGGTGAGCTCCTCTTGTGGTCTGTGTTCATCCTGAGACTTAAGCAGACGTAAAACTTCACCCTTCTACTCTTGAGGGGGCTTCCGGGCTGCCCGAACCCCTGAGGATCCTGGCATTGCACTCCAGCCAAGGTGTCATCCTAGTGACAGCCCCCTCTTGACGTGGTAATGGGATGTGAACCCTGCGTGCCAGTTATTCAGTTTATTGAGTATATGTTTATTGAGTAGCTCTCAGGTGCCAGGCCACCGGGCCCAGCCAGCCTTATTTCCAGCCACAAGCCCCTTAGGTCTGCCTCCTGGCTCATCACAAGAGCAAAGGCCCTAAAAACTTGGCAGCAGCTGCAAAGCGTAAATCCTTTTAGAATAGTGGTTCTCAGACTTGAGGGAGTGTCAGAATCACCCGGAGGACTTGTGAAACACCGGCTGGGGCCCGGAGTTTCCGATTCAATGGAAGTCGAGGATGGAGCCAGAAAATTTGCATTTCCAACAAGTTCCCAGGTGCCAGGATGCTGATGCTTCTGGTCTGGGACCACAGTTTAAGAATTACTGTTCTAGGGGGCCGGCCCCATGGCCGAGTGGTTAAGTTCATGCACTCGGCTTCGGCGGCCCAGAATTTCACCGGTTCGCATCCTGGGCGTGGACATGGCACTGCTCATCAAGCCATGCTGAAGCGGCATCCCACATGCCAAAACTAGAAGGACCCACAACTAAAAATACACAACTATGTACCAGGGGGCTTTGGGGACAAAAAAGGAAAAATAAAATCTTTTTTTTAAAAAAAGAATTACTGTTCTAAAGATTCCAAACCAGACAGCAATTCTCCAGGGCAGGAAAGAACAATGAGAGGTTTGCATTTCCATCCTTGAGATAATTTACTTAATTCAAGTCTCCTGGCTCAATTATTGCCCTTAACCAGTGAGAGGGTTGGCTGGTGCAGATGCAAACACACCTGTGAAAATACACACGTTTGCATTTGCTCATGGGCAATTCCAGACTTCAGTGGCACAGCCCATCCCTCCAGATTCAGGATTAGCATTTGGTTAAGTTCCTGAGGTCTGCAGTCTTGAAGCTCCAGCTTCAGACTTGGCTCTGCCACTTACCAGCTCTCTGACCCTGGGCAAGTTACGACTCTCTCTGGGCTGTCATCTTTTCAACTGTCAATTGGGGCTAATAATAGTATGGACCCTACAGGATTGTTCTGGGGCACAAGCTAAATGGAATGATACATGAAATGTGCTCAGTGCACAGTACATGCCTAACACTTGGAAGCCATTATTAGCCTTGACAGAAACAGGGGTACTGTTGTCGCCAATTTGTGTTTCTAACTAACTATTTGCATTAAAGGTGGTTTGGGGTGGGAAGTTGGGGTGGGGAGGTTGTTTTGAGCGTGTACTCTGTGTCCCTCAGCAGCATTAGGGGGCTGGGACTGTCACCTTCCTCCTTCTATGTCTTCGAACAGTGCTCTGCTCCCGGGGGCCTCTCAACCCAGTGCGCGAGACGGAATGACAGAGAGAACTCTGAGAACTCAGTTGTTCCATTTCAGGCTGGAACTGCAGAAGGAGTTAAGAATTCCAGGGGATGTCTCTGGCTCACAAGTTTCCTTTTTCTGAAATGGCTACTTGAAAAAAAAGAAAAAGGACAGGAGAAATTTAATTTGTATATGTGTTTGTGCATTTTTTACCATCTACTCCCACCTATCGCATATACTGTGGAAAGAAGTTTTAAAAGGTATACATTGTAAATTCCCTGTGGCCAAGGGCTTTGTCAGTTCCATGCGCCACTCTATCCCCAGTGCCAAGCGCAGTGCCTGGCACGTGACGGGCCTTCAATCAATGTCTGCTGAAGAGCTTTAATGAATACTGACCCAATGGGAGGGGCTGGAAGTAGACGCTTGGGAAAGAAGAAAGGAGATTGTGCATACTTGAAACTGGATTTCTCCAGCTGGTGATGAGGTGGTGCTGGAAGAAAGGGCTGGTGCAGCAGTTAAAAGCGATGGCCTGAGTGCTGGCATTTGCTGGCAGGTGGTCTGCAATGCGCAGCTAAGTCAGGACCTACCTGGTGAAATCAGTCACGGCTGCTGGAGGCCCAAGGCTCTGTGGCTCTTAGCCAGCCTGGTCACTCCTCCTTCCAACAAATGCTGTTTGTGTCTTTGCTCCTGCTGGTTCCTGGACCTAGGGCTGTCACATTTAGCAAATCAAGATTCAGGATGTCCAGTTAAATTTGAATGTAGATAAACAACAAACACTTTTTTAGTATAAGCATGTCTTATGCGATATTTTCGACATGTACTAAAATTTTTGCTGTTTATCAGAAGTTTAAATTTAACTCGATGTTCTCTATTTTTTCTAGCAACACTCTCTGGGCCCAGAGTGCCCTCTTTGGCTCATCCACTTGGGGAACGTCTCATCCTTCAAGGCCCAGTCTAGAAGCTTCTCAGAAGCTTTCTCTGATGCTCCACTGCACCCCAGGCAGGTTTCATTGTTCTAGCCTGGTGGTCCCATCTCACACCTGACCGTCATGCTCAGGTTGGCTACTTCCCTCCTCTGCCCCTCACTGTGTCCCCTGCTTATAGGCAAACCTGTCATCGCACACCCCCAGCACCTGGGGTTGGGGGCCAGAACATAGAAGGACGAGTGTTGAGAAGAGGGATGGGAAAGGGTCAGAAACACAGACACAGGGTACAGAAAAGTGACCTAGTCTCTGACTTGGTAGACGTGTTATGTCTCTGACTGGCCACCACCTTAGAACTTCATTTCCTTACTTGATTCTTTATAGATTCTCTGAATGGTGACAAAGAGAAGATTTTTCTTTTTTGGTTGGTTTACTAAAAACCAACAGCTATTTTCCTAGCAATTCAGGCCATCATTCAAGGTTCTCCTGATAGGCGATTTCTACCCTACAGATGACCTGCATCCCTGGAGAGACTCGGCTGAACAGAAGCACACTCAATGGGAGCAGAAAGGAGGGCCAAGAACATAGATCTCAGATGATTTTGTTGTGAGAGAATTTGGGCCAATAGTGAAGCACCTGAAAGGTGGGGCAACAGGCTGTCCCCATCGCCACGTCTCAGAATCCTGCTGGGAGTCATATGGCTCTGTGGTCTGCCCCTGGCTGTCCTTCTCACCGGGTCTCACAGGCCTTTCCTAGGCCAAGGGGACTCCTGGGATGAGTTCCTACACAGGGACGGGGCTGCACGCGCCCTCCCCACCCTGCCTCACTCATGAATCATCACCTCCAGAAGGAGAACGAGGCAGCTGGTATCTCTACTGTGGGGCCCCTGGGTGGGGAGGCTGCCACCTTATCTCAATAGCCCTGGTGCCGCTCACTGCATCCACAACAAATGGCCAAGAAGCCAATTGGTAACCAGGCAACTGTCCCTCCCCACTGAGTGACTCCTAGAAGAACTTGCAGCCAGGCTTCCCAGCCAGAGGCAGGCCACAGGGCCCTCTCAGTGCCCCGCCAATAAGGAGTCTCTGGAAGGGGGGCCCAGTCAGAGAAGTGACAGCAAGGCCCTCTGCCCACCCACCTCCGCCTCCTCCACCCCTGCAGGAGGGGCTGCCAGGGCTCTGCATACACCCTCCTCAGCCTGAGAATTGAGAGAAAAGCCCTTCCAGACCAGTGATCTAAGCTCTGGGGGCTCCAACCACGGGGGTGGCTGAGTTTGGACCCAGTGGAAGACGCAGCTGAAAGGGGGGGCCTTCCAGAGGCAGCGGGGAGCAAGACAAAATGATCTCGCTGGCCCAGAGCCAGAAAGGTCCCAACGTCTGTGGGGGTGAAATATGGCTGGGCTGGGCTGCAGGGGGGGAGGAGGGGAGGGAAGGAGGGGGTGTAGGATGACGCGCTGATGTAATTACATGCCCAATTTCCCCAGCAGCACCAAAGGTGGGAGGCTTTCCTTTGGGAACTGCTATAATTATATCTCCAATGGAAATAATAATAATAATAATGATGATGATAATGGTAATAATAATAATTCCCTTCTACATGTTGCCACTAGAGCAGGGCTGTTGAAAGGGTGGGAAGAGAGAAAGCAGCACCCTTTCTTGCAGACCAGCCAGTCACGCTCCCAGATAGTTATTCCAGGGCGCAGGCAGGCCTAACTTCTTCATACTGCTTCCCTCACCCTGACAGAGGAGATTTGGTGAGAAGAGAGGAAGTTATCTGACTGGACTGTCAACACTATGGCCTAAGCACTCACCGTCGGATGCAGAGGATGGAAGGCGGGCTCTCTGGCCCCATCAGTAAAGGGAACTGTGAGCCTTGAGCCCTCCACACTTTCCTGGTCTTCCTTGGGATCCAGGGCTGGCTGGGCTCGTGGCTACTGTCTGCAGCTCCAAATCAGAGGAGAGCTAACGATTACATGTGAGCCTGGAGACCCAGCCTCCCCCGCGACTGCCTGGGGCTCCACCTAACCCCTGATGGGTAGCAGCTGCCAAGAGGAAAAGCAGAGAAGGCTGAGGAGAAGAGAAGGAGAGAGGAGGCAGTCAGACCTTGTCCTGACACATTAGTGACCATCCTCACTCCCAGGCTGGGAGGAGAGCCAGCAGTGGAGCACGGCCTCGGTCCCACTCAGGAGATCCGGCGATTCACACTTGCTAAATGGAAGTCAGTGTCAAACCCTTGATTTTTGGCCTGTCTCCCACGGCCAAGGCTGCTTGTCACTGAACTGTCATCACTGGGGAAGGGGCGAGATGGACTAAGAAGAGAGACAACGGCCGAGCCTCAGGTCTTGGGATGACAACGGTAACAACTCCAATATTAAGAGCCCCTGGCACTGAGCCCTTCCCTCCGTCATCTCATCCATCTTTACTACGACCTATAACGTGAGGACTAATATTCGACCCACTTTAACGACAAAGAGAGTGAAGCTTAGGTAGGAAAAACTTGCCCAAGGTCCCAGAGCCGGCAGTGAACCCAGAGCTGACCGGCTCCGGGTCCACCCTCTGAGTGTCTATACTGCGTCCCCTTCCAGGGAGAGCAGCCTAACCAAGGGGCTCTGTGGCTCCTGGGCCCTCAAAGTGCAGGTTCACTCTGAGAGCACTTGGAGGATGGCCCCAGGGCTAGGGGAGAGGGGAGGGATGCCACTGGCTGGAGGTAGAATCCTTGTTACCCCTTTCGTGCTGTGTGACTCTTGGAAATTACCAAACCTTCTGAGCCTCGGCCTCCTCACTTGTCCAACGAGCATGTTGACACGTGTGCCTTAGAGATGCCGGTGAGAATACAGCGGCCAGTGCATATCACCCAGCACCTGGTGCAGAAGTTCAATTTTACTCCTCAGCAAGGCATCCTGCTGCACAGCCTCGATTTCCCCATCTGAAGACGAGAAGAATGATTTCCGACACCCTTCACTGCTTCTCCCTCCTCGGGCTCAACCCTTAGCCCATCCTTCCCCCAGCCCGGGGAGATGCGGAAGACAGCAGAGTGAAGACCGCTGAGGTTCCTCTGCTGAGCTCGTGGGTGATTTTTTACTCTGGCTTGAGAGACATGCCCACTGGGGGCGGTGGGGCCTGCGGCCATAGGAGGGCAGAACGACGGTTTATGGCTTTGTTTTACAGGAGGAATCAGCATTACCCGGTCCCTGGAGACTGTCCAGTGACTAATAGCTGGCGAATGGACCCCAGGAACATTTTTGGCTTCACGGGGAAAGCATAATGGGAGGTTTCTGCCAGGACCTACCGCAGAAACAAATGATGGTGCCCAAATGTACGCCTCTAAGGCCACACCTCTCCCAAACTCTGCACATTGCCCCCGGGTCTCTGTTAGTAGGGCCTCTGCCATCAATGCATCTGACCCCCATATACTTTTGAGGGATCAGGGAACACTGTTAACAGTAGCAGCTCTGTCTCCCCCAGCCAGCCATGGGGCTGCAGAGCCCGCGGAATGGGGCAAGTCCACCAGACTGCTGTGGGAGGCTGTGAGCTGGGGTGAGTGGGGAGCTGAAGGTTGGAGGAGCTGCTCCAGGCCACCCTGGGGCCAAGGCTGCCATGGCCCTCCCCTCAACCTGGCCGCTGGTCAGTAAAGAGTAGAATAGGTTGCCTAACAATGCCTTCCTCTTCCTCCTCCAGTGGAATTCCCCTCAGCAGGGGCCGAACTAGATGCCGCAGGTGCCATCTGGCTCAGGGTCCATGCCTTGCCACGATCTTGTGGGAGGCAGCTAGCCAAGAAGAGGGCCTGGAAGCCAGGAGAAGGGGATGGATAGAGAAGGGGTGACCTCAGCAAGCTGACACAGGGCAGGCCCTGCCAGAACGAGGCTGGGGGCTGCTGCCTTACTCATGGCTCCCATGGTAAATACCCACAGGTTGGCATGGGATATGGCCTGGTGCCAGCCAGAGAGGGAAAAAGAGTGTGGCAGCCTTCCAGAATGCCCATCCCACAGAGCGAGGCCCATCCTCCCCCTCAATCCGCAAAGGCCCCAGAGCTGGGGCCCCAGGAGGTATGAAGCAAGCAGAAGTCTCAGCATGAGATGAGAAGGCCTGGGAGAGGACTACCCCAGCCAGCCCCAATGAAGGGCTCTGTCCTGGGCACTTACAGGGAGCCAAGACAAGTAAATCAAGTTTTAAGAATTCTGTAATTCCGGGAGCTGGCCCCGTGGTCTAGTGGTTAAGTCTGGCATGCTCTGCTTCTGGAACCCGGGTTCAGTTCCCAGGCACGGACCTATATCACTCATCAGCAGCTGTGTTCTGGTGGCCCACATACAAAATAGAGGAAGACTGGCACGGATGTTAGCTCAGGGTGAATCTTCCTCAGCAAAAAAAAAAAAAAAAAGGAAAGAAAAGAAAAGAATTCTGTAGTTACAAACACCAGCAAGAAAGTCAGGAAAGAGGTGAGTGGAGCTTTATGGATAGGCTTCTGGTCTCACCTCTCCTTCACAAGCCTGCTCAAGATTAGTCATCAAGCTTGAGAGAACTTCCTCTGACTATGAAGAACATGTCCACCCCCATCCCCAGCCCTGCCTCAGCCATGATGCTAATTCCAAAGACCTCTGTGCTGTGACACAAAGGCCCTGGCCTTGGTGTCCAAAGACCTGAGTTTGAATTAATGATTTAATGACTTACTTGCTGTGTATCCTTGGGAAAGTTACCTATCCTTTCTGGGCCTCAGTCTCCCCAGCTGTAAAGTAAGAAAATAGGGTTGTTACAGAAAGGAAATGAAAAAAATGTTCTTGAAAGTGTCTGACATACAGAAAGCCTGTTTATTCCTTCTTCCTCCAGCAATGCTGGCAATAGATACAGCTGTATCCTTTGCACATGTACACATTTTCCTTTATTACATTGTTGAGCAAGCCCCTAGTTACTCTAAGACCTGTTGGAGCAATATGCAATGCTGTCCCAGCCACTCATCCTCCACTCCCACCCTCTGGGGCAGCCTGGATTCAGGTTATCACCCAGCCTTGTGAAAACAAAAGGGAGCCGCAAAAAAGCCCCCTCCACATGCTCACCCGCCGTGAACCTGGCAGATCCTCTGCCCACTAGCCAGCAGCCAATACCCTCTACCTGGGCGGGATGCAGTGGAGTGGGTGGGGGGACTGGGAAGGGAGAAAAGAGGCTCAGATTCCCACTAGAGGCCAACAGCCCCGACGCATGAGCAAAGTCAAGGTGGTGGGAGGAGGATGCTGGGTTTGGGAAGAACAGAGAAACTCACGGACTTCAGAAGAGCGCTCATGCTGGGGCTTAGAAGCCGATGGCTCTGCGTGGCTAAGTCATGGGCCTCAAGGGTTCAGGCCAAGGAACCAGAGCTCCCTGATGGTAAGAGAGGGCGGGGCCGCTGAGTGTTTCTGAGCAGAGGAATCATAGGATGATAATTGGAATAATAATAATCATGGTAGCAGCTAACATGTATTGAGTGCTTACCGTGTGCTAGGCCTAGAGCCAAGTACTTTAGCACCGTGTCCCGTTTAACCCTCATGATAACCCTGTGAAACAGAGATGATTGTCTGCATTTTACACATGAAGAACTCAGAGAAGTTAAGAACTTGCCCAGAGACACACAGTGAGGAATTGGCAGAGGCAGGATTTGAACCCTGACCATCTGTCTCTATAGCCCATGCTTGTGAGTAGGAGGACATCCAGGGATGACCATCCAGGGTGAAGAGGTGAGGGCCCAGGAGATACGGGGAAGCACTGACCCACCACGTAACTGACTGGGATGGAACTGAGGATGGCTTCAGGATGTCCAGCACTTAGCTCAGCGCCTAGTACCTGCAAGGGCCTCCATCAACATTTGCTGAATGAATGAATGAATGAATGAACAAATGGATTAGCAATGCCTGGCATAGTAGTTACAGAGAATCAGAGATTAGTTTTAATTGGGGTTTGGGGAACTTCGTGAGCCTGATTGGGAACTAGGGGGTTTCATGGCATGGGGAGGGGGGACTGGCACTTTAGAGAGAGGTCACATCCAGACACAGAGAAAGCAGTGAGTCTGCATAGAAGAGAGCCATGGAAATGGGTGAAATCAGTAAGGAGGAGAGTTAGAAGGGTTTTACATGCAAGAAGGGAACTTTGAGGATTTCCCATAGTTAGGTGGACTGGAGAAAAAACAGAACAAGAAAAGGAGAGGGCAAAGCAAGCATCAGAAAGAAGTAGGAGGAGAAACAGTGTCCCTGATTGCCACACCTGATAAGAAAGAAAGGCTTGGGAACAAAAAGACACCTTCCAGAAACTCCCACCTCCTCATTTCCCAAAGACCTTGCCTTCTTTCCATATCTGAGACGAACTGTCAGGGCTCCAAGCTAACATACCAGAGCCCACCCCTCTCCCCTACCCGAGGATGGGGCTCCAGACGTTTCCCTCCCCTCCTCTATACCATTATTTCCTCCTCTCTGCTAGATCACTCTCCTATCTTAAAAAAGAAAATTTTTAAAAACTCTCTTGATCCCACTTCTCCACCTGGCTAATACCATATCTTCCCCCCTCTTTACAGTAAAACTCCTCCCCAAAGGAAATGAAAACAAACAAAAAAGCTTGTACACGGTATGTCCACAGCAGCATCATTCATAACAGCCAAAAGGTGGAAACAGGGGCCGGCCCCATGGCCCAGTGGTTAAATTTCCTCGTAATCCTCTTCAGTGGCCCAGGTTTTCAGGTTCAGATCCTCGGAAAGGACCTACTCCATTTATCAGCCATGCTGTGGCAGTAACCCACATACAAAGTAGAGGAAAATTGGCAATGGATGTTAGCTCAAGGCAAATCTTCCTCACCAAGAAAAGAAAGATGGAAACAACCCAAATGTCCATCCACAGATGAAAGGATAAGTAAAATGTGGTACATACACACAATAGAATATTATTCAGCCGTGAAAAGGAAGTAATGATATGTGTTACATCACAGGTGAACCTTGAAAATATGCTAAGTGAAAGAAGCCAGTGACAAAAGATTACATACCGTATGATTCCATTTATTTGGAATGTCCAGAATAGGCTCATCCATAGAGACCGAAAGTACATCAGTGGTTGCCAGGGGAAGAATCAATTAGGGGCTGACTGCTAAAGGGCAAGGGTTTCTTTGGGGAAGGTGTTGAAAATGTTTGAAAATTAGATATGGTAGTGGTTTCATGATTCTGTGAACATGTGAAAACCCACTGAACTATACGCTTTAAATGGGTAAATTTTATGCTATGAGAAGTATATCTCAATAAAGCTGTTAAAAAAAACCCTCTTCTGTACCCACTGTCTGCAGAACTTCTCTCATTCTCTCTCAACCTCAGTCTAGTCAGGCTGTTGCCCATTATTGACGTGAAACTGCCATTGTGAGGGTCCCCAGAACCTTCCACGTAGCCCAAGGCAGTGGTCCCTTCTTAGCTTTGTCTTCCTCTTCAGCAGCATTTGACAGGGCTTCTTCCCTCCTTCCTCCCAGAAAAAACTCTCCTTCCTTGGCTTCCAAGGAAAACAGGTCTCCTGGGCTCCTCCTCTCTTACCAAAGGCTCCCTCTCACTTTCCTTTGCTGGTTCCTCCTTCTTCCTCCTCTGGCTGTTGGGCCCACACCCACTCCTCAGTGTGATCATGCAGTTTCAGAACTTTTAAATACCGTCTCTACACTGATGACCTTTGAATCTCCAGCCTGGTGTCTCCCTGAACTCCACACTGGCTTGACATCACCAACTGGACATCCAACAGCCATCTCAAACGCACACGTCCAAGGATGTGGAGAAACCAGAAGCTTCTTCCCCTGCTGGCGGGAATGTGAAACGGTGCAGCTGCTCTGGAAAACAGTGTGGCCGTTGGGTTAAACACAGTTACCACGTGACCCAGCAATTCCACTCCTCCGTAACAACCCGAAATGAAAACATAGGTCCACACAAAAACTTACACATGAAGCTGTCACCAAAGTAAAGTATCAAAATTCACCAATTATTTACTTGTTTAAGTCAATTAGAGTCAAATCAAGGTTATGCATAGAACAGCACCACTCATTTTGCATTCCAGTGTGTAGGAGACTAGGGCTTGTTTCCCGCCCTTAGGCTGGGAATTGCCCGTGGTCACGTGTTTGCTGGGGGCAAGGAGGGTGAGACCCACTGATCAAAGTAGCAAAGGAGGTGGGGGGCCTGGGAAAGTACTCCTGAATTTGCTCTAAATTTTGCTTTTATGTGGATGTACCCTGCCTCCCTTGTTAGATCAGAATTTGCTCCAGGAATCTGCTCAAAGACGGCGAGCCCTGAGGAAAGGGGCTCCGTCTCTCCCGTCAGACGGGGAAGATCATGTCTGCTTTACGCTGGGAGCTTGCTGAGGGCAGAGCTAGAAGCCCCCCTTCCTCAAGGACTCACCCCCCACCCCAGCATTCCCCTCGCAGGGCCGCCAACAACACAACCACCCCTTCCAGGGGTTACAGACAGACAGAAGAGCTGACAGCCACAGGAAGATGCTGCCAGTGGAGTCTGGTGCCAGCATAGGTGTCTGGCAGCTGAGGTACTCCCAGGCCACAGCTTGTGGGGTGGGGCCTGTGGGTTTCCCATCCCAAGCTGAGTCTTCTGTGGTTTCCCCCAAGAAACCACAGGCTGTGTTACTGGCCTGAGATTTTCCCCTTCTGCTGCCTAGTCTTGTGTCAGAGGGGGTCCCCTGAAACCCCTCCATCCCATCCCCCCCTGCCAGGCACAACCACATGTCCTGGTCCCTGGAGAAGACAGTGAGGGGTGGCAGCCATCACGGGGCTGGGATCCTACGAGCAGGCCCATCTTTGCAGCCGAGCAGACAGGAAGATCTCTGCTGGCGGCTTCTTCAGTCCCAACAGCTCATCTCCCCCGATGCCCAGAAAAGAGCCAAGGGCACAGGCCTGCACCTGGCTAGAGCATGCTCAGGGCCGGCAGCGTGCTTGATGAGCCCTGGCTGTTCCCCTCACCTCCATCTTGTGAAGTTTCCAGAGGAAATCATATCTGGGGGATGGGCTCCCCAGACTGTGTAGCCATTACACAAAAATGGCTTCTTTTCTCAGCCGTTTTGGAGTTTGTGTCCCAGCTCTGCCACTACCTGTGTGTGACCTTGGGCAAGCCAAACTGGCTTTACCAGGTCTCAGCTTTGTCATCTGTGCAATGGGGATAACAATAGCTACCTGCAAAGATTAACCAAGATAATATCTATAAAGCAGCTCTTAGCAGTGCCTGGTATACAGCAGGCATTCTCTAAATGTTATTTTATTTGTTGTTGCTGCTATTATCATCCCCTCCCACTGTGCTTCTGGAAGCTTCTCATTACAACCCAAGCATATGGGACTGTTGCAAACACACGGTATGTTGGAGGTCTGCTTTATCAGAGGGGAAAGGAATGAGGCCCCAGGGCCACCCTCACAGGGCCCCAGAGGGAGAGAGCTGTCAGCTTGAGGACGCTTCACCATAATCCAGCCACGCAACCTGCCCCGTGGGTGCCCCCACATTTATCAGATCTGTTCATGTGAGGGGGAGAGTTGGCCTGTGTCTGTCCTGAGTCTTCCAGGGACAGCGTCCCACCTCTCACGGGACCCAGGAGATGCAGGTTTTCCTGAGAACCCAGACTCCTGCCTTGGAGAGATGAAGAGGTAGGTCTGCCTTTATTATTTTCAAGGCAATCAAGGATTTGAAAGGACGTATTTTATTGGATATAGCTCAGGGGTTTAGAGCAACGCTACACAGTGGAACTTCTGTGACGATGAAAATGTCCCACACGCGTGCTGCCCAGCACGGTGCCCGCCAGCTATGTGGGGTTGCTGTGCACTGGAGATGTGGCCAGTGTGACCAAGGAACTGAATTTTTAATTTTATTTAATTGTAATTAATTGAAATGTCAGTAGCCATGTGGAGCCAGCGGGGATGAGGTTAGGGCAGGTTTAGAGGACAGGCTGAGCCAGGCAGATCTGAGAGAGGCTGGGCATGATATCCACCTTTCCTGAGCTTCTTTTCTGTCTTCTGGGTAGTGGTGATCAGAATGGCACCTGGCTCATAGGATGGATTTGAGGATTAAATAAATAAATCAACATAAAGCACTTAGCGCAGTAAGGACTCAATAAAGACCAGCTATTATCATTATTATCGTTATTCTTCACAATCTCTAAGCTTCAGGGGCCTTAGTCACTCGTTCCCCAAATATTTGAACCCTTATGATGTGCCAGGCATGATTCTAGGCACTGGGGATGCCAAAATGAGTCTTCAGGATCCTGCCCTGTCCAGCAATCGCCATCACAATGAGGGAAACTGACAGGTAATGAACGGCTGCCATGCAGTAATGGTGATGACTCCGGTGTTATAGAATCCCAGAGGAGACCTCAAATAGTCTACAGTGGGAGAAGGAAGTCAGGGAAGGCTTCCTGGAGGAGACAATGTTACTTTCTCTACATTTACTGGTTCAACTTGACCTCGTAGCTCCCAAACCCACCACCACTTGACTTTGTCTCTGGAACTTTTTATACTAAAGTTACCACAAACTTAGTGGCTTAAAACAACACATTATTATCTTATAGTTCTGGAGATCAGAAGTCTACAATGGTTTTTGCTGGGCTAAAATCAAGGAGTCAGCAGGGCCGTGTTCCTTCTATAAGCCTTAGGGGAGAATCTGTTTCCTTGCCTTTTCCAGCTTCTAGAAGCCACCTTCATTCCTTGGCTCATGGTCCCTTCCTCCATCTTCAAAGCCACAGCATCTTGAAATCTCTTCTTTCTTTCTCTCTTCTCTCTCTCACTCTTTCTCTGTCTCTCTTTCTCTTTCCTGTAAGAACCTTTGTGATTACATTAAGCCCACCCAGATAATCCAGGATAATCTCCCCATCTTAAGCTCCTTAATTTAATCCCACCTGCAAAATCCTTTTTGCCATGTAAAGTAACATATTCAGAGGTTCTGGAGACTAGAATGTGGACACCTTTTTTGTTAGTTTGGTTTTTTAACAGCTTTGGTGACATATAACTCACATATCATACAATTTGCCCATTTAAAGTGCACAATTCAGTGGTTTTTTTAGTATATTCACAGATATGTGCAACAATCACCACAGTCAACTTTAAAACATTTTCAACACCTCAATAAAAAACCCCGTATGCTTTAGCTGACACTCATCCACCTACCCCTGCCCCCAGCCCTAAGCAACCACTGATCTACTTTCTGTCTCTATTGATTTCTCTATTATGGAATTTCATATGGATGGAGTCACACAATATGTGGTCTTTTGTGTCTAACTTCTATTCAGAATAATGGTTTCAAAGTTTATCTATGTTGTAGCATATGTCAGTACTTCATTCCTTTTTACGGCTGAAAAATATCCCATAGTATGAATATACCACATTTTGTTTATCCATTCATCGGTCGATAGGCATTTGGGTTGTTTTCATCTTTTGGCTATTGTGAATATTGTTGCTAGAAACATTTGTGTACAAATTTCTGTGTGGACATCTGTTGTCATTTCTCTTGGATAGACACCTAGGCGTGGAATTTCTGGGTAGGACGTGGCTATTATTCTGTCTTCCTTCAAAGGCTTCAAAGAATCTGATAACTGAGGCCAACCTGTGAATTCATTCACTTGGGTCAGGACCACAGCTACTGCTGCATGTGGAGGCAAATTCATAGGCACATACAGGGCAGCAGGTGGGGGCGGACAGTGCCAACAACAAGCAGAGCAGAGATCAGTCACCTCTAAAATGTTCATAAGCCATCCAGCTGCATTTCATTTTTCCCTTGGAGTCTCTGAAATGAATTCTTTCTACAAACTGCTCCACCTACTGAAGCTAGTCTGACTGGGTTCCCATTCCTTATGTAAGACACCAATACTACCCACCTCACAATGTGGTTTTGAGGATTTGGTGGAGGCTCAATGAGAAGACTCATATGAAAGAGGTGAAGACAGAAGAGGTGCTCAGCAAATATAGCTCACTCGAAATCTGCTTCATTTTCTCTGGCTATGTTGGAAATGAAGGTGGGAGAGAGACCCAGGTTGAGCTCAAGCTCTGTTCCAACTGGACCCAAGCATGGGGAGTCTGCAAGACCTCCAGCAGTGTCAGGCCCAGTAGAAATGGATGCAGGAGGTGGTGGGGCCCTTCAGGAGGTGACAGAAGCCGCTCAGGGGAGAGCTCTAGAGGGAGAGCAGTGGGAGGAGAGGCTGGCAGCCAACTATGCAGATAGGACTTATTGGGGACAAAAATGAGGCACCCCTGGGTCTTTCAGGGATAGTCATGGGAACTTTACAGAGAGCCAAGGGTCGGGCCAGGCAGGAGGGCAGGAGACAGTGACAGGAAGAGTTACAGCACAGTACTCTACGTTCCACGGAGCTCTTCCACGCCCTCTCATTTGGATTTCCCACCAAAGAGAATGGAGTACCCAACAGCTGCCTCCTGGAGACCACTAGAGAGGGGACACATGGTCTCTCCTTGCCTGGGCAAGGCTCAGGGGTCGCTGCATGGAGACAGCCTTTCATTCCTGCTCCTTCTGGACAGCTTACAACCAAAGGCTCTTTCCGGGAGCCACCTTAAATTAAGGGCTTGAAACCAAGAGAGTTAGTATTTTTTGCCAGGAGGACAAAGGTTGAGTCAAATTGGCCAGCCTGGTCAAGTCACAGGGTAGGGAACTCAGCAGAGGCAGGAGCCAGAAAGGAGAATTATCTGGGCACAGGCAGCTGAACAACTCTTATCATGGGGCAGGCCGCCAGGGGATGGAAGGGCGTGTAGGGCGGGACAGGAGGAGGGAGATGAACTCAGGGCAGGAGGGCAGTGGGTGAGAGACTAGAAGGAGACGTAGGAGGGACTCCGAGGAGGAGAGAGTGCCTGCAAGCTGGGAGGTGTGGTGTGGAGGGCACAGGAAGCGAGGCAGGGTGGGGCCATCATTCACAGCAGCCATCATTCATTCATTCACTCGCTTAACAAATACATACTGAGTGCCTGCTGTGTGCTGGACCATCTGGCAGACTCTGGACACCAACGTGATGGAGGTAGCATCCCTGATCTTGGAGCCAAGACTCCATAAGCCCACCGGGTCCCTAGAAGGTGAGCAGCGCACACTTCTGGCTCCCTTTCCTCACCTACCTCCAGGGGAGTCTTCTTCCTTCAGGACCAATAAATGAGAATTATTTTACTGAAAAACCATCATGGCCCCAACCTCTTCAGTGTCAATGTTTTTTCCCATAGGCAGTTCCAAAGGCAGGGCCAGAGTGAGGACCATGAGCACAGAGCACAGAGCCACACCCTCGGGAGCCGACATGTGTCCCTGGAACCCCTCATCTCTACTCCTGAGGATCTGTAGTCCTCCTGGACGCCCCCACTGCCTCCACAAAATGCCCAGGATCAGACTGTTGCGCAGAGGGACCCCTCATCCCTCAGCACCTAGGGATGCGGCAGGAGAAAGGGTCCAGGATTTGAAGTCAAAGACAGCCTGGAATAGCAGGGAGAGCTCCCGAGACCGAGATGGATTTGCAGTTCAAATCTGGGCTCTGCCGCTCACGAGCTGTGGCACACTGGGTGTGTAAACCCCCCAAGCCTCAGTTACTTCGCCTCTCAGATAAGGATAGTATCCCCCGGGGTAGCTGTAGAAGCTTAAATTGGACAAGGTGTGTGAATGAGACCAGCCCCGGTGTCAGGATCCACCTGTTTAGGAGGGGATTCTGGGCAAGAGAGCCCATCAGCTCAACCCTGGGAGACACCTGTGATCAGCCGCTGCCACAGGCATCCAGGTACCGGGCTTCCACACCCGTGGTCTAAAGGGCAGGCCTGGCTGCCTGCTAGAGGGATTACCGCCCCACCCTCAGGCTGCTGAACTTCGCACAGAAGGTGGGTTAATATTTCCCCCCAGGAACCTTAAGTCTGCACAGTGATTCTAGTTTCACTACCAGCCCTGTGAGGTGGACAGGAAGGGTGTTAAGAAACCCATTTTACAGATGAGGAAACAGAGGCCCAGAGAAGTTAGATTCTTCCCGGGACACTCAGTTGGGAAAGATCCCTGGGCTGAAGGAGCTCAGGGCATTTTCCACCAAACGATGCCACAGCTCAGAGGGGATCCAACCCCCAGCCCTCCAGCTTCATCCACAGTCGAGGCGCATGGGGACACGTGAGAGCCTGGGCAGGCTCCTAGTTTGGTTCCCCTTCTCTAAATATCCACACAACAATTATTGAGCCACAGTAGGAGAAAACCCGATTTTTCCTTTCAATAAGAATAAGAATTTTTTTATTTCAATAAATATTTCAACATTTTTTTCAATAAGAATTTTTTCTTTCTTTAAAAGTCAGAATAAGGAATTTATGACATACCTTGGATGTAAGCAAACATTTTAACCTAATCGAATTTGTCTTTTCAGTTTTTCCATCACTCAGCATTAGTCACACCGATCGGGAGAGAAGTAACTAGCATATAGTCACAAAATCTTCTTCAAAATGCGCTTTTAAATTTTTTTCCCATCATTCATGTCAGCAAAATATTTCCCATTTTTCTGTGGTTCTGCTCACTCTTGTTTTCTTCTGTGGTTGTAAAACTAGGCAGCTTCTTGGGAGACGCATAGGTTTCCAGCTATAAGAATCCTAAAACTCAATTCAACAAGAAAGAAATTCATCGTTTCACAGATCTGCTAATCCAGAGGTAGGGCAGGCTTCAGGGTCAGCTTGATCCAATCGCTCAGCTCCATCCCCAGCAGTCCCTTTAGCAGTGTTTTCCTCCAAGCCTTGGCTTCATGCACAAGCTGGCTCATCTCATAGGAGCAAAATGGGTCCAGTGACCAGCCAAAGGGTGGGAACAACCCAAGTGTCCATGGACAGATGAATGAATAAGCAAAATGTGGTATGTACATACAATGGAATATTATTCAGCCTTATAAAAGGAAGAAATTTTGACACGTACTACAACGTGGATGAACCTTGAAGATACACTAAGTGAAATAAGCCACGAAAAGACAAATACTGCATGAGGTACCCAGAATAGTCAAATTCACAGAGACAGAAAATAGAATGGTGGTTGCCAGGAGCTGGGGGTGGCGGTGGGGGGAGTTATTGTCTAACGGGTATAGAGTTTCAGTTTCAGAAGAAGAAAAATGTTCTGGAGATGGATGGTGTTGATGGTTGCACAACACTGTGAGTGTACTTAATGTCACTGAGCTGTACACTTAAAAATGGTTAAAATGGTAAATTTTATGTTATGTATATTTAACTGCAATTTAAAAAAAAATGGCTACAGTGGCTTCAGGATTCCCACCATTCTAAAAAAGAAGGAATCTCTTTTAAGGGAAAGGATGCTTCTTTTCCAGATGCCTCTAACGAATCAACCCTCTCATTAGGGTCACATTCTCTCATTCCTAAATCATCCCTGTGGCCAGGAAAAATGCTCTTCACTGATTGGCTTAGGTCTAGGTCCCTGACCCAATCACTGTGACAAAAGCCTTGGGAATATCCTTAGACTAGTCAGGCTAACCTTCCTGGTAGGGGTGGAGTCAACGTCCCCTGAACCATAAGGGGGAGGGGTTTGGGGAAGAGGGAGGAGAGTTGGGTAGTCGGGGAGGGTGGAGACACCAACAAAATGATAGAAGTAGTGAGAAGAAGGGGCAGGGAAAAATGGAGGCTGGTGGGTGTGGCAGACTATCAGCCATCCTCCAACATCCAGTCTCCCCTCTTCCTGGACATGCAACCAGACTACATTTCCCAGCCTCCTTTGCAGTTATGTGTATCCGGAGGTCTAAGTTCAGACCAGTGGAATGTGAGAAGGTCTGTGTTTCACCTCTAGGCCTAAGCCTTAAGGCAGTGGGCCTGCCTCCTCCATGCTCTTTTCGCTTTTCCCCACAGCTTCGACCATGCAGAGGAGGACACAGCCTCCAGGAGCTAGCAGAGCAACTCACTGGAAGGAATCTGGGCCCCTAAACAACTACCTCCCAAACTAGGACTACTTGCTTCACCATGGCTGCATGCAAGAGAGAGAAATTTCTATCATCTTGAAGCTGCAGCGGGGTGGGCCAACTGTGGCCCACGGCTTGTTTTTATAAATAAAGTATTATTGGAACACATCCGTGCTTATTCATTTACGTATTGTCCTGTGGCTGCGTTCACACTTCAACAGCTGAGTTGAGCAGCTGCAACAGAGACTGTACGACTCGCAACACCAAAAATATTTACTCTCTGGCCTTTTACAGAAAGCTTGCTGCCCCTGCCCTACATCATTTTTGGGTACCTTCATTACAGCAGGCCAGCTTTCCTTAGCTAATGCAGTACACAGCCAACACTGCTCACTACAGGAGACACACTAAAGTATCTTAAATCCAGATGATGAATCACTTATTCCCAGTAAATAGCACCTGCCATATGGTACCACCCACTTCAGGTGACTGTCAATCTTAGGGTTGGTCCAGGCAATGTTTGTATGAGGCAGGGGGTGAGAAAATTCTCAATAGGGATGAGTAGGCTCGGGACAAATATATATTTTATTCCTCCTCAGTGGCTTTGATTTCTTTGGCAGAAGCTGGACCAACTTTCACATCATAGTTATGAGAAGAGATGTGCGTGGAAACACACTTATTTCAGTGATATTTTGAACCTCTCATAGCTCATCACCCCGGAAGCAGCCCATCTGACTCGCCCCTTCATAAGCCTCTGGACACTGTTTGGGATGCTTCTCTCAGGCTGGTTTCTGCCTGGCCCACCCTTGGCCATGGCTGACCAGGGGCCTGGAGCACCGGAGCTGTGACACCTGCTGGTCCTTGGGGCTTCCCACAGACAGGCTCTTTACCTTCTTTGGGGACAGTTCTGACCCATAGGTATGATGTGAGACCCCACATCTCCATGAGTCTTTGAGTGGTCTCTGGAGGGAAACATCCCTGTAGTGATGAAGGCTTGAAGGGCTGGGGTTGGATATAGGTTCAGAGAGGAGGGAAGGGACTTCCCTGGGCCAGCATTGGCCACAGCTCCAGGCGGGGAGCCCAATCGCCCAGGAGTCAGACGTGTGGATTTGAATCACAGCTTCACTGTTTGGTAACTGTGTGATCTTGGGCAAATTACTTAACTTTTCTGTGCTTCAGTTTGGGCTGATAACAGCAGTATCTCTCTCCTAGGCTTATTGCGCGAGATCTTGAGCAAAAAATGTTAGCTCTTGGCTCCCGAGTTCCATACCTCTGATTGCTAGTAACTTTACAGGCTAGATAAAATGATTTGGACATGCGAGTGCCAGGAGGCCTCTGTGAAAAGTGAGCCTGCCAGGAGATCATTCCTGGCGTTCCTGAGTGTATCAGGATTCTCGGTATTCGTTCCCCAGTGAGCAGGGCGGGATGGAGCGGAGAGGCGAGAAGGGAGGGAGAAGGCTGCCCGTATTTCGACTACAAGTTGCTGGCGAGAGAATGGAAGCCCTCCAGGCCTGGAAAAGTAATCCCTGGGCCAGATCTGCATGTGGACTTGAACTCTTGAAATGGTTTACCCTCCTAACCTAGAGTGACACTCTAGCCCGACCAAGCTCTCGGAAAATGCCCACACAATGTTGCTCAGAGGGACCTGGCTAAATCTCTCTTATCCTTGAGACTCCCCCTCAACGTCACCTCCCCAGGGAGGCCTGGGCTGGGGGAGACCCCTGAGCCTGCCCACCCAGCACCTTGCACACTCCCATCATAAGCTCAACACGCATCTATTTTTGCAATTTGTTCAACAAGTATTTACTGAGCGTCTATCACACGTAGGCCTTGGATTGTCTGTCTTCCCACTGGACTCCCTGAGTGAGGGCGAGCTCGTGCCACCCCTGGTTCCCCGGTGCCTGCCCCGTGCCTGGTCCATGGATCTTCTGAACAAGAAGTGAACGACTGAGGCCCCCGACGCTGTGCGATGCTGAGGTACAATCAGCACTCACACGAATTCAGTGCCGTCTGTGTTCCAGGAATGTTGTCAGTGCCATTTATTCAACAACTCTGTGAGAATAGAGATTCCCGGCCCACTTTTACAGACGAGGAAGTGCGAGCCCCTTGCTCTCGCCCTGCCCGACCTCACACATTTCCGGGGCGAGAGCTGTGTAGTCTCGAGCCTCTTTATCGGCTCTTAACCATCACTCTGCTAACCAGCTCCACCCTAACCATTCTGCCCCTCGCTGGGTAGAGACATACATATGTATCATTCTAAAGCTTTGATTTGGCATAGCAAACTAAAACGGAGACTCCGATCCTCTCTGTTTTCACGGTCGGTCTTGTAAGTGGTCGTGTAGGTGACTCCTGGAACAGCCCCCACCTCTGGGGTCAAGCAGGGTCCAGGAGTCGTCACACTAAGATAAAAGACTGTGAAGCAGAGCAACCAGACGACCTTCCAGCCTGAGGACCAGGGACGCGGAGTCAATCTCCACATGGAGGCTGTGTGGCTAAATGATGGGGACCCCGTGAAGTCACCTTCCGATGACAGTCTCCCCCTTCAGGGCCCTACAAGTTGGGCCTGTGGGGCTCCACATGCTCCCTTCCGATAAGGCAGAGGTGAACTTCGGCCTCCAAACCTTCCTGCATTTGCACGGCCCGCGTGCCTGAGCCCGAGAGTCAGCAGCAGCAGCCCCTCCCAGAAGCCCAGGGCCTGTGAGGGAGCCTCTGGTAAGGTGTTTTGCTGTGACCGCCTGGGAAAGGAATGCTAAAAACACCAAAACTCATCTCCATTTTCTGCAAATCAGAAGTTAGCTTTAAAAGAAATGCCTTCATTTTGGCCTCTGGGAGGAGGGCAGGGGAGAGGATGGAATAGAAAATCACAGAGAAGCAAACAGCCCAACCGAGAAAGGGAAAGCCCTCCTCTGCCTTCACCACTTCTTGTGACTGGAAGAGAAGACGGATAAGACTGGGAGAAAGCTCAGAGGCAGAATGGGGGGGTCTTAATAAACTTAACTCTCAGAAATAAAAGCAGAGTTCAGGGCCCACCTTCTCAGAGGGAGTCAGGGACCACCGACCAGAGCAGGGGGTATGAGAGCTCAGTTCGGTTCTGGAACCTTTGTAGCTTCATGCTTGCTGTTTGGATGATTGCTTGCCTGATTTCCCAGAGGAAAACCAGCCCAGGGGAGGAGGGTCAGTGAGCCTGCGCTGAAGGAAGAAAGAGGGGGAGTCTGCATTCCACTCCCAGCTATGTCGGGGCCAGACACGGGAGTGACAGCTTTCCCCACAGAGGGGACACTCAGCAGAGTCCCTAGGGACTTGATCAAGGAAGGAAGGCAGGGGTCACCAGAGGGCCTGTGGGTCTGAGAAGGGGCCCTGAGGGTTGCAGTGGCAGGCCCACCACAGGGGCTGGGGCCTGGGGTGTGGGTTCCATAATGACACAGAGCCAAGGACAGAGGAAACAGCTCAGGAAACTCAGGAATCTGTGTGTGAGTCCCTCCAGCTCCAGCTGGCAGTTCCCCAGCTACGTGCCCTTCCTCCGTCTCCACTGATGATATCGGAGCCTTGGTTTCTTCATCTGGAAAATGGAGAGAATCCAGCCATTGTGATGTGACATGTGAGATACTAAATGTGCACAGCAATACAGGGGCTGATGGAAAGTGAAGGCTCAGTAAATGCCAGTCCTCCTGTGGCCTCCCCCCGAACCTTCCCCAGCTGGAAGGCTGGCTGACCCTCAGTCCAGGGCCCTTGCAAACCAAGCCAAGGGCAAGGCTGCAGCCCACAATGAGAGCAGGGCCATGTTTGTGGGAGTTCACTGCCCCACATGCCCCTGAACCTATGAGCCTGCCCTCCTCGGCGTGGGGCTGATGGCCGTGGCCTCAGTGGCCCAGAATGTGTGGGTTACGCCAAGGCTTGGCAAGTGGGTGTGCATTCCCGGGCGTCCCCGGGGCAGCCTGAGATGCGGGTGACTGCCCTGGGTCTTGGCATCGTGCGGGCAGATGATGTGAGCCCAGCTTCCCTCATGCAGAGTTTGCCAGCCTTACAGAATTCCTGCCAGCCCAGCCTGCCCCTGATCCCAGCCACGTTTCACCTGGGCAGCCTGTGTTCCCATTTTCCACACCTCAGTCCCTGCCCAGAGGGTTCGGCTGCTGAGGGGAGCACCGGATGCTTGGGAATGAGCTGCCCCAGCAGGTCGATATGCTGGGAGCCCGCAGTCTCTCCTGGGCTCATGCCACCCACGCCTGGCATCCAGCCCCACGCTGGCTGCCTGCCAGCTTCTCGTGTTTCGTTTGCTTATCGCTGCCTGTTTTGGAAGCTTCTAGGAAGCGAGTCTCCACCTGAGGGAAATCCTGGGCTCTGGAGACCCGCGACATCTGAGGCTTTGAACTCTCAAGAAAGCCCAGCACGCAGTCGGCCACCTCAGGCCCAGGGGCGAGGACAAAGGTCACCTCTGCGCCACAGCCTGGCAGACGCTCCTCATACAGCTCTCCAAAGCATTATCTTCAAGAGAAGATGAGGCCTCCCGAGACAGCTCATCAGCGGGACCTGCAGGAAGCAGCTGCCATCAGGGGTCAAGGCTGCGCAGGGCTCCTGCTCCATCTGAAAAGAGAAATTAGAAGCACCTTGTATGTCTCCCATAATTCATTTGGCTTTACTATAAAAGTCACTTCTAGGGGGAGATCATTCAAGTAAATTGTGGACGTGCTCTTGTGATGACTGACTAGCAGATACCCCAAATGTACCCCAGTTTGAGAAGCAAGGATAGAGAAATGTCTCTTGTAAAATCTCTGCTCAGTTAAAAACTTTTAAAAGCACAAATTATCTGGCAATGCCCAATTTTTGAAACTTGTAAAATAGATGTTAAAAACCCCCGTGAAATTTGTTAGAATCATAAAAGAGGCAGCTTTAATATAGTGAATTTGCAAAAAAATAATAAAGAAAAAGAACCCCCCTCATGTTATTCCCAACACACAGAGATAACCGTTTTGGTGTATATTTTGGCGTGTTCAAGATTGTCATACCACGGACTCTACTTCGGGTCTTAATTAGCATCCGAACCTAAGCATTTGCCCAAATTGATCCATTAATGTTCATTGAGATGATTTTTAATTTTTAAGGGCTGCAGGGTAATCAATTGTATGGCTGAACAGAAGTTTTTTTAACCATTCCCTTTTTGACATTTAGGTTGTTCCTACTTTTTACTCTTATAAAAAATGTTTAATAACTACCCATCTTTGCACATTTATCCGACAACATAAGTAGGATAAACTTCCTAAAAGTGGAATTGGCGGGTCGCAGGGTAAGAACCCCGTATGGTTCCTGGTACATCCTGCCTTTGCTGGTTTCTTCCTTGGCTTCTATGAAAACCATCCCCACTAGGAGATCAGGGAAATATTTGCCTGAACTTTCAGTAATGCTTGACTTTGTCGTTAGGTGTTTGCATTATAATCCATCTGGATTAATCGTAACTCTAATAATAATACTAGCTAATATTTATGAGCTGAACACAGGGCTAAGGACTTTATAGGCATTATCTCACATAACCCCTACAATCGTGCTCAGAGGCAGAAACTATATCCTCTTCCCACTATAACAAAATGGAGATTTTGATTCATCTTGGTCCATGGGATGAGGTGGGGACCACTGTTATTTTCCCATATTATTCTTTTTTTAAAGATTGGCAACTGAGCTAACAACTGTTGCCAATCTTTTTTTTTATCTGCTTTTTCTCCCCAAATCCCCCCAGTACACAGTTGTACATTTTTTTAGTTGTGAGTCCTTCTAGTTGTGGCATGGGGGACGCCGCCTCAACATGGCCTAACGAGCGGTGCCATGTCCATGCCCAGGATCCGAACCCTGGGCCGCCGAAGTGGAGCGTGCGAACTCAATCACTCAGCCACTGGGCTGGCCCCTTTCCCATATTATTCTAATATCATTTACTAAACAACTAATTTTTCTCCCACTGATTTGAACATTACATTCACCAAATACTACTAATGTCCTTTAATACATAGAGTCTGTTCCCGGGCTTTCTCTTCTTTTCCCCTGAGCTGTCTGCCCATCCTCCAACCCTCTCTGTTTTCATCATTGATGTTTATAACATATTTTAATATCTGGGAGTGCAGATCCACCCTATTCTTTTCCTCCCAGAAATTTCATGATTCTATTCATACATTAATTTTGCCACATAAATTGTTCCATGTAAATTCATTGTGTCAGATTTTTAAAAAAAACAAACCTGGGGCCAGCCCGGTGGCATAGTAGTTAAGTTCGCCTGTTCCACTTTGGCAGCCCAGGGTTCACAGGTTCAGATCCCGGGTGCAGACCTAGACACCACTCATCAAGCCATGCTGTGGTGGGGTCCCACATACAAACTAGAGGAAGATTGGCACAGATCTTAACCCAGCGACCATCTTCCTCAAGCAAAAAGAGGAAGACTGGCAACAGATGTTATCTCAGGGCCAATCTGCCTCACAAGAAAAAAGAAAATAACCTTAGGTATTTTTATTAGAATTGCATAAAACTTACAAATTTGGCCAATGGCATTTTACCATATTAAGAGTTCTCAGCATGGCATGTTTCACCATTTATTTAACGTCTCTCAGTGTAGTGTGGCAGATTTTTTACTATGAGGATTGTGCATTTCCCATAAACTTTATTCCTTGGTGTTGCTAATATGAACAGGACTCTTTGCAGTACGGGTCTCCTGGCCTGGCCCTGTTCCTGGCTGTGATGGTGCCCAGCAAACCCCAGCACCCAACAAGAGGAGGCCCCACCAGGTGGGTACAGCTGCAGGCAGTGGCAGAGAAGGTTTTGGCTGCTTATTTTTAAGCAGTGGTTCTTGCTGTTTGGGGTCAGAGAGAGTCTAGTGAAAACTATGGACTCTGTCTCGGAAAAATGTCCATAACGCCTCCAACATTCCCAGAGGATTCACAGAGAGCCCCAAAACTCATCCAAGGACGGTAATTAACAGCCCTGCATTAAAAAGTTGGTCCAGCTATGGATTCCTCCAGGTGGGCAGTGCTGAGGACAGAAGTCCTTGGGTCTGTGTGACCTTGGGTGAGTCACTTCCCTCTCGGAATCTTTATTTTCTCCTGGAGAACAATTATCTGCCCAGTCCAGCTATAGCATCGTTTCGGGATCAACTGAGATCATGTTTGTGAAAGTGCTTTGAAAACCGCAGCTAAGTAACACAAAAGTAAGAGATAATTAATACCAGGAAAGGGAATATAACGAGGGCCAGCTCTGATATGCGGTGACGACATTTGAGTTTCTTAGAGAGCGCTATTGGCTCCCACGTCACCACTGCCCTCTGTGAACTTGGCCTTTGCCCCCAGGGTGGCTGATAAAGGCCTTCCCTGCTCTCCCTTTCTAAGGTTATGAGGCTGTTACGCTGACCAGGCTAAAACCATGATTAAGTGGGTGGATGTTGGGAAAGAAGTGTTGGGGCTCGTGGTTCACAAATATCAGTTTCTGGTTGTTATAAACATTAAATCCTTTCCTGTGTGCTGGAGGAAAACAGCCAGGAGCCTTAGAGAGGCCTTGCGCAGAGTGACTAAGAGTAGGACTGACCCTCAGGTGCACAGCAAGTCCTGGCTCTGCATGACCATAGGCTGGCCCTCCTCTCTAACCCCTTAGGGTCCCCACCATAAAATAAGGGGCTACACTCCCTGAAAGTGAATTTGCAGCTGAGAAATTCTGCAAAATGTAATAATAAATCCAAATGCCCCATAAGAGACTTTAAAGGCCTTCCAAGTTGTCCTCCCGCCCCCAGCAGCTGATGGCACCTGACCTCGTGCCCGAGCTTGAACTTGGGGTTCTAGACACATCAGCCTCTGTGTGTGTGTGTGTGTGTGTGTGTGTGTGTGCGCGTGCGAATAGTAGGGGGACAGGGGTGGGAGAGGAAAGCAAGAGAGCGTGTCACTGGGAACCTCTTCCTAAATACAAATGGCTGCTCCCTTCTCCCCAGGATAAATCGGGATGGTGGAAGGATATGCCGCAAGGATATGCCGCATTGGTCTTGCATTCACCCACATCCACATCCCGAGACTCGCCAGGACAGAGGGCAAAGGGCAGGGCAGCAAGTGGGTGAGCAGGAGTATTTTTGAGCACCCCGCTCTCAAAATCTCCTCCCTACTAGGCCTGCCATATGGAGGGTAGGAGGGAAACGCTGTCCTTCATCCTGTCCTCAGGAGAGGATGCCTCCAAGTGAGGCCGGGAATGTCTTTCTGACTTTCCAGATCCTGGCTCAGTGGCTGGCGTACCACAGGAGCTTAATAAAAGACGCTCGGGCAAAGGAAGGAAGCCTTCTCCCATGCTTTGCTTAAACCTTCTCGCATCCTTTCTCTGTTCCCTGTCTGCCAATTCAGTGTCTTCTCTCCTTCTGACTTTTGCTCAAACTGCACCTCCCCAAGATACCTCCAACGGACCCCCGGCCCCAATTTGTGGCCCCAGCCCTGCGTCCCCGCTGACTCCATTAAGAAGCTGCCCGTGTATGCGCTCTCCTACATGGCAGTAAGGACTGTTTATTGAGCAGCATTACAGATTATCTTTGTTATATCTGCTAAAAACAAATGCACACACTCAGCCCAGATGAGCAAAGTTGTGGCTTCTGTTTCCTGTAACGAATCTAATAAATATTGTCACAATCTCCACCTGGTCGGGTAGTGAGAGAAACATTCAATAGACTAATTAATTGACCGGTTGGGGTAAATATTCAGTGAATTCAAAGTTCAACTCTAATGAGCCATTTCACCCCTCCTGGTCCCCTTGGTAATGTGGCATCAGGAAAGCTAACAGTCCTCATGTCATTGCTCAGGGTAGTGGTGGGGACGGATCCCCAGCTGGCCCACGGATGGCTCTCTGCTCTAGGTGACCATCTGTCTGGTCCATGAGCTAGGCTGTCCCAGTCTGTCCCTGGCCCTCTTGGGACATCTGCTACTGGTACCCATGGCAAGTGTAAGCCCTGGCCAGTTCTCTTGGTAAGGACAACCTATTGGCCACCTCCTCTGTTCCTGAAAGCTCTGCTGACCCCCAAAGCATGGTTGTAACTCCCGTTCAGCCCAAGACCCGTGTGTAGCCCTGTGCCCCCAGCCAGATCCTTATCGGAATTCCGTCGTGGGGACATGTAGGAAGCTGGGTCTCTTCCAGTTCCTTCCATATCACAGAACACCAAGGGCTTTGGGAATGTCAACCAGGCCCTCTCCCACCCCCACACTGCCACAGTCCCCAGCACAGGCTGCCCCTGCCCCCCAACGCTTCCACCATCAGAGTTCTAAGTGGGGTCAGGGCACCAAGGACCCTCTGCTTTTGCCTCTCCCCTCAGTCTCTTCAGCTTGCTTCCTCACGCTCGGATTCAGCCTGCAGCAGGAAGGCCAGCACACAGGAATATGACCACCAGCATCCCCACCTCAACCCATTTTCTTCCCACAATTCCCTGGCCAGGAAGGGGGCGGGCTCTTCTCCCTTCATTCTGAGCCGTGTTATCACTCACGCCCTGGCTACCGGAGGGTGGTCCACCGACAGCAGCATCAGCATCACCTGGGAGCTTGTTAGAGATGTAGATTCTCAAGCCCCACCCTGGACCTAGTGAACCGGGATTTACATTTTAACAAGAGGCCCGGGTGACTCATGTGCACATTAAAGTCTGAGGAGCAGAACCGCTTACCTCACATCCTGGCTGCTTTCTGTCCTTGTCTGAGGTCAGCCTTTAGAAGCTGGTCCTCTAGTCCTGGTTCTTGATATAGCCATGGGAGCTGAGCAAATTTAGGAAACCCTTTTCTTTCTTGCCAAAGCCCAACTTCCAGATGCTGCAGACTCGAAAATCTTGCCTTAGTGCCTTGAATGTCACAAGCTGAATGGTGACTTTTTCTTTCTCTTGAGATTCTGACTATAACGATCCTAATCCTCCCCAGGGCATCCTTCTTGAAAAAAGGGGCAGGGGAAGAGGAAAAGGTATGGAACTGTGAAAGAGAAAAACACTCTAACGTATTTCAGTAGCTTTTGCTGAATTGAGCCTGGGTGATGCCAGCAGCCTATGTGGAGGCAGAGGCGAGAAAGAGCCCTGGGCCTTGGCATTGCACATACTGAACAATGTCATCTAGGAGGGTGTAGTTTCCCCTTTATAGGGGTGTAAAGAGAGATCCTCTAACCTTAGTACCCAGCTGGTTCCACACTTCCTGAGAAAGTGGACTGCCTCTATTTTATAGGCCTATAGGGCATAACTAAGCATTGTCCCCTTTTTGCTTTGGCTACTAGGAAGCTTAAAGCCAAACTGGTGGCTCAACAATAGCAAGTGTGTAATTATGTATGATCCTCCATAGAACTAACTCCATTCCTGGCTCCACCTCTCCTCCTTCCTTTTAGTACATGCATTTTATTAAAACCTATGTTTTCTTATGAGTCATTTAAAATCTTTCCTAAAGCCAGGCTGACTAAATTCATGGGCAGGTACTGTTCTAGATCTCTGACTACAGTTTGTCCCACTTAATCTTCACTGATATTCTGTCTCTCTTTTCCAGATGAGGAAACTGAAACTCAGAGAGGTTCAAGAAACAAGCCAAAGGCAGGGCAGCTGCTGAGCATCAGTCAGCAGTCTCAGCAACCTGAGTCCAGAGTTCGGCCCCCAGGAGGGAGGCATGTGGACATGGTTCTCGTGGCAGGTGGGCCAACACTATGCTGAGAGGGAGCAGAGGGGAGATTCATATCAGCCTTCGGACTCTCGGCCAGCATCATGGGGATTTGCCCAGTATGCTCTAGGGGGCAGCCAAACCCTGGTTGGAGCCTTTTTAATGTATGTCCTCTATTTCTCCAGTTAATTGACCCTGAAGGTTCATGAGGGCAGAGCTGGGGCCAGCGAGTCTGTGACTGGAGCAGGCCAGCTGCCCTATCCCTGCCTTACTCTTGAGGCCCTAAGTTCTTAACACGGGGGCTGTGTTCCCCACATGCTGGGTACTCCTGGCAAGCTGGTTCCCTCAAAGACCCAAGGTAAGGCTGCCCTCCCAGAATGGACGTAGGATGAATGCAAAAGATGACACAAGGCAGCTATTTAGAAAAGAATGAAGAGAATTTATATGTACCAACAGGAAAGGATTATTGCTAATTGAAAAAAGCAAATTAAAGAATAGTACGTGTATTAAGATCCTATTTGTGAGTGTGTCTTAAATGTGCATACTCAGATACACACATGTAGACACACACCCCGCAGACCCCCATACACAGAGACACCCCACCCTGACGACCCTCTCCACCTCCCCCCCCCCGACACACAGGAGGTCTGGAAGGAAACACCAAACACCAAATGGTTAACAACAGCTTCCGGAAAGAGAGACAGAAGGTGGGGTTATGGGCGATGGAACTTTTACTTTTTAATTTTACTATATATTTCCATATTATTAGATTTTTTTACATTGATGTTATTACTTCATTATTTAAGGAAAAACTGATTTTTTTTAAAGTAATGAATAAAATCAGCCACTGTGAACACTTCCTGTGAATGTGTGACTAAGATGACGGAACGCCCGGTTCCATCGGGAAAGCCAGTGTGTCGTCTCGGGGAAAGCAGGGGCCGGCGGGAGGAGGGGGTTTGCTTCCCGGCTGGTGGTCTTAGGGAGGCAAGTGATGCAGCCGTACGTGTGGGGGGGTTTCAGTAGCTCTAGCAGAGCTGCAGAGCCCCAGAGCTGTTGCTGTGGGCTTTGTCCTGGAAGGAGGAGCATCACCTGGAACCATAAAATATCTCAGGGGAGGACAGGCCTGATGGGGTGGGCCTGGGGATGGTACTGGGCATCTGGGCGGGGCTTTCGAGGAAATGGAGAGCCATGAGGTGGAATGAAAGATGCTGAGGTGAGAGGGGACGGCAGCTACTCAAGAGCTATTTGGCTTGGGGTCCTACTGGGTCACTTGAAAACCATCTCTCAGGCCCCCGCATCGGCAGCACTAACCCATCTCTCCTAGCGTGCAGGTCTGGGAAGCCCCCGGACCCGAACCATGCCAGTTCTGCATCCATCCTTCCTTAGTCATTCAAAGATCTCGGGTGAAGCCATGCATTATCACCCTCAACCCATCATTATGGGAAACTAGATGGTTTGGGAACAAAACTAACCCTTTGCTGCCTTGTGGAGGCAGGTGGTAAAGGTTCTAGTCAAGAGCACGAACATTAGAGTCAAAAATGTCACTTGAGGGGCTGGCCCGGTGGTGCAGAGGTTAAGTGCACACGTTCCACTTCGGTGGCCCAGGGTTCACCGGTTTGGATCCCGGGTTCGGATATGGCCCTGCTTGGCACGCCATGCTGTGGTAGGCATCCCACATATAAAGTAGAGGAAGATGGGCATGGATGTTAGCTCAGGGCCAGTCTTCCTTGGCAAAAAGAGGAGGATTGGCAGCAGGTGTTAGTTCAGGGCTAATCTTCCTCAAAAAAAAAAAAAAGTCACTTGAGAAACCAGTAGTGCTTCTTCCCAGCTGTGATCTGTGAGCTTTGGTGTCCCCATGTAAAACGTGACACTAATGATGCCTGTTTCTCAGGGGGTGTTGTGAAGATTGAATGAAATAATGGGAACAAGGCATTTAACCCACGCCTGGCGGGTCATCTCTCAGTAACGACCGATTGTCCCGGCCGTGTGGAGTGTGGGACTTCTGGTCTAACAGAACCATGGCGCCACCTGGTGGTTGCTGCCTCTCACAACAGGTGGTTAATCTTCCTCAAATCCAATGACCCTTTTCGAACGCCGGAACTCATTATTGTTTCAACATGTAAAGTCTGTAAAGGTAAGCGTGTGTTGGTGTCTAGCAGAGCAGTTTAGAAAGATCTTAGAAAGAGATGCTGGAGAAGCATCATTTGGGAGGACTCCCCTCACCTCCCCATCGAAGAGATCTCCTTCTAATCTACCATCATTGCCGAATCCCGCCGGATGCTCCCAGATTGAGGGTGAACAGGAAACAAACTTTTGTTGGCTTTAGAGCGGGCAGAGGGGATGCATAATCCATTTAAAAACTTTTCTTCTGTGTTTCCAAGCCTCTGCCCCCTTTCAAGGCAGCCTCCTCCTCTTCCTGCTGACCCCTCATCACCACCTCTTCTGAAATTGCAACCCCCCCATTCCCTACTCCCCGCCCTGCAGCATTCTGCTCCGGAGGCACTAACATGCCCTGCTTACTATCTCCCCATTTGAATGGAATCTCCCTGAGGGCAGAGATTTCAGTGTTTCTTCATTGCTGTATCTTCAGCACTTGAAATAGCACCTGAAACAATACTTACTATTTTCTAAGGTAGGAAAGGAGTTGCCTAAAGAAAGAGCTGGTTTCGTGAGGGTGAGACCAGTGCAGTCACACAGGCCCCATGTGTAGAAGGACCTGGCATTCAGAAAGTCCTGGGGTTTAATGCTCTGCGATTGCAGTCCTGAAATTCTTCATAATTGTGTTTTGGGAGTCAAGTTCGATGGGACAATGCACACGTGGGGGGCTTGGATCCTCAGTTCATGCATAGTCCTGCCTCCTGCCACCAGCTTCCCCCACCCCTGGTGCACCGGGCCCCCACTCAGCCTCCCCTTCCTGCACATGACCCATGACCACTGCCCTACGCTGCTCCCACAGGGAGCCTGGACATGGGCAAGGGAAGGGTCAGGGTTGGGTGCCGATGCCCAGAAGCGTCTCAGGGCAGGGCACACAGCAGCTGCCCCCTGATGCCTTTCCACGCTCCTGGGGCTGGTAGCCCCATGGCATGGCTGTGGACGGCCAGCTGGAGGCCATAACTTAGCAGGGGTGATCCAGGTACCCTGATCCAGGTACGAAGAAATTCCCAGCTTGGAGGTGTAAAGATCCTTGGGGTGACCTGTCTGCCAGGGGTTGGGGCAGCGGACCTGAGGGAAAGGGAGATGCCTGGCTTGACTTCTCCAACCTGGCAGTGCGTAAGTCTGGTGGCTGGAGGGAGGGCGAACTGAGCAGGCACCAGAATCAGGGGTCCCCAGATGCCTTCAGAGGCATCTCTGTGTCTCTTCTGGGCAGCTTGAAACACTCTCCCAGGATGAGCCACAAAATACAGATTATGTAATTTCAGCGATTCTACGCATGAGTTAAATGTGCTATTTGTATTTAAAACTGGCTTCACACAATATAAAAGATGAATAGTAAAATTCATGCTAATAATTTAAAATTTTAATTTCTTTTGCTTAGAACATTAAACAGCAAATAATGCCATAATAAGCAGAGAGACCTTGGAAGAAAGGACAAGGCTTTATATGTACCTTTGATGGTACTTGGTTCCTGCTCTTGGAACAAGGAGAGCCACATTGTTATTTTGCACTGGGCCCTGCAGAGTATGTTGCTGGTCAGGAGTTACTCAACATTTATATCGAAGTGGTCCTGTTAGGATTCATCTATGGACACACCACAAAGGCAGGGTAATCAGTTTCTCATTGTGTTTGGATAATATCATTTGTCTTTGATGGAACCCCATTACCCACTGTGTAATAAACCTGTATCAAATATCTAATACAGGAGCTATTTCTTCCCATTTATTATTAACCCTCATACCTTAGTCTTATTTCACTAAACTAAAAGGATTAGCATTGCCGGGAAAACATCACATGAAAAATGTGATGGGCACAGCATGGACTGCTAATTCGTATTAAAAGTCAGACACATTAAAAAAAATCCATCAAAACCAAAATGTTTCCATATACCAACAAGTTTTCGCTTAGATCAGGTTCCTAAAGAGTGGCACTATTGACATTTTGTTCTGGGGGCTGTCCTGTGCACTGTAGGATGTTTAGAAGCATGCCCAACCTCTACCTACTAGATGCCAGTAACACCCTCCCCCCAGTCATTACAATTAACAATGTCCCCAGGGGCCAGCCCAGCGGCACAGAGATTAAGTTTGCCCTCCGCTTCAGTGGCCCCAGGTTCACCAGTTTGGATGCTGGAGGCAGACCTATGTCCCACTCCTCCAGCCAGGCTGTGGCAGGCATCCCACATATAAAATAGAGGAAGATGGGCACCGATGTTAGCTCAGGGCCAGTCTTCCTCAGCAAAAAGAGGAGGATTAGTGGCAGATGTTAGCTCAGGGCTAATCTTCCTCACAAAAAAAACAGTCTCTAGACATTGCTAAATGTCCCCCGGGGGGGGGGGGGCAAAACTGCCCCCAATTAAAGACCACTGCCTTAGATGGACTAATGAGAAGAGTGGTGCACTGCCATCACAGCCCTGTGAGCATCAGATCCATGTTCTTGTCCCTACCCTCCAATGCCTTTGAATCATAAACAGACTCCCTCCAACTAAGAGAACGACAAATGCAAGAGACGTAAAGATAGGAAAACTTAAGAATTCTTTTTATTTAGTGAGAAAGAGGCAGGTGGATGATAGCCAGCTCACATACTGTTAAATAGAATAAAAAGGAAAAAAAGAATATAGACATCAGTGATAAATTTTCACAAAAGGTGACAGATTTGCACTACAGAGCAATGGGGTATTTTCTAAGCTCAAGAACATTTAAAACCTCAGACTTAAATTTTAAACCTAGACAATTATAAGCATACCACTCAGTCATTTAGAACTGGGTAAATATTCTTTTCCTAACATCATTTCCCCCGACATTTAGAAGGTAACATTTCATGTCCCAGTAGTAATCACACACAGGATTCAAAGCCCAACCATCCAAAAAAGGGTCATTCTTTCTATAAAGTGTTCTTTAAAAAAGAAAGAAAAATTAAAGACGTGGACATTTTCACAACTGTTGCTGAAGAACAGCAAAAGCTATTCCAAAATATCACGCTCACTGTACAAAGAGGCTCGGCTCACGGAACCAAGCACACGGAGCTGCAGCAGCTGAACGCCCGTCTGTAAGGGGCGGGCGCCCCTCGCCCGGCTCGGCTAGCGCATGCCCAGCACCTGCCGGCTCTTGAGCTGGTAATGCCTCTCCAGGTCCGACAGCGCCTGCGCGCGCAGCTGGGCGGCTTGCAGTCTCTTTTTCAGGTCTCTGCACTTGGATTTGGAGGCGAGCTGACTCTCAGAATTCTCGTTCCTCACCATGTTCTCTTTACTTTCCCCACTGAAATGAACTTTCTTCTTAATCACCGAGGATGGAAGATCAAAAAGTTCTTTAGAAAGAGAAGAGAAAAAGAGTTTTGAGTTACTTGAACGGGAGTTCAACTCCTCCATCCTTTGACGTATCAAAACTATTCTTTCAGTTCACCTTCGACATCTGGATACCGGTCTTATTTTCTCCGGGTAGGAGGAGGGGGCACGAGGCTGGCAGAAATCAATCAGCCTTTTAATCCATAGCACTAGAAAAATAATTCTAAAAGGTGCCAAAAATCAAAGAACTTATGTTTTTTTCTCTTAGCAATCAACTTTGTTCTTAAGGTTAAATGCACTGGGGATTATGGGTCACAATATAAAACTCATGGAAATCAATGGTATTTATCTCTATTCTTGAAAACAAAGTGTGTTCTATCTAGAACACATTACTTCCAGAAAAGTCTGGAAGCAGAAGCTCCTTCTTAGGGAGAGCACCTACAGTTTTGGTTAAATATTCAAGAACACATTTCAAAGCAGCTTAATTGACCAGAAACTTGTTTCAAAAAGAACCTAAACAAATTCAGTGTGGAAAACATAAATCAAGAAGAGTATAGTGAAAAACGTGAATTGTGTTTTTTACATGAAAAAATTTAAAGTAGTAACTCTATTAGCTACTGACAGAGCTATCTAGAGGTTGGGGACTTGCAGGTTTGAGTTCCAGAACCCTTTTATTTCTCCTTTGTGTTCATTTAAAAGAAATATGTTCAAATATTTACTGGGCTCATGGTGTGGGCCATTGTGGACCAAACAAAGGCCCTATTCTAGAAAGAGGAGATAGACCATAAACAAATAAACTAGTGCATATGAGGAATATCTCAGGGTGATATGTGCCTTGGGGAAAAATAACACAGAGAAAGGGGGACCGAAGTGCTGGGTGGTGTTAGCAGTGAGGAAAGCCTCATAAGGTGACCTGAGCAGAGAGCTGATGAAAGCAAGGAAGCAGGAAGCCAGGGGTGGTCTGGAGGAATTGTGCTCCAGGGCAAAGAAACCACGCACTGAGGGAGAGGTAGGCTGCGCGGAGAAATGCTGCCTTCCAGCGGCTGGGACTTCCTATTTCACACATTGTTTCTGGGCAAAGCACACCTGATTACCAGACCCTAACCTATTGTTTCAGATAGATCCCCCTTTCACTACCACAAGTACACAGTACAAGCTGGTATACGTTTGTAAACCAACTATGTAAATTGTGGTAGATCTTACGAATGGGATAATTTTATAAGAAAGAAAAGTGTTTACAAAAAGAATCAATATTTCATCAAAGAGAAGAATTAGTGTTTCATTAAACAGACTAAGAACATCTTTAAAGAAGATGCTGCTGCTTACTGTGACGATCTTGATCTATTTATGACGTTTTCCTGCTGTCTGAGTTTTACAGCCCAAGGACAGGGACGGGATATTTCCAACTGTCCCGAGTTCACAAGGACACCCAGTCCCCGTTGCTTTGTTGCTTATTTTAAGGCTCTGACACATTCAGCACTTTAAAACATCACCTAGCTCCAGAGGATACTCATGCCTACAGCTCATTTTAAGTGTTTGCCATGATCCGCATACAGGTAGATTCCTATACCTACCTATGAAACCCACCATCCTCCTCCAGCTCTTTTCATCTTTTGCTCAAAGACTCTCAGGGTGAGATGTAAATAAATTCTTTAACTGGGAGAGCCATCCCCAATAGGGCCTTCAAGAATTGTCGGCAATGGGTTTCATGCATGAAACTCGCTCAGATAAAAATTTCTCCTTACTCTATCACAGTAATCATGATTTAAGTCTATTTTGTCATTATGGATGGCAGTGTGGAATCTAAGAAAAGCCGAAATAAGTATCACAAAAATACTGAAATGGCAGATAGCAATATTGAGAAAAAAGAAACAAGATATTCTAACAGAGAGAAAGCCAAAGTTTTATATAATCTTTGTTCCATTTACTTTCATCACTAGGTTCATCTATTTCCATCATTTAACACTATGAAGTTATTGTAATCAGCAAATTAACTTAGTTTTCTTTGCCTGTTCTATTTTCAAAATGCTGTCATGCTCACTGAAATGACCAAATTCTCTCAGTGTATTCAAGATGGAAATGACAGCCTTCACAGATGCTGTCCTACATGGTATGAGGGAGCCATAAGAACTCTAAGTTTCACTGGAAAATTCAGACACTCAATTTTTCAAATCAATAAAAGACTTTTAAAAATAATTTGTGTCACAAAGAAATCAAGAGAAAAGATGTTTAACACTTTGCATTTTCTATCATCTTAAGAGTAGGTTAAATTAGACTTGGGGTTTCTGTGAAACGGAGAAAGCCTGTCAGAGGATGGCTCACGGGTCCACGCTGACCATGTCTCACCAGAGCAGAGCGATGGGATGACGCCCACGGAAAGGCAGGGCCCTGGGAAGGCTGCCTGTCTACATGCTAGACTCTGAATAACGAGGGAAACACAGACAGCTCCACATAACAGAGCGTATGGAGATAGTAAACGGCCAAATTTTGACAGACACATGTTACAATTTGAACAGGTCTTAGCAAAGATCCCAGAGTGGTGGCCTGTTCTACAGTTGGCTTATCATGCTCTTTAAGCCTGACTTTCTATGAAGGATGTGGCATGTATTATTTGGTCATGTGGCAACAGTAAAATGCTAGGATTTTTACTTGAAAAGGGAGAGCAACATAGAGTTTTGATAACGTACCCAGAGAAAAATCTGAAAGGCACAGCATTTTTTTAAATGTCCTAATTTTTAAAGATAAATATCAAATACTAAACACATAGTTTGATAGGGGAAGTAAAATGGAAGACGAAATCATTATGACTCACTGCCTCAGGTCTATGAACCCAGCAAGCAAATCACTGCTATCACAGAATTCTTACTTCTCCTGAAATGCATATATGCAATTAACTGCATCTTAAAATTCGAGACTTTGCAAATGAAAAGGCTGCGAAAGCCACGGTGGGGGCAAAGCCACCGTGGGGGCAACCTCGGTGCCGGTTTCCTCATCAGCGGCAGCAGCTTCTGTTTACTGAGCTGACTCTCACACCTGGTCTGCTCGCCAGCGACAGGAACTTGTGCTCCTTCAGCAGGCTGTAATTCTTCAACAGACTCTCTGCTCTAGCCAGTTTGTCCTCAGCCAGTCTCTCACGAACACAAAGCTCACGTTCCTTCTCTGTAAAAAGGGAATGAACAAGAAAGAAAGAAATTAACAAGCGGCTCTGGGTATAAAACAATTTACATTGGATAATCTTATCGCTTGTCCTTGTCACTAAGACTAGCATGCCTGAGCAGCGATTAATAATGCTCTGTGAAAGGATTCTCACCATACAGCCCAGCCATCGTGATTGTGCTAGTTTTTAATTCAGCGTTTTATTATGTTGTATGCTGTCTCAGGTTTTCTTACTAGGACTGGTTTAAGCACAAGTACAAAGTTAGTTTCAACCCTGGGCATGTTGTGTACGAGTAACTCACTGGGGAAAACAAAAAACTAAAGCCATCTCTGATCTCCACTGAAAAGGGGTAACAGTTCATTTTCCAAGAGTTACCCGGCCTCACAGTACAGACCTTCCTTCTTATGGGTGAATGACAGCACCCAAATAGAGGGGAATAAACCACAACTCAGTTAGGAGGTGCTCCTTTAGATCAGTAACAAAGGCTATTATTTATTCATGGCCCAGAATTCAGAAAGTTCAGATTTCAGGGTTTTTTTTTTATTTTTATTTTTCGCTTTTTCTCTCCAAATCCCCCGGTACATAGTTGTATATTTCAGTTGTGGGTCCTTCTAGTTGTGGCATGTGAGAGACCACCTGAACGTGCTGATGAGCGATGCCATGTCAGCGCCCAGGATTTGAAGCGGTGAAACCCCGGGCCGCTGAAGCGGAGCGCGCAAGCTTAACCACTCAGCCATGGGGCCGGCCCCTAGATTTCAGTTTCTATATGAAATTATACAACACTGGGGAAAGTTTTAATAAAAACTTTTTTTTTTGACAGAAGAGTCAAAAAAACGTTCCTGGGTGAGCACAGGTCGTACCTCCACAGAAAGCAGATCTCATAGCGCTATGCAATCATCATTAGGAAGGAAAACATTAACGAATGCATTGGATGCTTGTAAGCACACTTAAATAGAAAAAAACTTATAAGCTTTAAATTGGGCATAAAGCCGCAGAAGCGAAATCAGTGAGCCATGAGGGCGGTACGGGACAGTCACAGCCCCATGTTATGAACAGCCTCACTCTGCCACTACCTCACATAATCCTAAAACCCTGGTAACAGCTCCCACTTTAGTGGAGCAGAAGGATTTTCAACATGAAAAACTAATTAGCACCCAATCACTTAATACCCATCGGAGTATTGTTTGTAAACCTAGACTATCTTGTACCTACATTCTCTACTGAATTGGCTCAAAAATATCTAGTCCTATGTCCTGGAGGATTTGAGACCTGGACTGTGTTGGAGCAGCCATATCAGAAGGTAGAGGTCATGGTTTTCACTATGGAAGGCAGCAAATTCTAAGATGTTCCTTCACAATGGAAAAACTTTAGGGTATATATATTGAGGAAGAGAAAGAAAAAGTAACTCTACAGTAGAGTATGATGGCTACTGCGTTAAGGCCATCACAGCGAGCGCCCAACAATATAGAGACAGTAACCGTCTCAGAGAAGCAGGCTGAACACGAAGGCGCCAGCAAGCTCAGTTTCCGTATTCTACAATACATATTTCGGTTTCTCAAGTATTTATGAGAATGTTCTAATAGAACACACACATATAAAATGCTCGATTTTCACACACATCACAATAAGCTTCCCATAGCTCTCTTGGCTTCGCCCCCGTTCAGACTCACGCTCCAGGCGTTCTTCTCTCGCCTTGAGGGCTCGCTCCCGCTCCTGCAACTGTATTTCCTTCAGTTTCAGCTCACTCCGCACAGGGCTGGACTCCTGCAACTTGTCGGGTTCTCCCAGTCGTCGCCCTCTTCTCTCAGGATTTCTTTTCTCCTCTTCTGCAACCAAGTCTGCTATCAAAGGATTCTCAAGAATTTCTTCAACAGAAGGTCGATGGTAATCCTGGGAAAAAATATTCAGTGTTACAGTCAGATTTCATAACAGAATATTCATCCGAAAAGAGCAGTTACATAAAAACGGCATGTATTTCCAAGCCAAAAGAAAAGACTCCCTTAAGGATGAGTCTTAAACACCTGAAAAATAAGGTCGCTGGTGACTTTAACTCATGAGGTTCTGGGTCCACAGGTAATACAGATTTTAACTTACCTTTGCCCCCTTTAACCTGGAGGGCTCGAGCCCTGGGCTGGTGCTGGTGGCATTGCTAGGGTCTGCTTTAGCACAAGTACTGCCCTTGCGTCTCTAAACTACTCGAAGCAGGATGCTCTCTCACTGACCTCAATCCCATACTTCACCTGTTTCTTTCTTTGTAATCCCACAGCATTTCACTTCTGCTCTTACATCAGCCTGACTCCTAGGACATCTACCTCCCCATCCCACGGCTGGATTTTTCCCACATAATCTCTTCGTTCGAGTTATTTCCCCTCTGCTCTTGTTAGCCACCATTCCCCCTCCCCATCTCGAATGGTCTTTAATCTCCCAATTGAAGCTAGAGGTAGAGTGATAGAGTCTTATTTCTGGCCCCTTCCCGTACCACCTGCCACTCTGAGGTAGGTGAGAACAAGGGGAACTGGGGATTTGGATCCTTTTTGCTGTCTTTCTTTGCTACCAACCATCTGTTAGCAGGGCAGAGTGGGAGGAGACGTGAAGCAAGCACAGAAGGTAGGGCAGCAAGGAGACGCAATTTGCCAAATTTACATATGTTTTCACTTGTGGTAACAGAGTAGATTTAGCTAAGGAACTATATTTAATGTTTCTTCAGTCTCATGGCTCTACGAGAACATATACTCAGAAATTTAATTGAGAGATAGAAATAGACAAGATAATCTATAATCTTTACCTTTAAATTTAACATCCTTGTAATAATGTCATTCAATTCATCAGAGTAACGATATGGAATTCGCCTGAATTTGCCTTCTCTGATCTTTCCAGCTAGCTCTTTCTGGTTGAAAGCTGTAAATGGAGGCCTGGGGGGGAAATTTTTTGAAATGTAGAAATGAAAATATATAATAGGAACCAAATCAAGGCACAGCTGAAGTTCCAGTTTGTATTTATGTTTCTACTGCCGAGCTTTTCTTCTATAGCGAAGTTTCCCAGTCTTGGCACTGCTGACGTTGGGGTCCTACGCTTCTTTGTTGTGGGGGCGGTCCTGGGCAGCGGAGCGCGTTTTGCAGCGTCACTGGCCTCTATCCACAAGATGTCAGAAGCAGTCCCCAGTTGTGACAACTGAAAATGTCTCCAGATATTGTCAAATGTCCCATGGGGGCAAAACTGCTCCCCCCTCCCTGGTTGAGAACCACTGCTCTACAGAATAGTTTAGAAGGGTAAAAATGAAAAGAGGGGAAAGAATTGGAGCGCTTTCTGATCTCCAAGTCCCCAGACCTCTCCCCGAGATCTTTGTCGCATCTCTTCCATCCCCTTACAGTGGCTGTACGTCACCCGCCTGGCCTGCGTGCTCTCCCCTCGAGCCAAGCATGAGTGTGACGGGGAAGCAGGGAACCGCCTTCGGAGCTGGAACAAGTCAAGATCCAGCCTCATGGCTTAAAATATTAATTTGTAAATAATTGTTTCAACCTGTCCATCTACCTTAATTTTAGCTTAGTTTATAATTCTTTCAGACTTGAATATGCATGGATGTTCAAAAAGCTGAACCCAGTGAAAGGTGACAGAGCTGAGTGCAAACCTCAGACTAGAAATCTGTCTTCATACTTACATTAGTGCACACAATTCATACAGCAAACAACCTAGTGACCAGATATCCGATTTCTCATTGTATGACATGCGATTCATTTGTTCCTTAAGAGGGAAAAAAGGTAAGAAAGTAGAAGGATTTAAAACTCTATTTTGTTTGAAAACTTATAAAATTACCCGAGATAAAAATGGAACCTTAAAAACTTTGGTTATATTCAATCAAGGAAAAAAAAGGAAGAAATTTTAAAATAAATATTTTATACTGCTAACAAAAATTTCAAATACAAGAGGTTGCTTCAGCTTACATCAGATCTTGCATCATAATAACAAAAAATGGTATTCTATACTTTATCTTCAAATTCATATTGGAAAAAAGACAATGATCTTATCCTAATATGCTTTGTCATATATAATTCATTCACTTATTCGTCATTCACAAACATTATATTAAGTGTTACTATAGGCGAGGCACTGGTAATTCAAAGGTGAATATGAGAGACCTCTACCCTCTACCCTCAAGGCATTCATAATCTAGAAACTTCATTTTAAAAGAACCAGAGAAAATTCCAGAATAACCAAAACATGTATCTAGCCCACATTTAAATGGATATAGACATAAAAAGGTAACTGAATTATTCAATTATACATTTTTTCCTTAGTCCACTGTGTAAACCACCACAGTAAGAAACATTCTCATTTCCTGCTTTAATGTTTGCCCTCCTCCTACACTTATAGTAAAACCAGTCTACATAGCTCCTGTTTTCAAGAGGGCACAGGGGCAAGTACCAAAACACAGAGGAGTCTTCTTAGTGTCTTAAAGTACAACAGGTGAGCCTAAAACCACTTCCTGACAATCAATGCCTTAGGGAAGGCTGAACTGATCTAATTGCAAGGGCAGGTGGGAAATGGAACAAAAGAATTGTGCGGGTTTCAAATTTTCCAAGAACCGCTTCTAGATAATTTTCCTTTATGTTAAAGGCTTTCTATTTGGAATTTGATCCGGTGAGCAAATGACACTGTTCTGGCCATGCCTAATCTTAGTCAAAAATAAAATCATTAATTAACAAGCTTTATACTGTAGTCAGTTCAGTTAACATAACTAAAAAAGATTTAGAAAATCCTAGAAATATTTGTGAACTCCTAAAAAAGTTAATAAATACCTCTCCATCTTCATCTGCTCAGATTTCATCTACAGCACACTGGTGCTATCCCTTATTGATTCAGGCTTTTTAAAAGCCATCAGACAATATCTAGAGAGTCATAAACAGTTCATAGCCTTTCACCCAGCAATTTCATTTTGAGACCTATCCCCCAAGGAAATAACCAAAAAGGAAGAAAAGATAATTCTTACAAAGATATGCCTGGCAGTCCTCCTTAGAATGGTAGAAATTTTGGAAACAAAATATCTAGCAATGGAAGAAACAGGTAAGTGAAGTGGATGGTCTCTGCCGTTCCACTGAAGGAAAAGGCAACAAAAAAAGAACAAGTAGAAAAAGTTAACACTGTAAAAACACGTTATCTGAAGTGAGTGAGCCTCCTGAACCCAGGATCTCCACACACAAGAATCATCTAGAGTCTGTTAAAATATAGAGGCCAAAATAAAAAGGTGAGGGGAGGGGCAGAGGCAGAGTGCAAGGACCTGTCCAGAGATCCAAATTCACTGGATTTGGGGCCCAGGACTCTGCATTTTAAACAAACACTCCAAATGAGTCCAAGCTGGTGTCCAGGACCTATGGCAATTTGAGAAACGCTGCTCTTGAGAGCAGAGACAAAACCTAGCTCATCTTTGTAATCCCACAGCTTAGCACCTGGTCGTCACTCAATAAAACCTTACCTGAATTGCTGATATAGAGGAGTTTAATGGTCTGGCGGTCCATTTGGAAAATATAAATTTCAAAGGAAACAGTATCATTAATTGTTGGCTGTTGGATATTAGTAAACAAACTAACAAAAAGCTCAATTTCTATGCACTTGAATGCTTGCATTAAGATGTTAAAAAAGAATGTAAATTCTGGGGCTGGCCCCGTGGCCGAGTGGTTAAGTTCGCATGCTCCGCTGCAGGCGGCCCAGTGTTTCGTTAGTTCGAATCCTGGGCGCGGACATGGCACTGCTCATCAGACCACGCTGAGGCAGCGTCCCACATGCCACAACTAGAAGAACCCACAACGAAGAATACACAACTATGTACCGGGGGGGCTTTGGGGAGAAAAAGGAAAAAATAAAATCTTGGAAAAAAAAAAAAAGAATGTAAATTCTGAGATACTTACAGGAGACATGTAATAAGGGGTGCCAACAAATGTCTTTGCAAAACTTGTATCATGGTTTAATATTCTAGCTAGCCCAAAGTCTCCAAGCTTAACGTTTTGCTTGCTATCCAGAAAAACATTGGCTGGTTTCAGGTCCCGATGCAGTACAGTATGACCACCGTCACTTCGTCTGTGACATTCCTTTAGGGCCAGAGTCAGCTGAGTCATCACTCGAAGAACAAACTCTTCATCTAAGTATTGTCTGAAATCAAAGCAGTTATAAAGCATATAACATCTGAATAAAACCATTACAAAGATGGGATGATGCGAATTATCTAGTTTTCAAAGTACACAAATAGGGGGGCCAGCCCAGTGGCCCAGCGGTTAAGTTCACACGTTCTGCTTCGGTGGCTCAGGGTTCGCTGGTTCGAATCCTGGGCGCGGACAGGGCACTGCTTGGCAAGCCATGCTGTGGCAGGCATCCCACATATAAAGTAGAGGAAGATGGGCACGGATGTTAGCACAGGGCAGCCTTTCTTAGCAAAAAGAGGAGAATTACTGGTAGATCTCAGCTCAGGGCTAATCTTCCTCAAAAAAAAAAAAAAGAAACAAAGTGCACAAATAGGGAAATAAATTATTTTGATGTGAAATACAGGTGTTGATTCACCAAGGATTTTCTAAAGTACTGTGGCCCCATCAAACAAATACAAGAACACTCTTTCACATTTCCAAGTACTTTGTCCCTGATCCTAAAACAGGATGCTTAACAGAAACGAAACTAGGCCCATTTTCAGCTTACACTGAAAAGATAAATTTACCTTTCCTTGGTTCCCTTTGTAATTACACTAGCCAGGTCCCCTCCTTCGCAATATTCCATTACAATGTACAGTGTTGTGTTGGTTCGGTCAATAATTCGATCATAGTAACGGACGATGTTTGGATGTTTCAGTTCACGGAGCAAATTCACTTCAGAAACAAGCATTTGTTTCTCAGCTTCTGTCATGGAGCCATAGTCAAGTTCTTTCCAAACTAATATCTGAAATAAGAATTTCCAAGGTATGAATGAATGTTCCAAAATTTAAAATTTACAAAACTTACCTTGTCTATTAAATAGATCCTACAGTCATTATCACCTAATTTAGTTTAATGATCTTAAGGACCCCTGAGTTTATTTCCATAATCTTCCTCTAATTTTTAAGCTGTAAATGGTGCCATGGGAGAGAGGGCGATGAGAGACCTCAGGCCTCCCCCAACGCCCTACCCTCCCTCAGTTGCTTTGTGAGAGGTTGGCAAAAGGTACTTTGGTCAAAGCTGGAGGATAGGCAAAGTCCCTGACCATCCCAACCTGTCAAGCTTTTCCAGGGTGAGAGACCTTAGGAAAGATCCCTGCATCAGTAGCGAGGCAGTTTCCTCTCCGCTGTTTCTTTCTGTACAAGGTCTACATACACACTGGGAAATATGAATCAATAATCAGAATAATGGATAGTTTAAATGAGTTCTAACTGCAAGACATAGAGCTCCAGTTCTGGTGGTCCTGCCCCTTTCTCATGTCTGAGAGGGCTGCCCTTCTCTAAAAATAGCTCGGGAGTCAGCTGTCATCAATGGAAGGTCCTTCGCAGGTCACAGACGGACGAGAAGGGAAAAAAGACAGAAGAAATGTAGTGCATCACAAGACGCAGTCTCCCATCCCTTGAGCGACCCAGGACAGACGCAGGCCTGGGGAAGATGGCTGACTCTTCTGGGCACCCTGCTTTCGAGATCCACACCCCCAGCCCTCTCGCTCCCCGCCGGCGGCGGCGGGCGCAGCAGGGGCGGGGACAGGGCAGGAGCCCGCGCTCACCTTGCCGTCGCTCTTCCTCCGGATCTTCTGGCAGCGGCCGTAGGAGCCCGTGCCGATGGTGTGCAGCACCTCATAGTCCTCTGCCCGCGTCGGCATGGCCGGGCCCGCCGCACGACTCTTGCAGGTCGCGCCGCAGCCCCAGAGCTGCAGCCTCGGACTCTGAGACCCCTCCAAGCCCCGCTGCCCGGCCGCCCCAGTGTCCAGCCCCGTTTAACCGTCGCGGGCCCTGGCCTCGCAGCCTATTGGCCCGCGGTCAGGTCGCTTCGTCTCTCTGATTGGCTAAGGAAAACACAACACCATAGGCATCCTGGGAAAAGCGTATCGCTAGGCAACCGCGGCGGCGTCGGTGTCGGCACCTGCCTTCCGCCTCTAGAGAGAAAGGGGCGGAGCTAAACCAAAGGAAGGGAGGGAGCTAGAAAGCGGCTGCAGGCAGGTCTCCGCGGTGCTATCCCACTGGCTGAGGTCGCCAAGGTAAGCAAAGTCCACAGGTCTTTCTTCAGACTTCTTTGCACACTGCCTGAACCAACTGCCTTCTGACCTTTGCACTCTGACCCCTCACACTGCCCACTCTCCCCTCTCCGGTTCCTGTACCCTGAGCCGGGGCGGGGTCACGCTGAAGACTTGGCGAGAGCCAAGTACAGAGGGGAAAAGTACAGTCCCTCTGAAGGATGAGCGTATGAGTGCTGGCTGTGGTGCGGAACTGTGTCAAGCGCTTTACATGTATCGTTTCGTTTATTCCTCAACAGAAAGCTATAAAGCGGGAAGTAATGTTATAATTTCCCATGAGGAAATGGAAGCACAGAAAGGTTAAATTATTTGCTTTAGGTCCAACATCCAGGAGAGAAGAATCAATGCAAAAACAGTGGATACTCATAGTAATGATTTAGTTTACATATGACTTTAGGGTGCCGTCATCCTAGAGAGAATATGTATATACTTTTTACTGAGGTGTAGTTGACATACAATCTTATATTAGTTTCAAGTGTGCAACATAGTGATTTGAGATTTTTATATAGGGACTGTATTTTTGAACACCAAATTTCGAGGGCTGTTCAAATGCAGAGGGTGTGTACAAAACCTCAGGGGAGAAGGTGGAAGGCCCTGATGTTTTGGAATACCAGAGAGAATATTATGGCTCTAAGGCAGAGACAGTCAAGTTTATCTTTAAGTCTCCTACAAGGAAATTTTTATTAGAAAAGACTACCAAATAGATTATTTGGGGGTGCTGAACACATAATTTAGAAGACTTCATTGAACATAGCCTCTTCTAGGCACTCACAAAAACCAACATTTTGAGCTCACCTAGCCGGTGGAACAGGCCCGTTTTTACCTGGGAGAGGAGCCCTGGAATTCTCCATCCAGGGCTGGATGGAGGATTATGTGCATTATCTGAAGGCTAATAATTTGGCAATAGATAAGTAGGTCAGTTTTCTTTAAATATCTGTTCAGCATGGGACAGAAAGGAACTTGATTTTCTATTAATAAGAATTACAAACCTCTTTATGTTAAAAATAAGGAATTTATTACATGTACTGAATATAACATAATTGAAATTGCCAGCCAGGAGAATTTTTAAAGTAACATTCAAGGGCACTGTCTTACCTCAAGGGAATGGAACCAATTTAGGTTTCAAAAGTTATGTAAGGAGCTACAAGTGGCTGAGTTAATTGGCATTATATTTTTTGTTTTAGTATCTCTTAAAGATTGACATCCATGGAGTGCTTTGGCTGGCCTGCCGCAAATCCAGTCCTCCACCTTCTCTCTGGCCACTCTCTGCTCTTTATTTATTTTTCTCCCCAAAGCCCCAGTCATAGTTGTATATCCTAGTTGTAGGTCATTCTAGTTCTTCTATGTGGGCTGCCCCACAGCCTGGCTTGATGAGCGGTGTGTATGTCTGTGCCCAGGATCCAAACCGGAGAACCCTGGGCTGCCAAAGTGGAGCACATGAACTTGACTACTCAGCCATGGGGCCGGCCCCACACTCTTCTGCTCTTATACTTTGCCCCAATGCCCCAAATCTGGCCCGCTTTCTCAGATCCACCACCAACATCACCACCATCCTCTTTGCACCTGTTATTCCATTTGTCTGGAATGCTGTTCACCACGCCCTGTTATTCACTCCCCCACCCCTGATCATGTCTGTCCAGAGGATACTACTTGTCTTTCAAGATTCAATGCCAACGGTCTCTCCTGTACTCTAGGAAGCCTTTTCTAGCACACTAGAACAAGCCGTTCCTCCATCTACAGTGTTCACAGACCCCTTTGTTCAAAAATCAACCCTTAACTTGTTATTTATCGTGCTTTATTTATATGGCTCTCACAGTAGCTCAACTCCAAGCTCCTTGTAGCCAGCATAAGTCCTGTAATAAAGGAGGCATGCAATAAATCTTCGTTAAATGAAAATATGAGAAAGAAGCTTGTTAATAATCATGCAAGGATTCAGAGTGAGCCCTCAAGTGCTCATCTTTCAAATGCCCCCAGCCCGATGGCAGAGACTACATATTGGAGAGAGGGCCATCCCAGGAGCGTGGAGAGTGGCTCCTAGGCACATCTGTTCATTCAACAAATACTTATTGAGCACTTACTACGTGGCAGGTATAATGATAGGCATTGATATGCTGGGTGTTCATTAAAAAAGAGACAACAGGGCCACGATGACAATGATAAAGAAAAGCGTGACATAGGATAGCATGACAAACCCTAATGACCAGCCAAAGTTAGCCCATATCATTGGGTAGGAGTGAGGGGCAGGACAGCCCAGCGGAGACCACTGGACACCAGAGCGTAAAGAGACATTGGTGGCTAGGAGCATGTGGAGGCCAATCAGGAACTTTATAGGAAACAACCCATACCCTGCCACTTCCTCTCTCCTTGCTTCATAGTATGCCCATTCCGTAAGGCTCAACTCATGCCCAGTTTCTTCCCTTAAATTTTCCCTGACTGCCTTCAGCCTGCTGCGATCTCCTAAAAGAGCAATTAACTGTGTTCTTTACTCATTTAGAATGTGCCATATACTAGTCTATATGACTAGCTTCTCATGTGTTTCTATCTTATGTGACCTATGAAATTGAAAATTTATCCTTCAATGAATGTAAATTGAAGCTCTGCCAGGTGCTGACGATACCCCAGTGAGCAGGACTGACGTGCAGCCCTGGAGGTGGAGCAGGTAGCTGCACACAAGAACACAGGGAAACTCAGCCGTTACAAGCCGTGGTAAGAATGCAGGAAACAAAGGACTGAGACAGAAACTGAAGATTACGTTTAAACAGAGAAGTAAGAGAGGAGCAGTTCCGTGAGGGTGGGGCCAAGGCTTGCATTTCTCTATAACCACTCTCCCATACCCAGGGTCTAATTCACTGTCTTCACAATTTTCTTCTTGAATGTTCTCATGTGGTCAGTTTTCATTTAAATTTGGTGAAATCTCAGATGAAGAGATTATTGGCATCATGTGTGTGTTTTCTCCTCCCAAGTGTTTTACAGGTATTCCCAGAGACACCAACTAATTTTTAAAAGAAGATATTTGGGAGACTAACAGGCATCTCCAACTTACCCTGTTCAAAATCAACCTCCTGATCTTGGCCCCAGATTTGTTAGACTGGCCGTCTTCTTCATCTTCTTCATCTTAAGTAACTAATGCATATAATTTTGTTGTTGATTGTTTCATTCACAGGCAGTATTTCCAGCACCTAAAACGTGCCTGGAACTTAGTAGGCACTCGATGAACATTTGTCCATTGAACGAACAAACGGAAGAAGCCATACCTCATTGCCCTCAGCTTCCCTTTTTATGTTACATTAAAGAGCCACAAGGGGGCTGTACATCACTCCATAACAAACAAGGAGCCAGCAAACCCACGTGGTCCACCCTCCGACGCCTGTCCTTACAGGAACGCCGAGAATTGCATATTGAACATTTCAAATTTCAGACAAGACATGTGTGTGTCTTATCTCCACAATTACTTAGAGCAATCTGAAATTAGGGACTATGGAAATTCTTTAAAGTGCCTGATAAAGATTTCTAGAAAGAAAAAAAAAAAGGAGACGTTTGTTCATAATAGAAGCTAAAAGATGTTAAAGAAAAATGCATGACACAGGACGTGCTCGATAAATAACCATGTTCTAGAAGAAAGGATGAGGTGTTATGGAGCCTAGCCCTAATAGCGACACATCACTGATACAAACAGAAGGACAAGATGCAAACTAAGATACGGCTTTGGATTAACGGCAGGCACCTGATGGAAGAATATGGTTCTTTGAAACCAAATAGTGCTTTGTTCTGTGCTTCACCACATTTTCAAGAGGGATAGTGTCAAACTTGCACCCAAAGTTACAAGTTAGGGCAAGGCTGACTTCTGTTCTGTACAAGGATAAACTTTCAGACAAAGAGCCATTCACAAATTTTACATGGCTTTTCATGATATGTATAAATTCAAGATATTTGTTGTCTCTAAGAATACTGGTGATATAAATTGCTTAAGAAGAATGTTAAAACTAATCATTGATGCTGAGGCTGTAACGTATTCCTAAGGGACTTTAGAAACTTTAGAGAACACTCCTAATTTTCCCTTAAGGGGGCAGCACAGTGAAGGTGTAGGAGCAGTGGGTGTGAGGCCTGGAGACCCAGGTTCTTCTGGTTCTGTTTTGATGAGCTGTGTGCCCTCGGGAATCCAGTCCGCCTCTCTGGGCTCTACAAAACAAGAGTGTTAATTGACCCTTCCAGCTTTACATGTTATGATTCTATCCCCTCTTCCTGAAAATTTACCAGCACTGCCATTAAAGCCAGAATGCTGCTCTGTTCAGCTCTTGGTTTGACCGCAGGTGACAGTTTTTATTAAGTAGCTATGTCTGCATTAGCTTTCTCAATACCCCTTCTCTTCGTTCTTTCCTTTTACCAGTAACAGACAGAGCGACAGGTGCTGGGGTTAGAAAGATGAAAACGCAGCCCTTGACCTTAAAGAGGTCCCCCTGGAAAGGTGAGCCAGCAGATCAGCTACCTCTATGCAGTGTGAGACCCACTCTGGAAGAGCTCTGCCTAAATGCGGAGGGAACCCAGAGGGAGGAACCAGCTCTGATAAGGAAGGCAGGGAGTGCAGGTCAGGGAAAATGTCTCTGGGGGAGGTGACACGTGAACCACATCTAAAGGATAAATTGGAATTAGGAGAAAGGGAACTGTGGGTAAAAGCATGAAGGCATGTGGGGGTCCTGTAGGTTGGTGGACCAAAGAGTGGACGTGGTTACCTTGAGAGAACGGTGGTTAGACAGGTGAGCAGGAGGACCCAAGGGCTGAGGCAGTCTTCTGGAGATGATGGAGTCCCAGTGGAAGATTGGAGCAGATGAAGATTACTAGGTTGTGCTCTAGAAAGATCACTGTGGTAACGCCACAGAGAATGTTGGCAGATGGGTGTGGAGGTTATCGTAGCCACCCGGGGGAAATGATACCTACTGAATGAACACAGTGGCCATGGGAATGAAGAGGGGGGGGAGCCCAGAACTATCTGGGAGGTAGATTAGAGGAGATGCAGGTATGTTGGGGAAGTAGACCAACTCCTGGCTTGAGTGACCAGGCAGATGGCAGTGTCCTTCACTGCAGGAGGAAATTCTGGAGGAGGAACAGTTTGCAGTGGGGCACACCATGCTCATGTTGAGCCCAAGGGCCTATGGGGGAACTGGCCAATGGGCAGTTGGATTCAAGGTCGCAGCAGACCAGTCTGGGCTGGAGATAGAGAGCTGGGAGTAGGCGGTGACAGAAGCCAGGGGTGGGAATGAATATGCCCCAAGAATGGCAGAGAGGGACGGGAGATAGGAAGGGAATCTGGAGGTTTAGTGGGCAGGAGCAGGAAGAAAAGCCAGCAAAGAGGACCAAGGAAAGCGACCAAAGAGGTAGGAGGCAATACGGAAACGACTTGTAACCCAGATTCTGAGGGAGGAGATGGTTTTAAGACTGTGGGAGAGATCCACACTGCCAGATGTTGCAGGAAGAGCAAACAAGGTCAGGCCAGAAATGAAAACACCAGATTTGGTCATTTGGAGAGTCTAGGTGACCCACCTAAGAGCATTTTCAAGTCAAGGGGGCAGAAGCCAACCTGCAGGGGTCGTAGTGGGACCAGACAGTGAGGGAGGGTAGACTGTGTGTGTGTGTGTTTGTGTGTGTGTGGACAGCCCCAGGCAGCTTCCATGGCAGCTGTGGGCACTGCCTTCCTGCCTGTTTGCACCTTGGTCCTGTGCCCCCAGAGAAAGAGCAGCCTGACCTGGAGGCCTTCCCACCCTCATTGTCACCACACCCCTGACATGAGCCTGCAGTTGATTTCACGTTACATGCTCATGACGCGTCACCCCATAGGAATGCAGGGTTCTTCACAGCAGACGCCTTCCCCATAGCAGCCGTGGATGAGATTCCCGGCTGGCTGCAGCAGCCTCTGTGAAGGCGGTGACCACGATGACCCAATGCAACCACAGAGGCCTGGGAAACGCTACGTTGGCCCACATTTGCTTACCGAGCAGGGTTCAGAAGAAGTCAGGGGAGGAACTTTGGTTTTGACTTTGAGGGGACAGAACCATAAGGCTTGGGCGCCAGCACGGGTTAAGTCTGTTCTGCCATCAAGGTGCCTCTTGAGCTCCCAGATGCCTCCAATAGGCAACAGACTTGAATGTGGATTCACTCCGGAAGGAAGGGCCCCACGTTCTTTTTGTTGTTTTTCGGCGCTGATCCTTGACAAAGCCTGGCAGGGGAGTAACCTCAATGCCATTGCCTTTTGACAAGGGAGGACATCCCAGGGCAGACATGGAAAGGAACGTCTGCAGTGACAACCTGCTCCCTCCAGTCCTCGGCACGTGACTGGTCACTGAGCTCAGGCCAGGCACTGGGTAAACATCCTCTCACCCCATCTCGCAGCTGCCCCTGGGGAATCTACAAATGAGGAACTTGAGGCCCAAAGCTGTTAAATCATTGACTCGGGGTGGTGAGTAGCAGATACAAACAGAAGGCCCTGGGGTCCACCTTGGCACCCAGGATCTTAACAGCTAGTTTATGTGGCTTTCCTAGTTTCACTTAAGATGGAGGGGATTTGAGAAAATCAATAGCAGCAAGCCAATGTCTAGTTTAGGTTCTGTTTTAACAGCTGTGCCATGAAGCCTGGTGTCTGCCTGCTGACCAGGCCTTACTGTCCTTGCTGGACCCCAGAGAGCTGGCCGATTGCAATATTGTAACATGATGAGATCCCCGATGGGGCTTCTGAGCTCCTGCTCCTGAGTCACACTGACCTGGCCTGAGGCCACCACTCGGCCCTACACCCACAAGCTGGATGAGACCCCGAGCAGTGGGCCCCTGAGTCGCAGGCACGTCTCCTGGAGAATGGGGAACTAATGCCTGCCTCACAGGGTTTCACTGAGTGTTGAGTGAAATAATGTATGTGGTGTCTGACCCACCGTAGGTGCCCCAGACGTGATAGCTATTATGGTTTTTAGTATAATTCTCTCACTGGGTGGAACCACAGAGAAAAACACAGCACTGTAGGCTTTCTGCTGCCTGCTGAGGCTCCAGGAGGGGCGTTCACACAGCTCCCCACGTGGCCACCCTGGCCGGCATTTCCGAGGACACACACTTCCCCAGCTGGGCTCCTTCCCCTGGCTTCTGCTTGGCCGACCCCCACATGGCATCCTGCCCTGGGCGGGTTCTCAAACCTGCCTTCAAGGGCATTCAAAGGCATTCAGGTGCACAGCTCTCATGACAAGACAGAGGAGCAAGGGGGAAGCACAGCTGTTTTGGGGTGGTTTTAAATCCACTTCCCCATCGATGAGCAGGTGCAAACAACTCCCCAGTGCCTGCCCCCCTTCTCTTGCTGCTCTTACCACCCCCCACTTTTTCTTTCTCTTCCCCTTCTCACTACTGGTTCACTGCAGAGAGAGGCAGCCGTGGGGAGCTGAGGAGAGGAAAAGTCCTGGTCCCCAGCCCTCAGACCTAATTTCCTCCCTCACAGGCCGCAAGTTCCAGAACTGGCCTTAGTCAGATCCCAGACATGATGCAGAGGCCTCACTCTTCCTCTCTTCTTTTTCTGGAAACATCTGGAAACTCCTCTGGGGAGATCTGCCACATGGCCTCTGGTGAACTTCAGACTTTCTGTATATTCTTCCGAAGTTCCTCGTTTGTTGTATATCATGAGAAATGACGTATGTATCTTTCTCCCAAATACGTAATTTGAACCCAAAGCACAATGTTCTTAGTTAAATCCCTGCTCTTAAAGAACCCAACACATGAAATCAGAATTCACCACACAGAGTAATTTGGGGAAGGGAATTATTGCTGATACAAACCACTCATTACTTGATAAAAGTATTTGATACTGATTATTTTAATACCCGTCTTCCAGAATGCTCCTAAAACATGGCTTAAATTGAAAGATAACTGTTTGCCCTTTTGTTTTTCTGGAGCAGTTTCATGGTGCACAGAGAGAAGATCTAATCTGAGGTCTGGGTGACTGTTGAACACACAGCTCTTCAGGCTCCTGCCAGGCTGTCGTGTCATCACGCTGCTGTCCTCACACTGCCCTCCGCCCTGGCAGCAGTGGAGGGTTGTCCTGGAGCATCTTGGGGAGCCAAGGCCACAGTGCCACCCGGCATGATGATGTGGCCCACAGAGCCGGGAATGGTAAAAGCCTCTCGTCCACGCCAGACACTGTGCTACTCACTGTTTTTCACTCTTCACTGCATACCTGTAATCGGAGCGTTGGTTTATTCCCATTTCCTGGGAAAGAAAACCGAGGCTCAGAATGGTTAAGCCTAACATCTCCAGCCACCATACCGGTTCTCACCGGGAAAAGAGAAAGCACGCCCACCCTACAGATTCTTGGAAGTCTGGCTCACTAATCCCTGAGAAAGCCCCCCGACACCCACAGACCACGCAGAAACCGTATGACTCCTGCAAGCACTCTGGCCAGAACTGGGGCCTGCCGAGGGGACACGTCAGGAGTCAGGGCGAGCCTGGCTCAGTGGGTGTGCTCGTCACACTGGATGGCCGAACACCACAGGTAGGCATGCGTGTGCATGTGTGCTTGCACACCCAGAGGGAGGGGTGCAGGTGGGGACGAGGGTCGTTTTTACAAATGCAAAACCTGCAGCCTCCCCACAGAAAAAGGGAAGCCAGACAAAAACCGAACAGCTGGACCACAGCAAGCCCTGCCCCAGCGAGGAGCCAGGGCGGGACTCCCTGTGAGAGATGAGAAGGCCTTCACCCCACCCCCAGCCTCCCCTGGGCACACAGGGCTGGGGCAGGAATGAGACTGTTTGGTGCTGCCTGTTTGCCCAGGGACCCAGGCTGAAGGCAGCCCACCACTCTGCTATTTCCTCTCTGAGCCCCATCCCCCAGCCGTCTGTGATATGAGAGCCTGGCCGTGTGCCTGGCAGGCCCTGGCCTGGGCAAGGGGCTGACAGGAATAGGTATCTAGGCAAGGAAGGGTGGCACAGAGAAGAGCATCAGGGGGCCTGGGAGGCCCGGGAGTCCAGGGTGTCAGGCAAGACCCAGTGACTCCCCAATGTCACACGTCATGGCAGACCCTGGGCTGTTTTGGTACCTGACAGAATTTCATCTCCATGCTAACGGTGAGGGAAGGGTCTGCTGCACACACCACCAGAGTGAGAAGATTATGGAGAAGAGGGTTCTAGAATTCTCTTAAGCAGCCCTGCCGTCTCCCAGGCCTGTGCTTCCTCATGTGTAAAAGGACGGTCAGCAGTACTCAAAGCTATCAAGGGCATCAAAATCAAGGCAAATCTAAGAAACTGCCAGTCTTGAAGACCCCAAGGGACCATGACGATAACTAAGTGTAATGTGACACCCTGGATGCTATCCTGGAACAGAAAAAGGACATTAGGTAAAAACTGAATCAAGTATGGACTTTAGTTAATAAAGTAACAACACTGATCCATTAGTTGTGACAAATGTAGCATGCTGATGTAAGATGTTAACAACAGGGGAAACTGGTGTGAGGTGTATGGGGACTCTGTGCTAGCTTCATAGCTTTTCTGTAAATTGAAAACTCATACAAAATAAAACATTTGTTTAAAAAGAAAAAAAAGAAGAGTCAGCCTTACTGTCTTTAAGCTCTGGGAGCTGAGAATTTTGTTCTCCTTTACCAAGTGTGGATTTCTAACACATCTTTTCAAGTGATTTGGCAGCATCTTGGCGCTTTCAATGATTAACAAGGGGCTGATGACAAGTGGTTCCTTACAGGAAGGCCAGCAGGGGTCCTGCCGGGCGCCTGCAGTCCGTGAGACTGTGACAGTGACACAGTGAGCATAATGTAGCCACTCTCTGGGGGCACTGACTGTGTGCCAGCTGAGGTACCGCAACCCTGAAGACCAGGTATTATTATACTCTGTTTACAGGTGAGGAAACCAAGGCTCCAGAGGTTAAGTAATTTGCCAGGGTCAGACCACTAGAAAGTGCCAGAGCTGGCCTTGCCTTCAGTTCTACCTGACTGCAAAGTTCCTATCCTAACCGCTGCTCAAGAAATAACGCTGCACTTATTTTAATATAGTTTGTCATTAAGAAGCTTTCCTGTATCCCAGCTCAGAGGGTACTGTGTTCCAAACCCACATACTCCTGAGTTCTAGGAATCAAAACCCATAGGCCAGAGCATGGCTGCGTTCCCAGAACATCTGTGTGCAGTCTTTGTAGGGACAGGCCTTCCCGCAGCAGCCTCGAGGCTTTCCCAGACTGTCAAATATTGGCGACGTCCTGTGTCTCCAGTGGCTTTTGGGACCCTCATACCTCAGTCATCCCTGAGAAGGAAAGACGACAAGGAAGGACAGGTGGACCTTGACCCGCTTCCTACCCAAATCACAGGGCATGTGGCAGGGTGGAGACGGGACCAAATCCAGACCAGGGCTGCAGCCGGCAGACCACTGCACGGTGCGACATTCTCTAGAAGCCGCCTGGGCAGGAAGGCCAGGGTAATTTATGTGCAGGGCCAGGTCAACCGCCAAAGGCATGAAGGGAGAGAAAGTGACCTATAAGAATTAGATATGGACATTTAATACACATGCAACAGCACATTCTGAACACAACTGAGGTGAAATTGTGTCATGCAAAATCCACGCCAACCAGAGCCAGCTTGTGCAGAAATGGGAGCCCCTCCCCTCCTCCCGTCCTCGGCTCATTCTGTCATCCCTTTTGCTTCCCACCCAGACTGCAATCTCAACCTTTCCTTATTAGCCCCACTTCATGGTGACCCTGAGTTTCATCTCCCTTCCCTGGGTGGTTTAAAGATGCTTTTTCTATACTAAAGCCAATGAATAACATCTTGTTTGTTACTTTGTAAGCATTCCCGGGCCTGTCCCAGATATGTCTATTTCAAAACTTCATCTAAACTAGTTGTATCATAGGCTGTGGGTGGGGTGACCAAGCATCCTAGTTTGCATGGGACCGTCCCAGGTCTTAGCACTGAGAGTCTCGCATCCCCAGGGAACCCCTCAGTCCCAGGCAAACTGGGACAGTGGGTTACCTGGCTGTGGAGCCTCTCCTTGGCAAGCACCCCAACCTGTTCATAGCTAAAGCGGTGTTGTTCATAAGTGGTGTAGACCCTTGAGTGTGGTCCTTGGATGGTGGCGACAGCATCCCCTGGGAGCTTGTTAGAGATGCAGACTCTCAGGCCACACCCCAGACCTGCTGAATCAGAACCTGCTCTTTAACACGGTCCCCAGGAGATTCCCATGAAGGCTGAATTCGAGAACAGCTGCTCTACAGCCGTGACTGCCAGCCTTTCTCTGCTGAGAAACACAATGTGGACAATGTCCGCTTTCCTGACATGCTTCCATCGGGCACCCCCGATTAGAACTGAGCCCCAGCTTTTGGGAGGCCAGGCAAGCGCTAGACCACTTTTGAAACCATCCTGACTGGGCAGGCACAGCCTCTCGGGGAAGGCTGCAGCTGGGCCAGGAGGGCCGCAGGTTTGCGTGGTCCTGCCAGAGCCGCCACGCCAGGCTTCTCTCTCTGAGGATACGAGGGAGAGGAGAGTTGGAGGCCTGGCCTCAAATCTGCTCTAACTTATAAATGTAAACAGATAAAAGAGTCACAAATGTTGGCACCTGAACAGTGATTAGCAGGAAGTTATATGTGACGCCTCATATCTGATCTCAGTACCCTGCCCTTCTCGACTTGGGGGTTGATCAGAAGCCCTCTGGGGCTTGTTTTTTAAAAACAAAAATGCCAGGGCCACAGCTTGGACCTCCTGAATCAGGGGAGAGGCCAGGCTGCTATGATTTGGGGAAGTCCCCCAGGTGGTCCTGGGACCAGAACCACGAGAGCCTGCACCCTGCTCAGCCTTGCCCTCTCTCTGCCACCCTACCTGTCACCAGATGAGGATGCCCTTCCCTCCCGGCACTGGAGGAGGGTGACAGGGACTCCCAGCCCCTGACCGGCACGGGCCAGCGCACTCTTTCTGGGGGTGTGGGCGTGGGGAGAATGGACTGTAGCAGACTGGACTCGAGATCTCAGAACCCTCGGGAAGCTCAGACACTGCACGGTGTCTGAATACAGAAATGTTGACAGCAAACTGCTGCTTTTCAGGGATGGATATGTTCCTGAAGGTGCCTCGGGGCTGGCTGCCCAAGCCTGGGGGTGGTTTGCTCTGAGTCCTGCAATCCCTTCGCTCGCAGTTTTCCTCCCACCCACCATGACTGGACTTTGTGAAGAATCCGGTCCCTGGCTGTGAAACGTTTTTCTCTTGAAGTACCAAGAAAATTTCCCCCAGCAGCCTTTGCAGACATGCCTCTGCCACTGCACCCTCAGGGTCTCTAGTGGGGTGCTTCCAGGGCTGAGCTCTGACCCCATACACCTCTTCCCTTTAGGCCACCTGCCACTGAGGGAGCTGCCCTGAAGAGCCACCCTTGAGACACAGGGAGGGGACACGGACAAAGAAGACAGGGGTTGAAGATGTAGGAAGGACCACTGATGGGCAGTCAGGAAGCCTGCCTTCTGGTCCCTACTTGCCCACACAGTTATGAGTCGCATGGCCTTGGACCATCCCTTCTCCTCTTTGGGCCTCAGTTTCCCCTCCCTGTGACGTGAGAGGGTCCAGAGGGCCTCTGAGCTCTGCTTCAGCTTTACGGCCATGATCCTTATGGACAGGGCTCCCTGTCCACCAAACGGACCAGCAGAGCACATACGCAGGACACATGCGTGCAGACGTCCTCTTAGGCTATGAGTTCTGAGGAGTATACATGGGAGGGCTCATTTTATCTCCTGTGCTGGAGATGCAGGCCACCTCCTGCACCAGCAACGTTCCCAACACTGGGGAGCAAAGAGTCTCACCACTAATGTCCTTTCTGTGCCCACTTTGCACATTTCTCTTTCAACCCTCCCACAATCTGTGAGGAACTATCATTATCCCCATTTTGTTTTCGAAGAAATTTTTATGTAAGTTTAAACTGTGTCAAATGTACCAGGTCTGCTGAACTGTGTAATTTTTGGTCTTTTCCCTGTTGAACTAGAAATGGGCCAAGTGTGTCATCATTTGGCACATAAGACACCAAGCATTTGTCCATCGAGAATCAACAGATCTCAACATGGGACAAAATTGAGCCTGACTCTTAAATCTCCGCGAGGATTTTACTACCTAATAAAGTTATCACACAGCTTTATTGCCTTGAGGGCAAGTTGAACTCTTTTAGAACAGCGGGCACAGACGTGACTCAGTCTGATTTAGTGCATCCCCAAACAATGAAGTCTTGGGGGGTTTTGTGTGTGTGTGTTTTGGTTTTGTTTTGTCAAAAATTCTGGAGCATACTCAGCACAAGATTTTACCTAAAGCTGCTGGAGCAGCATTAACATATATTCCAAACCCCACCCCCACCCACCCCACCATTGGAGTCTCGTTTTACACATTATGTAACCCAGCAAAAAGGGGCTCATTCCGCTCACTGCAATCCAGTGCCAGTCAGTTGCAAACAAGCCAGTGGTTGAGAAAGGAAAGTTTGTGCGATTAGCTCCATAACCGGAAGATGGCAGACTAGCGTCCCGAAGAACCATCTTAAATCATACAGAATCCTGAGGCAGTTCTCTAGGGGAAATGGATAGGGAAGGAGGGGGGTTAGGGATCGCGTGTGACCAACTTCAAGGCATATCATCCACATTATCTCTTTCTCCTGGTCATTCCTGATGGATACCAAGGCAGAACTTTTCTTTCTGGAGGTTGTCATTGTTCCTGGGGAACTCAGAGAACAAAGTTGTCTTATCAGAGCTGGGAGATGTACGTTAGCAAGAGTCATAGAACTAGCAGATCGTGTATTTTGTAAAAGCAAGAGGCGCTTAATTATCCCGGGTATGTGCAGGCTAGAATATCTTCACAGAGACTAGTGAGTCAGGGCATAGTTACAACATTGCTTCCTTGCCCTAAGATGACTTCCCTTGTGTTATCTTAAGATCTTGCTGTTACAGTTTGGCAACTGAAGCTCAGAGAGGTTAAGACACTTGCCCAGGGCCACAGAGCTGGTGAGTGGTGAAGCCAAGATTTGGACTCAAGTTTGGCTGATCTCAAAGCCCATGCTAGTACTACCGCAGGGTGCCATGTTAGTAATGAGGTGAGTATGTGAACACCTCTCCTCACCTCACTTAAGGCCAAGGGCTGCTTCTGCATGATACAATCTAAGTGACCAACCAAAGCCACCAGTTTACGATGTGGCGGGCTATGTTCTAGGTGCTGGGGATCCCATGATGCCCAAGACATAGTCCTGCTCTTTAAGACTCAGAGTCTGCTTGAGCTGAAAAAAAAAAATCCATCATGGCCATGTAGTGTGTTAAGGGGTTTGACAGAGATAGGTACACGTGCTCAAGGAGCATGTAAGAGCATCACCTACCTCCCACCTTGGGGATCAGGGAAGGCTCCTCAGGAGGTGATCCTTGAGTTGGGTTTTCAAGGTCAAGTAGGAGTTAGCCAGAGGGCTGGGGTGGGAGACAGTGTAACAGGCATAGAGAACAGGGGCCGGCCCTGGATGTGTATGAAGATGCTACTAGAGCAAGAGGCTGAACCAGGCCTCGAATGTGCTTGACTTCACTGAGGAGGTCTTGCTTCATCCTGACAGTGACGGGGAGCCATTGGAGGGTTCTCAGGAGGAGGAAGGGGCTTAATCAGATGGACATTTGCAAGGATCACATCAGAGTCAGGGAGAAAGACAGACTTATGCCTGGAGGCCTGGAATCCAGAAAAGAGGTTACTGTGAAGTCGCTAAACCAAGGCAATAATGGGGTGAGGGGGGCGGCGCATAGGGAGATGAGGACGCCATCCAGTCACGTTTAGAAGGTAGAATGACTGGAACGTGGTGACTCGAAGGTAGGCAATAAACAGGGGGGAGAGGTTGAGGCAGACACCCAGGCTCCTGGATATGCAACCTGGTGAGTGACGGCACCATCCACGGAGATAAGGAGGAAGGAGGAGCCGGGGTCGTGGGGAGAAGAGGTCGGACCTGTTCCAGACCCAGAGCTTTTGAAGTGCGCCTGGCCCTCCCACTGGAGGTTCCCAGGACAGATGATCTGGGAAAGACATGTGTAGAGATCTGGGGTCATCAGCAGGTAAATGATGTGGAAGCCACAGACGTGGGTGTGGAGGAGGTGCCTGGAGGGTGGGGGAGGGGAGAGTGCGGGGAACAGTGAGGTGAGCAGGGTCACAGGCAGACAGGCACCAGCTACGCAGCGGGTGTGGCGAGTGGGCTCTCATCTTCACGGCTTTGCCAAGCTGCTGTTTGGTTGAATCTCAAACCAGCTGAATTCTGCCTCCAGTCCCTAAACGAGGACTGGTGCCTGGGGTCGAAAGTAGCTCTCCAATAAATTATTTCTTTTATGTGATTATTGGCGGCTGCCTTCATTAGGGGCTGTTGGTACAAGCATTAAAACTGCGTTTACTGAGCCTGATTGAATGAAAAAGAAAACTAGAATATAGAAGCGAGTTAGAGGTGCCCCCATCCCCCAGTGGAAACATCATGCACAGTGCAGTGAAGGGCCTTGCAAGGAAGGGAAGTAATGGGAGGAGGGGTGGCGGGGGATATTAGAGTGAAGATACCTAAAGAAAGGTCCAGAAGCAGCAGTGAACAGTGAGGGCAGAATTGCAGCTTTCAACCTGGCCCAAGTGTGTCCATGCTCCAGAAGTGACCTTCCATTCTTCCTGTGTCACCCAAAAGAGGTGGCAGCACCAGAAGGGGAAGCATAGCCATTGGTTCCTGGGCCTCTTTTGCTCTGCAGGGGTGTGGCGGGCCAGGCTCCCCGAGGCAGCCTCCTGGGAGGACAGCTGTAGTCAGTCCGGGCGGCACCTGGGGACTTGGGCTTGCCCAGCCCCCCACCCCGGCCCCCTCAGGCCCTCAGCCCTCACTCTTATCTACCAGTCCTAGGGCACAGGTGCCCCTGCAGAAAACCCCTAGGTGTGGTTGGTCATCCACTGCCTGGGGGCAAGCAACTCTGACCAGCTTCCCAGCTGGTCTTCTCACGGTCTCATTTTCGCACTGCTTCTAACATATTTTCCTCCTCAACTTAAAAGTCCAGGACAAACGGAGTCCAGGTTGAGATCTGGCCTTCTGCTGACTGCAGTTTACTTCTCCTATCCTTCACAACGCCACAAAAATAGCACCTAACTTCTAGGACTGACTTCTGAAGACGTGAAGAGCATTTTAGATAATGCATGTCAGCGTCCGAGACCCAGCAGAAGGACAATGAACCTGAGCTAGATCTTCTTTTGTTGGAATTATTATTCTCCTATCTGCTTATGGAGTGCAGGCCCACCCACCCAAAGCGCTGGAGCATTAGGAGCTTGTCAAAAAGCCTTATGTGACCTGAGCCTTCAATGAACTGGCTGCCTGGCTGGCTCGGTGCTCTTTGCCACTCAGCAGAACTGATGACGCCAACGCCAGGCTGAAGGCCAAGAGTTATCAGGAATCTGGGCCTCAACTTGCCCCAGCAAGCACGGTGCAAGATTTACACACACATACTGTCATCACAGCACCAGACATTGCAAAATCAGTGCCTCGTGCAGGATCTAAACAAGGGAGGCTGTTGGCATTGGGAGCAGCAAAGGGCGTGGAAGAGCAAGGTGATAAATAGGTGTGTGTGAAAGGGAGGGAGGCATAAAGATTTCTGAGCAGGAGCCTGGGCTCTCCAGGACCCTGCACCGCACCCCGCCGCCTCCCCGGGGAGGGTGGGAGCACAGCCTTCTTTTTCCTGTTTCCTCTTTGATTTCTTGGTTAGGTTGTCCCGGGGAGCACCTCTGTTTGTCCACCCAGGGAGTAGGAGGTTGCTCAAAGCTGTAATAAAGCTCTGTGCTTGAACCAGCTCTGCCACTGCTGGGGAAGCCGCCCCAAGCGGTTTAGAAATGGCTGAGGGAGACTTGCACAGACACTGAGCTAACCCCCACAACATCCATTTCCTGCTCCGCCCTCTCCTCTGCCAGGAAGTTTAACTGGGTGATGCTGGAAGGGGCTCCCCCTTGACATTAAGACTGGCTGCACAGGAGTCAAGGTGGGGCCCACACACCTCGTCACCTCAGGTCGTTCCAAGAATTCCCTGGGAGGTAATCCAGTTGCTGGGCCAACATATCAGGGTCATCTTGTTCCAGAGGAGGAGCCACAGCCCAGTTTGAGGCCCTTGCCAGCCCTAGCATCCTAATGAGGCCTGGGAGAGGCTGGGATGCGGTGGCCTCACCTAACCCTGCGTGCACAGGTGGCACCCTCCTTGTTGGCTCTTGGCTTAGGTTTCCCTCCGTAGGGAGCTCTGATTGCCCCTCCCAACCCCCACCCAAGCCTGCATAGAAAACCAGCAAGGCTCCAGCATGTTCCTTGGTTTGCTCCCCTGGCTTCCCCACTGGGGCTCATAAAATGAGGCGAGAGCACTACCGCCTCAGCAATAGGTATGCCAGGCCAGGGACAGATCAGAGAAAACAAAAGTTATGTAATTCCTGTTGGCCTTACATTCAGATATATGTTTTCTCTGATTATCCTGATTTTTATTATCTATATGTCTTTTTTTAATTATCTGGATTCTTGAAAGCCACCTACCATGGTTTATGAAAAACACAGACATTTATTTTAGCGGTAGTCTGCTCCTTATCTCAACGGGGGAAGAAATGTGATTTGGGGAAGAAAATTATCCCCCAAGCCAGGGCACAGTCATGTCTAAGACACATGAAAAGGGATGGGGGTCGGTGGTGAGTTGACGTTGTGCCCGCTCAGCTTCTTGTCCCTCTCCCTTTTCTGTCCCTGCCCCCCTCTTCCCCTATTCCGTGCCCACAGAAAGAGGGTCAGATGCCACCTGGGGAGAGACAGCTCTCTTCCCCTGCTCCTTTGCTCCTCTGGGCGCCACCACAGAGGGAAAGGAAGTGGGTGCCTCTCCCCCTGTTGGCCCCAGCCAGGCCCCTCATTAAATGTGGCTTCTTGGCACACTCACCCTCATAGAACCTTCTGACACCCTCCCTCCCCAGCTCGTCCCGGTCTCAGGCCACTCAGTCCCAGCCTTCAGGCTCTCACCCCTCCCCATACACAGGTGCTTTCATTTTCTGTCTTCTGTCTGACCCACGCACCCCAGCATCCTGTTGGATCTGAAGCTCTCTCCACTGGAAGCCCTGTGTGACTGCCCACTCCTGCTGGTGATAAACCCCAAACCTGAATCTCCAGTCGTGCATACATCTCTGTGAGGTTCTAGAAGGACTCGGGGCTTCAGGCTCCATCTGTGTGACTTCTGTTCCGAGTGGCAGTATAGCACACGGCTGAAGAGCCCAGACACAGGAGCCCACCCACCTGGGTTAGCATCTGCCACTTACTTTAAGCCCCTGGGCGAATCTCCTCACCTGTTTTTGTTGTTGTTGTTTTAATTGTGATAAAATAGACATAACGTAAAATTCACCATTTTAACCATGTTTAAGTGTACAGTTCTGTGGCATTAAAGTACATTCACATGTTGTGCAAATCACTACCATTCATCTCCAGAATTCTTCCCATCTCAAAAAGCTGAAACTCAGGGAAATTCTGACACATGCGACAACATGGATGAACCTTGAGGACATCATGCTAAGAGAAATAAGCCAGACACAAAAGGACAAGTACTGTATCATTCCACATATGGGAAGTACCCAGAGTTGTCAAAGTCATGGAGACAGAAAGTGGCATGGTGGGTTCCAGGGGCTGGGCAGAGGGGGAAATGGGGAGTTCTCGTTTAACGGGCACAGAATTTCAGTTTTGCAAGATGAAAAACGTTTCGGAGATGGGATGCACAACAATGGGAATGTGCTTAACACTCTTGAACTGTACGCTTGAAAATGGCTAAGGTGGTCAGTTTTATGTTATGTGTAATTTACCACAATTAAAAAATGTTTTTGAAATTCTGACCCCTCCCCGCCCGCCAAAAAATACCCTGGAAACTCTACCCTCACATCACCTCTTTTTGCCTCAGTTTCCTCATTTGTAAAATAGGAATAATCATACTACCCATCTCGTAGGCTCGCTGTAAAGATTTGCTGGGTAATGTATATAAAGAGTTCATATCAGTGACCGTCCATCTAAATGTCCTAGTGGCAATTATTATTATTGTTAATGTTTCATGTTGAGCAGGGCGGGAAGGGGGTAGATTAGTAGATCTACTTTTCAGAGAAAGGGGACAGAGACGACAGGAGGACATGGTAGAGGTGTGGGGGGAGGGGAGTCTATTCTGGGACTTTGAGAATCTGCCCCACAAGAGGGGGGAATTCCTTGAGGCTTGTTGATCTGAGTATCTGGGTCCCAGCAGCACTGCCTCAGCCTCCCAGTCACGTAGGCTCAGTCATTTTAAATGTGTGATCATTTATATACAGCAGGCTGGAATGTCTGAGTCTTTTACCTAGCGAAAGGGTGAGCTGAACACCAGTATTGGCACAAACCAGATGGAAAGAGTGCAGGAGAGCTTTCTGAATTTCTTAACCGAATAAATTACCTCCAAGTCCTTGGGCAGGGGTTTCCAGGAATGTGGTTGAAAATTGTCTCATCTTCCAGTCGAGTAGACCCTTATTGCAATTTTTTAAAATCTGTTCATAAAAAAGGCCTTATGAAACTATAAAACATAATTACATTTAATAAACAATTGGATTAAAAGGAAAAAAATCACACCCTTGAAAATCTGGGAAGGATAGTCCGCAGTTATACTGGGGTCCTACCACAGTGAGTCCCCAGGTCCTGGACTCTCCCATCCTCACAGTCCCCGTCTGTGACTGCAGGGCACCAACTGAGCAGAGTCCCCCGGTTTTCAGAAAGATCCAGCTGCAGACAGACAGCAAAGACTAATGAAGCGAAGAAAGGACATTACTCTAAGGGGCTTTACAGCATCTGTTGGACCAAATGTTTTCTGACATTTGTACTAACTCCCTTGGGATCTTGCTCCAAGGAGTCTAATGACCTCATTTCCTTGAACTTTCCCCTCTGGCCAGCCTGCAGGCAAGCACGCGGCGGAGAGGCGGTCCCCTGATGGACAGGCGGACCAGTGTTGTTCCATCCAGTCCTCAGGGCCCGTGCATGGAGGTGGGCTTGCATGCTGCCTGGGAATAAGGGCTGTGGGACCCCTCAGCACCTCGCTGCTTCCCTCCGCCCTCCATCATTAGGCACGGGCTGCAGCACTAATGCTGGGAATGCTGGAGACATCACTTTTTCTCCTTTTTTGTTTTCTAGCTTTATTGAGGTTTCATTGACATGCGACAAGCTGCACATATTTACAGCGTGCACTTTGATAAGCTTTGACATACGTATATACCCAGGAAACCATCACCACGAGATAGTGAACATATCCGTTCCATCCTCCCCAAAATTTCCTCCCTCCCCTCTGTACCCCCATACCCCCTTCTCAGGCAACCACTGATCTACTTTTTGTCACTATAGATTTATTTCATTTTATAAAATCTTACATAAATGGAATGGCACATTATGTACTTTTTTGGTCCAGATTCTTTCACTCAGCATAATTACTTTGAGATTCGTCCATGTTGCTCGTAGTACTGGTTCATTCCTTTTGGTAGCTGAGTAGTAGTCCATTGTATAAATACCATAATTTGTCCACTCAACGGCTGATGACCATTTGTATACAAGTCTGTATGGATGTAAGTTTTCATTTCTTTTAGGTAAATGCCTAGGAGTGGAATAGCTGGATCATACAGTAGGTACATGTTTATTTAAGAAACAACCTCACTGTCTTTCAAAGTGGTTGGACCATTTTTCATTCACACCAGGAGTGCCTGGGAATTCCAGTTGCTCTGCATTCTTGCCAGCATTTAGTAATGGAGGTCTTTGACTTTAGACATTCTAATAGGTCTGTAGCAATATCTTGTGGTTTTGATTTGCATTTCCCAAACTAATGATTTTGAGCATCTTTTCATGTACTTATTTGCCATCTGTATATCTTCTTTGGTGGAGTGTCTATTTGAATCTTTGCCTATTTTTAAAATTGGATTGTTTCTTTATTACTGAGTTTTGAGAGTTACAAAAAATATCATCTAAACATACATCTTTTATTAGATATAGGCATTGCAGTCTGTGACTTGTCATTTCATTCTCTTAACAGTGTCTTACGAAAAGCATAAGATTTTGATTTTAAGATGTCTAATTTATCAATTTTTAATTTTATGGATCATGTTTTGGTGTCATGTATAAGAAATCTTTGCTTAACAGAAGGTTCCAAAGGTTTTCTCTTATGAGTTCTTCCAGGTATTTTATAGATTTGATTTTACATTTAGGTGTATGATCCATTTTGAGTTAATTTTTATATACGCTAAAAGGTATGAGTCCAAGTTTATTTACTTGCATGTGTATATCCGATTGTTCCAGCACTATTTGTTGAAAAGACTATTTTTGCTCCACTGAATTGCTTTTGCACCTCTGTAGAAAATCAGTTATGCATTGCATTCATTTCCTGGCACTGCCTAACAAAGTGTCACCAACCTGTGGCTTAAAACAACAGAAATTGGTTCTCTCACAGTTCTGGAGGCCTGAAGTCTGAAATCAAGGTGTTGGCAGGCAGCACTGCCTTAGGAGGTTCTACACAAGAATCCTCCCTTGTCTCTTCCAGCTTCTGGTGGCTCCAGACATTCCTTGGTTTGTGACAGGGTAACCCAATCTCTGCCTCTGTCTTTCCCTGGCCTTCTCCCCAGGTATCTCTCAGCGTCTTCCCCTCTTCTTAGAAGGGTACCTGTCATTGGATTAAGGGCCTATCCTAAATCCAGGATGATTTCATCTTAAGATCCTTAACTTAATTACATCTGCATAGACCCTTTTTCCAAATAAGGTCACATTCACAGGCTCCGGGTAGACATATGATTTGGGGGGACGAGGTGGACACAAGTCAACCCACTACATGCATCTCTGTGTAGGTCTATCTGGTTACTTACTATAGCTTTATAATAAGTCCTGAAATCAAGCAGTGTTAGTCTTCAGCTTGGTTCTTTTCAAAGCTGCTTTGGCTATTCTAGGTCTGTTGTATTTCCATATGAATTTTAGAGTCAGCATGTCAATTTCTACAAGAGACTATTGGGATTTTTTCGAGATTGTATTGAATCCATTTGGGGACAATTAACATCTTAACAATATTGCCTCTTCCAAACCGATAAAAGTGGTATGTCTCTCCACTTATTTAGATCTTTAATTTCTGTCGACAATGTTTTGTAGCTTCCAATGTACAAGTCTCTCACATGGATGGTCATGTGTATCCCTACTTTATACTTTTTGATCCTATTGAAAAGGATATTATTATTTTAATTTCAATTCCAATTGTTCATTGCTAGTATATAGAAATACAATTGATTTGCAGATATTTACCTGTATCTTACAATCTTACTAAACTCACTTGTTAGTTCTAGTGGCTTTTTTGTAGAGTCAAATCAGATTTTCTTCATAGATGATCATATCATCTGAGAATGAAGACAGTTTTACTTCTTCCTTTCCAATAAGGATTTCTTTTCCTTGCCTTATGCATTGGCTGGAATCTCCCATACAAGGTTGACAAAAGTGGTGAGAGTGGATGTTCTGATGTGCACCTGATCTTAGGAGAGGGCCCTCAGTCTTCCACCATTGAGTATAATGTTAGTTGTAGGCAGGGTGACTAGTTTTCCCAGGACTGAGGGGTTTTCTGGGATGTACCACTTTCAGTGCTAAAACTAGGATAGTCCCAGGCAAACTAGGACAGTTGTAGGTTCTGGGTCAGTTTCAATGATTATATTTTCTCCTCATTATGGGTTGTATTTTCCTGTTTCTTTGCATGCCCAGTAATTTTTTATTGGATGGCAGATGTGAATTTTACTTTGTTGGGTGCTAGATATTTTCGTATTCCTATAAATAGTCTTGAATTTGTCCCAGGCTGCAGTAGTGTTGTCCTTTCAGGTCTTTAAGATTCGTTAGGTGACATGAAAGCAGTATTCAGTCTAAGGCTAATTATTTTTCACGACTGAAGCAAGATCCTTCTGAGTACTCTACCCATAAATTATGAATTTTTCCAGTCTGACTGGTGGGCATAGGAAGCTTTCCCAGCCCTGTGTGAGCTCTGAGTACTCTTCCCTTCATCCTTCTGGGTGGTCCTTTCCCCAGCTGTGGGTGGTTTCTTCACATACATATGCTGATCAGTGCTCTGCCAAAAACTTGAACATTTCCAGGGTTCTCTTTCCGTGCAAATCTCTTCTCTTGGATACTCTCGTATGGGTCCTGTAGCTTCCTGCGTCTCCCCAGACTCCCAGCTCCTCCTCTTCACTTACAAAATCTGCTGGGCTCCATCTTGGTTTCCCTTCCCTGCACTGTGGCTTAGAAATTCTCTCAAGGCCGTAAACTGGGGCAGTTCTGGGGCTTGCTTTGTTTGTTTCCCATCTCTCAGCTACCACTGACCTTTGTGGCCTCATGTCCAGTGTTTTGGAAGCCATCATTTCCTTCATCCCTCCATCATGCTAGGAGCTCCCAGAAGGCAAGGAGCTTGCTTTATCAGGCTGGGCACAGCTGGAGAGCAGGCAAGCCCGGGGCCTCCTCCTTCCTCCTTGTCCTTCCCTCAAAGCATGTTCCAACAGACACTTAAGTCCACAACATTTTACTGCATGGTTATTCTCCCCCAAGTACATGTTTGCTTTCATGTGACACAGATTAAGCTTCAATCCCTTCAGACTGCCCTGTCTTCCCTCGATGGTTCCTGAGGCCACGCACCCTCCAGGAAGTCTTCCTGGATGGAGTGAGAGAGATGATGCGTCTTCTTGCCACACCATCTGCCCATGCGTTTACGAATCCTTTTTCTTTTGTTTGCCATTATCACAGTGATGCCTCAGAACTCCTGTCCCCAATCTTGGGTTTCCCCAGGAAGGTTTTAATCAACCTTACCAGTTCCATGGGAACGTACGGGGTTTATAGTTCAAATAACTTTGGGAACTATTGCTGCCATCTCCCACTCATGGAGACTCACAAACTATGCTAAGATTTTAAAGGCGCTGATAAATATTGGAGCAGAGAAACCTGTTTGCTTTGTTTACACATATTTTCTCAATGTGTTTGATCCCTGTAACTCTTATTTGATCTCAGAATCTCTCTGGACTATTTATTGTTCTTAGGAACACACTTGAAGAAACACTAGCCTAAATCATCATGAACAATGAGAGATTCTTCTCTGCTCTGCTCTTCTCTTCCCAGAGCGCATCAGATAAATGCTGGTTGAGCAAGTAATTAAAAGAAAGAATTTTAAATCGTTCTCAACAACCCATTCTGACTTTTTCCTTACAGATCAGGCTGGTTTTCCATGAGACTCTCCTGAGCCTCTCTTACTACATGCGCATTAGCCTCCTCCTACCTCGTGTTCTTCGAACCCCACTTTAGTTCATTTGCTCCCATTTGGAATTAGGTTCGTGTAAGGTGAGTAAGTCTGGGGGCACAGACTGAAAGAACACAGATGAAGAAGGGCAGGACCACAACACTGCACACCTTTAGGGGGCACCCTTCGTATTGCATTCTATGTGAGGGGCACTCTCGTGGAGTCATGCAACACACCAGCCTTAAGAAAGAGTTTGAAAGCAGACACTCCATGGGTTTTCTCATTTCTAGATCTCTGATTGCACCATTGCTCTTCTTGGAACGCTATACTGCACGTTCTCCTGTCAAAATTCTGCTTATGTCCTAGCTAAATACAACTTCAATGAAACCATGCCGGGCTCCCTAAGGGCAGAGTTAGTGTCTTCTTTCTCTGTACTCCCATGATCTTAGCAGAGTCTGCCTTCCAACGTGATTACTTGTGTCCAGGCCTTTTCCCTGATTAGAGTATGCATTTCATGAAGACAGGGACCATGTCTTACTCATTTCTGTAACTGTGGCTCTTAACACAGGGCCTGGCCTGGGAGCAGCTCAGTGGTTCTTTGAGGAGTAAGTGAACAAATGAACTGAGACCCAATGGAAGCTCCAAAGATCAGACATCGTTGGCTCTTCTGAGAAAGTCTTGGATGTAGCATACAAGAGTTCTTCGGGGACTCATGGCGGGCTGCAAAGGGAGGAGGGGAATTTAGGACATTAGAGTGCATATGTCACTTCTGGGCAAAGCCAGGGAAGTGGCAAGACTCAGTTCAATGTCCAGCCTGCTGTATTGATGCCATGATGTTGCTGGACATTAAAACTTGGTTGATGCATGCTCATGTGTTTGTGAAAGAGGACCCCCAGCATGCACACCTGCACATACTCATGTGTGCACAGGGACAATTTAGGCAAACACAGAAATTATCACACATGGTCACACACACATGGAGATACACAGATGTGCACTTGGATGGCTGGGTGTGTAGAGATGCATATGAGGCATCCACGAACACGCACACACGCAGGGGCTCAGCAATCTTGGACAGCCCAAGAAACACAGCGAGTGGGATAAGAGGTGTTAAAGAGCAGGGCAGCAGGATCTCTGAGCAAACACATGGGCTGCCTCTTGATGACCAAAGCCAAAGGACGCTTGGAGAGGCTGGACAGTGAACTCCTCCCCGCCTTCCCTTCCTCTTTTCCAGAAAGTAGTCTGGGACGGAAGGCAATAGGCAAGCAGGTCCCTTGCAGCCCCATCCCCTGTACAGAACCACAGCGTCAGGTGCTCAGCAGCCAGAACCAGCAAGCATCCAACAAGGTCAGCCCCTTCTGGGCACAGCTCTGCACTAGATGGCAGGGAAGCCTCGGGGAAGGGAGCGACTTCAGGCTAATCCTTCCTCTGGCCGTGCCCCTGCAGTGGTCTGGCTAGTTCTGACCTCCTGCACAGTGCTTAGGATCTTGTTCCAGGTGCTATAAATTACAGTCACGGGTGTGTGTGTTTGTGTGTGTGTGTGTGTGTGTGTGTGTGTGTGTGTGTGTGTTCTCTGCCTGGCTAGCAGCTCCCCCGGGGCAGAGATCAGGCCTTCCACAGTGAGGTTGAGCCTCTTTTGAGGGGAGATCATGCCTCTCTTGGGAGGAAACAGGCATTGCTTTCTCCACCCCTTCACACTCGCTGAGGGCCCCGAAAGAGAGTGGTTTCTGAGTTGGGTTTCTATCAGTGAGCTGTTGCTCTCTCTCCCCCACAGATCTTTTGGGAAATCTTGGCTGCAAAGGGCTTTTAACTTGGGGCCCTGGTGAACCACCAGACTTCAAGTTTCAATCACTGGCAGGCTAAGAGGCTGGCAGGCCTGGGAAAGTGACCACTGGCTCAATCCCAGCGGCAGCACCCCAGAGGCGGAGTCCTCTCAGGTTTCTTGGCCTATCTGAATCGCTAGGGAGTTGTTGAGAACCTGAGGTTTCCTCAATAATTTACATCCATGCTCCTCCCTTGACAGGATCACATAGCCCCCGGACAAAGTCAGTGCACACTATCCTGGGGTAACTTGACCTCCTAGGTCGGGTAACAACAACAAGGGGAACAATGCGGAGGATCACCCTGAACTCTGGCCAGCACCCTGAGATCTGGACACAGCTGGAGGCCAGTGACCTGATAGGGCCACTTGCGCTCAGCCATGGCCTTCCACTTGCTGGGAGGTGGAGGATAACTGAGAAAAAGAAAGCCGAATGTTCTGGGAGCCTTAAGAAAGAGATCGAGGCTCTCTTTTGCCCAGCCTCACTAGTCTGTGGGGCTGTTGAATGAGGTTACTCTGGCTCGGGTGCCCCACTCCCTGCCCTGTCTCTGTCATTGTCTAAACTGGAGTGCCTGCTGGGAATTCTTGTTCCTTGTCCTTCTGCCTATGCTCCAGGCCCACCCCCTCCCCTGTCCCATGTCTTGGTTCTCCTGAATCCTCACCCCTCTCTCTCCACTGGCTCCATTCCTTTAACGTATAAACATACTTCGGACTTTGGGATCTCAAAATAAATCCTCCTTTGCTTCTCTGGTCACCACCCTACTACTCTCCTCTTCTTGGATAAGCCACTGGAAAGAGACTGAGGGCACCACGCCTTTCCTCACCGCCCACTGCCCACAGCCCACTGGCCTCCTCCACCTGCCCCACTGGAGCAGAGGTCCCCCCGTGATTTATATACCCACAAACCCTCCTGGGCACCTGAATGTGCCACAGGCAAACTCTAAACTTGTTATTCATTTGTCAAAGTTTTTTCCTGAGGAAGATCAGCCCTGAGCTAACAGCTGCTGCCAATCCTCCTCTTTTTGCTGAGGAAGACTGGCCCTGAGCTAACATCCTTGGCCATCTTCCTCTACTTTATATGTGGGACGCCTACTATGGCATGGCTTACCAAGCGGTGCCATGTCCACACCCTAGATCCAAACTGGCAAACCCTGGGCCACCAAGGCAGAACATGCACACTTAACCGCTGCGCCACTGGGCCGGCCCATCATCAAAGTTTTTTTTAAAACACCTTTCTGTGCCAGACATAGAGCTATAAAGCGAATACAATTAGGGTCAAGGAGCTTACACTTTGATGGTAAACAGAAATGTAAACCAACCATTAGGGATCTGATTGCAAAGGGATGCAATCGAATATGCCCAGAATGTTATGGAACCCAAGGGAAGTGTATCAAACTGGGAGGGGAGGAGCAGCTGGTCAGAGAAGGCTTTCTGGAGGAATTGGGTTGGGACTGAGTTTTGAGGGATGTGTAGGAAGTGGGTAGAAGAAATTGGGATTTTGGCTATAGGACTCTTTCAATTTTAAGTGACAGGGCTAATTTAAGCAAACCAGGGAATTCTGTAACTGGGACAACCAGGTAAAGCTGGCCTCAGACTCTCACAAGGCTTTCAGATGTGCTGCTCTTCTCGTACTCATCTCTGTTGTTTCTCCCTCTGTGTTGGACTCATTCTCTCCTAATCAGCTAAGCTTCCTCTATGTTTCAGGGGGCAGGAGGGGCATGGCCACAGGAAGTTCCAGGCTCATATCACTTCTGTTTTGGGGCCCCAGAAGAAAGAGGGAACTCTCCCAGCACCCATATATAAAATCCCAGAGAAGGGTTCTGATTGGCCCAGCTTGGGTCATGTGCCAATCCTGGGCCAATCACTGAGGGGTGGGATATTATGCTTGACCTGGCCTGGATCTCCTACCCATCCCTGGGGCCAGAGGGCCGGATACTGTGATTGGCAGCTCCATCAGGATGACATGGAATGAGACAGGGGGAGTAACCCAAATGAGAGGATGCTGAGAACACAAAAACAGCACATGTTCATGATAGAGAACTTTCTTGACAGAAAGAATCACATTCATAAAACCATAGAAGACCAATGGAATGTGTCTGGGAATTACCTCTAGTTTTATATAGCTGGATATAAGGATGAACTTGGGTGAGTGACAAGAAATAAACTTAGAGAAGAAGAAAGAATTTGGAGGGCCATATGACCTAAATGACAGAGTTTGAATATTATCCTCAAAGCTATGGAGAATCTTTGGAAAATGTTATGTTAGATAGTTATATGACTGGATTCTTATATTTGGAAAAAAATCCTTTTGCCCATATACCTGTTTTTTCCTTTCTTCCCTATTTCAGTTCATGGCATTCCCATTCCACCATTTCCATGAGCTAGAAATCTGGGGGTAACATGAGGTCAGTTCCCTCAGCCAAATCCTTCCTGGACCCCTGCCCCATTAGCCATTCCTTTCCACTCTGTGGCATTGCCTAGGTTCAGGTCTGGGTCTATTCTTGCCAGATCTACTATAGTGGGCCCCGTTGACTTAGCCCAATGCATCCAGTCTTCCAGGGAGGTATCTGTGCCCTGGCCCGTGCTGGGTTAGACCTGGTTCTCTCTGATTCTATAGTACACATCCCTCTCATAGCAGGCATCCTCCTGCCTTGTAACTGTGCACCATCTGGCTCTGACCGTACGCTCTGTGTACATATGCTCTGTGTGTGCCTCAGAAGCAAGAGCCCTGCTTTTTATTTCTTACCCCAGCTGCAAGGAGTGTCCAATACACTTTAGACCCTGCGTAAATATTTGTTGATTAATGAAAAATTTAATGAATAAAGGAACCCCACCTCCTACCACTAAGATAGGCAAATATGAGTGCACCCATAACTGAAAAAAGAACACGTTCTAAGGCTTGAGTGAAGCATTCGGAAACAAGTCAACTTCCAATGTTCATGTTCTTTTTCTCTATCCTTCTAGCTCCTCTGTTCACTTTCCATCTCTCTCTCTCTCTCCAACTCTCTACCTTGTCTAGTCGTGCATGAAATGGAACTGAAATCTGCATTGTATGCGTGTGTGTGTATGTGTGCCTGAAATGCTTTATGTTACCCACTTTGATTTGAAAAAGTGAATGGTCATGCAATTTTTCTGAGCTGTGAGTCTGAGTTTTGTTTCATATCATAGTAGACCTTGGTAAAGCCCTAGAGGCTCCCCATTTCTGACGTGGACGTATAAACACACTCCTCAAGCTATGCACATGAACACACAAACACATACACACTCACACATACTCACACACACACACGCATCGTTGTCTCCGTGGCACCACGCGACTGGAAAGGGCCAAAGCCGATTTTCCAGAAGAGGGAGGAGAGATGGACAGACAAGATGAAAGCTCGTTCTTTCTCTCACTGCCTGTCTGTCTTGCACACACATACACACAGTATTGCTGTAGAGGGAATAAAACTTCGATGGGGGAAAGAGTGCTGGGGCAGGAATTTAAATCTGGGATCTATTCTCACCAACCAGCTGCATGACCATAGGCCAGTTAATTTCTCCTCTCCAGACCTTGGCTTCCTAATTTATAAAAAGAGAATAACAGTACCTGTCTTTCTTGTTCCACAAGAGTGCGGTGGAGATAAGGTGTAAGAAAAGGGTTGAATAGTGTTCCCTCAAAATTCGCATTTACGTGGAACCTCGAGATGTGACCTTATTTGGAAAGAGTATTTTCAGATATAATTAATTAAGGCTCTTGAGATGAAATCATCCTGGGTTTAGGGTGGGCCCTAAATCCAGTGACTGTGTCCTTATAAGAAGAGGAGAGGGCACAAAGAGACACAGAGAAAACAGCCACGTGAAGATGGAGGCGGAAATTGGAGTAATGCATCTACAGCCAAGGGATGCCAAGGATAACGGGAAGCATCAGAAGCTAGGAGAGAGGAGTGGGAGGGTTTCTCCCTCACAGCCCTCAGAAGGAAACAATCCTGCTGACACCTTGATTTTGGACTTCTGGCCTCCTGAACGGTGAGAGAATAAGTTTCTGTTTTAAGCCATTCAGTTGGTGGTAATTTGTTATGGCAGCCCTAGGAGGCCAATACATAAAAGTAAAGTGGAATACATAAAGTAAGATGAAAAGTGTGAAAATTGCACAGCATCATGGGACAAAGGATGTTATTATAATAAGCATAGTGAGTACACAGAAACCTATTAAACTCATAGTCATTGAGCCTTGATCTGAGTGCTGCCCGGATCTGTCCCTGTTATGTTATTGCCACAACCATAGCCTTAACCCAGCCACAGCCAACTCTCATCTGTCCCAGCCTGGCCTGCAGCTTGGAAATCATCACTGACTCAGAGGTGGAAGTTAAACTGGCTCGTACCAGCTCTGGATACTGTCTATTGAGTGCTTGCTTGGGTGCCTCCATTGTTCTAAGCACTCCAAAAGCACACTGTGTGCTAGGTGCAGACGGGGAAACTGAACACAATTAGTAGGTGGCAGAGCTAAGATTTGAACCCAAGTGGTCACGCTCCAGAGCCTGCGCGTTAACTACCTCACCACACTGCCTCCAGGCAATGGGGATCACCCCTTCCCGATTTATTGGGCACACACAGCTATTACCACAGCCTTGGGTTGCCAGCCTGTCCTTCCTCCTCCTCGCATCTCCTCCCACCTCCTCTCCCATTATATAAGGTGATGACAGGCTCTGAAAATCCTCATGTTCTCTAATCCCACTCCTCCTCAGGCTAGGCCCTGCCTTTGGTCTCCTTATTAGATGCTCAGGCCCCATAGCAAAAATCATTTATGTAAGGGAAATGAGCTGGTCAGAAATGTGAACCAGCTATTATCCAGCTTAGGTACTTACTTAGTGTCAGGTGGGACGGGAAAAGGCACTGGCGGAGCTGTTGATGGGTGCCAAGCTGGGCGTTAGATCCTGTTACTCACCTGGGAGCTCGGTCCCCAGCAGCTTCGACAGAACAGGCCTGCAGGGGGTGCCTCCAGTCTCTAAGCCCTGAGCGTCTCAGTTTTTCAGATTGCCTTTTTATCACTCCCACAACCACAAACTCTCAGCTACCTCTCAGCCTCTATCCTCACTCCGTACACCCTGTCCTCAGGCTCAGACTCTCCCTGCCACAACCCACTTCTGTCTGAATCCTATAGGGGTTCCCAACCCCCCACCCACCCTCAGTGAGCTCATCCAGTCCCCTCACATTGGCATTTACCTCTCCAACTCCAACACCCCCTCTAAGTTTCAGATTTATGTTTTCAATGACTTACATGACGTGTCCTGGTAAATAGCTAGCAAATGTCTGAAACTTAACATGTTCGTAATTGTCCTGTTCCAGTCATCCCCGTCTCAGCAAATGAAACCATAGTTCATGCAGTTGCTTCAGCCTGAAAACCTAGGAGTCATCTTAATTCCTCTTTCATCTTCTACAGTTGATTCATCAGCCAATCAAGTTTAACTCTTCCTCCAAAATATAACTTGACCCTGTCTCCTGTGCTACATCCGTGGTGGAGGCCACGCCCCTCTCAAGCCTGGACATTGCAGTCATCTGCCAACTGAGCCCTGCTTCCATCTGGGTCTCTTTGATCCATTTGCCACACAACAGCCAGGTATCTTTGAAGAGCCATGTCAGTTTCAGTTTCATTGCTCTGCTCCAAAAGCCTCTGCTTCCATGGGACTCAGAATAAAAGCCTAAATCCTTGTGTGGTCCTCAGGGACCCTCCCTCTGGCCTCCTCTCACGCCACCCCCCAGCCACACAGGCTCTCAGTCTGCCCCGAGCCATGCCCAGAGCTTTCCGATACAAGAGTCCCTGGGAATGGTCTGCTCAGGTCTCAATGGCTGGCTGCCTGCTTCTTGTCAGGCAGATCTTAGCTTAAGTGTCACCTCCTAGAGAGGTCTCCCTTGACCACCCCCCTCCCAATCACATGCTAATCCGTCTCCCTGTGTGACCTCCTTCACAGCACTCATCCTAAATAAAATTATCGTCCTTTCTCATTATTTGACGTAGTTATGTTCTATAGAGTCACCGTGAACAATGAACTAGCAAATATTGAGTCATTGGGGAAACATAGGTTAGGTACCTCTGAGCCTCTGGCCATGGAATTTTCAACAACCCATTAATGTCTCACCTTGTTTTATGTGTGTTTCTGTTTAAAGACACTTTATTTAATACATTTTGTTCATTCATTAACATCCGACTCAGCCGACCTCACTCACGCCTGAAGAGAGCTTATCTGACACTCATCTTTTCTCTGCAAGGTACTTCCCAACCATTTTACAATAATGAAGCTTCAGCACCAGACAAGGCTTCAGCACCATGCTTGGGGGCCATTTTAAACAGCGAAATCACTGAAAAAGCACAAAAATGCAAAAAACATGGCACTCAATAGGCCACAAAAAGGACCCTGGTTGGTAGTAGGAGAACTAAAAAGAGAAGGTTCCACCTCATCTGGGAACGTACACGTCAGCCAACTCAAAATTTTCGCTACTCTGCAGTTGTCCACGAATGACTCGGGAAGTGCTGGACGTGTTGATCTTGGGGTTGCAAATAAGCTCCAGCAAGTAGGTGAGTTTGCAAATATGGAATCTGCAGAAAAGGAGGATCTTCTGCATTTCACTCAGTCATTTTCTGTATCTCCTGACTAGAACGTAAGCACCAGGAGACCTTGTCGGTTTTGATCACTGCTGTATTGCCAGCACTTGGCACCAGTGCTGAGCACCTGGCAAGCACTCTGTACATATTTGTTGATGGAAAGAAAAATTGGAAGAAAGAAAGGAAAGGAAGGAGGGAGGGAAGGAGGAAGGACAGAAGAATAAAGTCCACGTTGCTCTCCACTCAGGATTACTGGTGATGCCTCTGCAGGGACCTCCTGCTCCCAGAAAGACCATGGGGCCGCCACCCTCCTCATCCCTTCCCAGCTCTCCCAAGGTTCTTTGGCTCCTTCCTCTGTTCAGAGCTCCCCTTCTCTGGAAAACTCAGGCAGAGCCTGCCCTGCTCCTGACTCTGCTCTGCCTAGCCCCATCCGCATGGCCTGTCTCCACCACCGGATCCAGGCATGCCTGCCCCTCGGGAAGTCATCAGCTTCATGCTTTGGAAAGACTGCCAATCCTGGCTTTATATTTTTTCGTCTTTCCCTGCTTCCATCTAGGAGCTTCCTGGGGGTGGTGGAGGAACAGGCCACACGCTTCATCTGTCCACCTCCCCGGTCCTGTTCTGTCGAGTTCCCAGAGCACGCTCCTACCCTGGGCTCGGTTCCCCAACCTCACAGCCGACCAGTAGTTGATGATCAGATTCTCTTCTATTCTCCCCTGAGACTCTTCTGGGAGGTGAGAGTACAGAGCTGTCTGACCTTTCCTTTTAGCTGCCTGGAGGCATTTGCATCTCCCTCTGTTTAGCTTCCATTTCGGTCTCTCCCAGGTGGAGGGGAAAGTGTACTGGGCCAAGAGTCAGAAACCCTGACTTCTGATATCAGACCTACCATCAATTAGCTCTGTGACCTTGGAGGTCATTTACCCTCCCTGGCCTCAGTGTCCTCATTTATTTTAAAAAGAGGGTAAGCTCTCTCTTCCTCTTGTCTTTCGTGACCATCAAATAAGGTAAGTGTGTATAAAAGTGCTGTGCAAACTGTAACGCTCCCTTCAGGGGCACGTATTTCAGTGTTATTTTATCCTTGGTTCTCTCGTCACTGGAACACTAGAATACAAGTGGCTTCAACCCTGAAGACATTCCTTATCTCACATCAAGAAACCTGGAGGGAATTCCAAGATTCAGCAGCTTGACAACGTCCAGGCTCTGGGTTAGCTTCTCTACCAGGCCCTTGGCTGTCTCCTCACTAGATAATGGCTGTAGCTGCTCCAACCCTCAACCTTTCACATCAACAGTCAAAACAGGAAGGTGTGGGCCACGGGGAGAGCTGGTTAGAAACATGAACCAGTTATTACGTGGCTCAGATACTTAAGGTCACGTGGGACGGGACAAGGCACTGGGGGAGTTGTTGGTGGGGAGGAGGAAAGAGGCTCCCTCATTTCTCTCGCTTTTTTTAATCAAGGAAGAGGAAAATCTTCCCTGGAAGCCCCCAGTAGACTATCCCTCAGATTCTATTGGCCAGGACTTGGCCACACTAATAAACTGATCACTGGTATAGAATGAAATTCTAAACCAATCATGGTTCATCTGCGGTTCACGGGTGACCCATGAGAAAAATCGGGGTTCTGCCAGCACGGCAGGCGGGGAGACAACATCACCTACCACACCCTCTCCTGGCCTCCTCCGCAGCCCCCCCACCGCTCCGACATCGTCCTCTAGTCCCCACCCTGTCCCACACTGTCTCATTCCAGGTTCTGCACTTTAGGCCCTGCTTTGCAACTTCCTTCTGGTTCCTGCCATCTCTCCCAAGACTTCTTGTCATTTTCTTCTTCTATTTCTGGGACTCAAAGTCCACTCCCCTCCTTCCTGTTTCTTCTTTCTGACCCACAACAACCATCACTGTAAAGGTGACAACTGCCTGTACCCCCGGCTAGTAAAAGGATGAGTCTTTCTCTTCGTGCACTGACTTTGTCAGAAGATCCAGAAAACATTTCAGGATCTTATCTGTGCCTCCACATCCACACTAGGCCTGATGGATGGATGTGTTATGGCATCAAATCGGAAAGCCTTTTTTCAATAACAATCTCCGACATTTACGCAGCCCTTGAGCATTCTAGCTCAGCGTTGTATAGACTCCCTTACTCCAGCGTGACCCTCAGGAGAACCCAGGAGGCAGACAGGGCAGCATAACAACCCCTTTTGTCAGATGAATCACGCGAGGCTCTAGGAAATCCAGGAGTTTTCCCAAGGCCAAAGAGCTGCTGGGAGTTGGATCTGGAGATCAGGAGAATTTCTGGCTCTGGCCCAGGACTAAGCGCCCTTTTCATCGCACCATGATCTTGAGACAGCTCACAACTGGCCTGTTTGAGCGTCCAGTTTAGATTCCAGATAAGCAGGAGTTTGCCAAGCTAACAAGCTCCACTGTGTGTGCCAGGAAGGGAGCGTAGGAACTGGTCCGATGCGATGCCAGGCACAGGACAGCAAACAATGGTTATGTTACATTTACATAAAATTCCGTTGGTTCAAAATTCCGCTCATTTGATCTCACAACACCCCTGTGAGGTGGATGTGGCAGGACGGATTATTGTGTGCAGATGTGGAAACCGAGGAAATTTGACGTAGCTGGCCAGAAAGAAGGGGAGCTGAGACCTTACCCTGCGATGCCTGTTTCCCAGGCCTGGACTCTTCCCCCTCATGGATCATTGACAATCATAAACAGTGTGCCTCTGCTTGTAGGTTCGGGATTCCCGGCCGGGCAGTTTGTCAATCAGTGGCTCAGAACAATGAGGGAGCAATTAGGGCCTAGAAAGTGGTTTCGAGGAAATGTGGCCAAGGGAAGAGGGCCTTGGCACTGAGCCAGCAACCCCGGCTGAGCCCAGGACAGCCTCAGGCCAGCGCAAGGAGAGCCCCCAGCAAGCCTGCGGGCAGGAGGGGACTGAGGAGAAGGGTGGCCGGGGGGGTCTCCAATGTTCTCCTGCCAGCAGGGAAGTTTCACTCTGAATTCTTCCCTCAGTTTCAAGGCTCCTTCTCTAGGAAGCCTCTAGGTATTAGCCCCTCCCCTGCAGCCCTTCAGCACGGCCACAGCTAATCTCTGTGAGGCCATCTGGAGTAGGTCAGCATGCTGTGGGAAGGCGGACAGAGCTGTGTCCTTTCTCTCCTCCCTGGCCTCCTTGCCAGTCCACTCAGTAAACAACACACTCAATAAACAACAGCTGACTGACCCCACCCCGCTGGCCCACTCTCCTGTGCTCTGGTGTTGGTTCTGTGCTGTGACGGGCAGGGGTCGGGTAAGAGAGTAGCTCAAAGAATGGACAACTGCAGTCAGTGAGGAAAACGGAGGGGGACAGAGAAATCCACAGGAGAACAATGCAAATGACATTTTGTCCACGGGTCTTCTTGCCACCCCCCTGCCCCTATATTCTACTGGGAGCTGGTCCCTAGGGAAAGCTGGTGGCCCCTGGACAGACGTCTTCGGTGTCCCTCACTATATTCCCTGGCCTGCTGTTTTCAGCTGCCATTGTGGTGAATGGCTCCGGTTCCTCACTTGGGCACATTCCACCGGAAGCGCTCGCCATGAATCATTCTCCTTTTGGCCTTGGGGCTTCTCCAGTGCCAGGGAAGCCTTTCCCATCCCCTGGAGGGGCAGTCCAGAAGTCTGAGGAAGTTAATGGCCACAGGGGCAGCTCCCAACCAAAGGGGGACAGGAGGTGGCGGGTAAATGCCCAGACTCCTGCAGAGCTGAGCTCCCACTGCCGACGCTGGGAGCCTCAATAAGGCTCCCTAATATTGGCTTTTCCTCGTCCCTTTTCCTTTCCTGTCCTTTCCATGTTCTCTGCTCCCTAACTCATTCCAGGGACCATCTCTCAAATAAACTACCTGCACCCAAAGCCTTATCTCAGCCTCTGTTTTAGGGGGAACCCAAACTAAGACTCCCCTCAACTGGCTGAGCGCATGGTCATCTCTGCCTGTCTGGGCAGCTGTAGCTCCCAGCGGCCTTGCCCACCTCCCAGGTGGGTTTGGTGAGGTTTTACTAAGGGCAATAAAGGAGAAGAGGCTCTGGGCTGGTGACCCATTTACATTCCTGTAGCAGTTCCCCCGTGACTGTTCCCCTCTCGAAGCAATTGCACACAACCCCCTGGAAAAAGAGTGAACCACAGTGGCTGAGAGGACAGGCACAAATAGGCCCCTGCCCTCCCCCCGAGGCCCTGCACAAGGAGCACCCACGCACCTGGCTCTTCCCATTCCTCGTTTCCTCCTTGGCAGTTCTGCTGGCAGGTCTGACTTCATAAATGTGTGACCTGCACTTGTTTTAATGCTCTGCTGTTGCCATCTTGAGATTCTTAAAATTTTTGAACCAGAGGCTCCGCATTTTCATTTTGCACTGGGTCCCACACACTGTGTAGTTGGTCCTGCCTCATGGTTTGATGCTTGGGGAGAAGCCTCTGCAGGGATGAGAGCAAAATGCACCCTGTCCTCCGGCCAAGCTGAGCTCATTGTTTCTTGCCTCCTCTGAGTACAGCGGAAAATGAAGGCACAGTGGGAGCTTTCATCTCAGGCCCTGTTGACAAGGGCCCATGCAGGGACAGGCCTTAGGGGCCAGCTGGCCCAACACCCACCAAGAGTTGAGTTCTCTCTCCCAGCACCCCTGGCACAGGCTCATCCAGCCTCTTTGTGATTCTTCCAGTGACAAGAAACGCCGTGTTTCACTGCTCATCCTAACTCTAACCATCCCTCACTCTTGTGGAGTGTTTTAAGGTTCTCCAAACCCTTTCACAGGATCATCTCACTGCATGCTCACCAGCCCTCTGTGTGGCAGACATTTCTAAAGAGTAGAGGTTGAGAAATTGCAGCTTCCAGGTTAGCAACCCTTGCTGCCTTTCCCAAACAGCCTTTCCCTTTCCTTCTATCAGCAATTGAAATCTCACTTCGTGTAGGAAGTCTTCACCCTATCAAAAGAGAACAAAACTCCTTAATCCTTTGTACTAAATGGTTTTCCACCCTGGGCTGTAGGTAATGTAATGCCTTTTCTCAGACATGCTTCACTTCAAATAATAGTCATGAAATGACATGAGCTGAGCAGCCTTTTAATGAACTGAATTTTGTTTTAAATGTATTAGACTTCTATTTAAAGATGGAGGTATAAAGCAGGATCACAGAACCTCCCTCCTGTATTGCTCAAAGAAATGACACAGAAATTTAAAAACAAAACAAACACACAATAACCTCCAACAGCCAAAAAGTCAATCACACAAGGAAAGAGGGTAGAGCACATGCTCTTAAAAGGGCTAGTCAAAGAAAGAGATGGAAGCTTCTAGAACCATGTGATTTTGTCCCACCCCAGACAGGGGAAATACTTCCATTGAGAAAATCCTGAGCACTTCATCAATGCCCTCCAATTCGGAGGGCAGCCTCCTGAGGCAATGGGTTAGTGCAAAGAACTATCTGAGAGTGGAGGTCCCCAGGACCTGGGACCCGAGTGGGCAGGAAGGGCTGTCCTTGGCTTGAGGTCTTCTTGGTGGCATGCAGGGTTGAGAGGAAGAGCTGGAGCCCATGGGAGGAGCAGCCCAGGTGGAACGTCTCACCATGTGGACCCACCAGTAAGCACACTCTTGCACCACCCAGATGGCTGTGGCTGCGTGTGGCAGGTGCTCCTTGAAGGACATGCTTGTTGCTTCTCACTTGCTCAGCAGACCTAATACTTTCCCGCTTCCATGGTTTATATCAAAAAAAGGCCTTTACTTTCATTTTCCTTTTGTCTGTGGTTTTCAGATTCTTTGTACCTATGTTTGCACCCAGCACCACTACCACTCTTCCCCACCCCCCAACCCCAAGAATAAATACCTTTCAAATGAGAAACCCATGGGGCACTTCCGCTTGGGTGGGTCTCTCTGTGTTAGACTTTACCCCTGTGGTTAGACAGGTAGCTACCAGTGGGCCTGGTGAGGTACCCCTCCTGTCGTTCCTTTCTTCCCTCTTTCAGTAAAGAATAAGTCAGTCTGAGTCAACGCTCCTGCTGACACACCGGGTTTCCCCATCACTCAGACATGATTCCAGTTTATTCCAATTACTATTCCTGATCTTAATCCGTGGAATGGATTCTGAAGGTTGAGTAGTCAACTATTCCATTTCTCTGCATCCAAAGAGAAACTGCTTTATAAATTCCATATTCATTAACTCATTCAGTCCCCTTGCCTTTCTTAGTAATCCTTTAGGAAAACAAAGCTAGGTTCTCTTCATTACTGGCCAGCCCAGGACTGCTCCAAAAAGTGTCTTGCCTGGGCAGGCACAGGTCATCTCCATGAGTCATTGTTCATGCCAAGCTTCCCGCCAGATGATGGCTTCTAAGTATTTCCAAACCTCCTCTAAGAGACCTGTTTCATAATCTCAGCTTTGCCCACCTTCTCTCTTGTGGAATTGCCACCTTCTGGTGTCGATGCTCCAAAGAAGTTCTGTGAATGGTGGGCTGGACAGCCAGTTGGGTATCAGGCTGGGGAATCAGAGGCTCTTAGGGCCAGTTCAGGCTTTGAAATATCACCTCTTATCACCTCCTCACACCCATCCCCAGCAAAGCTGAGCCTCAAACCCATGCCTGCTGTCCCAGCTCCGTCTCAAGCTCCTCTGTATTCCACCATAACACCTCAATAACCATAAGCAATATTTCATTTTCATTCTGCCCACTTCCTTTTGGTACCAAATTCCTAAGAATTGAGTATGCGGCACTTTTGACTGGAAGATAAAATGTCAGTTCTCAAGACATGAACTTTAGAATCTTCTGCAACAAGAAAGGAACAAGTTTTCTAAATTACTGTGGCTTCCTGAATCTTTAGGATGTCCTCAATGTGTCCTTTTATACTTAGGATCACATGAATTATACATAGAGAACTATGGGCTGGTGGATATCTTCTAACTACTGGAAATTGTATTTCCCTCCCTTTTGATAATTAGTTTGAGGTCTTCACCACAAGTGACATCATGTCTCAGATGCAAAAATAGGTCCCTATTCAGACTATGTAATGTCTTCTGTCTGGCAGGTCCTATTTCCTCTTTATACCCTAGTCTCCTTACCTTCCTAATTGGCTCTCTGACCTCAAAGCTTTTTCTTGTTGCTGTCTGGAGCCTAGATAATTAGATATAGTCTGACCAGGTGAGGTGAGGAGTTTGGCTGTGCTGAGAGCGTTTCAGTCCACCTTAGAAACCCAAAGGACCCAGGGCTCTGGCAAATGGGAAGGTGGGCATTACAGCCTATGTGACAAGGATACAATTCTTCCAAACCGAACCAGTAATTTGGCCCTCAGGCACAGCAAGGTGTGGGAATAATTTGCATCCTCTGTTAGACCCAGTTGGGGTGGCATAAAGCAGCCTCTCTCACTGAGTATTCGGTACAGTGTGCTTCACGTACATGCTGTCATTCAATACTGAAAAGAACTCTTTGAAAGTTTCCCATTTAACGCACGAGGAGAGTGAGGTGGAGAGGATAAAAAACTTGTCAAAGGGTTGAGATTCAAGCTCCTGGGCCAGGTCCTGGGTTCTGCCGCCCTTCTGTGGGCTCCTACGCGGGCAAGCCCTGTAACCCAGCAGCCGCTGTGATGGAGGGACGTTTGGGCACCAGAGGCAGCCGTGGCCCTGAATTTATTACCTGCTGCCAGTTACATACCTGGAATTCAGAAATGAAAGGAACTACTATGAGATTGAAAGCTCTATCCTCTTCAGTCTGAAACGAAGGCGTTCTCTTTATCTTCTACCATATAGGGCAAAAATATAAACAAAATACATTTCACTTCCATATCCAAAAAAGATAAGAAGTATGGATTTCAGACTTTTTTAGTGGCTAATTGTATCTTTGCATCAGCTGAGGGGAAGATAAAAAAAATAATGTAGGGCTTGAGAACTACTATGTTTACTTTAAAATTGAGGAAAAGAAAATTATAGAAGCTTTTGGATCCATCACCTCTTTAACAGGTATACACAATCCTTTCGATTTAACTCTTATTTACTAAAAAGAGAAACCCAAACAGAGGCAATCTGCTGTTTGGAGAAAAACATTTGAAGGGAAATCAAGAGACCTGGTTCTAATCCCTGAAATGCTATTAAGTAGCCATTTGATGCTACCAGCAATGGACCAAAATTGCATCAGAATGAAACGCGCCATCCCAAAACAAGGTGATTTCTAAAGTTCCTACTAGCTCTGAAATTCTAAGGGCCAAAGAGTTATGATCAAGCAATGCCAAAAATAATATAAAGATTACTCCCCAACAAAGCCTCCACGCTTTTAATAGGTGCCCTTTGATTAATGTGATTTATATGCATGAGTGATAGATCAACAGATCTAATTCTCTTAAAGTATTTGGAAACTCAAAAAATTTCCAACTATTGACACTATGGGTGAACTTGTTAAAGTGCGAGAACTCTTCTAGACCCATCTTTAACTATTCAGATAGCTGAGGAAGTTTTTACTGTCATAGTTGGTCTTTAAAGATGGCTCCCGACGGGCCATGGCTCCCGGTACTCACACCCTTCTGTAGACCCTCCCACATTGAATCTGGACTGGCCCTGTGACTCACTTTAACCAAAGTGATGTTGTGCCAGCCCTGCGTCTAAGCCAAGTCTTGGTTACTTCTACTTTTGTGCTTTTTGGGAGGCCTGAGCTGCCATTGCTCTCACTGTCTCACTCTAAATATATCAGAGTTCAAAACACACAAAACAGGCCCAGATGCCTGGTTTCCAATGCCATCCTTTGTCCTTATTGAAATGTGTACATATCAGGGAAAGATAAAAGCCCTATTGTGGGCTCTAGATGCTCTGATTAAAAGAGGCTCCTTGTCACCAATATTTTGAATTGTGCTTTTGTTGGGCATCCTGGAGATGCCTAATGGCTGAGAGGCATGCTTTTCTTCTGCCAAGAGGGCTGAGCACCTGAAATGGCAGGTGTGATCCTGCAGGGTGAGCCCTCAGGGATGGCAGTCGTAGGACAGAGTGCACACGGAAGCCGGTTTCCTTAAGACCATCGTGTTTGAACACTCCCTGGGGTCCTTGTGTGTCAGGGCTGTGTGCACTTCTGTGTAGACAGCAGCCTTTGGCGTTCCCTTTGTCTTCTAACTTTCCTGGGTTCCTCTACCCAGTACTCCAAGCTTCTGATTTCTCCACTTCTAGGTACCTATTTTCTTTTCCCTCAAATGTCCATCAGCTGGTCCTAATACTGTGTTAGTTAACTCGTAAAAAACTGAAGACACTTTTCAGGGAGTTTTTGCATCAAAAATGAAACAAAAGAGGGCTGGACCAGTGGCGCAGCGGTTAAGTTCGAGCACTCTGCTTTGGTGGCCTGGGGTTTGCAGGTTCAGATCCCAGGTGCAGACCTACATACCACTCATCAAGCCATGCTGGGGTGGCATCCCACATACAGAACAGAGGAAGACTGACACAAATGTTAGCTCAGGGCCAATCTTCCTCAAGCAAAAAGAGGAAGATTGGCAACAGATGTTAGCTCAGGGCCAATCTTCCTCACAAAAAAAGAAACAAACAAATGAAGATGCAGCGGTTGCTATCTTGGGGGAGGTATCCCAGCCCCATGATTTCTCAACGACACCACTAAGACAGCTGCTACAATCTCAGATGGCCCAGTGGTCTCTCCTGCCTGGGGTAACAAACAGTGAGAACTTGACGACCATCTCTAGAGTGAGTCTCAGACCTAAAAGGCAGAAAGTATTTCAAGGAGAGGCGACAGGAACTTTCCAGGGGAAAACTCAGGAACGAGCTTTGCAATAGGCTCAGGCTTTCTGGTGAAAAACATTGTTGCAATTTCTTCCTTTGTGAAATCGGTTCAATCATACCTAATTAAGAGCAGCTTTCTGCGTATGAAAGGAGCCTGTCTCATTTCCAGGGCTTAGCCAACACTCCTCCCACATTCCATTTCTGTGTGTCTTTATATGTGATTTGGATTACTGATACCTCGTTTATGTTTCTCAAGCCTCTAAGAGTTAGGAACAAGGTGATCCAAGTCCTGAGAGGTAAAAATTTATTGATTTCTATCATATCAGCATATTGTGATATGGTCACACCTGCTCATATAGCTAACTTTTTCTTACAGCCAAAAGAGGAATTTTTTTCCTTTTAAAAATACATGTTTTCAGCAGGAAGAAACATTTTAAAAACAAGCATTTTCATATTAAGTGGAAATTTAAAACAATGGCTTTTTTTCCCCAGCTCATGAGGAATAGGGCTGGTCAGCACTAGATCTCTGAGCGCCTCCAATGTGCTTTCAGGCCTCTGCTTCCAATTTGTTCTTTGTCTTCCACAGAAACCACTTCAAGGGGGAAAAATTACAACTCACCAAGACGGCAGCCTAAATCCAGACACAAAAAGAAGAGGTAGACTGAACCTTAACCATTTAACTTATTCGGCAGATTGTATAAGATATTTTAATACATTTGAATTCTTTCAGTGGGATCAAATACATTCTTCAAACAAATATCTAAACAATAAATGTTTTAAATGCTCAAAACAAAATCTTAGAGATGGCTCTATCAGTTTACTTAGCTTTGAGCAATGAAATCACAGAACCAACTTTAGAAATATGCAAGCTTCCCACGTACTTCAGGAAAAGTTTGCTTTTGTCAAATTCTTCAAATTGAAAGCACGCTCTGTAGGACTGATGCTAATGCTTTCTCAATCTCTAAAGCCCCCCGCAAGGGTCAGTGATGGGAATTTCCTGAGAGCAGAGTATAAACTGTGAGAAGTCTATTCAACACTAACGGTTTAAAAAAACCTCACAAAATACGACGGGGCAGTGGTGTGCTGGAGACAGCGCCTACTGGCTCCCAAGAGTCGATGGTTCAATTTCGCCAGCAGTTGTTAAACAGCTGTTATTTAAATTAAATTATATAAGCTTACAATTGGTGCTGAAGCTAAAAGTGGTTCACTTTAATGAGTATAATTTGTGCAAGGATAAGAAATAGTTTAACAGATCACATACCAGACAGAATGACAATATATTTGAGAAATAAGTGGATTAGGATGTAATTCCATTTTTCAAGTCATGGTTGAATTGCAGTCATAGGTTGGCTACAAGAGTTCAGCAAAAATCAATTAAAACATCTTGGGAGAATCAATTGGCTATATGGAATTTACAAGAAAGCATGTTTTATTATTATTATTTGTCAATTGTGTTATATATCCTTGCTATCAGCAAAACTTATAACAAACTTATGTACAATTGTACATATAATTTTTATTCCAAGAGAGAAGACTGTTAAACATTTATCAGTACACCTCTGGATGCGAAAAATGGGGTGGGGCCGGGGGAGGGGTACTTTAAAGCCACAGAAGAAAGTACGGTGTTTTTTCATTTGGTTTTTCAGTTTACCCTCAGCATCCAGCTGCCATGGTGTGCTCTAAGTACACGCCCACAGACGTTAATGCCCAAACACCTTCAGTAAAACACAAACACTCCCACCCCACTACTAAGAATTAAAAGCACTTTACTTGAAAAAAAATCAACTTTATTTTTTCTAGGTTAAAAAAAAATAGAACCAGCTATTAATTTTTGTCAAGAAAATGCTTCTTTTGGTGTTCACATCTAAATTTCTGAAAAGGTGATCTGGTTACTAAAATAATCCCAAATGCATTCATAAACCAGATCCACATGTGACCAGCCCTTTACAAAAATTAATGACAGTTGCCACAGCCTTTACATTCACTCTCATCATACATTACAACATGCAGATACACAGAGAAAGAAAGACAGGCCAACAAGCTGAATAAACATTACGGCATTGTATAAAATAAATACAACTTTGTAATAACTGTAAAGAAAATGAAAGCACTTAATACGACGATGGCGGCTCCAGGTATAACTGTTTCATTACCCGGTCATGAAATAAGTTACTGTAAAATGCATAGACTCCTTACATGGAAGAATTTGTGCATCACAGTCATGTCTTCAATAGTTTTACACAATAAAAATAAAGCCATTCAAAATATGTGTGCATATTTTGCAACTAGAATACACTTAAAAATTTTTTTTTGCTCTTTCAACTGTTTTAAAAAAATATTAAATGTAAAAATCCTCAAATGGAAATTTTGCAGAAAAACCCACATTTTATCTTCCATATGGCTAGAGTCACCCTCCCCCAACAGTTCAGCACCCTCAGCTTATTCACAGGGCCCAGTTCCTAATTGCTGGGGATCAAAGCAAAATGATTACAATAGAGCACCAACCAGTAGTCATTGCTACTGCTCCAGAGAACACCCGGCCCTTTTGTGATCTAGAAATATCTAATTTAGGTAGTTTTGGTCCCAAACATATTAGCCTCTATCTACCCCTTATAAAATGAACCAGTACACCTGCTGCCCAGTGCTGCTTTTGACTTTGCCTTGCAATGTGAACAGATGTAAGGTTCACAGCACTACATGGCAAAAAATAACACGAACCACTTTTATCCATCCTTCGTGGACCAGAGCCGACATGCTTGTACTAGTAACTCTGGAGTGAAGTCCTGTGTCATGATGAAAAGAATTAACTCTTCCTACTCAGCAGTGCAAATACAATTTTCTTAAATATAAAAAGAATCCAATTAGACTATCCATGATTAAAGACTACTTCCTATGATGATAACCAGGTCCCACTTCAGAAGAGTCTTTAGGGAAGTGATTGTCAAAAGAACGTTACTAGACAAACCCACATGAAGTGAGTGACACGAGCAAAGAATGGAGTGGCCTTCTTAACATCAATCACATGGTATCAACACCAGAGTGACCTTCTGACATTTGCATTTGGTGATCTAACTTTTCATTTTCATAAAAAGGCTTGAGAACAACTGCAATACCACTACCTATTCCTTTCCTGGCCTACGGATTATTTAGGTGTCCGTGTTTCCTCTTCCTGAAGCTGTCTGTCTTTCCAACTCTTCATTACTCATTAACATAATCATAAATATACAGGCAAGAGAAACTAACAAACAACTCAAATCATTTTTTTTAATTAGTAAGCAACCCTAGAAGAAAAAAAAAGTTTGATGAGAACAAAAACTCAAATTCCTAAACACAATTCGATTTTTTGGCTTACTATGACTTATTACTGGATTAATTATCCAGTAATCTCTAGTTCCTTTACTGTGGAAAATTAAGAGTTGGTTGTAATATTAACAACTACTTAATAATATGACAGCTCTGAACTCATAGCTACATATTTTTTAAAAAATCTACTATTTAGAGTCAACTAATTTGTTTGCCCACCCAGAACATCATTTTCCATTCTGTGACTATTCTTTACCTTCCATTGGCATAGAGGTTTCTCCACAATATCTGTATATTTCAACAACAATAACAGTTTCTGAAGTTAAGAGCGAACTGCTGGGGTGGTCACTTCTGTAGCCGCCGCCCCTGCGCGTGGCCAAGCGGATGCTCCATCACTGTGACTCGCTGAGACCAGCATCCAGCAGCGAGTTCTCAACCTGTGGGAATCTAGGCAGATCGGCTGAGACCAAAAAGTGCTGAGATTTTACAAGCTACTGGTATAAAACTGGCAACGTTTTATTTCCTTTCTCCTTGACAAAATGTATATTCTTCAAAACTCCTTTCATCTCACTTTGCAAAGAAAATACAGATTAGGAATTCTTATTCAGTTCTGTACAGTGGCACATTGCTGCTTCCCTGACTGCCATATGAGAACACTGATTCTCTCTTGACGTTTCGAACACAGGCAGGAGAACTCCAGTTACTGATAAGGAAAGCACTATCAATGCTCTCAAACAATCGTATTTTGCAAACAGAAGAAAGAGAACATGTTGATAAAGAATCAAAGAGGGATAGGGCAGATCAAATACACATCTATTTACAACTCACAGGTCTATTTTCAGAAATTAACTCACACATCTATTGGTATGTCACTGTGGAGACTGCTGAAATAAGTCTGCGCTAAAAGTAAAGCATCACACAGAATAATTTGTGTAATGTGTCCAGTACATTAAACACTATTATATTCCTTTGGAGCACAGTGATGGTGAGAGTGGCCCTAGGTCACATTTACGTATGCGTTTCTCTTTTTTGATAGGAGAGCCGGCCGCTCTCCCTCTGACTTGCTTTAGCAATGAGAAAAAGGTCTATTAGCCAGAACTGTGCGTGCCATACCTGACAATGAGCAACTTATCCCCCAGATGGCTGAATAATCTCTCAAATGAATAATTTCAATTCATCCTGTAATCTAGCAGTTTGCTGGGCCTCAAACAGAAGCATCTTTAAGCTTCTATTTGGCCTCCTATCATCATCCATACCTCTAAATGGAGATTGGTTTCACCCACTCACTGTCACCACAAAATACATAAGGACATGCTTAGGTTTCAAAAAACATTGCATCTTATAACAACCATTACAAAACCAAACATATTAACACTGTCCTCCGCGTTTTACCAGAGCTCGTGTAACACGCTATGAGGTATTTCAGTTAACGCTTCATTCTCTTTCTCATATGCACTGAGTTAACCTAAAGATGAAGCTGCGGTGGGCTTTTATTTGGTGTTGCTTTACCTTTCCCACATAACTGGGAGAAAACTCACATCTTTTTAGTTTTTTTGGTTTATTTAAAAATGAAAACGTTAGCCTTTATTTTTATTTTCTGTCCTACTTCTCAAAACTGTCATTTGTACGATTAGCAGCAACAGGGGAACCTACGCTGCTCACATGACAGGAAACTATCACTGACTTACTAGGATCTTAATAGTCTTGCAATCCCAAACCAGAAAACACACTCTGACTCTACAGCGGGAGTGCAGGAGACGGACGGAGGCAGCGCCAGCACTTTCTGAGAAGAGTTTGGTTCTCCTATGAGGTAAACCACAAGAACAGAGTGACAAAAACAAAAACAAAAAAATGTTTTCTAGAAATAGACACTTAACTTTATCCTCTTCAGGAGCAACTGGAAGAGACTGGGAAGCCTTTCCTCGCTGGTCTGTCTTCTAGTTACACCACCTTGACACGGGCAGCAACTTGATGTGATGCTGGAACAGGGGGTCTGGGGGCGCCATGTGAGAACTTGTCACTGTTCTAAGCCAGTGTCTGCCTCTGGCTCTTATCTTTCTAAGCCTATTTGACCTTAAATTGATCACTTAAATGTTGTACATTAGTTTGTTTCAATCATCCCCAAATACACTTGGTGCTAATATGCCAAAATGGAAAAAAAATGCCTCTGAGCCACAGGTAGAGGCCTGCCATCAGTGTGGCACCCAGGGCAGCGTGGCACTGGAGAGCATCAGTGCACAGGCACACGTGCAGAGACAAGACAGCCTCTCAAGAGTCCCACTCACTGATCACACTTACATTTGTTTTCAGGCTATATTACTAATCCTTTGCAATATCTGATAAAAGTGCATTTTGTAAAAGACAATTATCCATCTACGATATGCCTTTTATACAAAAAGAAAAATCAAGTGACCCCCTCCTACAAGGGAAAGCACTCGTGCATGTAAACACGGTGTGGGACTGAGCCAGCCTTTTTCAAGGACACACTCTAGTACCAGGATGTGTCCAGTGGACACTGCTCCCCCTCCCCCAGAGCCTGCCTGACACTGAACCTCACTTAGCTGTTGAGGACCAGAGCGTCACTGCAAGCCTCGGGGAAATAGTTCTTCAGAATGTGCCAACCAGCTCCCCTCAAGGTTACTAGTAACACAGCAGGAGTTAGAACGAGGGCACTCGTCAGCCCTGCGCTAATAGAGACTACTAGCTAAGAGGAACGAAGACAGCTTTCTGAGCTTGAACTAGATTATCAAGTATACCTGGTGGCAACAGAATCTCTTTCAGACAGTCTTCTAGGATGATTTTATGATTTCCTCTTCTCCAAATGTGATGTTTGCCTAAATGTGTGGTAGAGCGTATCTTTTTAAAACCCGAAGAGTCCTTAAAATATATTAGCAGGTCATTATATTACTGATCCTCATTTTAGTAGAGTTTTAAAATATCCCAAAGGGGGACAAATATTAATCCATCCATTGAATTTCTTTTGCTTTTTTTTAATATTCTGATTTGCACATGTAAAATAATGCACGCTTATGAAAGTCTGAACTCCTATGGTGACTTTGACAAGTCCAAGTCAATTCCTAAAACAGGCAATGGTAAAAATACTGAATGATGTTGTACCACATATAGCCTGACAAAAACGTAACAGAGTGTATGAGAAATATCCACATATTGCTGAGGGTCATCTCCCTGGAAACAGCTTCTTTATGGCCCTTGAGAGGTGGAAAAGCCCCTAAAAGACAAGATAGAAATATTACTTCGTTTTACTGTGGTTGTAGGTCTCCTGGAAGACAAGTTGAATGTTAGTTTAGAGTTTCTGTTTTTTGTTTTCTAAAGCATCTTCTGTGACTTCCCATTGCTCTTGATGAGAAATCTCATTTGAAACACAATTTTCAAACTGCTGATCTCCTTCCTGCCTCTAACCCTCTGGCCTTCTTCTCTCTGCCTGGCATGCTTCTCCTTCACCTCAGTGAATGGCAGTTCAGCTGCATCCCGTCCACTGCCTCAGTACCACCACCTCCCCTACCCGTCAGTCACTCTCACCTCTGTGTTTATTTCCTTCTTGGCACTTTCCACAGTCTGTAATGATCCCAACCTATCTTTCTTTTTTCTACAGACTTGTCTACTGTCTGTCTCCCACTGGAATATAAGCTGCATGAGAGCAGGAACTTTGGTTACCTTGTTTCCCACTGTATCCCTAGAGATTTCCACAGTGGCCAGGACACAGGATGCGTGAAATCAATATTAAATAATTTCAAAATAGCATAACTTATACTAATTCCTCCATTTACATGTTAAATGTTTTTGCCACAAAAAAGTGGTTGTAAATCACTGACAGTTTCAAAAGGCAATATGCTTTATGAAATATATCTTAATAACAAAAAGGAGAAACACAGAGTAAACAGATGTCTTCAAATTCTTTCCTGGAAAAGAAAGCCACAGCATTTCAGAGCAATATTACCTAAGGTCATCCTGATAACGCTCTACAGCATTTCAGATAGTCTCTGTCCTCGCTGATAATCCCATAGGGTAAGCTGATTTCTGAGAGGATTTGCTTCTTACAAGCAATCTACAGAGAGGACTTTCAAATTTCAAGGTCTATCATGCAAACAGCTCTCTTATAAAGAGGCTTCCATTACTGTTGCTAAAATTTAGGACAAATACCATAAAGCAAGAGCCTGAGACTGAAAAAGAAGAGAGACCTTCGTGGACTCCTAATCACCTCATGCCTTGTTATACATCCATCCTGTCTGATCTTTAAAGAAAACTTGAGAATAAGACCAAGGACTGCACACAGCGGAGAGGGCCATCTTGTTCCATCAGTCTCACTAGGCATTCTAAAGACACACGCAGTGGCCAACTCCTGCCCCATTAATGTGCACTACTCCACAGCCCAGAGTCAGAAAGTTAAGATCGGGAAGGAATCCTGTTGAGGGCAAAGTGAAACAAGCCTAAACACAAACAAAAGCATTAAGGGTAATTAACAGTATCAGCCTTTGCTCAGCATCTGGCCTTTGACAGTCTGATTTAACATCCACTTTAATTCCGGACCAAAAAAGTCTAAGTGGGAAAAAAATAGGTCCTTCTGTTAATCTAAAACCCCATGGCCAACCTCAGACCTGGGACAACTTTCTCTTCACCTTTTTTTTCTATTGTAGGCTCTAGAAAATAGGCCTACAACACAGCTATTTGTGAAAGGTCTTTGGTAGTGCCTGGAGCTCTTTCCTAACTCCCTTTCTTCCTCCTCTCTCCATCTCCCCAAAGGTGTTTTTCACTGCATCATAGTTTCACAGAATGTAGAGAATATGAAGTATAGAAAATAGGATAAATAGACTTTTTCTCCTATCGAGAAAAGTATAAAGGTGTATCCATGAACCTTAAAAAATGAACTTTATCCCTAGGTATAAAGAAAAGAATAAGCATGTAAAAATGCAGTTAGAAATGATCTCAAATGACTGGAAGATGATGGTATTATTTCAACAATCAAGTATGTACAATGCCAAAACATAAACCTGATCTGCTGTTTCTTAAAACAGCCCATACAACTGTACGTGCATGATGGCAGTCTTCTACACGCTGTGCACTCTCCTGACTTAGGTCCATTTGTACAACAGTTTACTCATCAGTTGATCTTTGCAACACTGGCTGATGAAGTGAGACCCTGAATAAATTCAACACAAATTTTTCTTTATGAAAATTGTAAGCTGAACTTCTTAAATACAGAAATACGTTGATTCCTTCAGGGTATCTGAAGAATTGAAAGATGATTATCTCCCCTAAAGCACACCTTTGGAACTAGGAGTAGCTTCAGGAATGTACGTAACAGGACACTGTGTACCTGTTTCATAAAAATGCGATAAGAGGTCCTCTTTCTCAGTAAAACGCTGATAGAGCCAGTCGGTAAGGTCATCAGTCTCCAGGGGCACATCTTTAACTGGAAAGACCCTATTAAGAGTTAGAAAAAAAGGGCAAAAACTACTTTAATTCCGAAGTTAAAATCATTCACAACCACAGGTCAGCTTTGGTGATTGAGAAGCAGAAGAAGCTATGGACTCCCTTCTTGCTTTTGCAAAGGTTGGTTTCTTCAGCTTCTCAAGATATCTTGTTTTCTTTTTAATTGCAGCTGATTATACAAGACAATTCATTTATTTATTCATTCATACATTTACTGGCCTATTATAGGTTAGGTCCAGTGCTAGATGCTGAAAACATACTCTTAGATTATCCTACATCTATGAACAATTATTGAGATATAATTATGCCCTCCCATGTTTGTGAGTTGAAGTAGGAATGATATTCGGAACAGATGAAGTTTTAAAATGCAGCTACTTTAGGACACATTTAGAGTAGTCAAATCCTAGGCCAAATAATGCATCTTAGCAACGTTCTTTTGGTGCGAACGTCTCAGAACCAGACAGCATCTGCCTAAATTGGTGCCTTTTCACTAATTATATCAGAGATACTGGTTTCGTGAGCAGGGCCAACTCTTCCTGATTGGGAGTGGTCACTGGAACGTGATTCTGAAGATTCCGCAACCGTGTCCTGACTCCACAGGAAATAGACTGGGATGGTTAGTGATGCACACACACTGGAAGTGAGAACAGAAAGGGGCAGCGGGACTAAGTACTAAGTATTTGCTTACCTTAAAAAAGAGTTTCTTTTTCTTTTTTGTTTTCCAGTTTTGTGGGGGGTTTTCTTTAATCTTTTTTCTTACAAAGGGACACAGGTTAAAAAGTCTGCAAAGGTTTGTTTGTATGAAAAATAGCAGTGCCTTTCGTTTCTTCCTCCCCAGAGGAATCGATTTTTACCTCTTTTAGTCAATTATCTTGATATTCATTGCCACGTTTCTTCTTTACATTTAGGGCCTATCTACTGACTTCTCACTACGGAAGACGAGGATTAAGCTCTTTCATCCCCGTTCCCACTACACACGCACATCCTTCCCACCTTCCCAAAGCAGCTGTATGGCTACTTTAGTAATTAGCACAATATCATATATTTATATAAATATAATCATGTAAATATATTCAAAGCTAAGCCATGAGTAATAGCTACTCGTCAGCCATGCTGTGGTGGTGACCACATATAAAACAGAGGAAGACTGGCACAGTTGTTAGCTCAGGGCTAATCTTCCTCATCAAAAAATAAAATAAAATAAAAATACGCAGACTCCTTCCAAGGCCTTTTAATACTATGTAGCATGGTCGTTTGCACACAACTTGAAAAAAATCAGAAGGAACATTATTTAAGAATCACATTATAACCAGATCCCTTTCTCATGTTATCTAAATATTTAAACATCAGACTGGGGGTATTTTAACACCCAAATTTAAGTATTACTGAACAGGAAAAAGAAGAGAGGAGAGAGGGAGCAATGTGGTATGAAAAAATCTATCAAAAGCCAATTTCAAAAAAAAAGAAAATCACAGTTTTGATTAAAAATTTTGCTTTCAAAAATTTGAAAGGGATCAGAGGTAACCAAAATATAGGTTTATTTACCCAGAAAATAACTTTCTCATTCTTAGCCATCTTTCTATTCCTCAGAATATTGTGCTACATTGCTCTAAAGTAGAAACATAGAAGTGTTTTGGTTTATCAGATATTTTAATGGGGTAGGAGATCCTAAGGTCCAGAAACGTCAAGTTTCAACATGATGCTATAAAATCCCCCAGCAGAATTAGATTTTCTCTTGATTTGAAAGGGCTAACAAAAAAATAGATGAATTAAAGAATGTCATAACTTTTAAAAAGAGAAAAAATACTGGAAATGCTCACACTACATAAAATCATCCTACAGGCTAGTATTTCTTAGCCCTTTTACTGCCTGTACTCCTAAGCAATCGAAAGATCTCTTTCAAACTAAATATCTCACCTCCGCACTCTCTCACATTCCCATGTGCCTCACTAAGTGAGGCAGTGGGGCTCCCTGGCTGAGATTCCCTTCCACACACAGTGGGGTTTTGTTTTTTGTTTTTTAACTCTTGGAGAGTCTTTGCTTTTTAGGAAAATTAAAGTAATACCAAAAGGTAATGTGGCATAGTGATGACGGGTACACACTCTGGAATAAACTGCCTGGGGTTGAATTCCAGCTCCACTACTTGCCAGCTGTGCGACCTTCGGAAAATTGTTTAACCTCTGTATGACTTAGTTCTCTCATCTGTAAAATGGGGCTAATATTATTTACCTTACAAGCTGTTATACATATAATGTGCTTACAACAGTACTTGGCATAGGGTAGTGGCACCACTTGACATCAAGCGCTGGTGGTGGTTGTGAAATGCCACATCACTCACGGCAAGCATTACTGTGCTTCAAGCTCTTTGGGTTCAGCAACAGTTGCAGTGAAGAGACCACACCTGAAGTTGTTATGAGGGGTTGGCATTCCATGACTATTTTCATACAGTATAATACTTTACACATACAGAGTGGGTGTTTGTCTGTGTGTGTGTGTGTATATGATATACACACACATATTCATATACACATACCATTGAGAGAATAGTGAAGCCAGCCTCAAGCCAGCCATATAAAAGTAAGATAAATAGTTGTTATCAAGTACTACAAAGATGAATTCTATTTTTTTTTTCTTGAGGAAGACTAGCCCTGAGCTAACCTCCATCTGCCACTAATCCTTCTCTTTTTGCTGAGGAAGACTGGCCCTGAACTAACATCTGTGCCCATCTTCCTCTATTTTATATGTGGGACGCTGCACAGCATGGCTTGATAAGTGGTGCGTAGGTCCCCACCTGGGATCCAAACCGGCAAACACCAGGCTGCCAAAGTGGAGTACATGAATATAACCGCTACTCCACTGGGCCGGCTCCAAAGACGAATTTTTGACAGAGATCCTAAAGACTCTTTTAATATGAATATTGATATAATCAGAGGAGTACAGATAAGGAGAAAAAATTTCAAATGAGAAGTCCCTGGGCTATTTAAACAGGTTTGTCTTTCCATCTCTTCAAAGGGTAACTTCTATCCTTTGAATTATAAGAAACTCTCAAATTAGAAATAATATTCCAAACATCTTATTGTTTCCTCTCTCTCCTCTCCCCATTTTAACTAAGAACGCAAATTCCTATGGGGGAAAGTTACATAGGATACACAAGATCCTAAGGCTGCTTGACAGACTACTTCACCTGCAGTGTACATGAAATACTACAGAATTTAGCCGTTAGGCAAACATATTTCTAGGGAAAAATGTTCTCTGTGTTCACCATACAATGCTGAGCTCACATCTCCTCACCCTGCTATATCTTTGCTCCTCGGCTGCAAAGGACCAGACTCCCTGTCTCAAGCCACTATCTCCACTTAAACTGGGTTCGAAAGGGACATGATTAAAAAAAAAGTCAGTTCTGTGAAGTAGCTTTTCCTAACCTCTTCCCTTCTCTAAGAAATCTCTTTAGGTACCTAAAGCTACCCTAAAGAGCCATAAAACAGCCATTTACATGTAAGGATTGAATGTCTATATTCACCAAGCAATTTTACAATCTTAGTTTGCAGGTATGAAGATGAATTAAAGCAAACAGTGACAATTTTGTTTTTACCTTTTCTATATTTATACTTTCAATTTCTTTTTTTTGTCATATTGTCTGACTAGGACCTCTAGTACAATGTTGAAGAGAAGTTGTGATAATGAGGACCCTTGTCTTTCATTCCTGATCTTTCAGGAGGAAACATTCAACACTTCACTGTTAAGTATGATACTTGCTGTAGATTTTTTTTTTTTTGTAGATACCATTAATCAGATTAAAGATATCCCCTTCTATTTCCATTTGCTAGGAGTGTTTTCTTTTTTATCATGAATGAGATTTGCATTTTATCAATTTTTTCCATCTAATGAAATGCTTGTATAATTTCTCCCTTTATTCTATTAATGTGATGAACTAAACTGATTGATTTTGAATGTTAAACCCAACTTTCATTCCTGGAATATATGCTCTCGTACACAATATGATGTATGTTTTATATATCACTGGGTTAATCTTGCATTTATAATCATGTAAGAGATTTTCCTGTAAATTTTCCTTTCTTACAATATTCTTGATTCAGATTTTGGTATCACAGTCATGCTGGTCTCATAAAACAAGCTGGGAAGTATCCTCTCTTTTCTATGTTTTGCAAGAACTGTACTTAATGTTGTTTCATTGTCTGTTTAATGACCATAGGATCTGGCATGATGTCCCCTTTTTCGTTCTCGATATTGGTAACATGGGCCTTCTTTTTTTCTTGCTCAGTCTTACCAGGAGTGGATCAATTTTATAGTGTTTTCAAAAAGCCAATTTTTTTATTGTTGTTATTTTTCCTACTGTATGTTTTCTACTTCAATAAGTTCTCCTTTTTATTCTCTGCCTTCTACTACATTTTTGGATTTCATTTGCTTTTCTTTTTCTAACTTCTTGAGATCAATATTTAGATCACTGATTTTTAGTTTTTTTCTTTTCTTCATTTTTTTTGTAAAGAAGATTGGCCCTGGCCTAACATTTGTTGCCAATCTTCTTCTTTTTGCTTGAGGAAGATTGTCACCAAGCTAACATCTGTGCCAATCTTCCTCTATTTTGTATGGGGGATGCTGCCACAATGTGGATTGATGAGCAGTGCTACATCAGCACCTGGGATCCAAACCTGAAAACCCTGGGCCACTGAAGCGGAGCACACAAACTTAACCACTATGCCACCAGGCTGGCCTAGTTTTTCTCTTTTCAAAGAGAAGCTCATTTTAAGGCTATACATTTCCTCTAAGCACAGATTATGCTGTATCCCATGAGTTTTTTTTTCCTGAGGAAGATTCACCCTGAGCTAACATCTTGTGCTAATCTTCCTCTTTCTGCTTGAGGAAGATTAGCCCTGAGCTAACATCTGTGCCAATCTTCCTCTATTTCACATGTGGGTCACTGCCACTGCATGGCTGACGAGTGGTGTAGGTCCGTGCCCAGGATCCGAACCCAGGCCGCCAAAGTGCAGTATGCCAAATTTAACCACTAGGCTGGCCCCCCATAAGTTTTTATAGGTTATATTTTCATTATCATTTTGTTAAAAATATTTTCTAATTTCATTGTAATCTCTTAATACATGGTGAACATTAAATTCCTCTTATTTCCTATTGATGAACAGTTTCTCATCTTTTGTTATTATAAATAATGTGGCAATGAATAACATTGTGCAAATGTCCATTCATATGTGTACAAGTATATCTACAGGATAAAATTCCAGAAGTGAAATAGCTAAGTCAATTGCCAAATACATCAGTAATTTTGAAAGATGCTGCTACACTGTGCCAATTTATATTCTGACTAGCAATTTATAAGAATGCCTCTCACAGAAAGATTTTTAAATCTGGGATATGCCAATTTGGGACATATACTAGAGATTCATCTATGAGTTCTCTTTAAGGATATAGATATCTTGTGTTTTTAATATTAATCTTAATAAAAATATTCTGAATCATACAGATAAACATCTTATAACTAAGTACAACCATGTGATTTCAGTGCCTATATTTATAGTCACTTTGGCACCGTGCAGTGCCACTTGAAAAGGAATATGCCAGAAAAGCGAATGGGGGTACACTTAAGAGCAAAATCTATTCTTTTACCTCTTATGATTTGAGATTTAGCTGTAACTCTCCCTGTGACTTTTAACATCCATTAAAATAAAACAAGAGAGAGGTTCTGCTGCTTGTTAGTTCACAGGTAACAGCTATAAATTCTGTACAAAACGCACAAAGTAATCAGAGGGAGACTCTGGAGGGTGACTAGAGGAGGCAGATACTGGAGGAGGGTCAGGACTTAGAAAACAGGAGAGGCACTGGGCAAGTGTTCCAGTTTTTACAGCTTTTTACGTGAGAATAGTTCCCAGCTTGTGCTGCGCAGAGAGGCTCCATCTTACACAGAAACATGCAGTCTTACTGGTTGAAGAATCAGAGCACAGAGATGAGGCCGACACAGCAGTTGGGAAAGTGAGGAATGCCAGAAAAGTCAGCACAGAGTAGAAGCCGCGACCTCTGAGTAGAAACCCCCCAAACCCCTGACTGACCCCCGAACCATGGTATGTGGCCGACTCCAAGCAAACAAAGCCCCACAACTCTTGGCCAGCACAGTTCTGGACACGAGTTCTTTGTGTTTCTTTCAAATTAAATGTCCGTAAATATTTGGATTTTTAGGAAAGTCAGTTAACTTCATCCTGATACTAGAGGAATGTTTTAAAATTACAAATTTAAATTTGAAAATTAGATTTTACTTTTTAAGTGAATGGCACTACAAATTACTGACTTTTTGTTTTTAGATAATACTGTATTAACACAGTTTTGCAATATAAGCAGCACTTTTAAGCTATTCACCTCTATTACACTGAGTAGCAGCCAAATGGTTTGGGGAATTATTTGCATTACTTTTTAACCTCTAAAATATACTATTTCTGTAAATGTGACATCAGACACAATCAACCTAAGGATAACTTAGCAAGAGTCATAGGGCTAAAGAATATCTTGAAATAGTACTTAAAACATCTTTTAACGAGAAAAGTAAGGCTAGATTGGGGCCGGCCCAGTGGCATAGTGGTTAAGTTCACGTGCTCCACTTTGGGCAGCGCAGGGTTTACAGGTTCGAATCCCGGGTACGGACATTACACAGCTCCTCAAGCCACACTTGGGTGGCATCCCACATAAAACAGAGGAAGACTGGCACAGATGGTAGCTCAGGAACAATCTTCCTCAAGCAAAAAGAGTAAGATTGGCAACAGATGTTAGCTCAGGCCAATCTTCCTTACAAAAATATAATAAAAATAAATTAAAAAAAAATAAGGCTGTGAATTAAGCAGGAAGTTTAGGTTTATCAATTAAACTACTGAACGACCGTGGTGAGGTTGATAAAGTATCTACTGCTTTAAATGGGGGGAGTGTGGGCGTGGGGCTCTGTTTTGACAGAAAACCTACCCCACCATCTGCCCTGAACAGCCTGGACATTCTCTTGGTGGGAGACGGCCACGAGGCCAGCCCAAGCACTCCCTCAAGGGCAATCTACTTCTATTACTCCGATTGTTTGGTCACTGTGGGATTAAAATATTAAAACAACTAATCCCCTAACATGGCAGAGTATCAAATGCACTGAATACCAGTCCTCTTGGGATCAAATAAAGGGAGTTCTTGTGGGATATAAATAAATAAATAACAGAAATAAATCTTTCCAATACCAATAGCTATCTAAATGAGAAACTAGCTCCTTATTTTCAAGTAACAAAAATTCTTACTATCAGTAACCCAGAAAGTGCTCTTGAATACACAGTGTTCTACCAAAATCCATAGAATCAGATTTAAGAGAACTAGATAAATTACACTTTCAAAAAAGGATATAAAATACTGCTCAGCAGCTGCACCTCTATACATTTGAGTTAGAACAGCTGAATTTTCATGCCACCAAGACTCCAGAATGTGAGCTAACAGACAACACGGCTAAACCCTCAATTTAATTATGCCCAGAAGCCAACAACACACAAGGAGCTAATGAGCACTGAAGAAGATTTTGAGATAAACAGTTCCTGCTTTCAAAAACCTAATAATCTAGCGGAGGGATACGAAAAGTAAACAAATAATCTAAAACCAGAATATGGTGAATGTTGTGTAAGGAGGTTAAAGAATTTCTGTGTAAGTTTAAAGGAAGGGGTGTATGTGTCTACTTATAGCACAGGATACATGGACAAGGCATCACTTAAGTTGACCTAAAAGACTAAGGTGGATTTAAGAAAAATTTTTAACAAAGTAACAATATGCATATTGTTTTCAAAAGTCAGAGTACTACAGGGGCTGGCCCCGTGGCCGAGTGGTTAGGTCTGTGCGCTCCGCTGCAGGCAGCCCGGTGTTTCGTTGGTTCGAATCCTGGGCACGGACATGGCACTGCTCATCAAACCACGCTGAGGCAGCGTCCCACATGCTACAACTAGAAGGACCCACAACGAAGAATATACAACTATGTACTGGGGGACTTTGGGGAGAAAAAAGGAAAAAATAAAATCTTTAAAAAAAAAAAAAAAAAAGTCAGAGTACTACGGGGCTCAGGATAGAAAGTAACAGTCCTATTTTTCCCCTCCTCAGACACCCGCTTCCTAGATGCAATCCCTTTCAACTTTCTTTTGCTATTCACCTCCATTCTGCTTATTATCATGCTGATACCACTATTTCCAGATTATCCAATTTAAAATTTATTCACTGACTCCCTATATGGAAGACAAGGATTTGGCTCTATCACACACCTTTGTCTTCTTCGACTTCAGCTTCCTCCTCCTCCTCTCCTACAGAGTTAATCATTCTTTCTCGGTGCCAAATCTGTCCTGAGTAACTAACCTGATTAGTTTATGCTGTTTATTTTCTTATGTGTCTGTTTCCTCTATCAGACTGTGCTATATTCATCTTTGGACAACCAGTGTGTGAATTAGTGCCTGCTCCTTCATGGGAACTCAAGTTTGCTGAACTGAATTAAATTGAAAGTAATCTGCCAGTGTAAAACTTTATGAGGTGCTATCAATACCATGGGCATAGTTAATTGACACCATCAGGGTTAGTGTGACAAAAATAACTCAGAAATGCAGAAACTACCTGTCACCAAAAATAGATTTACAGACAAGAACAGATACTGTCAAATTTAACACATCAGAATATCTCCCAGCATTCAATTCCCAGAAGCTTTGCCTTAAGCCATTGTCCTGGGGAAAGCTGCTCAGCCCTCATCCTCAACAGACTAAAAATGTAATATTTATAGCTCCCCTGGATCCACTAGAAAGGCTTAAAAAAAACCCACTCAGCTATCTGAAAACAGTATTCAGCAACTCAGATATAAACTTTTAGCCACATTAATACAGGGATAAAACAAGGCTCTAAGGTAGTGAACCTGGGGTCACATAGGAGAGAATCTTGAGGGACTTCAACGTTGATGTGGAGAGGGAGATGGCCAGTACTCAGCACCTGGGCCACTGCGTCCCTTCACAGTCAGGGATAATGGACCTAGTACCCCCTGCCCAGAGCCTGTTCCTTCTGATACTCTAAGCCACAGCAAACCAACACGCCACATGAGAGTATGAACAATGAGATGGCGTTGCTCAAATTTATTTATTACATCTTATTCGTGTTACATCTTTTGAGACTCATTAAGATGTTGAACAAATGCTTGCTTAATGAACTGAACTATCCAGTAAGTAAAACATGACATTGGTACTTGCTTAAGAGAATCACTATTATGCTTTCCATGAGTCTAATGATTTATAAATTTTTTATTAAGAGTTTATTTTTGTAGAGCAGTTTAAGGTTCACAGCAAAATTGAGGGGAAGCTACAGAGATTTCCCCGTATCTCCTAAGGACTTTTTAAAACTTTTTATTTTAAAGTATTTTCAGACTCAGAGAAAAGTTGCTAAAATAGTACATTCACATGCATGCTTCACCCAGCTTCCCTAAATATCAAGATTTCCCAAATTTACTTTATCTTATCATTGTTTCTCTCCATATATACATCTACATTTTTCTGACATATATATGATTTTTCCTGTTTTTGAAAAGTACAGATATTATGTTCCCTAAATACTTCCGTGTGTATTTTCTAAATACAAGGTCAGTCTCTTACATAACCATAATGCAATGATCAAAATCAGGAAATTAGCACTGATAGAATACTATTACCTAATCTACAATCTACAGATTTCATTCAGATTTTGCCAACTGTCCCACTAATGTTTATGAAAAAAAGAAAGAAAGAAAGAAAGTAGGTACCATGCTTTAGGAAGAGGAATATAGCAGTAATATAAAAAAGAAAGACTGAAGTGGGAAACCAGTGTCAATAAAGGGATATTTAATAAGTACATATACGCCCAGTAAGAGCTTATGGGGCCTGAGCTAGACTGTGGCATTTAGATAAAAAGAGAGAATACAAACAAACACACTGGCGCTGAATATGAGAGAGGATAAAATTAAAGAGCAGCAGTGTCAAAGGAACTCCCAAGTTTTCATTCTGGGTGAGGGCAGAACAATGTTAACCAAGACCCCACTTGGAAAGCCAGGAGATGAAGTTTGTGTGAAGAAAAATGAGTTCATTTTTAGAAATATTAGGTTTGAAGAAGCAAAACGGTATCCAGGTGGAGAACAGGAAGGTAAGCGAGGGTTTGGAAAGACTGAGAGCCAGGGGTCCACCTAGAGAGGAGCCGTTTCTCTCTTTCTACATACTCTCCTGTTACGAACTCAGCCTCCACAGGAAAAAGAAAGAGGACTAAAAACAGGATCCTGGAGAAGGTCTATATTTAAGCAATCTGTCAGAGACAGTGTGTGTAAGTTTGTGTGGAGATAGACAGAAAGATAAATAGGGATCATCAGTGGGAGTTATGCTTAACCGTTAATCAATTAAAATTTAAACTCTAAGAATTTTTTCCAACAAAGCTAAATTATATTAGAAAACAAAAAATATTTTTTTAAAACCACAGCCACTGTGCTTGACCCTGAAGAGATCTGAAAGTGAAGACATCAGGAGCCCCAGGGGGCCAAGGTGGCAGGGAGAGCGCTCTTCATTTCTAAAGCTCATTATAGTTCTCTAAAGCACATTATGTCCAGATTCATATATTGAAAATAACCTGGTAAGTTAGATTTATAGGTTATAGTCTTGGTTCTTTACTATATTAACAGTAAAAAATTTCTTTCAAGTATAACTTCTTATAAATATTTGAGAAGAAATTAAGCTTATCTTCTAACTAAAGGATGGAGATTTTATTTTATTTGAAATGATGATTCACATTTTTCAGATCTTCAATTTCATTACAGAAATACATAATTAAATGCACCATATAATCAAACCTCAGTTAAGATCACTTACTTAATGTCTCCAGCCTCCTGAATGGTGCCAAACTAAAATGTTTTATTTTCTTAAAGGAAAGGGGGGAAAAAACTGCTGGTGCAGAAAAGAAAAAAGAACTTGTGGGTGGTGTACATTAATAAAGGCAGCCGAGTAGAACTAAAAACCTGAAGATTAAATTTAATGTGTAACTCTCCACTTTCCAACTGGAAGCTCTGAATAGCAACTGATAACTAGAACTTCCCACCTTTTCCAGGGAAAAGCTAGGACACAAGAGGCAAAGCAATAGAAAACAAGAGATGATAAGAAAAGCAGACCGGAAGAAGAAAATTGTTAGCAGAAGTAGGGGTGAAATAAGCAACAATTATAAGCAATGATAGAGAAAAGCCATAGCATAGGAAAAACTAAAGATAGGACACTGTTTCCTTCCTCTAGAGGAAAAAAAAAAGCCACTTTTAGTTCAAGAGGCAATCTTAGGACCTCACTTCCAGAAGAGTGATTTTGTGGCTGGAGCTGAGGGTGCTAACCCTCTAATGCATCATTAGTACCTGGCATGAACCACTTTAGAGTTACTCACAGTTACTGGGAAAAGGTGACCTGAAACTAGGTCCCCATTATGTTGAATAACTGATTTTTACTATGTTAATTTTATTCCACTTTATTCTAACTTTAACACCAAAAAAGTCTAATTATAGAAATTTAAGCTTCTGAAAGCTCACTTTTTTATGTGCGTGAGGAAGATTCGCCCTGAGCTAACATCTGTGCCAATCTTCCTCTATTTTTGGCATGTGGGATGCCTCCACAGCGTGGCTGATAAGTGGAGTAGGTCTGCACCTGGGATCCAAACCCGCAAACATGGGCCACCAAGGCAGAGTGCATGGAACTTTAAGCACTTGGCCACGGACTGGCCCCTTAAAGCTCACTTTTAAATTATGGATAAAACACTAGAATATAAAAACCCAGACTATATAACTCGAATATTTCAAGATCCATGATTTAAAGGGGTAAAATCTATTTAGTGTCTATTAAATGGTATGCATTTTAAATGTGACTTATTAAATTCTTATAACTACATGATGAAAATGCTTTTGTTGCGATTATTCAAATGATTATTTAAACCAAAATTCTAAACTGCAAGCTTTTCCTTTTTCAATTAATTTTTTAAATTGAAGAGTTAATACATTCACATTGTAAAAAGAACCTCAAATACTGCAATGAGAAGTAAGACGTCCTGCCCAGAGGCATTCACTGTTGACAGTGGAATACCAACTATACGGCAGTCACTGCTGCCTTTTTTGGGGGGAGAGGGGACAGGCAGCAATTACTTTTTGGACTTTTGTTTGTTTGAAGTGCTGCATGCTAAAGATCCAATTAACTTATAAGTAATGCTTTATTATACTGATTTTAAGATGTCTCCCAATTTCAGAGATGTTAAAATGTGAAAAAAAATCTTAATTAATGAAATATGGTATAGGATTTCTTGCTTATTGTGTTTTTTAGAACTTAATTCTGGTATCTAAGAAGTGATGTGACTTTATCTCTATGGGATGGGCTTCAAATATCACCTTTATAACCACCAACTATAAGAAATATAATTAGAAAATAATCCTGACTCCACTGTCACGCATTACAGATTTCCAAGGGAAGACTCTCTGGCGAGGAGGGAACAGCCAGTACAAAGAGCCTGAGATGGGAACACCCTTGTCACATTCAAGGACAGCAAGAAAGCGGGTACAACCAAAGTGGAGTGAGTAAGGGGAAGTAACAGGAGATGAGGTCAGAGGGTAAGAGCGGGTCAAACAGGGCCTTAGACACCATGTAAGTCTCCTTGCCTTTTTAGATGGGTAAAGCCATTATGGGATTCTGAACCCAAGATTGACATGATCTGACCTAGATTTTAAAAAGATCACTCTGGATATCACATTGGAAACAGACACTAAGAGGGACAAAGGTAAAAACAGAGCGACCAGTTAGGAGGTTGTGTAGTGACCTAGGAGCTAGGTAGAGGTGATAGTGGCCAGGACAAGGGTGAAAAGAAGTGGTTAGATCTAGGATATATATGTAAATATAGAACCAAAAGGATTTCCTCAGTGAGTAGATGTGAGATGTGAGAGAAAGAGAGGAGCCAAGGATGACTCCACGGTTTTTGATGTGAGCAACTGGAAGGATGGAAGTTGCTATCAATTATGAGATGCAGAAGGCTACAAAGGAGCATATATTTTTAGGAAAATCTAAAGGTTAGTTTTAGAGATGATTATTAGTCATCCTACTGAAGAAATCAAGTGGTCAAATACAAAATTCTGTTTAGCTTAGTCCTTTGAAGAAATACAACACTTTATTTAGCCATTCCTCTACTGCTGAATATTTATGTTGTTTCCAATTTTTTACTCTTACAAAAATGCTGCACTAATATCCCTTTCTCTAGAAAATGTAGTCCCAAGTATAACTGTTATGTCACAGAGGACTTAAGATACCACCAAATTGTTCTTCAAATTGGCTGCACCAATTTGTGTGTCATTTTCCCTACAACCTTACCAATCAGTACTTGATAACTGATGAGCAAAGAACAGTATTTTCTCTTATTTTGTATTTCAATCATCTTTTCACATATTTTGATTTCTATGAATAAGGAAGTCTTTTTATATCTTGTCTATCTTTCTATTGTGTTTAAAAATTATTATTGATCTGTAGAAACTCTTTAAATACATACTCAATATTAATCTTTGTTGGGTCTGGCCTGGTGGCACAGCAGTTAAGTGCACATGTTCTGCTTTGGCAGCCCGGGGTTCACTGGTTCGGATCCCAGGTACGGACATGGCAACACTTGGCAAGCCATGCTGTGGTAGGCATCCCACATATCAAGCAGAGGAAGATGGGCATGGATGTTAGCTTAGGGCCAGTCTTCCTCAGCAAAAAGAGGAGGATTGGCAGCGGATGTTAGCTCAGGGCTAATCTTCCTCAAAAAAAAAAAACTTAATCTTCCTTATATGCATTTCAAACACCTTAACTTTGTTTATGGTGGTCTTTTGCATACTCCAGTTCTTAATTTTGATGCATTCAAATTTATATTTTTTCATGATTTATGACTTACAATTTTTGTGTAAGAAAGGCCTACCCTACTGTGAGGACATTAGGAGTATCCTCTATTTTCTTTCAATACTTTAGAATCTCATTATTGATGTTGAGATAAAAATCCATCTGGGATTTATTTGGGGATATGGTACGGGGTAAAATTTTAATTTTATTTTCCCCCATACATAGAATCAATGGTCCCAAACCATTTCATTTATTGAAAAATTTGCCCTTTCTCCACTGATATGTGCTGCCTACTCAATCATACACAAGTTCCCAAAGAAATCCAGATCTTCCCATCTTTCCATCGATCTGGGTCTGCCCTTATACTATACTGTTTAAATTACACTAAGCCTTGATATCTGGTAGGAAGAATTCCAGTTTCGTTTATCTTCAAAGCTATCTTAGATATTCATTTATCTTTATTCTCTCAAATGAATTTTAGAACAATCTTGTCAAGTTTCCATAAAAACCCTCCTGGATTCTCATTCTAAATCCTTCCGAATATAATGTAATGGAATTATATTAAATTTATAGATTAATTTGGGAGAGCTGACATCTTTACAGTTTTGAGCCTTCCCCTCTATGAATACAATATCTCTATCTGCTTATTCAGGTCTTTCATGTTCTTCAATGAAATTTTTATATTTTTCTTCATAAAAGGCTTATATATTTTTTAAAGTTTTATTGGTAGTACTTTATAGTCTTCCTGCTTCTGAGAATAGTGTCTTTTTTAAAATTACATCTTCTATTTATTGCCAGGATAAAGGGATACCATTGATTTTTCTGTGATGATTTTCTATCAAGATTGCTGACCTCTATAAATAGATGGTGAACTCAGTGTCTTGGGTTTCCTATGTAGATGACTGTGATGCTTAACTTTATGTGTCAACTTGACTGGAGTAAGGGACGCCCAGAGAGCTCGTAAAACATTATTTCTGGGTGTGTCTGTGGGGGTGTCTCTGGAAGAGATTAGCACTCAAACCAGTAGACTAAGTAAAGATCACCCTCACCAATGCAGGGGGGCATCATCCAATGCACTGAGGGCCTGAATAGAACAAAAAGGTGGAAGAAGGGGGAATCTGCTATCTCAGCTTGATACACATTCCTCTTACACCCGTGGACATTGGCGCTCCTGGTTTTGGGCTTTCAGAATCAGAAGGGACTAACACCATCACCTCCCCTTCTCCCTCCTTTCTCAGACCTTGGGACTCAGACTGAATTAACCATAGGCTATCTTGGTTCTCCAGCCCGCAAACAGCAGATTATGGGACTCCTCGGCCTCCATAACCATGATCGCCAACTTCTATAATAAGTCTCCTCTTATTGATCTCTCTACATATCCTATTGGTTCTATTTCTCTGAAGAACCCTGACTAATAGAACTATCAGTGTATCAATGGATGATTTGTAGTTCATTTTTCAATTAAGTTTAGAACATTTCCAACACCTTTATAGTTTAGGACACAGCGGGTGAAAATCCTTTTTAATGGCTCACCAAACAACATAAGACTATGGACCTTCTTATATCATCACTATGACAGTATCTCAGGCAAAACCAATCCTCTTTATGTGTTATTACATGCCAGAAGAGGCCTAAATTTTAAATTGAAATTCCTGACATCATTGTTTGGGGTAAAAGGGCTAGAATGAGGAGGTATCATTTTTTCCCTCAAAGCATTGGATATATTTGTTTTAAGACATTAAACTAATAACAGCATTCAAAAACTATTCTGACAGACAACCAGGCATTATATGCCTGCTGATGGAAGTAAGCATCACCACTTATGAAGCATTTCTTGTCAAGCAAATTCAAACCCCAAACTGATGAAGTTTTAGTATCTACCCAGCAATTTACAGGAAATATAGAAGTCAGGGAAACACACAGGATACAATCAGCAAAACCAAAATTATCAAAACTCTACAGGACAAATAGTCTCAAAAACTAAACTATAGCCTCAAAAAATAAGCTATAAGAAAAAAACAAAAGAGAGGGGGGGAATCTATAGATAAAAGGAAACAAGAGATATATTAAGCAATTATAATCTAACTGAATCCAAACTGTTCAAAAAAGTCATTTATAAGACAATCCAGGAAATTTGATAACTGACTAGATATTTAACGATATTAATGAATTGTTATTAATATTTTTAGGTATGATAATGTGTAATGTTTTTTACAAAAAGAATTCATACATTTTAGAGAATACATAATGAAATATTTACAAATGAAATGATATGATGTCTGAAACTTGCTTCAAAATAATCCCATGGGATCTGGGAAATACAGAAAAAACAACATTCACCATACATGGATTTAATTAGTAAGTCTGAAATTTTCCATAATAGAAAGTTTGGGAGGGAAAAACCATTTCTAAAATTATAACCCTTAAAACTTATAAAAACTTGTGACGTTTTTGTTTTCTTATTTTAGGAAGTAAGGGAAAAAACCAGAAAGGAAAGCCAAAATGATATATTAATCACAAATATATATAGGTTTATGCATAAAGTTACTAAAATATTATACTCTGTTTTTAAGTGTTGGTAATTTTTCTCATAAATAATTTCCCCCCATCTCTTTGACAATCACTCTCGCTATTTAGATGTAATTCTAATAATGTTTTCCTATCCAACATTAGAACTAACAGGTTAAATATATCTACTATAAAGGAATCCAAAACATGGATGGGGGAACTATACGTAAGTACTAAGTAATATACTCAGCATAGTATTATTTAAAGTCAAGAATAAAACCTGAAAAGTCTACGATCAATAAGGAAATGGGTAATTAAAATGTATCCACTAACCAGGGTTTTGGAAAGCCACTAAAAATGTAAAGACTTTATAACAATATTTTCTAATACTTATAAAATCTGCAATCTTAACACCTAGTAAATGTATAGTACATTATATGTTCATTAAAATGCTATGGGGATAAAGTAGAATACTAATAACTTTCATGCATATTACAACTACATTAAAACTACACTACAGTTAAAACTAAACTACAGCTACATTAAAAACATACATAAGAGCAAATATTAAAAGGAAATATAAAAAAGGAATTTTAGGTGAACATGCTGGGAAGGAGTTTTTCCCTCTATGAAATATTTTTCATAAATTTATTTTTAAAAAAGCATACAATTAATATTTTATGAAGTATACAATAGAGAACACCTAATAACATTAAAGAAATTTAATCCTTTAACCTCAAATCTAAAATATTATCAACATCCCATCAAAAAAATTATTAATGAGATGTTTCACATTCCTTTTTCCTACTAGTCTTTAAAATCTAGTGTGCATTTTACACTTACAGAACATCTCAATCAGACAAGCCACACTTTAAGTGCTCAACAGCCATAGGTAGCCTTTTGTGCTATAACTGGACAGTGCATGTCTATACCATGAACTTTAGCATTCATACATTCAATTAGTATTGCACTTCTACTATACGCCAGCATTGTTCTAGGAATATAATTGTGAACAAGACAGGTGAAGCATCTGCTCTCATGGAGGTTACTTTCTAGACAGGGAAGGTAGACATCAATGAGTAAACCTTTAAGATTTCCAATAGTGATTGAATTTTTAAATAAACACGCTACCTTCACCCTAATCTTATGTTTCACATCAGCGCATTTTAATATCAGGTTGGAGGATTATCATACCTACTTCGTAAACACGAAACCTGAGGCCGAAATAGTGATATACCATCTCATACCTACCAGAGTTGCAAAAGACCAAAGGTGATGACTTTGACAGAGATGTAGAAAAAGGTGATCTCTTACATACTGCTAATGAAACTGTAATCTGATACAACCACTTTGAGAACCATTTGACTAACCCAGTCAAGGTGAAAATGCACATACCCTATGATCTAGCAATTCCACAGCTGGGCACATACAGATCTTGCTTTAACTCTCACTTATAAGTATACGCTTAGTGAAACAGGTATAAGAATGTTCATTGTGACATTGTTTATTATACTAGCTAACAGACTGAGAAAATAAGTATCCAACAATAGGAGAATGAATAGACAATGTGTGACAATCATATGACAGGAATAGAACAGTTAAATAGTGTTAATAGTTCAAATGAACAAAAGGGAGCCAGAAGTGTAAAAATAAAAAGACCCAGAATGTAACATAGAGTGGAAAAACACACGTTGTAAAATCATATACCATATATGGTAATATACATTTAAAAAATACACACAACAATATTGTATATTATAAATGTATCTGTGTAATAAAAGTATAAGGACAGGAAGGATACACAACAAATTTATGATGGCAGTGGCTTTGTGGGTGGGAGAGAAGTGGTATGGAACAGAGAAGGGGAACGATGGGAACTTCACTAGAAATGTTTTGTTTCTTCTATTAATAAAAAAATCCTGAAGCAAATATGTCAAAATGTTAACATTTGCCCATTCTTCTAGTGAGCATATTTTCTTTAAAAATATTGGTTAAACATTCCTTCTCTGAATTAATTTCCCCTCCCCAAATTGAAAATAAATTCTTGCCCCAAGTCTGTAATTGAATCCTTCTCCAAAGTAACCAAAGCTCCAATCAAATTAGATCTGAAAGCCACACCTGTGCTGTTAGTAATCTATCTATGCCACTACACTCATGGTTATATCTGCTTTTAAGATTTTTGAAATGAAAATATAAGCTACTTCTGCACAAGAGAACCATCTTCTCTAACTCACTGTCCTAATTTGGAGTAAAGTAGACACTTATATTAAGGACAGGGGTTACTTTTGCTTTTAGCCCTATAAACATTCCATCCCTGTAACTAAAATCTAATTCATGTTTCACTTTCCTGTTAACTCCTTAACAGTGGCACACTGTGCCCATCGCTTCTTTAATAGGAATAAGCTGTCTGCTAGTGGGACAGTGATAGAAAGGAGAAAGGAAGAGGAAAAAGTTGTTCCCCTCAAATGTTTCTCATAGTTAAGCCTTAGTTCCTCTTTTAAAACAAGCTTTACTTTTGAAAACGATCAATAATGTAGTTCTATCCATACTAATGAAAAATATTTCCCCAGTTAATATATAATTAGGGGAAGTAAAGAATAAGAAAAGACATCCTTTCTCTTAAAGTAATAAGTGGCTTAGATGCAATCCATGGGGAATGCTAATTTACGAATACTGGACTTATCAATAACCCATATACACTTCATGTATCTTAATAATAATTTGTAAGGTGCTTTGTAGTTTTTAAAACACATTTTTATCAGTATACCATTTGGTGCTCAAACAATGCATTCACAGAAGCAGGGGCTACCTCTGGCCATCAAGGTCCTAGGATGGATTGCCTGAGGAGCTCAGTGATTAGCAAAGTGATCTGGGTACTTAATCTTCATTTACCACAAGTTTTCTAAGGAGTAAGCTCCAAACACTTGCCTTAAAAGTTTGACTTTTGAAAGATAACGCTACCTATTTGTAAGATTGGATCTAGTATATAACCGTGTTACAAATTTTTACTTTCTCATTTATGTGGGATTTTAGGAAAGTATTCCACAGCATATAATTACATGTATACTTAGGGTTCTCTTCCAGAAATCCTAAAAATCAACATAAGCCTAAGAAGTTACTTGACAATATAAAGAACTGCTATTGGAAGACAAAATAGTTTATTTCAGAACATTTAAAATAAGCTATTGCATTCTTAGGCTTTTTCCCTAAGCATCAGTACAGAAACTTAAAATCTAGACGAACCTTCTGCTGCACATTCCGGTAATCTAGACATTCTTTTCGTATTTCAACAAAGACCAAGCGTTTTCTCAGCACTTAACTGTGCTGACACATATGACTAGAGTCACTCTGTAGGGAAAACACCTTTCTTGCTCAGAGATCCCCATCCACCTGTCACAGTGTGTTCCAATGAGGTACAGAACAGGTAGCGGAATCTACTTGGTGGCCTTGACGATAGTTTCCAAGAAGAGAAGAGACATGTATTAAGGAAATAAAAAATGGCCCAACCACTGATTAATGCTAAATAAACAATGCCAACTGTATTGCTTCCCAAGTGGATTCCGATGGTCAGGAAGGTGATCGCCCAATAACAGAGAGCCCGAGCCCTCCAGGGGCACGTTCCACGGCGCTCAGCAGGCACCAGGATGTTTTACATGAGAAAGGACAGTTACTACCTTCCGTGATATGACAGAAGTACCTAGAATATGATAGAAGTACTTCCTGTATGTGGAAACTTAGTACCGATTTAGTACTTATGAATTGTTAAACTTCTCCTTAACCCGTTTGGACTTTCAACGTGGAGTTTCTCTTAGAGTTAGATTTCACTTAATTACCACCACCTCCAAATGTGCTTGGACGTGATCTAAAATGACCGCCCTTTAAGCAGTACTAGTGTTCTAGGATTCATCTATATTAGCTCTTTTCATAACCTTCTACTAACTGCATTATTTCTTTTAAAATAAAGAAATTAAAACACACGGCAATATTCCAAGTGGGATCTGATAAATGCCGAACAGAACAGAATGATTACTTTCTGACTCTCACATGTTTACTCCTCCAGATTATACTGAAAAAAACTAGCAAGAGTACTAACTTGCCCAGCTACACCATAATCACCATGTGATCACTTCAATTAAATTCTCTAAGAATGAGGGCTGCTTTATTAAAACAAAAAAAAAGTCAGCTGAGGTTACAAAGAAAACAAATACTTTCTACATCATGTGAAGCAAAATTGGCTTGTACCAATTTTGTACCAATGGCTTGTACTTGTACCAATGGCTTAACAGTAATGTTAACTGCGGGGAAAAAACATACATTCATGAATAGTTTTTAAAATCTGCCTATAGGTGAAGATAAGCAGGACAACATTAAGCAAAACTACTATTTTTCAGTGAACTTTACAGTTTCCAGGCCACCTTTTCCTCTCTCTCTGGGCACCCATTCCCCACTGTAAGCAGTCAATGTAGTTTTTCTTGCCAACTTTCCCACATTAAAAGAGGAAGAGATCTAACCCCAGTTATTTATATTATTCACATTTCTGTATATACGATTTCTAATGTTGTATTTTAAATCTATTTTAAATGGAAACATCTCATCATTGTTTAAAATTTTTAAGATATAACCAAACGACTAGAGAGTCTGAATAAAAAACAATCTTTCTGAGAACAACAACAAAAAACCAAAATGAGTAAAGACCATCATGTTTGTTTAAACTTATTTTAATTTCAATGGTGTTACTCGTGCCAGGAAAAATCGAGGATAAGCAATAAAACAGATTATTTTGGAACTGAGAAAGCTGGGAGGTAAAAAAAAAAAAACAACCAAATAAAAAATCAACCTTTGTTTCCCTATGCCCAGGGTGCCCTGAGGGCTTAGAACAATACGGGAGGAGACCTAGTCGGTCCATGGCTGATAGAGGCGGTCGTGGGAGCTGCTAACGACAGGGCCCGCACCCTCTCGCACAAGCTTCTTGCGAATCCTCAAAACTATGCTAACAGCAAAACACCAAAAGCACCTCTGTTCTCTCTCGCCGCTTTCATTTGTCCTCCCTTTTCCACCTGAACACAGGTCCTTCCCTTTTCCCTTGGTTAGACAATGATCTCTATTAAATTCCTGTGAAGAAAAGAAAATACCTCCTCACCTGTCCCAGCACTCCTAGGGTATGTATGTTACGTACGTGTGTGTGTGTACAAATAAATAATTGGGCATAATTTGTACTTTAATTATTATTTTGGGGTATGATTCTATAACACAATTTAATCTCTGCTAATCTAACACATTAGAATTTTCTTTACTATTTCTGTCTGGTAATAAAGTCTCTATAAAGAAATATATTTCTGAGAAACTTCTATTTTATTAACAGAAGTATTTTTCTATATTAAATTAACCATTCATCATTTTCTACCTACTATTTGGTTTTGATTTCTAAATCAAGGGTTCTCAATTTTTTTTTTTATTTCTTTTTTAAGATTTTATTTTTCCTTTTTCTCTCAAAGCCCCCCGGTACAAAGTTGGGTATTTTTAGTTGTGGATCCTTCTAGTTGTGGCATGTGGGATGCTGCCTCAGCATGGCTTGATGGGTGGTGCCATGTCCGCGCCCAGGATTCAAACCAGTGAAACCCTGGGCCGTCGAAGCAGAGCGTGCGAATTTAACCACTCAGCCACGGGGCCAGCCCCTCAATCTTTTTTAAAATCCTTTACCTATTTTAAGAACAGAGGGAAAGCTATGAACCTTTCCTGCAGAAAAGTGCAAACATACACAAAATTTTGCATAGAGAAACGGGTTAAAAACTTCTACTTTGAGTGAATTTAAGAGGCTCGCACTTGCTCCTGTTAAAATAATTTTACTAAAAATGGACATTTCTTCTATTTCTAAGATCTCTTATGATTCCATGAATTTTTTCTGAGTATCTAAAAACTAAAATTTCTTCTATTTATTGGTTAAAAAAGAAAAAGAAGGTCTACCATAATAGATGTTTAATGTTTTCTCCCGTCTCAGTTCTTTTTGGGTACGACATTCTAGGAAGATCTACATATATCCAATGAGGATACAATCCACATGTGTCCAATACACACAGATCCAACAGCCATGTACTCCTGGCTTTGGCATTAAAATTGAGCTTCATTTATAGATTACAATTTAAAAACTTACTGAAGTCTAGATATAGGAGAAATTCTTCCAGGGCCTTGGACATAATAAGTAAAATGGACAACATACGTGGAATGGAGTCAGAACAATCATCAAGAATTACTTCCTTACCTTACACATGAACTTCATAATTTGGCAAAGCAAGTCACACAGCAGAATCAACTGTAATTTTATGGTTATCCCTCACATAGCAAAAACCCAAACTGTAATATTTAAGTTTCAAAATTTGTTTCAAATTATTCCAACTCTGTACTTAAATTTCTAAAACTCTGATGATTTACACATATGAAAATATGCTGCCTATTTACTATCAATGGGTATGTAATCTGAGTAGTTTTCCTCTAGAATTGAGGGCTTTTATGGCAATTGTGATATTCCTTGGGACCAACTGCTGACTTTGCAACTTAGTTGCCATGGGTTGAGATCTTTGATTAGGAAATAGAACAAAGATAAATAGCTTATAAAGTGATCAAATCTATCCAGGCCTTATTAGCATCACGCTTTGATATAAATACCTAAAAACATTTACACGAAACTCTTTAAAAAAAGAATTCTACATTAAAAAATCTCGAGAAGCTGGCACAGAATATTCAATACATGTTTTCGCTGTTGTTTATGCAAATAGCACAGGCATACTAAAATATTAAAAATTTAGGGGCCAGCCCTGTGGCCAAGTGGTTAAGTTAGCGTGCTCTGCTTCAGCGGCCCAGAGTTTCGCTGGTTCGGATCCTGGGTGCAGATGTGGCACTGCTACTCAGGCCATGCTGAGGCAGCGTCCCACATGCCACAACTAGAAGGACCCACAACTGGAATATACAACTATGTACTGGGGGGCTTCAGGGAGAAGAAAGAAGACTGGCAACAGATGTTAGCTCAGATGCTAACCTTAAAAAATAATAAAAAATAAAAAATAAAAAATTTAAAAATGTAAGTCACAGCTAAATTATCAATTTAATCATTTAGAAAATCTTACATGACAATGATTTAAAAATAAATTCCATTTCTACTAACACAAATCTACTTAACCCAAATGAGTATATATTTATCTGTGATGTTTGGCCCTTTAAGTTAAATTACTTTTACTCGAGAGCATCAGGCAATCAAGTAATCATAGTGCCTCAAGAACGCCATTTTTAGAGACTCTTATCACTCAGTGAAATAACTATTCAAATGATATTTTCATATTAAAAATTTAGCATAAGAATGATTTTGAGCCATTTTGGCTATCAATTAAAAATTTAATATTAAATATTTAATTAAATGTTTTAATATAAAAACATTCACACTATCCTGAAATAGTACTTTATGTTGGATACACGCTGAGTACTAACGCAGACTTCTTACCTGTAATGTACATGTGTGACCGTTGGTTTTCTGTATCCAAGGATCCAGGTTTGAATATCCATGGGTTCAGCTTTGGGGTAAGCTATGGTTGTATCTATTACCCACTGGAGGCCTTTTGATTTGCTATCTAAGAACAAATAAAAAAACAACTTAAAATTGGATCAATTTTTATATTATTTATAGCAAATAACACAGTATAGATTACTTGAGGAGTATTAAAGGATACTGACATTCCTTTTGCTTTAAGAAAACAGGATGAACTTTGGTGTTACTGTTCTTTATAAGCAATGCACTTAGGATGAAATTAAGCATTTCCTATTATAAATGAATGAATCTCCAACAAATCAATAAATAACAGAGCACTATTATTTATTGGATGTGCATCATTCAATACAATTAGGCACCATCAAGGTCTAATTTATATTTTATCACTCATAAAAACTGGCCTATAAAAAGCCAGAAGCGAAAGTATCAAATCACAAACTGAAAAACAAACCTCCAAACAAAACAAATCCACACACTAAATATAACACAATATAATACAAACACCAAGAATGTGATACTTGGGAGACTACTAAATATCGGAAAATAAGGAAATAAAATTAAGCGTTTTATTGATCCACATGTTTGCCAGTTGCTGCTCTTGTTCAAAACAAGATAAAAAAACTCCTCCCATTTTAGCTAGAGCTACATACAAATAACGCAATCAAACCTGTCTGCCTTTAGCGGGTATAACAGGTAACTATTGTTATGAGAAGGAATGTGGGAAGTTCTGTTTACTTCAGCCCTTTGCATGCTGTCTTTATTTCCAGAATGGAGTACAAAGCTGAGCAAGAACTGAGAGGGGAATCCTCAGAGAGAATGCTGATAGCTAGACTTTAACATGTAATGGTCTATCTTTTGAAGTATAAAGAGATCCCTAAAAATATAAAACTTATTTTCAAACATAAGTCTAAATATGCATTAGGAATCAATGATATTTTACTTTTGTATGTCAAATAATTATAAACTGGTCTTAAATTCTTAAAAAATTTTAGACAACATTCTGAAGGGGAAAAAAAATACCCGTAAAAGAAACAAGCAAAAAAATAATAATTTTGAAGTAACATATTGCAAAAAGGAAAAGAGTTTACATAAACTCATTTTAATAAGCTACCAGTGAGGTACACACTGAAATGTTCAGGGATCAAGTATAAGATGCATAAAAAAACAAAATATACATAAAAAGATGCATAAAAAAGATGCATAAAAAAACAAAAACCAAGATGGATAACGGATGTATAAGAGGGATGGAGAGAGAGATGATAATGCAAATATACTAAAATGTTATAGAATCTAGTTGGTCAGCTCATGGACATTAACTGTAAAATTCTTTCAACCTTTATCTATGCTTGAAAATTTTTACAATAAAATTATGAGAAAAAATCACCAGAGATCAGTTTAATATCTATTAAAACATACAATAAACAAACAAAAAATACTAATCCTTTTAAAGTTAATCAGACTGGATGAAACCATTTAAAAACAGCAGTCTTTATTAGTGCAACTAATCCTATTTGGAAGACCTTTGCCTTCAAGCTTTGACTTGGCTGACATTGCCACAGTGTCTCTAGCAGAGAAGCTATTCTGAACTTTCCTTTTCTATTAAAAGACTCTTTCAATTTGTCTTTTTAATAGACGATGAAAGATTAAGAGAGCCGACTGCCAAGCAGCTGCTTAGAAAAAAACAAAAGAAAGGAAAACTCAGTGCAATCTCACAGGCACTATTTCTATCTCTAGTCCTTACCGTCATCTAAAAACACATATTTCTGAGGGCCAATAATTTCTATTTTTATTTTTTATCTAAAGAACATTAAAGGAAACAGCAAAATGCTACTAAGAAAACAGGCCTAGCGAGTTTCTTTCAGCTTTTTAGTTTACAATTTATCACCAAACTTCCAGCGTCTTAGACAAACTTGTTCATAACAGTCTTCATGCTGTTGGCACAAATATTTTCTGCAAATCCTCACAATTCACCAGGCTATCTCTAAGACGGTTGCATTTTTTGGCGAGGTTTACTTTTTCGTGGCCGTAAAAGCTATACATACTTATTATAAAAAAAAAATTCAGAGAAGTATTAAGAAACGGGAAAAAATCGTCCATAATGTTGCAACTCAAAGAAGCCATCACTGCTAACATTTTGGCATCTTTCCTTTCATTCATTTTCTACGGTCTGATTGTTTACATATTTGAGCTCATGTTGTTTTCATAAGAGTTGTATGTTCCTCCCATTCCATGAACATTACAGAACATAAGCATTTTTCCAAGCCAGTAAAAACTCTCCATAAACATTTGTAATGGCTGTGTTGTATTCTGTTGTATGGATATCTGATAATTACTTATCCGTTTTCCTTTTTGCTATTTCCATTTTTTTGCTATTATAAATAACGCTGTGATAAACTTCTCTGCCAGTATTTCAGACTATTGCCTTTGGACAGGTATTATTTGCTACAGAATAACTGAGTCATTTATCAACATTTTAAGGCTCTTAATAAATACCGCCAAACTGCATTAAATTTATCCTTTGTATTAAAAACAAACAAAAACTTTCTAAATTTGATAAATGGAAAAAATATATATTATTACCATTTTCATTTCCATATCTATGATTGGTTTTTTAAATTAGTCACTTCCACCCCTATATCTTTTAACCTAGCAATTCCACTTCTAGGAATCTATACCACAGAAATACTTGCACAAATGCATGAAGATATTTACATGGATGTTTACTGCAGCAATGGGAATGGCTGGGAGAACGGATAGGTAGGGTAGAGGAAGGACACTTTTGACTTCATGCATTTCTTTATTATTTGAGTACATTATTGTAAGCATGGACTACTTTTGCAAATAGAAACATTTAAAAATTATACTTTCATCTTTTCCCTAAGTAGTATTTCCATTCGACAAAAATTATAAACATAGAAAAGAACAACAACGTTATCTTCTGGAACTCCAGAAAATCTTTTAATTCCAACAAAGGAAAAACATGCTAAAAATCATCCTACCTAATTCTTTAGTATCTCCTCCTGCTGGACTTCCATTTTCCTGTCGGGCTACAAGTGCACTCAAAATAATTTTTGTTGCCCCAATCCTTGGCAGAGTGACATGTGTAAGAAATGGCAAGTTGTTTTTCTTGGCAAACGTCTGACTTGTTTCTCGCCTTTTCCTGAGGAAGCCCCCTTCTGGGAACAAAACAATCCATTTTCGACCTCTGCTCCTGTAATTATTTTCCAGGTGCTTCTTGAGAAAAACCAGCTGTTGGTCACGATGAGATTTTCCCTAGAAGGCAGACACACATATAAGAAGTACAGGTACATTTGAAACATAAAATTAAATAGAAATAACAGCTTCTAAAGTAAAACCCAATCACAGACTAGAATATTCTAGTGATTCTCCTCCACTTCCTTCCCCTCTTGACAATAGAGGTGAAAAGAAATTATTAGCACTTACATAAATAAACCTTCTTTCTAAAGAAAAAAATTGCTCTGATTGCCTCTGAAAGTTCATTCCCGCATCAATTAGTGACTATGTACTGAGTGCCTACTACTTGCCAGGCACTGTCCTACCCCCTGGAGATAGAGAAGTAACTAAGAGACCCTCGTGGAGCTTAGTCTAGTGGGGAAGACAGTAAACCAGGAGTGACTTGGAGACCGAAAAGAGGAATCCAGAAAAATTTGCAAGAAAGCCTAAACCCACAACTAAATATTACAAAGGCTCTTCCTTTCAGTATGATCAATTCACTAATAATCTTCCAGACCGCACAATTACAGAAGCTCCCCAAAATAATTTGTATGTTTTCAATCTTTAAATTATTCCAAATGCAAAAAAATCGTAAGGCAGTTTCTTAGCTAATTCACTGAACTGAATTATGATTAAGCTTTATTTATTTGTTAAGTTCCCAAGACTACATGTAAAATATTTTTAACATTCTTGGAAATATCTTGTCAAAATTGTCCGGGAGCAAAGTCTCAAGAGATTTTCTTTAACATTAAGACTTTTTTTTCTCTCCCCTCCCTCTGTGTTATAGACTTTTATTACTCTCTATCAGGGAAAAAAGTGTTGTTCTTTAGAAATGAATTTGTAAATCTCTCTGATATTTTGAAATACAACCTTTAAGTATACAAAACTTTACGTTGTAATAAAAAATGAAAATGTTTTGCAGTACATTATTTTCTACTTTTATCCCCTCAAAGTACACGGATAATTTAGTAAAATTTAGGCTCTTCTTGATGCTGAGGATCATATTAGGGTCAATTGTTATCCTACACTAGAAATTCAATGACTTCCTTAGACTCTCGCGATGAAGGGGCTCAGTTGGTTTTTCCTCTGGATTCCTCTAGACTGCTAAGCTTCAATTGTTGGTTCTGCTGTCTCCCCTTCCCGCCATACTCTGAGACGTTAGGCTAGTTTCTTTGTGAAGTTGTTCTGGTCACGTTTTACTTCATCTCAGTCTTGTGGCCAGTCCCCATTGCCACTTCTTCCTGAGGTTCCAGTGCGTGCTTCTCTTCCTCTCTCTGCTCAGAAGAACCAAGGGTATTTCCAGAACAAACTAGATAATTGCACAGCATGTGAAAAACAAAAATATGTTCTGTACATAAAACTGTCTGGAGTCAAGTATATTGGTTTTGTGACACCTATTTTCACACAGCTTAGAAGTTTCATACAGCTTAGGAGACTCCAGCTATTTTCTGAATTTGTGGTTCTTAGAAGAGGCTTAATTAGATTCACCAGTTATTCATTAAGTACTTATTATGTGCAAGGCACTGCCCAATCCAGGTTGAAGTTGCTAAATATATAAATACCAGATAAGTGTGGCATTACCATACATAAAAACTCTCACATATTTCAGTTACCCATTTTTGAGAAAATAAACCATGTGATACTAATAGCATATCAGGGAAATACTATAATGTAGTGCTGATTTGGTAAGAGGATATGATTCTCTTTCCTACACTAAACTATTCCTAATGCTTCGGACCCATTCCCAACCCACATTCCTCTATCAAACCCATACTCATTCTTTAGATTAATGCCGAATATCATCTTCTCCTCTAAAGTTTTTCTGGATTCACAGAAATCTGATGTAATTACTTTCCCTATTATGAATTCCCAAAATATTTCCTCTTATGTATTTATTTAATAATCTCCCTACTGGTAATCTTATTTATTTAATAATCTTCCTACTGCTAATTTAGATACCTTCTGTATCATATAACAGTGACTTGTAAAGAAAAATAGTGTTAATAGAGATGATGATAGTGGTAATCATGATAAAGATGATGAAGAAGGGAACAGGCACTGTTCTGAGTGCTTACCATGTTATTACTTCACTTGATCCCCACAGCAACCCTATGAGGAGAGTATCTATTATTCTCATAGCTAAGAAACAGAAGAGCCGAGAAGGTGGCAGGTGCTTGATAAATGTTTACTACACATTGTACTGTTTAGTTGGGAGGAGGAGGGTAGAGAATAGAATATTCACACTATCAGTATTTTAATATTTATGCATACTCAAATTCAGATTGAAATAAATGTATTAGAGAACAAAGATTCAGAAGAAGAGCTCCCTGAGATACTAGAACTGGCTCTACCTATTACAATTGGGTTTGTTATGACTCTTTTTACTTTAAAGAATCAGTTTGGGGCTGGCCCAGTGGTGTAGTGGTTAAGTTCACACGCTCTGCTTCAGCAGCCCAGGATTCACAGGTTCAGAGGCTGGGAGAGGACCTAAACATCACTCATCAAGCCATGGTGTGGCAGCATCCCATGTACAAAAAATAGAGGAAGATTGGCACAGACATTAACTCAGGGACAATCTTCCTCAAATAAAAAGAGGAAGATTGGCAACAGACATTTGCTCAGGGCCACTCTTCCTCACCAAAAAAAAAAAAAGAAGAAGAAAAAAAGAAAAGAATCAGTTTAATCAGTCTATCACTGCGAAAACAACTGCTCATTACTTACCTGTCTTATAAAGAAGTCTCCATGAATTAGAGAAACAATTCCAAAGTTTGTGTACTTAAAAATATGATCCATCAACCACATAATTTGGGCAACAACCTGAAATATTTCAAAAGAAATAATTAAATGTTAGAGAGAGTAAATCTGACTGTAGTCTAGCCAAGTCTCTAAGTTTTAAATACAATCTTCCAAGCTTACTCTTAATTAACCTAAATGTCTTAAATCTAATGTTATTTCTACACATAAAGTATAGCTATGGATTCTCCATGAAAAATTACAGGTCTTGATTCCAAGTCCTGGAATCCTAAGTTACAGCTATATATATCACTGTTAACAAATGAAGCAGAATTAACTTCTTAAATTTGAACTTAACGATTTCAAATTTGTTCTACCCTAAACAAAGTCTATGGTAATTGTCATACAACTTGTAAAATTATTTTGAAACAATACAATGAATGGCTAAAGTTATCAAATGAGGGTTATACATTTAATTAATAAGCACTAAAACTTTATAAAATGTGACTTTATCTTAATGGTTAAAATATTAAAAGTTACAAAATAAAAATATATATAAATATAATTATATAAACATTGTATATTTATATAAAAATCATATATAAATATATTTTATACAAAAATATAAAAATGTCCAAAATAAAGGAACATTAAAAAATCTCTTTAACAGAATGATTTATACCTTCTATCATGTTATGAAGAATATTTGTTAGCTTATGCAAGGCCATACTCTTTGCCAGGATAAAAATATTTATAGTGCCCTCAGTTCTTAAACACAAAAATATTATCCATTGCTGATAAAAGTTATTACTCTTATCAAGAGCAGAAGACTTTATTTTCAAGCAAATTTCAAAATTAAAAGTAATTGTAAACAGGGGTCTAATTAATGAATTGGTTAACTGTTCTTCCCTGCTGAGAAAACAGCATCCCTTGTTATAAGCCTTAAATAAATAAAGACAAAGCTACGATCTCAATCAAGAATGCAATCGAGCTCTACTTTGTTTCCTATGGGAATAGCAAATGTAAACATCTCTAAGCACTAAAGTATAGGAATTTACACATAAGGAAAAAAATAAGCATTGACACCCACGTGCTGCTTTTACAAAAACAGTAAAAAGCCCACAAATAATATAATATTAAAGCTTCTGCCTTAATTTTTCAGTATCACTACATAGTTCAGTTACACAACTCCTCCATCAGCTTCACTATAGAAAATCACTTCTGAAAAATAAAGATACATGCCCAGTGAAGAACTGATTCCCCAAGTCTATTAATACCGAGTAAAATAATCACCAATCTCATTCTTCAGTCTTGTTTTGCTTTGTAATGGTGACTACTTTGTTTAAATGCATTGAGATTTGAACTAAATGGAATTTCTTGAAAAGCACCCCAAGGAACAAAACAAAAAACAAGTGGATTCAATCTACAAAACATTTGAGCTTTAAACACAGTGTGAACTTCAGCTGCAATCTGTAGGGCTCTGGGTTTAAAACACCAACACTAAAGTCACTAGCTTTCATGTTCAACTTTACATTTATGGTGGATTTACAGCTTCAGTTAGAAGAGTTGCCTAACACAAATAAATACGGTACAAGAATCTAGTTATCTTCTGAGATTTGTATGAATAATTCTGTCCTATCTTATTTTAGGGGAAACATCACAAGTCAATAAATGTTTATTATATATCTAATAAAGTTCTTTTGACATAAATAAAAATTCTTAGTTTTATCCTCAATTGCCATAAAAGGGCAAGACTCTTTACAGATATTTATTAAAAGGTACCAGCACATTTAGAAAATACAATTAATCCTTTGTTTCATATTCCTCAAAAAAGTGAGTCAGCAGAGAGAAGCTGCCTGGGGCAACACTGTCAATGTTTCCGAGGCCCGTCACTCAGCATTTTGTCAGGTATTTCCAGAGACAAAATTGGTCTACATCAATTATTCTTTATCTGGAAGCACAGATTTTCTAAATATCAAAACCTCTAGAGAGGCTTACATGAATGACTTCCATTCTTTTCCATATTTCTGAAATGATGGCAAAGTCAACGGTTCTCCAGTTTAGAAATCTGTAAGGACAATTTTAGTGGTCAGAATGACTAGAGAATGCTCTTAGCAGTTCGTGGGTGGCAGCCAGGTACAGAGAACCTCTGGCAATGCCCTGGACGGTTCAGAAGACAGTGCTGTCCTACTGAAACGCTAACAGTGCCCCACTGAGAAACAGTGACGGTGCTACAAGGAGTCTTCTGAATTCAACAGCTACGTTACACTCAGAGCACCACTAAACTAAGATTTTTTTAACTGGACTACAATTTAGCATTACCCCTTCTTTCTTTGAATGGACCCATGGAGTATGCAAAAAATCAAGTAAACATTCCTACTTGTAAATGTAAATTAATACTGCTCTTTACGTATCAGGCAAGAGGTAGAGATTATAATGCTTCCAGTTTTATATTTCTCAATTACTCCTTTATGAAAGAAGGTAAAAAATGATTCAAGATTTCAAGTTATTCAGGAATATCAGGTCATCATAAAAAATGTACAATATAACTAATCTGAAAATAGAAACAAAATTACTCTGGACAGAAAAGTGAAGCTAAGACAAACTAACCGAAATCTCTTTACAAAAGCAAACAAACAAATAAAACTCTCCTTTGTCCACATGACTGGCGAATTTCAGATGACCTAATATTCTGGTTGACACAGTTATTGTCTACGACAACTGGAGTTACAGTAGTAAAGTTAGGCATACTTATACTGACCATTTTAATCATTCTTTGAGATTCAAACACAGTGATTCTTTTTTAACAATTCATGATTCTGAATATAAGAAAGGATTGAATTTATTCCACATTCCAGGAAGATTATGCCTCTGCTTTTCAGATAAACAAGAAAAACAGATTCCACAATAATCAAACGTGTGCTCCTTTACTCTCACCTCAATTTCTGACTGCTGACCTACTGAGGCAAAATCTCTAGCACCTCAATACACTAGGCTTATTCCTGCCTTGGTGTTTCGGCCAAGACTGTTTTACTAAGGAAAAAGGTGCTTCCTTCACCACTCTAAGTAAGTTCTACTCGTCCTTCAAGGCCAAGTTCATGTCTTCTTCCCTCCACAAAGTTTTCTATATCCATCAAGTACACAGCGAGCTCACCCCCCACTGAATACTTCTCACTTTGCTATTAAGCGTTGTTTGCTATACCCTCCCTCCACCTACCATGGGACTGTTGGCTCCTTTAAGAGTAGGAGAGAGTCTTACAGGATGGTGTTCTATACTTGGAGTTACTGACCATGAATATGAAGCACTTAACAAACATCTATTGATCTGCTTCTTTACTATGAGGCCAAATATTAACTCCATTAAATTTATACACTTTCTATTTATTTAGTTTTCTATGAATATAACCATTTTAACTTCTCCTGAGATGCTGAAGATAATTTATTTTAAACCCACCTAGTTTACTGATATATTTTAGTTATCAGTATAAGCAACGTAAAATCAACAGTTCAAACAAAGCCTTAGTAACACTGAATAAAATGAGCCTAATATCTTTCCTTCCAATTTGCTTTGTAAACGAAATTCAAAATAATATTTACTTTATTTTCTTTTGGCTAAAGATCCCCAAGATCACCTAACGCATTGACCACATTTACCAATTTTTTAGTAATACTGCCTTTTGTGTCTGTATTTCCCAAACTGGCAACCTACCACTTCACCTCAAGACAGCCCCCAATTTAAACCATATTAACTTTGCTTTCATCTCAGTAATTTTTTTAAAAGACAGCTTTATGGAGGTATAGGTCACCTTATTCCAGTTATTTATGTTTTTTAAGTCTCTTAATTCCTCTCCTGGAGGGACTTAGAATTATCTATTTTTTCTTTTTAAAATTTTCTAAATTTTCCGCAAAAGTATACACATTAAAGTCGAAGTCTATGTTCCAAACCATAGTGAGGTCCTGGAATTGCCTTTTTGTTAACCTCCCCTTTCCGCCCTCAGGATGGCTTACCAGTCCTTTGTCCTGGAGGCACATCATCAGAGTACACACATCTCCTGTTGCCTGATGATTCACCAACATAACGGCTTCATCTTTTGAAATTGCTTTAATATCTTCCCCCCATTCCATCACTGTAAGAATAAAAAAGCTGTCATTTTAAAGATTTTTACAGTACTACAAACCTTATATTAGAAAAACTGTGTCCATTAATGATGATATATCACCTAGCTAAAACCTTCAAAAGTTTAGAACTAAGTTTATTTCCTATAAAAGTCAGGACATTGATACAACATTTTATAGAGACCCAAAATATCCATTAAAATGTAAAACGGTCATTCCTTTGATCTAGAAGTTTTACTTCTTAGAATTTATCCTACAGACACATTTGTCCAAATAGGCAAAGATATATGAATAAAGGATGTTTACTGCAACTTAAATGTTCAACAACAGCAGACTGGATAAGAAAATTATGACATAATGGCAGAGTGTAAATCCATTAAAAGAATGGAGGTTATCTCTACACCCTAACCCAAAAGGATTCATTATCAAGTAAACAAAACAAATCACAAAACAGTGATGCCATCTTTTTAACAAAGGAATAAAATCTAAATGTTGTTTAATACATTGAAAATTGTATTCAATTCCCTGGGGGAATGAATTCCAAACTATTATCATTGGGAGGTGGTTTCCCAGAGCCCTTCAAAATCTACTTTATAATAAAATCTGCAAACGTTACAAAAATATTTAAGTATTTCCATTTTAAATCAAGAAAACTAATAGAGATGTTACAGCTATCTAAAATCTCCAGATGAAAAGTCATTGCACCAAAACCTATATGTACACTCTAAGGAAAACAGTGGTATCTCCATGTAGTTACGTCTCTTTTTATAGTAAATTTACTTCACAGAAAAAATAAAATTGAGCATAAGTTTCAAACATCAGGATTCTACAAAGAAGTGGCTAGCGTTCTTCAGATGTCTGACACAAATTACCAGAGGCTGATTATACACTGCTGTTCACTCATCTCACTCACTGCCAAAAGGAAAGCAGTCGAGACAGCTGTGTGTAACAGTGCTGGAAGAAATAGGGATGGGGAGACCCGGGGCCCACGAGCGTCACCTCCCTGAGCCTCCCTCCTTCTCCAATCACCCTTCACTGTCACCCCAATAGAGTGGAGCTCCTCATAACATAGTGGAGCTCACAAGAGCTCATTCGAGAAAAAGGTTCTGCTAATTTTTTTCTTTTTATTAAAACCCATTTAAGCAAGGCATTCATTCATTTTAAGGATCTTAAAATTTTGTATTAAGGAAATTTTCAGCTGGGCTGAACATATATTAAGTTGTGATACCTATGTGCAAAGTGAGGTATTCCAATCATTCTATGAAATGTTATTACTAATACTCAAATAGCTTTCAACGTGGGAAAAAAATTTTATTTAAAATTTTTTAAACGAATGCGGTACAGAAATTACAGTAAGGGATGTCTAATAAGCCTTAAGGAATACACGTAGGACACTGGGAGAGCCTAGCCTCTTGAAAGAGGCAGCAACATCATCTTTCCTTCACAACTTTCCTGTCCCAAGCTCCCTGTTCAGTTCGTCTGACAAGCCAACTTTACTGAAACATGTTTAAACAGCTACTATATCATACACTGCTGGGGGGAGTATAAACTGGTACGATGGTTTTGGAAGTCAATTTGGCAATATATATCAAAACTAAGAAATGTGACCATCTTTTTACTTAGTAATTCCACTTCTAGGAATTCATCTTACAGATATACTTATTCATGTGCAAAATGACACATATGCAAGGCTACTTATCATAGTATTGCTTATAAGAGCAAAGATGAAAACTAAAAAGAGAGACTAGCTCAAATTCATAGAAACTGAATGTGGTTTCCAGAAGGGAGAAATGGGAAGTTGGAATAGTATAGGGTTTCCGTTTTGCAAGATGAAAAAGTTCTGGAGACTGGTTACACAATAATGTGAATATATATAACAATACTGAAATGCATACTTAAAAACGGTTAAGATGGTAAATTTTGCTACGTGTATTTCATCATAATTAAAAATAAAAATGGGAGACTAGGAAATAAATTATAAAATATCTATGCAATGGAATATTATGCAATCATAGCATTTGTATACCAATATGGAACGATACACTATAATAATGGAAAAGTGTAGAACAGTGTGCAAAGGATGCCACCAGTTGGGTTTTAAAAAAGGATGGAGGAGAATATACTTACTAAACGAACACTCCCCATATCATGCCATTATCGACAACCCTTCAATGGAGACACCAGCCCACCCCCCCACCTCGTTCATTAATTCATTCTTCACTCAATAAATCAGCATCAGGCACTGTTAGGTGTTGTGCATATAAAATAAGTAAGAACAAAATAATAGCAGTTAAAACACTCAAGAAAACTCTAGCTTGGTTCTATAAACATTGGGCTATTAAGATGTAATGTGGAAAGTCTTCTGGCTCCACATCTATGTAAACAGATGTTTCATGACCAAGTATTCCTTTAAGGCAATCTCTGCTGCATGAATGGACAATACTAGATACTTAGGCCGATGCAATGGGAAAGCATATATGTAAATATAACTGCAAATAAAAATAAGCTTTTTACATAAAATGTATCTGACCTGTTTGCTCTATATAAAGTAGAGAAATCTAGTAAGTGTGTTGGTTTAAATCTCAAAATGGAAATTGAATTTAGAACCCTCTCTACTGGGTTGAATAGTGTTCCCCCCCAAATTTACATCTAGCCAAAATCTGTGAATGTGACTTTATTTAGAAACAGAGTCTTTGCGGATGTAATCAAGTTAAGATGAGGACTGGGGTGGGCCCTAAGCCTAAATCCAATATGACTGGTGTCTTGGTAAGAAGAGGGAAATTTGGCCACCGAGACACACAGGGAGAATGCCATCTGATCACGGAGGCAGAGACTGCAGTGATGTGTCTAGGATCCAGGAAGTATAAACCACCACCAAAAGCTGGAAGAGGCAAGGAAGGATCCTCCCCAGAGCCTTCAGTGAGAGCAGGACCTTGCCAACATCTTGATTTCAGACTTCTAGCCTCTGGAACTGTGAGAGAACAAATTTGTGTTGTTTAAGCCACCTCGTTTGTGGTACTTGGTTATGGAAGCCCCAGGAAACTAAGAGACCACCCCCCTCAACTTTTCCCATCCTTTCTCTCTCCTTTGCATTCTATTCCTCACCAAATTACAGGTTTTTTCTTATCAAATATAGGAAAAGAATAACTGCACTGTACTTTGAACATCTAAACAGACATCTAACATTATGTATTATAAATGGTTCTCAATGTTCATTTCTATAATACTTTCAGGGTATAAGCATTAAGAGTCAATCCAAAACATATTTGATCTCTCAGCCATAACTTTGCCAAAATTTATCTTCAAACTAAATGTCAATTTACTAAGACTCACATGGCATACTAAATCAAACAAGTGAAGGTAGCTGGATTGACTTTTTATTAAGAAATTATCCTGAGGTAGCAATAGAGTCACGTTGAATTTTGTAATAATCTAAATTTTATTCAACAATGAATTAATTTCCAATATCTGCGGTATTCTTCTTTTACCATACTTTTACCATACCATTACATATTTCAAAGATCATTGTTAGAAAGTTATATAATTAAGAAAATCAAGATAAAAAGTGCTTATAGAGAGCCAGCCCTGATGGCCTAGTGGTTAAAGTTCGGCACTCTCACCATTTCAGTGGCCTGGGTTAGTTTTCCAGTTGCAGAACCACACCACCCATCTGTCAGTAGCCACGCTGTGGTGGCAGCTCACATAGAAGAACTAGAAGGACCTACAATTAGAATATACAACTATGTACTGGGGCTTTGGGGAGGAAAAAAAAAAAGAGGAAGATTGGTAACCGATGTTAGCTCAGGGTGAATCTCCTCCCTCCCCCCAAAAAAATGCTTATAGAGAAAAAGCATTTATTTCATGCTCCTTAGACCATATCCTGCTATCCCAGAATCAGTAAGTATAATAATGGAGCCAGTTTCTTAACCAAGGAATAGAATTATTCACATGTTAAAGAACAGAAGCTATGGAAGCCTGCCAGTTCTTACAACGTACTTGATTAAAACAAAAATATTTTAACACACTGTTCTGTGAAGTGAATTCTCAAAAAAGAATTGGGTCAGGCCCACTATTCTCAAAGGGAATGAAGGACAACTGAATAAAAGCTGGAATAAAAGTTTTCTAGCTGCAAGCAAACTTTTAAAATTCTTGTTAAAAACCAAAGCCAAAGATTACCACCTTCTGCACACACGCGCACACACACACTCTCTAACATCTGAATAAACCTCCCCCGAAGTTATAGACTACAATTGACCAGGATAGTTCACATCTCAAAAAGAAAATAAAAACAACAATAATCCATCACAAATTCCTTAAAGACAGTAATGCTAAGTCCATCATACTGTCCCACAAAACAGAACTAATATGAAGACAGGTTGCTTAATACATGACCGCAATAGCTTACATTTCAAAGTTCAAAACATTATGCTTGCAAGCTGCTGCCACAAATGATTTTACCATTCTGTGCCTCAGTTTTCTCATTTATGTAATACTAATAATATCGTTAATGCCACTCAAACATTGTGAAAATGAATGAGATATAATTGATAGAATCATAGAGATCCTGGGTAATTGGATTACATGACGAAGTCACTTTTGATATCACTATTAACTGAAAGAGTCATATGCCTACTGTGTCGTGTAAGGTCAGGTATTCTAATATGAACAGTAAAGATCACAGAGCAACAAAAACCACAGGAAAGAATCTCATGTAGCTCAAGAAGTCTGGCTTTCAATAGCCCACCTTGGAGGTAGACGGACTGGATTCATCCAAAGTTAGGGGTCTGCAGAACAAATGGGGCAAGACACAAAGGGAGTGAGGACATTAATTAAGGGTGCCATGGGAAAGTATTTTAAGGTACTGATTAACGGAAGGGAGATTGGTGAGGACAGGAACCAGATAAGGGGGTGATTAACTAAAAGCAAATGGAGGGAGGGCTATTATAATAGAGAGGTTGTTGGCGTCATCAAGCGGATTCCAACTCCTAGAGACCCTGAGTACAGCAGAGCTTTTTGTGCTATCCTCTCACCTTCCAGCGCTCTATCAGAAAATGCTCTGCTGCTATTCATAGAGTTTTCCTGGCCAATTTTTTTGGAAGCTGGTGGCCAGGTCCTTCTTCCTTGTCTGTCTTTGTCTGGAAGTTCCACTGAAACCTGTCCACCATGGGTGACCCCGCTGGTATTTGAAATACTGATGACATAGCTTTCAGCATCACAGCAGCTGCCGCAGTATGACAACCAACAGACGGGTGGCTTAGTTCCCTGACTGGGAAACCAACCCGGGCCTCAGCGGTGAGAGTGCCGAGTCTTAACCACCAGACCATCAGGGCTGGCTATGATAGACATACTTGACATCATTCCCCCATCTCCACCCTGAGCAATCCTACTCAAACTCTCAGAAGTAAGCCCAGACATTTTGAGAAAGCCCCCTGGATGAATTTGATGTACACTTGTAAATAAGAACCAGTGGAATTGAAATATTGATGAGTTTTATTTTTTTAAAGCAAGTATACTGAACACACTAGGAAACTGTGGTCAGTGCCTCTTTTTGGCACTTAAAATTTAAGAGGTTAAATTTGAGGAGGCAAGGCTCAAGGTGTAGCTTTTGGAGGGGCTACTTAGCTAAAAGAATAACAGGAGCATATAGTATTAAATATACAGTTCAAAACTAATAATCTTAATAGCTAACATTTATAGAATGCTTCTATGTGCCAGGCATTAGTAACTAGTAATTTCTTATTTAATCTTCACAAAATCCCAAATGTACAGATACTATCATCCCCAATTTGCAAATGAGGAAAATGAGACAAAAAAGGTGGGGGCCAGCCCAGTAGCATAGTGGTTAAGTTTGCGTGCTCTGCTTTGGTGGCCCAGGGTTCAGAGTTTCAGATCCTGGGCACAGATCTAGCACCACTCATTAAGCCACACTGTGGTGGCATCTCACATAAAATAGAGGAAGACTGGCACAAATGTTAACTCAGTGACAATCTTCATCAAGCAAAAAGAGGAAGACTGACAACAGATGTTAGCTCACGGCCAAGCTTCCTCACAGAGGAAAAAAAACAAGGTTAAGCAATATTTTCAGTTACCTAGTTAAGAAGTAGGGGAACTGGGATTCAAAACCACTGTCTCATGCTGTCACTGTCTGTACTCTACAGGTCAAAGAATCTTGAGGACAGTAACTTGGATAAATTTCCCATATAGCCCCTGAAGTTGCTCATGATTATGGCAGGAAGTAGAGTGGACAATCCAAGTCCCAAAGTCCTCAACAAACATGATTGGTGAATGGTAGCAATGGGGGGGGGGGGCGGTACAGAAGCGTATAGACAAAGAATCAAGTGTTTTTTGCATGACAGTTGACTAATAACCAAGAATAAAAAGCCAATGAGTATCTAAGAAAAAAATCAACATTGTCTTTGGGCCCAGAATGCAGGCATCTTAAGTTCGATATGCTCAATACAGAACCAGCTCTTTCCCCTAGTCTTCTCCATTTCAACAAAGGACACTGTCATTCACCCAGTCAACTCAAGACAAAACCTACAACCACCTTTGATTCCTCCCTTTCCTTAATTCGCCACAATTAATCCCTCTCTAAGCCCTGTGGACTCTACCTCCAAAATGCATCCTGCAACCTCTCTGTATGCCCTGCGTTACTACTATCACTCTAGTTCAAGAAACCAACAACTTTCCTGGACCTCTGCAGTGATCTCTTAGTCTTCTCACTTCCACTCGAGCCACTTGCTCCAAAGAAAGCTTCAGGACAGAGTTTCCAATTCCAAATACCAATAAAATCAAAACGAGCACTGGCAAGCATGGAGTAAGGAAGAGCAGGAAAGTTGAAAATAATAACTGAAATTAACTCTGACTGGTATTGAGATTTGCTTTAAGTTAAACTTAGACTGTTTTCAAAAGGGGAGCTATCAGTATCTTGGGAGAAGCAATTTTCCTGCAGCCATTAGCACTGCAAAACTCTTAGCACCCCTGGCCAACAGAGTCTGTTACAAACCAGAACACCCCACCCATTTCAAAACATCCCACCTGCATCTCCATCCCATTTAAGAACCACTAAGTTAGAGAGTTGGAAATGAGTTAGGTCAATATAAGCCTGTATAAAATCAGTGCAAGGCTAAATAACAAATGAGAATAGTACAGACAACATGAAGACTAAGCAAACACATGCCTATTAGAAACAAAGATCCCTGCCTCTGATGCCCACCTTTCACTCGCTCTGCCCCCAGGATATGGAAGCCAGGAGTTAGGAAGAGTCTTCTCTAGGAAATCTAGCCAGCTCTAGAGAAGAGATCTAAAAATACTGACACCTAGGGTTCTCCAACGAAATACTCCAACCAGATTACCCTACAATGAGGCTCAGAGTGGACAACAATCCTCAGACTCTAGCAGTGCTATCAGTCAACTTTTTAGGCTCCTACTCTTAAAAAAGAAGAGATAGTCATGTAGTATCAGATACCCCAAAAAAGCCCTTAATGTTAAAGATAGAAAACAAAACAAACATAAAAATAAAGAACCTGGAGGAAACAGAGACAACACATGAAAAAGAAAACTTCAAAAGAGACCATTAATATCTACATTGAGGTCAGAGATGATGATGATGTGATAACCATGAGACAAGAACAAGATGCTTAAAAAAAAAAAAAGGGACATTCAGAGAAAAAAAAAAAGACCTGTTGGAAATTAACATGATAGCAAAAATGAAAATCTTAATAGAAAGATTGAGAGATAAAGTAGGGAAAATCTTCCAGAAAGTGGATACAAAGACAAGATGAAAAACAGGAGGGAAAAGATTTGAACATTAGAGGACCATTCTACAAAGTCCAACATTCAAGTAACAGACATTCTAGAAAAAAAGAAGAGAGGGAAAAAAAGTCAAATAAATAATTAAAGAACATCTGAGGATGTAAATTTCTAGATTGACAGGGGGCATCCAGTAACCACTACAGTGGATGAAAACAGACCCACACCAAGGCATACATACTCATAAAATTTCAGAACAATACAGCCAAAGAGAAGATGCTACAAACATTCAGAAAGGAAAAAGAGGAAACATACAAATGGGAAGGAATCAGATTGGCATTGGACTTTTCAACAGAAGTCAAAAAATAAAAATTTATAGAAAGTTAAAAGATCAAGGAATTACGGTTTCAAAATCCTGAAGAAAAACTATTTCCAGCCTAGAATTCTCTACCTAGTCAAAC